>NW_027596172.1:0-729369 GCF_964194155.1 Cetorhinus maximus | reverse complement strand
GTGGTTCAATTCGAGGAGGAATGTATTTTTTGTTAGTTCTGTAGCCTAGTTAAAAGGGTTGGTATGGTCGCTGACTCGGCTGACTGTGCGACTGTTTAATGTCAATCACCTGAAGCCTGATTCGGGCATCAATAGGTGTTAATTAAGATTTGAAGCTTAGCTAGAGTGAGTCACATCCGCTCAATTTAAGAAATGGACTATCTGGAACCACACTGCATTGTGCTTGCACACAAGAAGGGGAGAGTGATCATCCTGAGGGAGACACAGCCAGAGTGGCTATTGACAATTTGGCGGACAGTGAGAATTGAACGTCTAAGTCTTTCTATTTAATTACTCTTAATTTTTGTAAGGTCAGTCATCTTGTTAAAATGTTGCTGAGTTAGCTGACTCAGCTGACTGTGTGACGATTTACTTTCAATGGCCTGAAGTCTGATTACGGCCTGAATAGGAGTTAATTAATATTGCAAGCTTAGCTATCGTGAGCCATCTCAGTTACCTTTAAAAAAGGGCTGAACTAGAAGCAAACAACAGTGTGCTTGCACACCAGCAAGGGAGAGAGCTCACCCTGAGTGAGATACAACCAGAGTCGGCATTGACATTTTGGTGGACAGTGGGAATTCGGTGCATAGGGGAAGAGGTGTTCCTTGCATTATGTCCTTGCTATCCAAATTCTTAAACCTTAACAGCGTGGCCTTACCCTGCTGCTGCAGCAGATGCTACCAGGGACAGGAATGAGAGATAAGTTGTGGGTCACTCGGGTAAGAATCTACTACTTTAATCGCTTATAATTAAAACAATTTTGTGCTTTATAGTTCGGATATTCTATAGTAATGAGGATCAGGAAAGAAGGGCGTGAGAGTAATTGGTTTAGAAGGTTTAATTTAAGGTGATAAATCATGGCAGTAGAGCTCAAAACTGTGTTGTGCTCCTCGTGCTCCATGTAGGAAGCCGGGGACATTTAGAGTGCCCGGGAGCTGCATGTTTGCAGGAAGTGTGTTCAGCTGCAGCTCCTGGAAGCTCGGTTTCAGAGCTGTAACGGCGGCTGGTGACACTGTGGAGCATCCGCAAGTCTGGCAGCATCATGGACAGCACATTTGGAGAGGAGGTCATGCCGCAGATGAAGGGACTTGAGGAATGAAGGGAATGTGTGACCACCAGGCAATTCAAGAGAAACAAGGAGGTAGTTCAGGTGTCTCCTTGGGCCCCGTGCGCAAATTGGTTTTCAATTTGGAGGCTGATGATGGCGCTGGTTTCTCCAGGGAGCACTCCCAGTGCCACGTGGTAGCGAGCTCAGAAATAGGAGAATAATGCAATGTAATATGTGGCTTAAGAGTTGGTGCTGGTGGGAGGGGTTTAGGTTCCTTGATCGCTGGGACCGTTTCTGGGGAAGGTGGTACCTTTACAAGCGGGAGGGTCTGCATCTGAACCAGAGTGGGACTAACATCCTTGCGGGCGGTTTTGCCAAAGCTGTTGGGCGGAGTTTAAACTAATATGGCAGGGGAGGGGACTCAGAATGTTAGCAGAATAGGGACACATCATAATACATTAAAACAAACAAGTCAGAGGAAGTACAGCTGCATTAGTTTTCAACGGAGTACTGCAAGGCTGGATGCCTCTACTTTAATGCCAGGAGTATTACAGGTAAAACAGAAGAGTTATAGGTGAGGTTTGGCACGTGGAATTGCGTTATAATAGCCAACACTGAGACGTGGTTGAGGGTTTGGCAGGATTGACAGCTCAACATTCCGGTATATAGAGGCTTCAGGCGACACAGTGGAAAGTGTAAACGAAGAGGAGCAATGACAATATTAGTTAAGGAGTCAGTTACTGCATTAAGGAGAGATGATATTATGGAGGAGGCATCGAATGAAGCTTGGTTGTCATAGCTTAGGGATAAAGAAGGGCCGCCACATTAATAGGTGTTTATTATAGACCCCCAGAGTGTCAGCGGGAAATTGAGCAGCAAATATAAGCACAATTTGCAGAGGTCTATAAAAACAATATGAATAGCACAATTATATGCGGTGATTTCCAACTTTCCCAACATTAATGGGGATAGACATAGTGTTAAGGGCTTCTATGGAGTATACTTCTTTAAATATGTACAGGAGAACTTTTTATGTACATACACGTGGGGTCCAAGAAGGGACGGTGTAGTGTTTGATCTAAGTCTGGGGAATGAAGCCAGACTTGTCGCTGAGGAGATGGTGGGGGAGCCTTTTAAGAGCGAATAGCTTTTAATGATAGTGAACACAACATGGTACAATTTAGGTTTGTAATGGGCAAAGAAAGAGACAATAAGATATTCACAGGATGGTCAAATGGGCAGATAAGCGGCAGATGTAATTTAACCCTGAAAAGTGTGAGGTGATAGTCTTTGGAAGGGGTAATTTGACAAGGAAGTGTTCAATGAATGGCATGACAGTGGGATGTGATGAGGAACAAAGCGAACTTAGCGTGTGTGTCCATAGATCTCTGAAGGAGGACGGGCATATTAGTGGGGTGGTGAAAAAGGCATATGTGACACTTGCTATTATCAATACAGTCATAGATGACAAACGAAGGGAAGTCTTGTTGGAGTTGTATAGAACCTTGGTGAGGCCACAGCTGTAGTACTGTGTGCAGCTCTGGTTGCGACATTATACAAAGGAAGTGATTGCACTGCAGAGGTTGCAGAGTAAATTCACCAGGGTGTTGCCTGGGATGAAACATTTAAGTTAAGAAGAGCTTTTGGATAGACTTGGGTTGTCATCGATCGAGCAGAGAAGACTGAGAGGCGACCAAACACCCCTTTCAAATGAAGCAACACCTCGTGTGTACTTTCCTCAATTCAGGCTATTGCATGTGCTGCTCCCAATGCGGGCTCCTCTAGATTGGATAGACCAAAGTCAGACTGGTCGAACGCTTTGTGGAACACCTTTTGTCTGTCCGGAAGCATTACCAGATCTCCCTAATGCTATCATTTCAACACACAGCCCTTCTCTCATGCCCACATGTCCATCCTTGTCCAGCTGCAATGTTCTAGTGAAGCTCAACGCAAACTGGAGGAGCAGCACCTCATCTTCCGATTAGGCCCGTTTCAGCCTTCCGGATTCAAAATTCAGTTCAAAAACTTCAGATCATGAACTTTCCATCCTCATCCGTAATGAAGACTGATGCAAATTCCTTGTTCAATTCACCTGCCATCTCCCCATTTTATATTAATAGTCGTTTGATAGTGCATAACTTGGGAATTTCTGAAATCAGTAGATGGTATCGAGATTTTTTCATTTCCACAATTCAGGACAATCACAAGTATTGAAATTTTAGGGGAAGCAATTGAACACTGCCTCTTCTAGATAAAATAAGTAAGTAATAGCCATTGGCTGGTTCATTCATCGGACCAGTGCCATTCAAAATAAAACTCCCTGGCTTATATTTGAAGTAATGTTTGGCAGTTAACTGCCAGTCAATGTTAATTGGGGTGCATTCTCCATGTCAAAGGCTCGAAATGTTAGAGTCCACTTGCCAACCACTTTCCTCTCATCCAATATAATCTCTTTGCTTCCACTGATATTGGTAGCCTAAGGAATAGTAGACAATAAAGTTGGCTGAAAGATATTCATTGTTTCAAGTCTTTTCTACCTCAACTCCTCAGGACAATCGCAAGATTTCAAATGTCAGAGGAAACAGCATTATTATACTGAAGGAGATATAGTCCTGATTTGTTGGTAAGTTGACCCTGATTGGTCGAGACCTTGCCATGGAGAATGGACAAGTTTATTTGGACAGACAGTCAACTGCCAATATTTGTTTGAAATTTAAGCAAGGAAGCTTGACGTTGTTTCGTCCATGAATTGCCCTGCAGAAAGGAACAGAAAATGTCCGGCACTTATGTTGTTCAGCTATAAGTGGTGTATTTCTTTCAATTGCTTCCCCTGACATTGGTATTCATGTTGTTGTCCTTATGGGTAGATGACAAAAAACCTAAGTTTTGTAATCCAAAAATCCTTTATTTCTGTGATTAATCCACCAGGGTCCTTTCTATCAAACCAGCGCTCGCCTTGCTACACCTTTCCTTAGAAAAACAATAGAAATTCATACACTTTGGCTTTATATTTCTAGGTAGGTATATTGTTTGTCCTTTGTTTCACCCATTATTAATCTTTTAGTCATTCCTCTCTTTGAAATTTCATTTAAAATTCTCATTAATCTATTGACCTGCCGCACACTTTTTCTTTATTATATTGTTTTTCTTTAAGTTCGATATCATGAACACATTTTTATTTTGTTAAACAAGCATCACTGCTCAAATATCTGTCACTCCATCTATTTTGACCTTTCCCTAACCCTATATTGCTAATTCACTTTTATTGGCTTTGATATAAAACTTCAAAGTTGACTTTACTTAAGTTTGAAATGCTGGCCATAGAGAGAATTTCCCTTCCCTCAGTCTGATCTGAATATTCTATTAAACAATGATCACTACTACCGAGGGGCGCGTGATGTTTGAGGTCATGAATTAATCATATGTCGTTTCCCAATAACAGGTCCAGTATTGTCTAGCCTCTGGTTTGTGGAAGAATGTGTTGTTCTAATAAATTATTGCAGAGAATGTTCCAACATTTCGCCATCGATGTTAAGTTTACACATCATATTTTTTCGTGTCTATGTTTAAATGTAAATCCCCTATGAAAATCGCTGTGCGTTTCTGACGAGATGACACATTTCATTTTTTATTTGATGCCCCGGCATGCTATTTGATTACTGCTTGGAGGCCTGCAAACCACTCTCACAACTCACCTCTTATCTTTCTCATTCCTCCTTTATCATTCCTCATCTCTACCAAAGCTCTTCAGTACCCCCGCTTTCTGAACTTATGTCATCTTTTACTTTTGTACTAACATCCCTTATAGAACAGACCTACCCCTCCAACATTTCCTAACTTGCTATGCTTCATAAAAGTCACAGACTCGTCAATATTCTCAAATCAATTTCAGTCCTCCTGCATTAATTTCTCTACAATGGCCATCAGACAGTGTTTAGTTATTTATTTTAGAGCTATGATTTCACCTGATTCATTCAAACATTATGTGCATTCAGATGTATTGCCTTACATTTTATCGTGCTCTGTTGTAACGCCTAGCATTATTTGTTCCCTCGCATTCTCGTGCTTTTTTCACTTCCTAGCTCTGTTCTCAGTTTCGCTACTTCTTGCCACCTTTTAGCACACCGGTTCTGGCCTCAGACACGCTCCTTCAACTCCGCGTGTTCCACTCTTATTCTCGTTGGTTCTTCCGTTATGTAACTCCAGGCTGCGCTCTCTCTCTCTCACTCCTTCTCGCGCTTGTTTATCTCACCTCAGCTCCCGGACATTAAATCAAGAGTTTCCCAGGGTAGTGGGCAGGCGCAACCATCTTTAGTTCGTTCATCAATGACCTTCCTCCTACCGTAAGTTCAGAAGCGTTGCCATTCGCTGATGATTGCACAATGTTGAGCACCATTCGGGCCTCCTCAGATTCTCAATCAGTCCATGTCCAAATACAGCAAGGCCTGGACAATGTCCAGGCGTTATCTAACAAGTGGGACGAAATACACATGTTACAGCTAATGACCACCTCCAACAAGACAGAAAGAAGGCATCTGCGATTGACATTCAATGGCATTGGAATAGCTGAATGACGCACTATCAACATGCTGGAGGTTCCCCCTAACCTGAAACTGAACGGTTAAAGCCAAATGAATACATAGGCCGGCCGGGGGCTAGGTATGCTACAGGGAGTAACTCAACTACCACTCCTCGAAGGCTGTCCACTGTCTACAAGGCACATGTTAGGAGAGTGATGGCATACTCCCCAATTGCCTGGATGTGTGCAAATCCCACAAAACTCAAGAAGCTTATCATCATCAAGGATAAATCAGCTCTCACGTTTGGCAACCCATCCACAAACATTCACCGCCACCACCATCAAGCACAGTAGCGGCAGGGTGTACCATCTACAAGGTAGGTTGCACGAATTAAGCAACGGTCCCGGGGCAACACCTTCCACAACTATGTCTATCAGCCTGATTCTGACTAGCGACCTTTGAAACACCAAGCAAAGTTCCTAGTCACGCTCCTACATGCATTCTTGTATTCCGTGTCAATCTCACTCTTTGGTGTGCTGTTTTAGCTCCCCCATCCCCATGGGCATGGGTTGGGAGATGCACACTGCAGTTAATTTGGAAATATTGTCTTTGGAGTTGCAAGCTATAGTGAAGTTGTGATGTTTGACACACTGACAATCTGCCTCTTCAAGGCTAAAGTTAGCGACCAGTGTTGGAGTAGCTGGAATACCAGAGCCTGAGAAAGAGGAAGAGGGGGAGAGGGATATTGGTATGGATGACAGATCAGGGTAACCTTAAATGCAATCTTGGTATGATGTAATTCGTCCCTCCGGTCTACATGCAGAAGTAGCTTAGCATTGAGAGAAAGGAAACATCTATCAACGCCAGTTACTTGCTGCTCACTGCACTCAGTCAGGGCATTTTTCATAGGATCGCTGGATGTGTCCAAACCAGATTTCCGCCGGCGAACTGGTGCTGTAGATTTCCGTGTTCTTTCTTTTCTGGTCTCCTAGATGATGCTAGAGTCTAAATTTGATTTACGATGCTTCATTGAGCAACACGGACTGATCTGTCCAGCGCCTTTGGTGGAAATATATATGTGGTTGCAATCTGCGCAAAGTTCAACCATAATTGACGTGTCTGTATCTCCACTAGGGTATTATAGTGATTTCTGAAAAGTGTGCTAATTACAGCGGGAGTTAATAAAGACTGTAAGGCTTTTCAAATATGTTGGCAAAACTGAATAGGAATGCAAGACCATAGACAGATTAGGGACCAGAGATCTATCCGACCCGTTAACTGTCACATGTGTCGGTGATGGAACAGAGCAGGCAGAGATTTACTCTAAATTAGTTTTACAATCGTCCTACCATTGCAGTTTTTTTTACCCTGGATCAGCTGGGAAAGCTTCACTCCGTATATAAGTCTTGGTATTTCTACCCCAGCAGCGTTTTTTTTTCATTCTCAGGATGTGGGCTTCACTGGCCAGGCCAACATATATTGTCAATTCCTAGTTGTGCTTGAGAAGGTGATGGTTAGTTGACTTCTTGAACCGCTGAAGCCCTTGTGGTGTAGCTACATCCAGAGTGCTGTTAGGAAGGGATCCCTGGCATTTTGACGCAAAGACAGGGAAGGAACTGCAAAATATTTCCAAGTCAGGATGGTGAGTAGGTTGGAGAGGAAGGTCCAGGTGATGATGTTCCCACCTTTCTGCTGCCCTCGCCCTTCTAGATGGCCGAGTGTAGAGTAAGCTCAGCCTT
The DNA here is from genome assembly GCF_964194155.1 of Cetorhinus maximus. Lineage (NCBI taxonomy): Eukaryota > Metazoa > Chordata > Chondrichthyes > Lamniformes > Cetorhinidae > Cetorhinus > Cetorhinus maximus. Next base: position 722,023 of record NW_027596172.1, on the reverse strand, counting down.
ATACATAACATATTGTACATCGATTTCCCAATTGATTGACAGGGCAACACAGAGTGATTTAACGACTGTATGATGCATGTTGTCTGACCTGCTTGGGAATGTTTAATGGGTCGACAAATAGCAAATTTAATCAAACATTTACGATAAATGCCCAGCGAGTGTTCTATGGGAAGACCTAAATGTGCCTACCTGGTTGCATTCGTGCCCAGAAATGCTTACTGGGGCAGGGTGGATGGAACATTGCTCTTTAACTAACATATCCTGTACCTGCCTTGGGAGTCTTAATGAGACAGTCCAGAAGGGTCTCTACATAGTTTATAACCAGTGTTGTGCCTGCTTTGTTTTTGTTTCATTTGGGCGCAATAGCGTGATCTTTACTCTCATTTAACTAATGCTGCTTCTGCCGAACAATGTTTGTTCATATTGCGAATATTGATCTTTACTTTTATTTTTAACCTCTCTCTAGGGGGCGATAATGACCTCCACTTCATCTAACTGGATAAACCGATCTACAGGACGATGTTAAAGTTCTGCAGACATGTATTCAAATCCGTCATTGGTTGACTGTAGAATTTAAATTAAATTAAATAATATGGAACTGATAGGTGGATCATCAATGATCAAAATCAAACGTGGCCTCAATAATGCAATTCACGAAAGGAAATCTGTCTTCCCTACCTATTCATCTGTCTCCAGGCCCACAGCATGAGGACCAATGTCGAGGGCAATTAAAGATGGTCAACAAATTTTGTCCATTCCACCGATTCCGATAAACGATGAAGGGATAAAATAAATCAACTCGTTGTCTTTGCCTTCAAGTTCTTTGGTGGGACAATTTGGCAGCATTAGTCCGCATCTAGCCGATTCTCACATTGCGTTGGGAGTGACTAATGGAATTGCTAACAAGGAACTTCACCGAGCAGCTAACCCTTGCTTTTTGAGGGCAATTATACCGGGGGATATGTTTTGTACCTAGGCTGTTATACAAATACCCTAAGGGTATTATTGGGTGCTTTTTAAACCGGGCCCCACAATCTCCTGCCAAATATTGTCGAGCCTTTCCCTCTGGAATGTAAAAATATATTGATCAACAAAATCGCTGATCTGACACCTTTCAAATGAATCAATTCGACTCCAAACGTTAACTCGGATTCTCTCTACATAGATGCTTTCGAGCCTACACATTATTTCCAGCACATTCTATTATTTTTTCTGTATTGGTTTACTTTATTAATCTAGTGGGCTGTTGTTTTTTTATATATGGAAAAAAAAATGTGTCGTAGCCTAACTATTCTCCTTGCCCCTTGCTGATTGCATGATCACTTACTTTATGATTCCACGGTATTTCAGTTGATCGAGTCCTGAGGATAAATATTAGACCCAAGATCTGGAAATAAATGAGCTCAGTTCAGTTCGTCAGTGCTTTAATTAAATGAATAATGGGTGTAACCGGATAACTTACCATAGACTTGAACTGCTCTCTGAACTTTGACTGAGTCACCCCATAAATTAATGTGTTTGTGCAGCAACTTAAACTCTGAAACACAACGGCTAATTGTTGAAAAATATATAAAGATTCGGTGTAGTATTCGGGATTTGTTCCGGATATTACGTAATAAAAGAAATTGATTACACTTGACAACCACAGAATGAAGAAGCTACCGGATACGGCAAAGAGTAAAATTATAGAATTTCTTCTGCTCTCCATCTCGGGGTCAATGTCATTCTCTCCCTTCCGCTGACCCCTCAATCTCTTTCGGACCCGACTAGCCACTAAAATGTGTCTGACTGTCAGAGCATTAAACAAAAAAATTAACGCGCATGGGATCAATGTGGTTGAGATTGTATTCAGACAATCAAATCCGACCCACCCAGGCTCAGTATAATAACTAGGCATTGGAGAACACAACCATGGAACACTATCAATTATCTCTGCGGGTTCATAGATAAAGTAGAAAGGAACACACTTTAAACAGAGCAGAATGCAAGTTGATGTGAGAACCACGACAGCAGTTTTCCCAGTGCAATAATTTGTTTTAAACTTATGGCCACAAATTGCCACAAAACGATCAAACGAGGAAGTGACGGTGAACCAGACAGAGCAGTCCACGGATGCACGGAGCAGGATATAGGTAGCACTGCACACAGGAGTGACGTCCAGGAAACACACAGGGAAATAGTAATACTTTATCCGGTTCAATATGACCTGTGTGATAATAACCAAAAAATCTGCCGCTGCCATGGCCACCAGGTAGCGAGCGGTGCAGGTGGAGAGTCCGCCCTTTCCTCGGGAAAGGATCACGATCGCCAGTAAATTAACTGTAAGACAGAGAACAGGAAAATTGTCGAAAATTGGTAGTAAAATATTCTCTGCATCTGTGCTGAGCCACGAAGGGTTGGACGTCATCGCCCAGGATTGAATGGTCTGTAATAGGCTGGAAAGCTCATGTTTACGAAATCTTAATCCTCAACCCCACCCTTTTGCAAAGCGTCCACCTCCTAGTTTAAAGGAGGAGAGAAACGTGAGAGCAATTCGACCACACCAACAACTTAATGCTGCGCACAGTATTAAAAGGGTCTAGATCATTAAAAGTGGACAGCTGAAGAGAAGCGAGGTGAGACTCCGGGAAAAATTAAGTGCCTTATATCAGAGAAAAGGGGATAGGTAGTCGTTATCTGTCTTTACCTTCAATCACTATAGTATTGCTAGTAGAATACAATGTGTCTGTTGTTCTCAGCCAGCTCCAGCCGAAGACAATTGGACACGAAAGAGAATGAAGTGAGAGGAGGCGATTGACAGAGACGAAGATTAAGAATGAGCAGTGACCTGATCCTCATGGTCACTCTTGAAAAAGTGAACGGATATTTATTAAAACATTCACTTAGCCACTGTTTAGTTCTCTGCAACATTGAGAAGTTCGCAGCATGAGCAGCGAATATAGAATTCAAAATATACAATAACATTTCGTTGGAAATGTTCAAGACACCAGTGTTTCTGGAGAGATAGGTGAATGGGAACCGTAAATCGCAAAATATCAACACAGAAAATGTTGGAAATACTCTATCAGTTTGGCAGCATCTGTTGAGTGAGAAACCGAGTTCACATCTTATGCCCTAATCTGGGGGAGGGATGCGGGGGTGGGAGAGGTGGTTGGCGTGGAGGGTGATAGATCTATGATAAGGCAGCAGGTGGGAGACATTAAGAAAAGCTGGGTTCGGAGAAGGCCACGACATAACGCTGAAACACTACCACATAATCAGAAAGCAGAACATTAGAATTAGAGGATAGAGCCTGAAAACTTCAATAAAAAAATAGACAAAATGGGAAATGGAGGGAGGGGACCGAGTTTCCAACCTGATATTTTTGAATGCAACATTGAAGGCAGAAGTCCCAAGTACCCGATGGAAAGGTGAGGTACTGGGCCTGGAGCGTGTGCAGAGATTCATTGAGACGCTGCAGCCTGCCGAAGACTTGGATATCAACGTTAGAAACAAATACTGTCGGCGCTGGAATATGACATATTCGCTGAATCACGGTGTGATGCTTAAGGACCGAATGCAGCCTTCCCACATAGCAGTCAGGGAATCAGCGTTTGATCTAGTCAATTTTGAGTGGAAAGCGAATTGAGCAAAGAATTAGGATGCACTCATTGAAAGACTTGCTCAAAATGCTGCTTCACCTAAAAGGAGTGCTGGGACCTTGGGTGATGAGAGAAAAGCACAAGTGTCCTACCCCCTACATTGCCATTTGGAGGTAACAGAGTGTTGATGGTGATAGTGCAATGAAGTAGAGTGTCATAGAGGGAACAGTCGTTTGCACTTCTTAATATAAATGGGAGGGGGTGGTAACTTTGGGGGTGGCATCGTCCTGGGGAAGGCTGAGCCGTGGACTATTCTTTCGGAATCCTGAACTGATACGGCGCAGGAATGTGTGTTTGGTTGTGGCTTTGCCGTAAACGTCGTGGACATGACAGAGGATCTGGAGGATTCAGCAAAGGAACGTGAAGACAATAGTCCCCGATGAAGCTCCTGAGAAGAGGTGCACAAGGCGGCCAATGCGATCGTCCCAGTCGCGGGCTCCATCGGCCACAGTGCAGAGAGTCATTGGCTGTGGGGAATATTAGCATTTTTGTAGTTCCCTGCTGGAAGAGACATCAGCGAACAAATGCAACACGGACGTTATAAATGAAATAATGTCATGTAATCAAAAATGACGGAAGAATAACAAAAATAGCTGTGCTGGTAGATTTGTTGATATTTGATATTCGTGGCAGCGGATCCCCTGAACTTGAGATGCATAAGTCGAGGAACGAAAGCAAGGAATCAAATGGACCATGTGAAGGCGAAGATGAGATGAAGAAAGCATCTTTGGCTGTCCCTGACCAACATTTTCACTTACTTAGCAATGGCTTTTACCTCAATCTTTCAAGTTTTTTAAGCATTATATCGCCCTGTTGTTTAATCATTTTCGGGAAGGAATTCCACTCGCTTCATTTTTCGGCAGCTTTCATTTGGAGAAAACCTTAAAATATTGAGTCAACTTCTATAACTGAGCTTTCACGTCGTAAAGTTGGAGATTATTCTAAAGTATTTATCCCAGAACAAATAAGACAGGTTTAAATTGAGGAAAAACGCAGAGTACCATTAAGAGATGAAAGGTTCGAATCACTAATGCCCATATATTCAGGGAAATATAATCAGACACATTCGGCAAGTCTTCCTAATTTCCTGTGTGTGGCTTCTCATTAATTTACTTGGTACACATTTTGAGAAAAATAATAAAATACATGTGTCTGCTATTGATGTCATGTCCTGCCAGACATGACCTCTCTCCCTCTGACAATGCTTCCGCTCAGACTCGCTCTTTTAACCTCGCCCCCTCTCACACTGCGCCCTGTCAGACTCGGTATTTTAACCTCTCTCCCTCTCAAACTGCTCCCCCTCAGACTTCATCATTTACCCTCTCTCCCTCTCACACTGCTCAATCTCAGGATCGTTCTTTAAAATGCCCCCTCTCAAACTGCTGCCACTCAGAGTCGCTCTTTGACCCTTCCCCTCTCAAACTGCTGCCTGTCAGACTCGCTCTTATACACTATCCCCCTCTCACAATGCACGTTTTCAGAATCATTCGTATACCCACACCCCCTAACATACCGTTAACTCGCAGATTCGATTTTTACTCTCTGCCTCCCACACTGTTCTATCTCAGGTTCCCAATTTTACCCTCTCCCCCTCTCATACTGTTCCCTCTCAGATTCGAACTTTTACCCTCCTCCCCCTCTCATATTCCTCCCTCTCACGCTCGCGCTTTTACCCACTCTCTCTCTCTCTCTCTCAAACATCTCCCTCTCAGATTCGGCATTTAACCCTCTCTCCCTCTCAAACTGCTCCCTCTAAGCCTGGCTCTTTTACCCTCTCCACTTCTCACACTGCTCCCGCCCAGAATCGCTCTTTGAACCTCTCTCCCTCTCATACTGCCCCATCTCAGACTCGGTCATTTGTCCTCCACTCCCCCCACACTGCTCCCTATGAGAATCGCTATTTTATCCTTTCTTCCTCTCACACTGCTCCCTCTCAGACTCGATCTTTAGCCGCTCACCCTCGGAAACTGCTCGCTCTAAGATTCACTCTTTTACCCTCACTCCCTCTCACCCTGCTCCCTCTCAGACTCGCTTATTTACCTTCTCCACCACTGAAGTAGTACGTTCTCAGACTCGCAGTTTTACCCACACTCCGTCTCCCACTGCTCTCGATCAGAATCGCTATTTTATCCTCTCTCCCTCTCACACTGCTGCCTCTCAGACTCAATCTTATACCCTCTCTCACTGCCCCCTCTCAGGTTCTCTCATTAACCTCACCCCCTCTCATACTGTTCCCGCTCAGATTCGCTCTTTAACCCTCTATCTCTCTCACACTGCTCGCTCTCAGATTCGCTCTTTAACCCCCTATCTCCCTCACACTGCTCCCTCCCAGATTCGCTCTTTACTCTCTATCTCTCTCACACTGCTCCCTCCCAGATTCGCTCTTTACCCTCTATCTCTCTCACACTGCTCCCTCTCAGATTCGCTCTTTAACCCCCTATCTCCCTCACACTGCTCCCTCTCAGATTCGCTCTTTAACTATCTCACCGACTCAAACGACTGACTCTCAGAGACCCCATTTTACCCTATCTCCCTCTCACAATGATCCCTCTCAGACTCGCTCTTTTGCCCTCACCCCTCACACACTGCTCCCCCTCAGACTCGCTCTTTTACACTCACCCCTCTCACTCTGCTCCCCCTCAGACTCGCTCTTTTACCTTCACCCCTCTCACACTGCTCCCTCTCATAGTAGAACTTTTACGCTCTCCCTCTCACACTGACCCCTCTCAGACTCGCTAATTTCCCCCCGCTCCATTTCACACTTATCCCTCTCAGATTCGCTCTGTAACCCTCTCTCTCTCTCTCTCTCGCTGCCCCTTCTCAATCTCGCTCTTTTACCCACCCACCACAAACCCCCTCCCCAACACTGCTCCCTATGAGACTGGCTATTTAATCTTCTCTTCCTCTCACACTGCTCCCTCTCAGAGTCGCTCTTTTACCTATCTTCACTCAATCTGCTTCCTCTCCGATTCGGTTATACACTCTCTCCCTCTCACACTGCTCCCCCTCAGACTCATTCTTTACCCTCTCACCCTCGGACACTGCTCTGTCTAAGATTTACTCTTTTACGCTCTCTCCCTCTCACACTGCTCCCTCTAAGACTCAATATTTTACCCTCACCAACAGTTACACTGCTACCTCTCAGAATCGCTTTTTCACCCTTGACCCCTCCCACACTGCTCCCATTCAGAATCGATCATTTACCCTCTCCACCACTCAAAATGCTTGTTATCAGACTCGCAGTTTTACCCGCACACCTTAATCCACTGCTCCCTATCAGAATCGCTCTTTTATCATCTCTCCCTCTCACACTGCTACCTCTCAGACTCAATCTTTTACCCTCTCCTCCTCTTTCACTGCTCCCTCGCAGGTTCTCTCTTTTACCCTCACCCCCTCTCATACTGTTCCCTCTCAGATTCGCTCTTTAACCATCTCTCTCTGTCTCTCACTGCTCCCTCTCAGTCTCGCTCTTTTACTCACCCACACTGCTCCCTATGAGACTGGCTATTTTATCATCTGTTCCTCTCACACTGCTCCCTCTCAGACTCGCTCTTTCACCCTCCCCGCTCCATGATGCTCCCTTCCAGAATCCCACATTTACCCTCTCTCCCTCTCAGGATTCTCCCTCTCAGACTCGCAATAATACCATTAAACCCTCTCACACTGCTCCCTCTCAGACTCATACTTTTACCCTCTCCCCCTCCCACACCGCTCATTCTCATAGTCCATCTATTACTGTCTCCCTCTGACACTGCTCCCTCTCAGGCTGGCTGTTTTACCTTCTCCACCTCTCAAACTGCTTGCTGACAGACACTCTCTGTTACGCTCCCTCCCTCTCAAACTGCTCCCTCTCAGACTCACTATTTTACCCTCTCTCCTTCTCTCACTGCTCCCCGTCAGGGTCAATATTTTACCCTTACCCCCTCTCACGTTGTTCCTTCTCAGACTCTTTCTTTTTCCCTCACCCCCTCTAATACTACTCCCGCTCAGACACACTCTTATACACTATACACCTCATATACTGATCCCTCTCAGACTCGCATTTTTACCCTCACATCCTCTCACACTGCTCCCTCTCAGACTCGCTCTTTTATCCTCCCTCCCTCTCAAACTGCTCCCTCTGGGACTTGCGTTTATAATCCTCTTCGCCTCTCACACTGCTGTTTCTCAAACTCGCTATTTTGTGTTCTCTTGAAGAGTCATACGAACTCGCAATGTTAAAGGTATTCGGCTCCGCTGATGCTGTTAGACCTGCTGAATTTTCCCAGGTAACTGTATTTTTGTTTTTGTTTTTGCTTTCCAGCATCTGCAGTTTTTTTCCTTTTAGTTTCGTTCTTTTATTCTCTCCTCTTTCAGTGTCCCCCCTTTTTAATCATCTCTCCCTCTTCAGCTGCTTCCTCAGTCTCGCTCTATTATCCTCTCTCCCGCTCACACTGTCCTCTCTCAGACTCGATTTTTTTTCCTCTCTCCCACTCACGCGGTTACTTCTCAGAATCCCTCCTTGGAACCCTCTGTCTCTCACAGGACATCCTCTCTGGCTCAACTTTTTATCCTCACCTCATCTCGCACTGCACCGTCTGAAGCTCAAACATTTATCCTCTCACTCTCTCACTCTTTTAGCCTTTTGTCTAACTCGATCCTAAAACGCTAAATGCATCCCATCAAAGCCTTTAATTATTTCCTCGCCTGAATTAAACATCACCTCATCCTCGACGAATTCAAAGCAACAACGCGCACAATTTCAATGCTTTGTCAAAATTACAGTTCACCTTTCCTGGCAGCATCCCCGTAAATCCCAAACCACCCACAGAATGTGTTGATTATTATCTGAGCGGCCCTGTGATGCAGGATGCATGCCGTGCCGCAATGCTGTCTAACCCGTGACTAATACAGCAGTAAGCAAATCTCCCGGCTCATCTATTTCTTTCCTCCATTAATTTGGTTAAGCATCCCACATATCTTGTTAACCAACCCTCCTTGCTGCACATTTCCGGGAAAAGTGCACATGTGCCACAAATTCCTTTGATCCGCTCAGCCTTCCAGTGTCCTGTAATATATATTTGTTTCTATAAGTTCATAAGCTGCCTGGGTTACTGTGTTGAATTTCATTTTCCACCTCTCTGCCACCATGTCCAATCCATTGATATTGCTGGGAAGACAGCGGGTCTCTTCATGTTATTCGAAAGCCCCATCAGCCTCTGTATTATAATTTAGCCACGCTTCCTAAATTACATGGAAAGCATCGATTTGCACGTCGGATTAATCCAAATTTGCTGTGATTTTATCTTTGTGTTGGCACAAACATAAGCATCTCAGCGCAAGTGAATTGATCTCAATCTGTCGAAGTTCACATACGCTCTAGTACAGGAAAGTAAATTACTGGGGGATCGTCAAACCTGGCGGCGAATGCAATTCTCCACCTTGAGCGCTGACGACAGGAACAGCAGCTCGTGTTTTGATTCGGAAATTTCCAGCCTTTGGAGGCTCATCATTGAGATCAACAATTTCAGATCTGATTCTCTGGCCCCATTTTCCCCTCTCGTCCACTTCCCCCTCCTGTTTGGAGTTTCCGTTTCTTTCTTGTAGCAGTGATTCTTCACCTTTCTATTCACACGGCCCCATGAAGAGTCTGTTGATTGTTTTTTTTTTGTCCGATTTGGCTTCACCTTAACCCCGTAACACCAAGAACATTGTTTGTTTGTCAACATTTCTGCGATGTGGGTTTCTCTGACGATGAGATCATTTGTTACTCACCTGTAATTGCCCGTTAGAAGGCGGGTGTCCTGTCGTCCGCTTTGACAAGGATCATCGTTTTTCTTCTTGTTTCACCTCTCCTCATTTTACTTCTTTAAAAACTATTACATTTTGGAAAGGTTATTCACTGAAAGCTTACCACGGAAACTCACTCCACTAATGCTGCCTGGCCTGCTGAGCATTTCCAGCATCTTCTGTTTTGTTTTTACTTTGCGATGTTTGTCTCCTGAGGCACAATCATTCTCCATTTCCTCACGGGCCCATTCTCCAACTCATACATTCCGTTGCCCTACCGGATACATCCAAACACCTTATTCTTTCACTTCTATACTCTTCCAGTATAAAGCCCCTCCAGCATTGAGTTTGATGCCTGTTGTCACATGTTCCATTCTAACTCTGGACGCAGTATTTGAATCCTTCCTATATTCGTTCAACCAACTTTATTTTTTCCTCATGGAGGCCAACTCTATGTTCCCTCACACATCTCCAACCTTCCCATTAGATCCGATGTCTCAAGAATAGATTGGATTAAATAGAAAACAAGCGAATGTTCTACAACATTTGCAACTGTCAGGATGCTGTGGAAATTTGCCAGAACTCCTTTCTGATCTCAGTATAGTTTGCTCAGTCGGGTAAGTGGAAGCCCTGCGGTATTAAATGGAGGTAAGCAGGTGCAATTTGGCGTGCAATGAATTGGAACATTTTCCGAGTTTATGACAGGATAGCCAACTTCCCCAAGTAAAATGTTCAGACTTAATCATTCTGCTTCTTCGTCAGGTGCCTTGCATTACAGCAGCAGCAACGATGATTCTTCCGCTTTCGCAATGTTTTGTAACAGCCAGCATCATAGTGTTGCTCTCATATATTGTACCTGCTCTGCTTCTTAGTGTGTGGGCGGATTTCCCCCTGTATCACCCTCGTGGCCCGTTTCCATCCTCATAAGCAGGCGCCACCTGGTGCTCAGTTTTATCTACCCTAAATACCGGTATAATGATCACCTGCAGATATTTTGGGTGCAAAATATCAACAATATGAAAGTGGAGAAAGAAAGGCAGATTCAAAGAAACTGATGAGAAAATAAATATTTGATATGTTAGCTGCACATTAGAAAAGTAACGATGTCAGAAAATCTAATATAACAACCAGTGAGGGAGGAATGAATGTGAGGCAGTAAAATGAATAATAGATGAATGAACAACTTGAAGAAACTGAATCATCTGGGAAAATGTGTTCCACTAACATAGAAGAAAGCAAAAAGCGTTACGACTTTTTATATGAAAATAAACATAATTTAATTATAATTATTGTACGCCACAAAGTATTTGCGTGTTTCTAAATATACAGAAAGATCAATTTGTAATTTCATGGCATGTGGGTGTAACTGACAAGGCCAGCATTGTTTCCCCATCCCTAATTGCCCTTGAACGGAGTTGTTTGCCGCATCATTTCAGAGGGCAGTTGAGAGTCAACCACATTGCTGCCAGTCTGGAGCCATATTAAGACCAAATCCTGTAAGAACTGCAGCTTTCCTTCCTTACAGGCCATTGGCGAAACAGATTTATTTTTTTACGACAATCATCAACGGTCCTTTGGGTCCACTACTGAGACAGGTTTCACGAATTCTGATTCTTAAATGAATTAAATTGTCACCAATTCTGAGGTGGGATCTGAAACCCTGTCTACCAAACCGCCTCGTGGATTACTAGCCTAATAAAATTGCCACTGTACCACCATTATCCCCGAAGATTAGTTGCAGCTCTTTTTTTTTCTCTCAAACTAATGAAATATCAAGGACAATATTTCAGATGTTGGCAGAATTATCCATTTTACAAAGCTATTCCTTAATAGCTAATCAATAGATCAATTTCAGCCAAATGCTGTGATTGTGCAGAGGAGACGCAGGCATTGTGTTAGAGTTTAGCCGTCAGCTTTAGAGCAACAATCTGAGCAGTGAATCGAGAAGTGAATTTATAGAGAGACTGTAAGTGCCACAGCACAGCCCTAAGTACCTCACAGCAAATCAAATGATTATGAAATGTCTTCACTTTTATAATGAAGGAAATGCGGCATTCAATCTGCACATGCATTATTCAAAGAGACAAATGATGACAAACACATAATGAACGATCTGTAGCAATGACGCAGAATCGGAAGAAATTCCCTTCATCTTCTTCCCAGCAAGGGCATGGGTTGTTTTACATTTGCCTTGGCAAGCTGTCGAGCCTCGCCTTATCTTTTCATTTTGAAGTTTGCACCATCGGCAGTACACACTCCTTCAGTATTACACAGGATCTGTCAGCTTTTAGTTTGTGATTAAGTCCTAGGAAGGAGATTTGAACTGATAAGCTCTGAGTCGGAAGTGACAGTTGCTGCATTGAAATCCAAGTTGAGACTCAACCTTACAATCACTTAAAGACAGATTTCGGTGCTTTGTCAGCTTATTTCCCAATAATTGATGCATCAGAAATCTTTCCTTTTTTTAACACAAGGCCAAAGTTGCAACAGTGGCAGAGCCCAGTCAGGTCAGCTTGACGCTGATCCCTCAGGAGCACTCTTCATTCCCACATGTGTCAGGAGTGGCTGTGCACTCAGATCATTGAGACTTCTTCCACCCCTTGTACTATGTCCCTGGCTCTATAGCAATGCTTTAAGTTGAGAGCTTCAATGCTCTCGGCACCTGGGCCATGGTGTTTATTCACGTTTAGGCAGATGGCGATTGTCACGATGCTGGATTTAACGCGGGAGGGTTGGCCGGCCATTTAGCCACCTCGTTTGGAAGTAGAAATGTCTATGTCCGGTGAGCATACACGGGCAAGTTTTAGCTGCAGGTCAAACACGCTTCAAAAAGTCAGCTTCAGCTGGAATCCTACGTTCGATGCACCATTTTAAATTTTCTGGCACGTCACTGCTGTGAGTCTGGCGGTGGTTGTCGTGGGCTGGTGGCAGGATGGGGAGAAGGTGGGTGTGCGGATTCTCTGTAAATCCCCGATTGTGAACGTTTGCTGTAAATTCCATGACAGCCTTGCTTTCCTACAGGTTCACGCTTCTATTTCACTCGTAGTTGCAAAAGAACCGGTACTCTAAATAACTGAATTCACCCTTAGCAGGAGAGCTCAGCTGAACACGTCTAACTAGTTTCTATTGCACGGGGAATACAAGGAATATCAATCAAATAGTTTGTTCCCTAACACAAGTGAATTGCTATTTTTTGGTTGCATTTTCTCATCATTAGCTCTTCCCAGAGATGGTCAGTTGACTGCTGTCTGGGCTTCATTATTGCACATTGGGAGGGAAACAATCAGACGCAAAACAATTTGGCTTGCACTCAGCTATGTTACTTTTTAATTGTTTGATCAATTCATTTAATCGGAAATGTCACAACCCTCTTAAACTATTCTCTGAATTCGGACTGAGTCACCCCATCAATAAATGTGTTTGTGCATCAACTTATATTCTCCATCAGATATCGAGTTTGAATGAAGGTGTATGGAGCATGATCATCACTGAAGAATTCGTCCACCTCACAGAAGCAACCTATAACATTTAACACCCACAAAAGGATAGAGTTGCCAGAAGTACTGAAATGCAATTTCACGGACTTCCTTCTGCTCTCCACCTCTATGTCACTGCTATTCACTCAATTGTTCTATTCCCTCAGTTCCTTGCAAAAAGAGGTAAAGCAAATGGCTTTGAGATTGAAAACAGCGCGAGAAGAGAGTCAGTCGGGATTTTGAAAACAACGCGAGAGGAGAGTCAGTCGGGAGATTGAAAACAGCGCGAGAGGAGAGTCAGTCGGGATTTTGAAAACAACGCGAGAGGAGAGTCAGTCGGGAGATTGAAAACAGCGCGAGAAGAGAGTCAGTCGGGATTTTGAAAACAACGCGAGAGGAGAGTCAGTCGGGAGATTGAAAACAGCGCGAGAGGAGAGGTGATTGGGAGATTGAAAATAAAAGGAGGGCAATCAAAAGAGGAGGGGCCAGCGTGTGAGTGGGCGGCCCAGTGAAGGACTGGAGCTTTGAGGCTTTGACTCGGGAGGCTTCGGCGAGCAGAGGCTGAGGACGAGGTTGCTCCCAGTGAGGTAAGGCCGGGTAAGTTCCTTTAATTAAGTTAGGAGTAGGTAATTGAGGCAGCAGTTAGGGCAGTCGAGTGCTCCGAATGCAGCATTTGGGAAGTCTGGGACAGCACAATTGTTCCTGATGACTACACCTGCAAAAGATGCATCCAGCTGCAGCTTCTGACAAACCGAGTTAGGGAACAGGAGCTGGATCTGGATGAACTTCGGATCATACGGGAGGCAGAGGCAGTAATAGACAGGATTTCCAGGGAGAGAGCTACCCCTAAAAGTCAGGAGGCAGGTAGCTGGGTGACTGTCAGGAGAGGGAAGGGGAATAGACAGAAAGAGCAGAGCATCCCTGTGGCCGTTCCCATCAACAATAGGAATACCGTTTTGGATACTGTTGGTGGGGACGACCTTCCTGGGACAAGTTGTAGTGGTCGTGTCTCCGGCACAGAGACTGGACCCTCAGCTCAGAAAGGAAGGAGGGAAAAGAGGAGAGCAGTAGTGATAGGGGATTCGATAGTTGGGGGACAGACAAGAGGTTCTGTGGAGAGATCGAGAATCCCGGATGGTCTGTTGCCTCCCTCGTGCCAGGGTCAGTGATATCACGGATCGAGTTCTCAGTTTTCTCAGAAGGGAGGGTGAGCAGCCAGATGTCGTGGTCCATGTAGGGACCAATGACGTGGATAGGAAGGAGGAGGAGGTCCTGCAAAGAAAGTTTAGGGAGTTAAGTGCAAAGTTGAAGGACAGAACCTCCAGGGTTGCGATCTCAGGACTACTACCCGTGCCACGTGCTAGTGAGGCTAGAAATAGGAAGATAATACAGCTAAATACGTGGCTAAGGAGATGGTGCAGGCGGGAGGGCTTCATGTTTCTGGACAATTGGGCCCTGTTCCAGGGAAGGTGGCACCTGTTCCGAGGGGGACTGACATCCTTGCGGGTAGGTTTGCTAGTGCTGCTCCGGGGGGTTTAAACTAGATTTGCAGGGTGAGGGGAACCAGAGTGTTAGAGCAGATAGTGAGGTTGAGGAGGATAAAGGTCAAGCGAGGAATGCATGTATAGAAAGAAATCAAGGCTTTGTAAGTGATAGAAATGTTCTCAGGTGCATCTATTTCAATGCATTGAGTATTGTCGGAAAGGCAGATGAGCTTAGGGCATGGATTGACACGTGGGATTACAACATTATTGCTATTAGTGAGACGTGGCTGCAGGAGGGGCAGGACTGGCAGCTCAATGTTCCGGGGTTCCATTTTTTTCAGACGTGATAGAGGGGGAGGGATGAAAGCGGGAGGAGTTGCATTACTAGTCAGGGAAAATATCACAGCTGTGTGTAGACAGGACAGCCCAGAGGGCTTGTCTACAGAGGCCATATGGGTGGAGCTGAGTAATGGGAAAGGTATGACCACACTAATGGGGTTGTATTGTAGACCGCCCAGTAGTGAAAGAGAATTGGAGGAGTAAATCTGTAGAGAAATCGCAGACCGATGTTCGAAACAGAAAGTTGTGATAGTAGGAAATTTTAACTTTCCACATATTGACTGGGACCCCCATACTGTAAAAGGGCTGGATGGCTAGGAGTTTGTCAAATGTGTTCAGGAAAGTTTTCTAAATCAATATATAGAGGTACCAACGAGAGAGGATGCAATACTTGATCTCCTATTAGGTAACCGGACAGGTCAGGTGACAGAAGTATGTATAGGCGAACATTTTGGGTCCAGTGGCCACAATGTCGTAAGTTTTCAGTTAATTATGGATAAGGATAGGTCTGGTCCTCAAGGTGAGATTCTAAATTGGAGAAAGGCCAATTTTGTGGAAATGAGAAAGGATCGAGGAAGTGTGGATTGGGATAACTTGTTTTCAGGCAAGGACGTGTCAGTATGTGGAAGGCATTCGAAGGCGAAATTTTGAGCGTGCAGATTTTTCATGTTCCTGTCAGGATTAAAGGCAAATTTAACAGGCATAGGGAACCTTGGTTCTCAAGGGATATTGGCGATCTGGTTAAGAAGAAGAGAGAGGTGTATAGCAGGTATAGGCAACAAGGAGCAAATGAGGTACTTGTAGAGTATAGAAAAAGGAAGAAAGTACTAAAGAAGGAAATCAGGACGGCAAAAAGAAGACATGAGGTTGCTTTGGCAGATAATGTGAAGGTAAACCCAAAGGGTTTCTACAAGTATATTAAGAATAAAAGGATAGTAAGGGACACAATTGTTCCCCTTGAAGATCAGAGTGGTCGTCTATGTGTGGAGCCTCACGAGATGGGGACATGTAAAGAGATTTTTTGCATCAGTATTTACTCAGGAAAACAAGCATAGTGTATAACGAAGGAAGGGAAACAAGCAGTAGTGTCATGGAACATATAGGGATTAAAGAGGAGGAGGTGCTTGCTGACTTACAGCGAATAAAGGTAGATAAATCTCCCGGGCCTGACATGATATTCCCTCGGACCTTGAGGGAGAATAGTGCAGAAATTGCAGGGGCCCTGGCAGAAATATTTAAAATGTCCTTAGCCACGGGTGAGGTGCCGGAGGATTGGAGGGAAGCTCATGTTGTCCCGTTGTTTAAAAAAAGGCTCCAAAAGTAAACCAGGTAATTACAGGCCAGTGAGCCTGACGCCAGTAGTAGGTAAATTATTGTAAGGTGTTCTGAGATATCGGATATACGATTATTTGGACAGCCAAGGGCTGATTAAGGATAGTCAGAATGGCTTTGCGCGTGGGAGGTAGTGTTTAACGAACTTCGTAGAGTTTTTCGAGGAGGTTACCAAGAAAGATGGAGGAAAGGCTGTGGATGTTGTCTACAAGGACTTTAGTAAGGCCTTTGCAAGGTCCCACATGGGAGGTTAGTTCAAAAGGTTCAGACACGTAATATCCATGGAGAGGTTGTAAACTGGATTTGAAATTGTCTGTGTGGGAGAAGAGAGAAAGTGATAGTGGATGATTTCTTCTCAGACAGGAGGCCTGTGAATAGTGGTGTGCCTCAGGGATCTGTGCTGGGACCACTGTTGTTTGTTTTCTATATCAATGATCTGGATGATAATGTGTAAATTGGATCAGCAAGTTTGCTGATGATACTAAGATTGGAGGCGTTGCGGACAGCGAGGAAGGCTTTCAAAGCTTGCGGAGGGATCTGGACCAGTTGGAGAAATGGGCCGGAAAATGGCAGATGGAATTAAATACAGATAAGTGTGAGGTGTTGCATTTTGGAAGGACACACCAAGTTAGGACATACACAGTAAATGGTAGGGCACTGAGGAGTGCGGAAGAACTAAGGGATCTGGGAGTTCAGATACATTATTCCCAGAAAGTGGCGTCATAGTTAGACAGGGTTGTAACGAAAGCATTTAACACACTGGCCTTCATAAATCAAAGTATTGAGTATAGGAGTTGAGATGTTATGGTGAGGTTGTATAAGACATTGGTGAGGCCAACTTTGGAGGATTGTGTGCAGTTTTGGTCGCCTAACAACAGGAAGGATATCAGTAAGATTGAAAGAGCGCAGAGAAGATTTACTAGGATGTTGCCGGGTCTTCAGGAGTTGAGTTACAGGGAAAGATTAAACAGGTTAGGACTTTATTCCTTGGAGCGTAGAAGAATGAGGGGAGATTTGATATAAGTTTACAAAATTATGAGGGGTATAGACAGAGTAATTGCGAGTAGGCTCTGTGCACTTATATTGGGAGAGAAAAACACGAGAGGACATGGTTTTAGGATGAATTGGGAAAGGCTTAGGGGGAACATTAGGGGCAACTTCTTCACTCAGAGAATGGTGGAATTGTGGAACGAGCTGCTATCTGACGTGATAAATCCGGGCTCACTCTTAAGTGTTAAGTATAAATTGGATAGATACATGGATGGGAGAGGTTTGCGTGGTTATGGACTGGGCACAGGTCAATGGGACTAGCGGAATAATATTTCGGCACAAACTAGTAGGGCCGAATCGACTGTTTTTCTGTGCTGTAGTGTTCTTTAATTCTATAGTTCAATTACCTGCCGCTTTTATGGCGTGATTGTTACTTTCAACAAGTGAGCGACAGGCTGGATATTTTCCAGGGCCAGTATTTCTTTTTCCTGACACGGTGTTTCTCCCCACCAACCATCCCACCCACGGCCCACGCACACCACACCCCTCCTCGGAGGATGAGACGAACTATGTTATTCCCAATCAGTTCGGCAGGAACGTAATACATCGCCGGGCGGGAGGGGACGCAACATCCTGACCAGGTCGTGCTGCAATTGAATCTGGACTGCTTCATTATCTGAGGAATCGCGAATGCTCCTCATCATTGGGCAATCATCAGTGAACATGCCCAATTCTGACCATATGATGGATGGACTCAAATTGATGAAGCAACTGACGCTGGTTGGCAAACGGGAATTTCCCTGCGCCATCTTCCTTTGCGCCTAAGGCGAATTTCCAATTGACACCAATTTTGTTCCGGCTCCTTGATGCCTCACGCGGTCAAATGCTGCCTTGATGTCAAAGGCACTCATTCTCACATCACCGCTGGAAATCGCGTTTTTGTCCAATTTTAAAATACTTTGTATAATAATGATTAACGGAAACAACTCTGAACGTTGTATTTAATTCAAATTCACTTGTGGCTGTTGTGAAAGTACTCGCCAGGTCTGACAGAGACCATGGAGAGATAAAGCGTGTTCGTGGCCCATACCTTGCAGTCCTGGTAATGGTGAAATCTCTGAATGTCACCTCCATGGAGCCTGCAATGACACAAATATTCTGTGGAGCTCACCCTATAAAAAAGGCCAGAAGTTGTAACATGTCCGAGTCAACCCTCCACCAAAACCTTTTGATAAGTTGTTGAGCTGATTGTTCAGGACTTATATAAAATCATACTTTGTTTTATTTCGGGCGGTTCCTATCATGTTGAGAGGCTGCTCAGGAGAACAGACCTTTACACCATCAGCCGGTCAACATCTCTGCCTTACCATGCTCCCTTCCCGTCCTGCATTCAGACAACTTTAGCTGCTCTCCCCCCTGTCACACCAGCTTATCCTCAATCAGTCACCCCATTACAACTCGTCACCTGAAGCTCCCACCGCACCCTAGGACTCCGTAACACTCCTCTTAACACCATCAACACTAATTTCCCCATTCCCCCATGGTGTCACACCGTATGCAATTTCCACCCATCAACCCTGCCAATCTTGTGTCCACGCCGTTATTCCTAGGCTGCCTGCCATCATGTGCGGATATCGCCATCAAACCATATCTTCATTCGTGAAACTTTTTGCCTCAATAGCCTCAGCTTCCGCCATCAACACTAGCTCCTACCGCACCTCTCGCTCCCCTATCATCGCTGCTTACGCCATAACCTCTGACTTCCACTGTCAAACCCTCTTTTCTTCTCCAATAACTTCCACTTAATTCTTCCTGCCTTCCCGCGTATCATCAACCGTCTGATCAATCAGGTAGAAGGATTCTGAAATGTTCAATAAGTCCTGAAGCAAACTTGTAAGTTTGGTATTGTCCATTTCTCTTATGCTCAGCTAACATAGTGACGATTGTGTCACATTTGCAGAAAGTGTGGTCTCTCCAAATGTGACACTCGGCAAATGGTGACTATGGCAGTGGTAAACCTGCTTTCCTCAGCCTGATATTTCGACACTCTCTGATTGTTTTCTAAAAAGAGTTTCGTTTCTTGAACTCCACCCCCGTGTGTAATATCAACACTATCAGACACTGTCTGTTCTGCCTGGTTCCCAGTCACTCTCACCATTGAAACCTCTGTAGCCATTTGTTGCCAAAATCCGACATGTAAATATTGTGCTGGAGAAACAGCGGCTGAGATTCGGGTAATAGTGACTTTTTTGGGCTGTTTAAGCAAAATTTCCTGATATTTATTGTTAGCAAATGAGTATTGGATGACGATAAAAACCCGCTCTGTTAAGTGATAATAAATGACCTGCATTCTTAGGCCTGGAGAATAATCGAGATCCTCAATCACATTCTAACACCGGAGAGGTCTTTTGCCCTGCTTCTCCTGATCAATAATTGAAACACTGTTCCTTGGGCAGCATTGTCTAATGCTAATTCAGGTTTTCAGCTTGTGGAGTGGCTTGCTGGCAAGGCAAATGACAAATCGTGGTCTTGTCGCAAATGGTAACAATGCCTGTTGAACAATTGGCTTTTACAAAATGAAGGTACCTTGCTCTGATTAGACATCATAGTCTCCAGAAGAACAGCACTCCCATTGGGCAATCGACTGGTCCTCTTTACTTGCCCTTCAAACCAATTGTACAAGGAGCCCTTCCTGCAGCATCAGCCAAACAACCCAGAACCCCAACACCCACCTGCATTTGGCCAGCCCACATGTCCATCATTACAAATGCCACAATTGTCCCTTGCAGATGTTGCACATATTTTGGGGAGTGATGAGGTGAGTTACTTACCACATTGTTCCCAGACCCCGGCCTGGTCTTGTAGCAAAAATAGCAATCGCTTTATTGATGAACATGAACGATACATTTCACAGTGATTTTTCAAAAAGGGACTTTGTCTTTGTTAAATCGCCCCACGAGCCTCCACGCATCTTGCCTCATCCATGTCTAACATTTTTACCCTGCATTGCTTTCTCTCTCAGCTGTTTTCCTGGTGTCCCTTTGAAGAGTTTTATAATGTTCAGCTGAACCATCCCATCTAGTAGTGAGTTCCACATTCTCACGACTCTCTGGACATGAGGACTCTGCTGAATTCCCTATTGGATAATTTTCTGATTGTCGTACATTGATGACCATTTAGTTGGGTTCCTTATCATAAGAGGAAACATTCTCTTTGTATCCAATCTCTCAAAATGCCTGCATTTTAAACACATCTATTGTGCCATCGCGGTGACTTGTTCGCACTTTTCCAGAGAGAAGAGCCACAGCCTAAAACTCCTCTTGATATCTATACCCGCACATTCCTGGCTTCATCCTTATCAATCCTCTCTGCGCGAATGCCTCTTTATCCCTTTTATAACTATGCATGTTGACCATTCGCGCAATCGGCTAAGTTTGGTCAACACATGTTTTAATCTGGTTCAGCATATCTTTTCGACTTTTCAATTCTATTCCCTAAGGCATGAAGACAAGTCTTTGGTTTGGATTTTTTTAACAACCTGTTAACATATAGGTCAACTTGGAGTGATTGATGCATTTTTACTCTCAAATCGCTGTATACCTCTACCCCTTCGAGAGGAAAGATGAAAGAAGAAGAGCCTCGTTATCCTGTGTCACTGGGATCAGTTCTGGACAGCGGGCACATTTCAGGGTATATGGGTTTAACCGGGGGCCACTATCGTCGGTAGTGATAGGGTTTTTTGGGGGTGGCGGTGCGGCATCGGACAAGGAACACATGTACAACCCAATTCCGTTTGCTGGTGAGGCGGCCTTCATGACCCTCTGCTGTAGCCGATGTGGAAGCTTGAACTGAAGCGCCAGTTGAGCCCTTATTTAGCGTCAGGTGACCTCTTGGTGAAAGGGATTTAATCCAGATCCTCAAAGTGACATCACCTGAAAATACCGAGTGTTTATGCTGCTGGCGATATTGGACGCCTTATAGAATTGTCATAGATGATACTAGCGGAGACTGGGTAGGTCCACAATAACTAAAATGCTAGTATTTGTTCTTTCTTTAAAGGGCCCGGAACTGAAGTGATGGGTTTAAATTTGGAGAGGGTTTTAATGGTTATGGGATAGATTTGGGGTGATGGTGTTCAGCGCACACTAGACAGCTGGCAGTTGAACGGAGAGACATGCTTGAAGTGCGAAATAGATTCCTCCTGTTCAAATCAATATCGATCGACGGTGTGTGCTGTGAAATATGCTCACCTCCATTATGCTCAGTTCCAATAAAGAGCACCTGTGCTCCAGTTATCTCATTGTGACTATGAGGTGCCCAGGAGAAGCTATGGAAAGCTTTATTCTTGGCACTTGGATATCTGGTGCTCTACCAGCACAGATGTCATTTATTGGAACTGAGGAGCAATTATGTAGTTAATAATAACATGCACACAATAAAGATTGTCTCTACTTTGAGCATGATAAAGAAACAGTCACCCAAGCCGGGTGCTTGTTAACCAACAGAGAGACTGATCTGTGTAATGATTGAACTGGTGAAGGTTTCAAATAGTTGTTAACGATTTATAAGGTAAAAGCCAATCTGCAGAGAAGAGGTCCATTTAGCCCATTGAGCATCTACTGGATTT
The DNA here is from genome assembly GCF_964194155.1 of Cetorhinus maximus. Lineage (NCBI taxonomy): Eukaryota > Metazoa > Chordata > Chondrichthyes > Lamniformes > Cetorhinidae > Cetorhinus > Cetorhinus maximus. The sequence continues at coordinate 700,365 of NW_027596172.1, read as the reverse complement.
TTGAAATTGCTGCCGAATACTCTCCACTCCATCTCTTCACTTTCCCCGTTGCTCTGCCATCGCTCTTTTTTTTCCGTTCAATAACGTCCACAACCCCTCATTTTTGATTTAACATTGCACCTTCTTCCATTACCCTTTCAGGAATCACCTTACAGGTCACACGGACAGGTTGTGTATAAATACTTTTTCCACATCTTCCATCGGGTTATTTGCCAATTACCTTCAATGCGTTTCAGCCGATCATCCAAAATCCCACAGTGTTTTCCCCTATTGAAAGAAAGGCGGTTGTGTCCCTTGGGGTCGATATTGATCATTTGACCAGCATCAGCAAAACAGATTAGCTGGTTATTAACACGCTGATGAGTTTCGATGCTTGAAACATTAACGACAGTAACTCATTATATGTTCAGGGCTCTGGGGCAGCCCAAGGACGGTAATGATCTGCAGGAATTTACCCATTTCACATGTTAGTTTTCTGCATTTCCCCTCATATCTCTCTCTTTGTCTCTCTCCCTCTCTCTCTCTCTGTTGCTATCATTTTCTCTCCCTATCCCCTTCTAGCTCAGTCTGTCTTCCTTTCTACTTCCTCTCTCTCTCTTATTCTCTCGCTCTGCATCTCCCTCTGTCACTCCCTCCCTGTTCTGCCGCGTTTCGACATAGGTATAACAAGTATCACTAAGACAATGCCTATTAGCATATTATTATTCACTATACATTCAACATTCATTCTATATACACGTGTTAAACCGCTGAGCTGGCATGCAGTCAAAGCATGATCTTTATTTCGTGAAAGATTAAATAAATGTTCATTTGTTACTCATACAGTAACTACCTCTTCATAAATCTGTTTTAAATTCTCTCGGGCTTGTTGCAGTGTCGAGGGTTCATAGGTGCTGCAGACATCATTTCTGCTTGCTTCATCTGAAATATGCTTTCCTATCACGATCAAATTATTGGTAGGCCCCGCATGACCTTCCAGCACGGTAGTCAGGTTATGAATTAATTGTATCATGCCATGGCCTGTATTAAATTAAGTGTTGTGAATTCCCTGTCCCCGTTTAAAATTTCCTTAAGCTTGGAGATCAAGGACCGGACATTCTGGTCAACAATTTACAGGTCAGTCGAGATAACCAAAATCATTTTGCACTGAAGCATTCTGAAGTTTCTCTCCATTTAAATAATATGTCGCCTTTTTATTCTTCCGAACAATATGTATAACCTCACAATTATCCATATTGAACATTATCTGGCAAATTTTCTTCCATTCACCTAACCTGTCCATATCAATTTGTAAATATCGTATATCTTAATTACAACTTACTTTCCCACGCATTTTGGTTTCAGCTCAAATTTTAGCTTTAGTGCCTTCTATCCCTGAATCCAAGACAGTCATAAAGATTGTAAATAGTTGGGCCCCAATGACCGAACCCTGACGAAACAAATGATTTACAGCTTGCCATCCATAAAAGACTCATTATTCGGAATCTTTGCTTTATGTTATTTAGCCAATCCTCTTTCCAAGCTAATATATTACCCATCGCTCCCTGTGATCTTATCTTGCGCATTAATGTTTTGTGTGGCTCCTTATCAAAGGCCTTCTGGCAACATCCAACATCCACACTATCTCCATTATCCACTTTGTTTGTCACATCTTCAAAAAACTCTAGCAAATTAACCAAACACGATTTACTCTTCATAAAACAATGCTGATTCTGCTGGATTTTATTTCGACTTTCCAAATACCCCATTAGTGATTACTTAATAATGGATTCCAACAATTTCTCAATGACAGACATTAAACTGGTCTATTGTTTCCTACTTTCTGCCGCCCCCAGACTTTCTGAATAAGGACGTCATATTAGGATTGTTCCAATCCACTGTAACCTTTTCAGAATCCAGGGGATTTTGGAATATAATTACCAATGCATTCACTATCTACGCTGCCACATCCTTTAGGACCCTGGGATGTAGGTCAACAGGCCCTGGGGACTTGTCACCCTTTAATCGAAATAGTTTGCTCAGTACTTTTGCCCTAGTTGTGGTAATTGTTCTAACTTCCTCCTTCTCTATACCCTCTGCTCTACATGTTACGAGTGGGGTGGCTCCGTGAAAATTGAGGCAAAATTTTGAGGCAAAACATATAGTGCCATTTCTGCGTTCACCACTATTAACTCCCCGTCCTACCTTGCAAGGGACCAGTATTCACTTTAGCAATTCTATTTCCTTTTATATAATTGTAGAAGCTATTTATATCTGTTTTTACATTTTGTGCTAATTTTCTTTTATGACCTTTGTTCATCTTTAAAGTGTCCCCAAGCTTGTCACTGACTTATGCATTTTGTATACCTTAGTTTTGGACTTTGTGTCACATATAACTTCCTTGCTTAGCCATGGATGATTTTTCCCCCTCTTAGCATCTTATTTCCTCATTGGGAAGATTGTTCAGTTTATTTTTGCGATTATCACGAAGCAATTTTGATAATGGTTTTTAGACACATTTATGCGACTGAATGTGTTGTCCAGGTCGATTATTAGTTTACATATTTAATGCAGCAAAGAGCTGCGGGTTTTAGGCCAGGTCGAGGGAAAATGTTCCCTTGGCTCGAGGTCTGCTGAATCAGGTTTGATTTATTTTTCCCAGTTTTTTTTTTTCTCTTCCCGGTAGATTAGTGATGCCTTTGTTCCTGTCGTGAGGAAAGTGTTAATCTTCAAAATGTATTATTTGCCAGCCGAAACGAATGGCCGCGACCGATTTCCTGGACGTTATATCCGAACCCAAGTTAAGGGGGATTTGTCAGGCGAAATTTCCAGTTTTATTCGTGTGCAATACTCGCATCTCGCATGTGTAATTCATCGCTTTTCTATGTTTCTTTTTAAGTCACAATCACCACTTTCTGCTTCACAGTTGCCTTTATCAATGATCCGACAGTGGATATTTCTTGCAAGAAGCACTTGTATTTCAGCCCTTCATGTTCAAATCTTTCTATCTATCCATCCATCTATCTACGTGACTAAAACAGAAACAAAAATACCTTTAAAAACTCGGCAGGTCTGAGAGTATCTGTGAAGAGGAACGCAGTTAACGTTTCGAGTCCGCATGACAGTGATCACTGGCCTTATATCCAGCTCTTCTTGTCCCACCCCCCGCCCTCCCTTATACCAGCTTATATTTCACCTCTTTCCTACTTTCACCTAGTTCTGTGGAAGAGTCATACGAGCTCGATACGTTAACTGTGTTTCTCTCCGCAGATGTTCTAAGAACTGATGAGTATTTCCAGGTATTTTTGTTTTTGTTTTGGATTTCCAGCATCTGCAGTTTTTTTGCTTTTATCTATCTATCTATCTATCTATCTATCTATCTATCTATCTATCTATCTATCTATCTATCTATCTATCTATCTATCTATCTATCTATCTATCTGTCTGTCTGTCTGTCTGTCTGTCTGTCTGTCTGTCTGTCTGTCTGTCTGTCTGTCTGTCTGTCTGTCTGTCTGTCTGTCTGTCTGTCTGTCTGTCTGTCTATCTATCTATCTATCTATCTATCTATCTATCTATCTATCTATCTATCTATCTATCTATCTATCTATCTATCTATCTATCTATCTATCTATCTATCTCGCTCTCTCACCATCTTGCTCATTCACACGCTCGCTGCATTTGTCGCACGCTCTGTCTCGCTTCCTCTCTCTCGTGCACAACTCTCTCTTCAAATCAATCTATCCACAAGAATTTCTGCCTATCTGGGCATCTATGTGTCTGTCTATCTGTCTGTCGGTCTGTCTGTCTAACTATCTTGATGGTTAATTCTCCCGGCCCTTTGACATGTGAGTGCCCTGCAAAAAAAAAGTGTCAGTGTGATATCACGTGTGAGATTAGATCAAGTCTATATTTGCACAATCGATTGCCAAATTCTGCATAAAATGTATGATTAGGCGGAATAAATTAACTTTGCTCTCGCTTCCTTGTTCTTCAGGCACTTGACTCTGTTCTCCACAGATGCTGAAATCACTGGATGATTCCTCCATTTGGTTATGCCGAAGGTTTGTTATTTTGTTCACAATCATGTTTTCAAACGTATCCTTTTATGAGGCGGGGATGTCATTAGATGGGCCACAAGTTATTGCTCGATCCAAATTGCCCTTGAAAAGGTGGAGGTGCCCTACCTTCCTGAAAACGTGTATTTCATCTGATTGACGTCAGTGGCATTCCCTCGGTACGTAGAATGAAGTCTGTCAGGCTGAGTGTGATTTCAGATGACTGACGAGTCCAATACTGTACCTATAAGTTCTTCTGCCGTTGGACACGTTTTTTTTTGCGCTAACGAGTGGAAATGAAAGGGCCAGGTTGGTTCACTTCTCCTTGCTGTGCCTTGGAATTCCACCACTCTTTTGAGTCGCTGAGACTCGAAGCGGCTTTCGATTTGATGGACCAGTTGTGCCCTGCCGAGAGACCAGCAACATTCTCCTCCCGCGTCCTGCTAATACGGCGTCCGTGCTTTAGGGAGACCTGGAGAGTAGCCTTTCACCTTTCTCTTTGGCCGCCCTTTGGACGAAGAATGCTAAGTGGCAGATGCAGGTATGGAAAGGCACCCGTTTCCCGAAAAATGTGCCCGACGACCGACACATATCTGCCGTATTTGTGCAGGAATTTGACTGGGGGCCAACACATTTTTGCCCCGGTCCCCAATCCCCCAGCCCCACAGGGCTTTTCGCCTGGAGCAGGTCTGTGAACCCCATATTTTACTAGCAGCATTCCTGTGCGCCGGTTGGATGCTTCATATGGTGCAGGCACACCACGTTGCTTCTAGCAAGTTGGTGTCAGGACCCCATGTACTGGGATCCAACTTGCAATCTCTGAGTTTGGCTTTGAGATTTCAGACATTCTGTAGTGGAGCTTCCTGTGCTCACCGAGTGTGGCGTTTTGTTACGTAGGCAATTTCCAAATGAATCACATGACCTACCCTGGGAACCGGGGCTGCAATGGACATATTTAATGGCAGGCATGTAGGACTTTCCAACATTATCGGTTTTGCCGATTTTGTCCTGCCAACAACTGTCGGAAATGGTTCACGGCCAGTGAAGTTGGAAAGTTTTCATTAAATTTCTATGAGGCCGAAAGGTTGTGCAAGTCTCGCACTTATCTGGAAGTTATATAAAAAACACGGCCTGGCAGACCTTGATCTTCCATCTGAGGGAAACTCCATGTTTGATTTGCAGAAGTCAGTGAGTGAAGCCTGCCAAGTGCCGAGCTTGTTTTTGTCAGGCGGTGGGTAATTTGCCCATCCAGTGAGTGCCCTTGGAGTGCATGCTGCCAAGTTAGCAAAACTTCCGTGCTGAACTGAGGGGTGCGTTGTTCAAAGCGGCTGTGGTATCTTGGAGCACGTGATCAGCAACGGTTTGGTACAGCATCTCTATCCTCAGATATATTGTGAATCGAAAACATTCTGAGTTTGCAGCAAAGCCCTCTGTACGCAGCTGATTGTCTCCAGATCCTGAGCTATGAGTGCGGATTGATCCGCGAATAAGACTTCCCTCTGTAGCTTTCCAGTAATCTCTGTGGAAGGATTTAATTTTGGCTCTTTGAAAAGGCTGCCTGTGGTCCTGCAATGAATGTGTAATCCTGTGTCAAGCTCTTTGAGTGCATGCTTGGAGAATGACCGGCAAATATATGACAAACAGAGCTGGAGCCATTAAACAGCCTTATTTGGCGCTGCAAGTGACATGAAATGGGTTCACACTGACCAACCACTTTGCATCGCTCTGATTATGACGCCATCACCAAAGAGCGAATGACACTGATCATATGTTCAGGGCTGTGGCATATTCATGGTTGAGTTGGATATTTTATTGACCAATAAGGGAGACTAGGGTCATGAGGATGTGTGTTGCGAGGGAGGTGGCGGAGGTGGACGGTATACGACGCTGGTTGGGGGAGAGCAGGCAGGATAGTGGGTCTGAGGCCACGATCATATAAACCATGAGCTTTCCGAGTTGCAGATCAGGCTCAAGGGGCCGAATGACCTACTGACCTTAACTATTCTGTTTTTGGTGTTTGTTTGAAATGCAGCCCACACCAAAGCCGGAGGCGCCGTCGATTAGGGTTCATTATAATCAGTGCATCCATCTGCTTATGATTGTCTGCAGAAGACATTTGAGGGCCAAGAATTAAATGTTAAGCATGGAATACCGTCCCACCGATGTACTCAATATATCCCATTATTTTATTCATTATTTTTTTCATTCAGTTCAAGCATCACTCTGGATGGAGTACGTGAGTGGGTGAGCAGGAGGATTGCATTGCACGGGGAATCGGTACTGAGGGTGTATGGGGTCGGATTGTCTTGAACGCATCATTTAGAAATATTTCGGTTCAGCAAACAAAAGCCTTCTCCATACACTTTCCATTGCGCATCAGGTCACCACCAAATTCAACATTCCAGGTCCTATGGTTGCGTTTATATTTCCAGGCAGAATGGTGCAAAGTTATGTACAACGACACAGAATGTAGGTCAAGTCACTGACGGAAATGCCATTGCCAGAGGAATCCACGGAATGATTTGGGCAGCGTATGAGTTCCCTCTGGAAGATTAAATGAAAAGACATACATCAAACATGTGCCCTGTTTAAACATAGAATGGGTCCCGAAACACAAAGCAGTGGTGAACAGATAAAACTTCCCCACTACTTCTCCTGGCGGTTCAGGCCAATTGAGTTTCCTCGAATCATTTTGATCTAAATTAGTAACGATATTATTCCCAACATCGCTCTGTGGGTCAATCATTTCCCGCCGTGACTATCTAGTTTGGAACCTACCCGTTGCTCGTTAAAATATAGCTCCTTCAATGGTATTGACCACACACATCATTCCAATGTTCGACGTTTCACTTCGAAACGGTTCCTTTCACAATGGGAGCGACTGACGTAACCTGTTTGTTCAATGACTGAAACTAATTGGTTTCTTTAGGGGACATGAATGCGCTCATGGGGATTTATCTGCTGTCTACATAACAGTTCCTCTGAATGTCACATATCATGTTTTCCAAAAGGCTCGGTGTATCTGTTTCAACAGGAGTTAACGCTTCTCACCGAGGATATAATTTGCTGCATTTCATCAGATACGGGCCATTTACAAACCCATTCTCGAAGCTTTCGTTTTCCGATGTACGTTCATTAACATGCTCTCGGACTAACAATATAAATTTATGTCCTTCTTTCCATTCATGGATGATGGCAACGCTGGCAAGGCCGCAATTATTTCCCATCTCTAATTCCACTTGTGAAGTGGGTGGTGAGCTGCTGCTGTCTTTGTAGTGTAGATACATGCACGGTATTGTTAGCGGGTGTGGGTCGGGGGTCCATTAATTTGACACAGAGACAGTGAAGGAACGGCGATATTTTTCTGAACCAGGGCGATGAGTGGCTGGGAGCGGAACGTTCAGCTACTGGCGTTCCCATGTTCATGTTGCCTTTGTCTTTCAAGGTCGTAGCGGCCGTGGGTTTGATTAGTTAACTAAAGGGCTTCATGTTAGCCAAAGGTAACAGCTTTTCTCTGTTCCCTGCTACGAATGCTGTCGTGCCAGTTATACCCTTTTGCTCCAGATTAATTAATGTGGCATCACCTTCTGAATCACCTGTGATTTTAACGTGTTTCTCTCATTTTCCTGAAAAGAATTTAAAGAAGAAGAGGATTTCTACTTTTCAGCTCACACGTTCATTACACGTTGTGCATCCATCTCTTCAGGAAAGACAACTCCTCATAAAGATGGGAGAACTGATACTTCGCCAGATAGAAGCCATTTACTATCCTATTGTCGCGGTTATTGGTGTTCCTGGTAAGAGACTAAATGCAATCATTAACCGTATAATTGGATGTTGACATCCTTCTCAAACGCCGGTTCTGATAACATGGAATTGTTTCCTTACTGTTGGGGAGTCATCAAAGCAGGAATGTATGTTTAACCATAACGTTAACAGATTTCCTCCTGTTGCTCTATCTTGCACTCGGTGGTATCCACTGATGACAACTTACTCTTGCTTTATGGAATGTCATGTAACAGGGTGAGCTCTGTAATAATTATCATAATCAAGTGCACCCGAGTTTGTACTTGTAGAAAACACAATCTGTGAAAATCTGTGCAGAGGCAGCTTCACATTCTGCAAAATTCAGCTTGAAATACTTGAAGCCTTTGTTAATAGTTTTCATCCATTTTCCAATATTTAAAGGATCTGAATCCATGTCAAATCACATACTTATTACCACAGCGATGCTTTTACAAATCTGTATGCAGAGAGGAAATCTGGAAGTCTGGATGAAACAGATGGCTGTGTGTGCTGAAGACATTCCAATGACTTTGTCACTTGTCTATTGAAATACATGCATTTCTACAGCCTAAGCTATCGACCACCGTAATGAATTTACATGAAGTGTAGTCACTGAAGTAACGAAGAAGGTGACAGGCAATTTTTGGCTGGGAAGCTTCCACAGGCAGCAAGTTGACAATGACCAGATGATCATTTTTGTGGGCTTTAGCAGAGGTTTAAATAGTAGTCAGGACGCAAGGGGCTACGACAATGTTGTTCGGCAAAATAGTGGCATGGATTCTTTGACGATTACCCTGTGAATCGATTTGACATCTTTTCTGAAAGTTATTACATCCGATAGTGCAGAACTACTTCTCTACGGCAATGGAGCATTCGCCCAGAATTTTTTTCTCAAGTGCTGACACCGGACGTAAGTAGTCGAACATTTATCCCAGCACGCAGATTGCTAACTGAGACATAAGCGGTCAGATTTCGGAACACCTATGCTACCGGAGTAGTTATCTGGTTCTCATTATTCTGCTCATTTCAATTTCTAGCCCTTCACTTCCTGCTGTTGTAAACACTGCTTCCAAATCTAACTGATGTACATAGAGATTGGGAGTGGATTGATATTAAGCATTGTCGGACTCCCCTTTGGCTTTGGGAAAATCATATTGTCACGTTACATAGTGACGCTGACAGAGGGACATAAGAGCATAGAAAATACGGGTAGAAGTTGACCATTTGGCCGCACGATGGTGCCCCAGTACTCAAGTATATCATGGTTGAAATTATGCCTCCATGACATTCCATACACTATCTCATATCTTTGGATGCATTTACTATTGAGAAATCGGTTCATCGGCACTTTCAACATAGACAATGACTGCCTATCTGCCGAGGGTACAGTACATAATTTCGAACATTTACCCCTCCCTGAGTGATGAAAGTCTTCCTCATATCAGTTCTAAATGCAGACCTCTTATTCTGATATTGCTTTTCCTGGTTTTAAACAGACCCGCCAGGGTAATAATCCATCAAATGTCTACACCACCGCAATTATTAGAACGGTGAATGCTTCAGTGAGATCAATTCTCATTTTCCAATGCCCCTGAAAGCAGACGATGAGTCTCGTCAATGTCTCCTCATAGGACAATCCCAGTTAAATCCCTGTAATCCAAGAAGTAATCTGTTGAACATTCCTTGTCGCAGAGCTACAGCAACACCTAATGAAATCTACACCAAAGGAGCAAAGTAGAATGCTTGACCGGCACAACAAACATCACCATAATGACTCCACATGAAAATTGCAGAGTTGGGGATACGCTGGGCTTGGGGTTACAAATTATGTTTGTGCACAAATCAGCTTCAGCTGATGGTCCACAGTGCCTCGTGAATGCACATTTTTGAGTTATTGATCAAGGTGAAATCTACCCTATTTAGCACAATGGTTGTCTCACACAATACGATGGAGGGAAGTCCCAATGTGAAGGCGGAATTCGTCGGCAAGAGGATCATTCCCTGGTCAATGCTATCCATTATTGATTGGACAGATGCATATGCGGTGGGTAGGTTGTTGGAGCGAATTCAATTAGGTTTTTGCACCTGGTTGTTTCCCTGACCACTTGCCAAAGACCCACTCTAGCATTAATCTTTATGACTCTGCAAGCTCGGCCATTAGTGGATCTACCGATCGTCTCTTGCTCACAGACATCGAGGTCCCCGACGTAAAACACTTTTTTTTCTTGTCACTCCCAAAAACGTCGGCCATTAATGATCATTGATTCATCCGCTGAGGGGAACGGGAGGTGGTCACCAGGAGGGCATAATCATTGCCCATGTATTACGTGATGTCATGAGATTTTATTTAAGTACCACGTGCTCTCAAGTCTATGAAAAATGGTGCACACTGAAAGTGCTGCAAAATGGTATTTAGGAAAGTAGTAATGCAGTTGAGCGATAACGAGACATTGGATGGATAATTCAACGTTTATATAAGATTATTTCACTCAGATGTATGCTGATGATTCATATGAACTTCAAAAGCAGTAAGAGTAATTATTCAGATAAGGATTAGCAGCTTGAATCATTAATTTACGGAATGATTGCAAATATAGCATTCTGCTTTGTCATGGATTAAGTCAATATCCTTGAATTCGATTGGAGCGTAAATCATCTAGACAGGTGTAGCGTATCACATCACACTCCTGATTTGTGCATTTTAGATGGATGAAAGGTTGTGAAGAGCCAGGGGGTGCGTTGCTCACCACAGCATTCTCAGATTCTGACCTGCCCTTCTAGTCACAGTTTCTTGTCAATGGTTTGTCCCAGGATGTTGAAAATGGGGCCTGAAGTGATGGTCATGCCATTAAATGTCAAGGGTATTTTGTTGGATATTCTTTTGGTTGAGGTGGACATTGCCTGTCAATTGTGTGGTGCGAAAATTAATTGTCATTTTTTTCAGCACAACTCTGGCTATTGCATGCACATGTCTTGATGCACATGGGCACGGATTTCATCAGCATCTGCCGAGTCGCGAATGGTGCTGAACTTTGAGCAATGATCAGTAGATACAACCCACCCCCACTTCCCCACCCCCTCCGCACCACACCAAACCTCCTTCTGTGTTTAAAATGGAGAGAAGTTCATTGATGCAGCAGCTTAAGATGGTTGAGCTGAGGACACTGCCCTCAGGCTCTCGTCCAGTTATGTCATGGGACTGAGATGATTCAACTGCAAAACAAAAAAAAAGAAAAGTAAACATATATTTTTTGCTAGGTAAGACTCCAAGCAGTGGGGAAGTTGCCCCTTATTCTTATTGACTACAGTTCTCATAGCCCTCCTTGATACATTTTGTGACAAATGTTGTCTTGATATAAAATACAGCCCCTCTCTCCTCACATTATGAGTACAGCACATTTGACCATGTTTGGACCGAGGCGAACCGAGAGCTGGAGCTCGCACGATGCAAAAAGTGAGCGTCAGTGAGCAGTTTGCTGCCGAGTACTTGGCGATTGAAAGCATTGTCCATGATAATTTTCATCACTTTGAACATGATGAAGTGGAGGCAGATGAGGCTGTAATTAGATTGGTAGGATTTGTCGTGTTTTTTTTGTGAATAGGCATACCTTTGAAAATGCTCACAATTTCGCATAGATGCCATTATTTTATATGCACCATACGAGCTTCGATACGAAGGTTTATTCAAGAGCACTAATCTTCCGTACTACTGGCATTATCTAAAAGGACCCATAGCCTCTGCGTCATACAGTTCTTTCAGTCATTCCTTAAATTCAATTGCTGAGAATCAAATTGTATGAACACGGGCATCCAACCGTCACTTCAGGGTGAATGCGGCTGCAAATGCTTCAGCCATGTATATGCCCTGGTGCGCTGCGCTCCACAATCATTACCGATGGGGATATTGGTGGAGAGCCGTTCTTCCGTGAGTAGCTGAATTTTCCAACACCATTCAAGGCGAATGTGACAGGACTTCAGAGCTGAGCTATCGTTATTTGGTAGGGGGATCAATGAGCCCTGTCTTTCTCATGCTGAATACGCTGTTTTGTTTGCAAGTAACCGTGTCTTACAGTTCACCAGGTTAAGCCGTGTATTAGGTATGATCGCTGCTGCTGTGGACATATGACAAATGTCGGCAAATTTCCTTCGTTTGTGCACTTGACCTCGAAAGCCTGGAAGGACAAGAGCAGAAGAGGCATGGGAACACTCTTCATTTCAAAATCCTTTCCAAGTCACACACCAAGCTGACTTGGAGATACATCACCGTTACCTGACTGTCACCGGATCAAAAACCTGGAAATCCATCGCTCACATCATTGTGTCTGCTCCCGCTTCACATGGACTGCAATGTTCGAAAAACCTTATTTACAAGAAAAATTAGTGAAAACGGAAATAAAAGTGCTAATCTTGTCAATATATCCAAAGATAAGAAGATGTTGCATGATGACGAATCTATGAATATTGATGTCCTTTTTCTATTGAAATGACGGCCCTGGCTGTTTCTTTTCATCCAATTCAACAAAGATTAACTACAAAATGTATGTTTAAATGTAAATTAATTCGGAGAATACCGACCCCTAAATGAGAACGTATATTTTGAATTCAATTCTGAATATGCATATCTTTAACCAAAAGGATTGAGTGAAATTTCGTCTGCAAATCGCAACCCCAAACCCCACCACCGCCCCCACGCCCTCACCCCCCAAAACACCCACTCCCCACCACCCACCCCCCTGAAAAATGGCGAATCCGCACGAGTTTCAATGATGTGCATCGGCTATAATGATGTCACGTACATGAATCTCCCAGTTGCAGGTGGAGAACGGGCGGGCCCAACTTTTACAAGTTAGTAAAGAGCAAGTTATTGAGTTTGTGAACGGCACAATAGGATGTTTTCTTGATTCGTGCTTTGCACTTGCCGTGGCCCAGACGAGAGAAAAAAAAAATGTTTCTAGGAAGCTACCATCAAATGACAATCGCGCGGAAGAGAGGTTCTGCCTCCGGGAACATGATTAAATGTAGCAACAGATTGTGCTGGGGAAGGTGGCAGCGCCTTCATGTTTACTTTTCACTTTTTTATTTCTTGCCTGAGCTTTCAATGAAAAATACTTTTGGAAAAACAGTCTCTGAGAGCAGGTGGTCTTGAGGTCGCAGCCATACCGACTTTCTGTTCACAGCATTACACTCTGCCGCACGATGTTCAGGCTTTCACTGCCGAATTGACACGGACCCCAATTTGCATCACTCATTGCCTCCTCTCCGTGGGAATTTAATGAATTGTGGAGCGGGAGGTGGTCTAAGGGAGGGTGAGTAGGAAAAGGGCTAATTTTACATTTCTCCAATCTCTCGCTGCCGAAAACCGTAAAATTCAGGCCGCAGTCTACTTTTTGTAATGTTTCTTTATGATCTTCAATAACAATGAGCGTTTTGAACCTGCACAAGAGGATATGTGTCACTTCTCTCGTGTAACTGCAGCTATCGAACTATGTGTCATAACCACAAAGACAACTCAGTGGATCACAATCTGTGGTGCGTTCGCCACCACATTCACAAGTTGACTGAAATGAATTAGCCCTTAAGTATCTGTTTTACATTGAATAGATGGCATAGAACATTGTTATTTTGTACTTACATTGCGAATAGAACATTGTTGTTAAAGTGATATGGATTTGGGACCCTGGAGGAAACTCCATCGCTCTGTAGTTCTTCAGACTCGGGTGTTTGCAGTAACGACACCAAGAGGCACATAAAACAAAGTGCACTGCACCTGCTCCATGTTCCTTTCCCCAAACAGCAAATCAATAACAGGTCAGAAGCAGATTGCAGCTGCAGAGAGCAATGGGTCATCCTGTAGCATAAATAAGTGTTCATTTCTCTAGTTTATTTATCAGGGAATAATTTTGATAATATATTGGATGACTGTATACATAATTTTCTGGCTAAATAGTGGATAATGGTTTGGATAGGTCACTACTTCATTCGGTAGATAATTGGCGGTTCATTCCTGGGGCGTTTCAACGTTTAATTCGGAGGAACATTCTGGAAATATACTGACAATTTATTGGGAAATAGTTTTGATAATTACTTTTTTCAAACATTGGCTGATTCATTATATAATTGTTTAAGTTACTGCCTTTTTAAGCTGTTTCCTTATTTACAGTGCTGGCGAGTACAGTTTCAAGTGATGATTATTTGGCTAACAGTCTTTGTATAAATAACAATAGCGCACGGGAAATTATATCTCTCAGTTCAAATGCATGTCATTGTAGGAATATAAATATTAGGTTTGCTCAAACAATAACAGGTATCGGGGAAATGAAGGTCAATTGTCATTTTTGACATTTATTTTAAGCTGCAATTGTGTCAAAAAAGCTTGAATTCTAAAGCTTCCACCCTTTCCAGTGCAGCCTAAAAAGTCAACAGAAACTCACACTTTAATTTGTATCCATTGCCTGGGGTTTTCATAGCTGTTTGAGATTATCTTTGACAGCTCCATTAAGTCAATCAATGTTTGATGTCTGCATTCGAGTTAGAGAATTGTGAATCGGACGCTGCCAACTTGTCTGTGTATGTAACAGAAATAGGTATGTTTTTCTGTGTGTGTTGTGAAAGCTTGCCAGCTTGCAATCTGATCCAAAAATGTAAAAAACTGTTTATATTTATCCGATTAATTCGCCTTACTTCATTCAAAGTTCATCTAAAGCATTACCCAACAACTTACTGAAATAATGTGATTCAAAATCGTAATTCACACACCGTTTATAGACGTTCAATGCATTGTTGTTTCCCTGAGTTCAAGTTTGCGAAAATTCTACGTTCAGTCTACACCATTTTGCATAGCCTTGAAAACAGTTGGTACACGAATTAGCTCTCTATCTACTCACACCATTATTTTGGGAATATGCATTTTTCATTCCCTAATCTCTGCCTCCCGAATCTAATCGGAGATTTCAATCGGAAAGCTATTCTGCACATTTACCAGAGCGATGACATCCTATCCTACACCATCGCCACCAGAACTACAAACAAAATTTCGGCAGCGAACTGATGACGTACTTTTGATGATAATTGAGGCTAGAGTTGTTTAACATGATTCGAAATTCAGATAGTAATTTAATAAACGTGCGTATCAAGTTATTACATGTCTGGCAGCTACAAATTAGTTCAGTGAGATTCACTTAGAAAATCTATTCTGCAAAATTCAAATGGACCTTTACTAAGTAAGCAAAATAAATCATGATGCAACTGTGATTATCTGAGGCTCGCGTGAACTTCGCTTGACTTATACAGATCATTTAATTTGATCAGTAATCACTAAATGTTTTAAGTTAATCTTCTGTATAATAATGCAGCATTGAATAACTTCGCTAATTCACTAAAAATGTTCCTGCATTTTCAAAAAAAGGAATATGCATTTTACCAAATAATGCTAAAATTCATGGGTTTTATGAGCCTGGCCAATCTCAAATTAAATAAGCTGTAGAAGATATTAATTTAAACTTGGGTGTGTTAGGAGTTAGGTCTTTAACGTCAGGTAATCGACAATTCGTAATTTCACTTTTCTGAACATATATTAGTCTCCAGACTCAAATCGACCATCACGGTCAATTTTTATCACGATCTTCTGCACTTGGTGCAGAGCAAAAATCAATTTTCAGCTTCACATTTCAAATCACTTCGCACGGATGCTGTGCTTGAGACGCAAGCCACTCCCTTCTGCCCTGTCGGCAACAAAGTGATTTGTTCTGCAGCCGATCAATTAATGGTAACTCTGTCCTTCTACTCGGAAGCAAAACGCTAGTTATGACCTCACCTAGAATAACATCTTCGAATTGCTCATTCACTTTGCTTTGCAAGAAATGTGCCCATATGGCCAATAAATATTTCCCACTCAATCTGATAGCATTGTCACCGTTCCCAGTCCGCCATTAAACTGCCCTCTTGATAAGCACTGACTGCAACCATTCTGCATAGCAATGTTGCTTCACGCTTTCTGCAATGAATTAGCGATGCATTCACCTGAAATAATCCTGCACAATGCCCAGCGACCATATCAATCTCACATTACTCAGTCTGACTTAAAACACATGACTCATCAGCTCTCATCCACGAACAAAACTTCTCCCTGGGAACCTGCATAGGATTGTCACCTTGTACTGATTGACATTGTACCGCCTCTGTGATAACCCCTGTGTAAACTTACATTTGGCCTTTTCTATGTTGGTATTTTATGTATCTCAGTAAACATTCTTTGGCCCTGTGTTATTACCATTCCATCTTTACCCTCACGAGCATACAGATTATGTTCGTGCCCCAGGGAAATATTTTCCCTTCAAGCTGTAAGTCCTGTTGCACAGAAACCCTTCCCAGTACTTATCACATCTACAGACCACCCAGAATGCAATGCAACACTACTTCTTCCAGTGTATAACTCTACTTGGCCCTGATTCTATTTTGCACATTCATTTTCCACTTCAGATTGTAACAACACACATGAATTGACTCTTTGCACCTCTAATTTACCGTTTAATATTCACCATTCCCAGCCGTTTGTGTGCTTTCAAATTGTCCAGGTCAGATTCGACCTCAGCAATCTCAATCGTTATTGTACAATAGTTGTCCATTTTACCTTGAAGATTTTCCTTTCAAAAGACGAATTATCAACTGATGTTTCTCTTCCTTATCCACTTTCACTGGGTCTAGTTTACATTTAGAACGTGCTCACTACGAAATGCAGACTTTCCATATTTGGGTTAAATGCACAATCATTTGCTGCAACTGGAAGAAAATTAATCAAGTTAATCTGTGTAGTCAAACTTCTGCTCTCTCTATCCCTCTCTTACAGTTAATGTTGTTGCGATTGTGATTCTTTCCCGAGGAAAGTGTGGCCTCTCCAAATGTATTACCCATTATATGATCGCCATGGCCGCGGCGGATCTCCTGGTTGTTTGTGCTGAAGTCATGCTGAAGGATATGCTGAATATTGATTTCCCTGTTTCATTCTTGACCATGAGCACGATGTGCAAACTAACTGTGACACTTTTTAATGCAGTCATATCAACCTCTGTCTGGTTAACAGTGGTGTTCACCTTCGATCGTTTTGTGGTGATATGTTGTAAGAAGCTGAGAAAAAAATATTGCACGGAAACAACAGCAATAGCTGTCATATCAGTGGTGAGTGTGTTGAGTTGTTTGATAAACATTCCCTGGTACTTTGTGTATGCACCTGCGTATATAATGGACAATGTATATCGTGGTTGTGTCCTAAAACAGACATTTTTCATTTCTGCTGAATGGGCTGCATTTGACTTGTTTACCCTTACATTGACCCCATGTGTTCCATTCATTCTAATATTGTTGATAAATGTTTTGACGGCTAGACGTATTTTGGCGGCCAGTAAAGTTCGCAGGGGTCTCCGCGGTTGCAGAAATGGAGAACATCAGAAGGATTCTGAAATTGAAAGCCGAAGAAAGTCCATTATTTTACTCTTCAGTATAACCGGCAGCTTTTTATTCTTCTGGACAACTCCGGTTATATATTTTATCTCTCTGCATGTAACAATCACATCGAATTATGGCACAAATGAGCTTGAGTCAGTTGCATTCATGCTTGGAGTCCTCAGTTCCTGCACAAATACATTCATTTATGTGCTGACACAAGCTAAGTTTAGGGAGGAGCTGAAGAACGGAATGCAGTATCTTGTGATGTTGTGCGTAAAATTAGGCAAATTACAGCTGAAAACCCATTGACCTTTAGGCGAGGATATAAACTTTGTGCCCTGAAAGAACTCATGTCAGCAAAATGTTTGTAACAACGTAACAACGTTTAAGCACTCTGGATAAAATAATATCCTACTAAAAATGCTGATTTATAATTTAACGTCAAATTGAACTACTTTTCACAGTATACTATTGTCAATGTTGAATTGTAAGTTGTGATAATAATAATAAAAAATAATAATAAAAATGTTGAACAGCCCCTGTTAGTGTTGCAGAGTTTGAAAGGGTGAAATGTGTTTCCAGTTTCTGACTGCCTGGTGTTCATTGGGACAGTTGTTCTGATCAACAAGAGAACACCCCAAACATCACGAACTGGATCACGATAACTCCAGAAATGTAACATAGACAAACGTCACAAATTTCCTACAACCTCTATTCTGGGCCAAAGAGTACATAGGGGGAAATTTCAGAACATTTTTCAAGAACTCTGTCACCCTCCAAGTAACGGACAGTGGCACAATGAACTGCTTCTCAGAGTTCCATTTTCCTCACATGATTAAAACCAGGAAGGCCTGGTCATCACGTGTTTTGTGAAAGGACAGGCATTGGCGCAATTGATCACTCATTCCCATGATCCATCGGGCTGAGAGACGGTTCCATATCTTGGATTCAAAATTTTTAAATTCGATTTCCCTTCGATTCATTTGAAAGAGCAAATAGCTCAAGCTTAATTGTTCACGATTAATGGGGCTACCTCCTACACACATGCTCATTCACCACACTCTCTGTTGCAGCTTACCTGTTCCTTTCACACACACAGCCATCAAATGGCTGTTATCATAATTCTCGAATGTTTTAATATGTTTAACTTGATATCCACTCATCAATATAGCCAGTGACGCTTCAACCAGTTATCAGCACGGATTCCCTGCCAAGAAACGTCTGGTCACACATGGCCCTACTATGAACTTCCTTCTTCGTATACCTACGCATATTGAATGTGGAAATGTGTAATGTAATTCTTCTCGTCTCATATTCTTGTATTTACTTAACTGAAATGCTCTTCGTAGAATGCAATCCTCAAAACGATGGGAGAACTGATACTTCGCCAGATGGAAGTCATTTACTATCCTATTCTCGCGGCCAATGGTGTTCCTGGTAAGAGCCTAAATGCAATCATTACCCATATAAATGGATGTTGACGTTCTTCTCAAACGCCGGTTCCGGTAACATGGAATCGTTTCTTTACTGTTGGGGTGTCACCAAAGCAGAGATGTATGTTTAACCATAACGTGAACAGATTTCTTCCTGTTGCTGTATCTTTCACTCCGTGGTATCCGCTGCTGACACTTTATTCTTGCTTTACGGAATGGCATGTAACAGGGTGGGCTCTGCAATAATTATCATACTCAAGTGCAAACCAAGTTTGAACTTATAGAAAACACAATCTGTGAAAATCTGTGCAGAGGCAAATTCGCGTTCTGCAAAATTCTGCTTGAAATTTTTGAAGCCTTTGCTAATGGTTTTCATCTATTTCGCAATAGTGAAAGGGGCGGAATCCCTTTCGAATGACATACTTATTACCACAGCGATAATTTAACAAATCTCTCTGCAGAGAGGATATCTGGAATTCAGGCTGAAACAGATCGCCGTGTGTGCTGAAGACATTCCGATGCCTTTTCAGTTGTCTATTGAAATCAATGCATTTCTACAGCCACATTTATCGATCACCTTAATGAATTTACATGAAGTGTAGTCACTGAAGTAACGCAAAAGGTGACAGGCAAATTGTGGTCGGGAAGCTTCCACAAGTAGCAAGTTGACATTGAACAGATGATACTTTTTGTGGGCTTTAGCAGAGGTTTAAATAGTGGTCAGGACAAAAGGGGCTACGACAATGTCGTTCTTCAAAAAAGGGGTTGGAATCTTTGACGTTTACCATGTGTATCGATTTGACATCTGTTCTGAAGGTTACTACATCCGATAGTGCAGAACTACTTCACTATGGCAATGGAGCATTAGCCGAGAATTATGTTCTCAAGTACTGACATCGGACGTTAATAATCAAACATCTATTTCAGCACGCAGATTTCGGAACAGCGATGCACTCCGAGTAGTTATCTGGTTCTAATTATTCAGCACATTTCAATTTCTAGCTCTCCATTACTTGCTGTTGAAAACCCTGCTTCCAAATGTAACTGATTTACATTGAGGATTGGAGTGGATTGATATTAAGCATTGCCGGACTCGCCTGCGGATTTGGAAAACTCATATTGCCACGTAACATGGTGGCGCTGCAAGAGGGACATCAGAGCACAGGAAATATGAGTAGAAGTTGACCATTGGCCGCACGAGGGAGTTCCACTACTGAAGTATATCATGGCTGAAATTATGCCTCCACGACATTCCATGCACTATCTCATATCTTTGGATGCATTTAATGTTGCAAAATCGGTTCGTCGGCACCTTCAACAAACTCAATTACTGCCCATCTGCCGAGGGTGCAGTACATAATTTCGAACATTTACCCCTCCCTGCGTTCTGCCTCATTTTTCCTCATCTGTGTGCTGAAATTCTTCCTAATCTCAGTTCTAAATGCAGACCTCTTATTCCGATAGTGCTTTTCCTGGTTTTAGATACACCCGCCTGTGGAAACAGCCATCAAAGATCTGCACCAGCGAAGCTTATAAGAACGGTGAATGCTTCAGTGAGATGACTTCTCATTTGCCAATGCGCCAGAAAGCAGAGGGTGAGTCTCGTCAATGTCTCCACATAGGGCAATCCCAGCTAAATCCCATTAATCCAAGAAGTAATCTGTTGAACATTCCTTGTCGCAGAGCAACAGTAACACCTAATGAAATCTACAACAAAGGAGCAAAGTCGAATGCTTGACCGGCACCACAAACATCACCATAAACACTCCACATGAAAATTGCAGAGTTGGGGATACGCTGGGCTTGGGGTTACAAATTATGGTTGTGCACAAATCAGCTCCAGTTGATAGTCCTCAGTGCCTCGTGAATGTGCACTTTTGAGTTCTTGATCAAAGTGAAACCTACCCCATCTCGAACAATTCTTGTCTCACACAAAACGATGGATGGAAGCCCCAGTGTGAAGCCGGAATTTGTCTGCACAAGGGTCGTGCGGTGATCAATTCCTATCAATCCCTTAATGGACAGATGCACCTATGGTGGGAAGTTTGGTGGAGCGAATTCACTTAGAGTTTGGCACCTGGTTGTTTCCCTGATCACCTGCCAAAAACCCAGTCTAGCAGTTATATTTATGACTCGGCCATCTCGGCCATTAGTCGTGCTACCGATCCTCTCTTCCTCACAGACATAGAGGCCCCCGACGTAAAACACGTTGTTTTTCGTATCGTTCCCCGAGACTTCGGGCAGTGATGATCATTGATTCTTCCGCTGAGGGGAACGGGAGGATGTCAGCAGGAGGGGATATTCATTGCCCATGTATTATGTGATGTCATGAGATTTCATTTAAGTACCACGTATTCTCGAGGCTACGAAAAATGAAGGACACAAAGTGTTGCAAAATAGTATTTAGGAAAGCGATAATGCAATTGAGCGATATCGAAAAATTGGATGGATAATTCACCTTTTAGATAAGATTATTTCACTCAGATGTTTGCTGATCATACAAATGGAATTTAAAATTTGTAAGTGGAATTATTTAGATAAGGATAAGCAGCTTGAATCAATAAGTTTACGGAATGAGTGCAAATCAAGCAGCCTGATTTGTCCTGGATTAATTCAATGTGAATCCTATTGAAGCGTAAATCATCTAGACAGGTGTAGAGTATCCCATCACACTCCTGATTTGCGCATTTTAGATGGAAGAAAGGTTTTCCTGAGTCAGGGGGTGCGTTGCTCACCACAGAATTCTTAGATTCTGACCTGCGCTTCTAGTCACAGTTTCTCGTCAATGGTTTGTCCACGGATGTTGAAAATGGGGGCTTAAGCGATGGTAATGCCATTAAATGTCAAGCGTATTTTTTTGGATGTTCTTTTGGTTCAGGTGGCCATTGCCTGTCAATTTTGTCGGGCGAATATTACTTGTCATTTTTCAGCACAAGTCTCGCTATCGTACAGATCTTGATGCAAATGGGCACGGATTTCATCAGCATCTGTTGTGCCGCGAATGGTGCTGAACATTGAGCACTTATCAGCGGATACAACCCCCTCCCACAACCCCACCCCCTCCCCACCACACCAAACCACCTTCTGTGTTTAAAATGGAGATAGGTTCATTCATGCTGCTGGTTAAGATGCTTGGGCTCAGGGCACTGACCTCAGGCTCTCGTCCAGTTATGTCCTGGGGCTGAGATGGTTCACCTGCAAAACAAAACAAACAAAAAAAAAACCTTTTTACTTGCTATAACTCCAAGAATTTGGGAAGTTGCCCATTATTCTTAATGACTACAATTATCAGAGCCATCCTTGATACCATAGTGTGACAAATGTTGTGTTGTTTTAAAGCACAGCCCCTCTCTCCTCACTTTATGAGTAAAGCACTTTTGACCACGTTTGGACGAAGACGAACCGAGAGCTGGAGCTCTCACGATGCAAAAAGTGAGCCTCAGTGAGCAGTTTGCTGCCGAGTACTTGGCGATTGAAAGGATTGTCCACGATACTTTTCATCACTTTCATTATGATGAAGTGTAGGCAGATGGGGCTGTCATTAGAATGGTTGGATTTGTGGTGTTTTTTTGTGGATAGGCATTCCTGTGAAAATGCTCGCATTTTCGCGTATATGCCAGTACTTTAGATGCACCATACCAATTTCGATCGTAAGGCTTATTCAGGAGCACTGATCTCCCGTACTATTGGGATTATCTAAAAGGACCCATAGCCTCTGCATCATTCAGTTCCTTCAGTCATTCCTTAAATACAAGTGCTGAGAATCACATTGTATGAAGATTGGCATCTGCGATGCTTGTCATCCGTAGGGGGAGGCCGGGATGGTTCATCCACCCGTCAGGGTGAAACTGGCTGCAAATTCTTCAGCCATGTATGTGCACTGGTGCGCTGCGCTCCACAATCATTGCCGACGGGGATATTGGTGGAAGCCGCCCACCAGTGAGGTGCAGAATTTTCCAACACCATTCAAGGCGAGTGTGACAGGACTTCAGAGCTGAGCTATCGTTATTTGGTAGGGGGATCAATGAGCCCTGTCTTCCTCATGCTGAATACGCTATTTTGCTTGCAAGTAGCCCTGTCTTGCAATTCAACAGGTTAAGCCGCGTTGCTTGGTATGATCGCTGCTGCTGTGGACATGTTACAGATGTCGGCAAAGTTCCTTCGTATTTGCATTTGACCTCGAAAGCCTGAAAGGGCAAGAGCAGAAGAGGCATGGGAACACTCTTAATTACAAAATCCTTTCCAAGTCACACACCAAGCTGACTTGGAGATACATCACCGTTACCTGACTACCACTGGATCAAAAACCTGGAAATACATCGCTCACAGCATTGTGTCTGCACCCGCTTCACATGGACTGCAACACTAGAAAGCCCTTATTTGCAAGAACAATTAGTGAAAGCGAAAATAAAAGTGCTAATTTTGTCAATATATCCAAAGAAAGGAAAAAGTTGCATGATGACGAATCTATGAATATTGATGTCCTTTTTGTATTGTAATGACGGCCCTGGCTGTCTCTTTTGTTCCAACTCAACAAAGATTAACTACAAAATGCATATTTAAATGTAAATTATTTCGGAGTACACTGGCCCCTAACTGAGAACGTATATTTCGAATTCACTCCTGAAAATTAAATCTTTAACCAAAAGGATTGTTTGGAATTTTCGTCCGCAAATCGTATCCAACCACTCACTGCAATAAAAAACCCACTCCCCAGCAACCACCCCCCTCAAAAATGCCGAATCCGCAGGAAGGTCAATGACATGCATCGGGTATAATGAGGTCACGTGCATGAATCTCCCAGTTGCAGATGGAGAACGGGCGGGCCCACCTATTAAAAGTTACTAATTAACAAGTTATCGAGTTTGTGAACGACAAAATCGTATGTTCTTTTGATTCGTGCTTTGCACTTAACATGGCCCAGAGGAGACGGAAAAAAATGTTTCTGGGCAGCTACCATCAGACGACAATCGCGCGGAAGAGAGGTTCTGCCTCCGGGACCATGATTAAACGTAGCAACAGATTCTGCTGTGGAAGCTGGCAGCGCCTTCATGTTTACTATTCACTTTTTTGTTTCTTGCCTGAGCTTTCAACGAAAAATATTTTTGGAAAAACAGTTTCTGAGAGCAGGTGGTCTTGAGCTTCCAGCCATACCGACTTTCTGTTCACAGCATTATACTCTGCCGCACGGTTTTCAGGCTTTCACTGCCATTAGGCGCGGACCCCATTTTGCATCACCTACTGCCTCTTCCCCGTGGGAATTAAATCAATTGTGGAGCGGGAGGTGGTCCAAGGGAGAGTGAGTCGGAAAAGGGCTAATTTTACAATTCTCCAATCTCACGCTGCCGAAAAATTTAAAATCCGGGCCGCTGTCTAATTATTGTAATGTTTCTTTATGATCTTAAATCACGATTAGCGTTTTGAACTTGCGCCGGAGGATTTGTGTCACTTCTCTAGTGTAACTGCTGCTATCGAGCCTGCAGCAATGTACCACAACCACAAACACTATTCAGTGGACCACAGTCGGTGGTGCGTTCGCCACAACATTCACAAATTCACTGAAATGAATTAGCCCTGAAGGATCTGTTTTGCATGCAAAATATGCCATAGAAAATTGTTATTTTGTACTTACATTGCGAATAGAACATTTCTGTTAAAGTGATATGGATTTGGGACCGCGGAGGAAACTCCATCGCTCTGTAGTTCTTCAGACTCGGGTGTTTGCAGTAACGGCACCAAGAGGCACATAAAACAAAGTGCACTGCACCTGCTCCATGTTCCTTTTCCCAAACAGCAAATCAATAACAGGTCAGAAGGAGATTGCGGTTGCAGAGAGCAATGGTGATTTTGTAGCATATAGACATGTTCATTTCTCTAATTTATTTAGCAGGGAATGATTTTGATTGTATATTTGATGACTGTATGCCTAAATTCCTAGCTAAATAGTGGATAATGGTTTATATAGCTCACCTTTTCATTCGGTAGATAGTTATCTACCAGTTGGGTGGTTCATTCCTGGCGTATTTCAAAGTTTAAATCGGAAGAAAATTCTGGATATATAATGATAATTTATTGGGTAATAGTTTTGATAATTAATTTGTTCAAACATTGGCTGCTTCATTATATAATTGTTTAAATTATTGTTATTTTTAAGCTGTTTCCTTATTTACACAGCTGGCCAGTACTTTTTCAAGTGCTCATGATTTGGCTAACAGTCTTTGTATAATTCACAATAGCACACGGATAATTATGTCTCTCAGTTTGAATTCATGTCATTGTAGGAATATAAATATTAGGTTTGCTGAAATAATAATAGGTATCGGGTTAATGAAGATCAATTTTCATTTTTGACATTTATTTTAAGCTGAAATTGTGTCAAAATAGCTTTGATTAATAATGCTTCCACCATTTCCAGTGAATCCTACATGATCAACAGAAACTCAAACTTTAATTTTTATCCATTGCCTGGTGTTTTCAAGGCTATTTGTGATTATCTTTGACAGCTCCATTAAGTCAATCAATGTTTGATGCTTGCATTCGAGTTAGAGAATTATGAATCGGAGGCTGCCAACTGGGCTGTGTATATAACGCAAATGTACATTTTTTTTTTGTTTGTGTGGTCAAAGCTTGCCAACTTGCTATCTGATGCAAAAATGTAAATAGCTGTTTTTCTTTATCCGACTAAATCGCCTTACTTCATTCAAAGTTCATCTAAATCATTAACCAACAACTTATTGAAATAATATGAAGCAAAATGTTACTTCACCACCCTGTTTATAGACGTTCAATGCATTGTTGTTTCCCTAAGTTCAAGTTTGCGAACACTCTACATACAGTCTGCACCATGATGCACAGCCTTAAAAATAGTTGGTACTTGAAATAACTCTGTATACTCATCCCATTGTTTTGAGAATGTGTATTTTCCATTCCCTAAGCTGTAGCTCCCGAATGTGACCGGAGATTTCTGTAGGAAAGCTATTCTGCACCGTTGCCAGAGCCATGACATCCTATCCTATAGCATCATCACCAGAACAACAAACAAAATTTCGGCAGCGAGACGATTACCTACTTTCAATAATAATTCATGCTAGAGTTACTTAACTTGCTTTGAAATGCCGAAAACAATCGATTAAACGTGCGCATCAAGTGATTACATATCTGGCAGCTACAACTTCGTTCAGTGAGATTCACTTAGAAAATCTATTCATCAAAATTCAACTGAACCTTAACTAACGAAACAACATAATTCATGATGCAGCCGTGATTATCTGAGGCTCACGTCAATTTCGCTTGACTTAAATAGATCATTTAATTTAATCTGTAATCAGTATAAATGTCTGAAGTTAATCTTCTGCATAATAATGGAGCATTGAATAACTTCGCTAATTCTCTAAAAAGGTTCCTGCATTTTGAAAAAAAGAAATATGCATTTTAACAAATAATGCTAAGATTCATGTGCTTTATGAGACTGGCCAATCTGAAATAAAATAAGCTGTAGAGGATAATAGTTTAAACATGGGTGTGTTAGGAGTTAGGTCTTTATCGTCAGGTAATCGACAATTCGTAATTTCACATTTCTGAACATATATTAGTCTACACACTCAAATCGATGTGCCAATTATGGTCAATCTTTATCGCGATCTTGTGCACTTGGTGCCCAGAAATAAACAATTTTCAGCTTCACATTTCAAATCACTTCGCACGGATGCTGTGATTGAGACGCAGGCGAGTCTGTTCTGTCCTTTCGGCAACAAAGTGATTTGTTTTGCAGCCGATCAATAAATGGGAACTCTGTCCGGTCGACTCGGAAGCAAAACGCTAGTTATGACCTCACTAAAATCACATCTTCGAATTGATCATTCACTATGCTTTGCAAGAAATGTGCCCCTATGGCCAAAAAACATTGCTCACTCAATCTGATAGCAATGTCACCGTTCCCAGTCCGCCATGAAACTGCCCTCTTTATCAGCACTGACTGCACCCATTCTGCTTAGCAATGTTGCATCACTCCTTCTGCAATGAATTAGCGCTGCATTCACCTGAAATAGTCCTGCACAGTGCACAGCCTGCATATCAATCTCAGATTACACAGTCTCATTTAAAGCACATGACTAACCAGCTCTCATCCACGAATAAAGCTTCTCCCTGGGAACCTGCATAAGAATGTCACCTTGTACTGATTGTCATTGTACAGCCACTGTGATGCCGCCTGTGTAAACTTGCATTCGGCCTCATCTATGCTGGTCTTTTATGTAGCTCTGAGACCATTTTTTTGTCCTGTGTTTTTACCATTCCATCTTTACCCCACAAGCGTTCAGAGTACCTTCGTGTCCCTGGGCAATATTTTACCTTCAAGCTCTAAGTCCTATAGCACAGTAATCCTTCCCACTACTTATCACATCTACAGACCACCCAGCATGCATTGCACCACTGGCTCTTCCAGAGTATAACTATACTTGGCCCACATTCTATTTTGTGCATTCATTTCCCACTTCACATTGTACCAACACACATGAATTGAATCTTTGAACCTCCCATTTACCTTTTAATATTCACCATGCCCAGCCGTTTGTGTGCATTCAAATTATCCAGGTCACATTCGGCCTCAGCAATCTCAATCATTATTGTACAATAGTCGTCCAGTTTACGTTGAAGATGTTCCTTTCAAAAGACGAATTATCAACTGTTATTTCCCTTCCCTATCCACTTTCAGTAGCTCCAGTTTACAATTAGAACATGCTTGCCTCGGAAAGCAGACTGTGCATATTTGGGTCAAATGCACGATCCTTTGCTGCAACAGGAAGAAATTAATCATCTTCACCTGAGTCGTCTATTTCCTGCTCTCTCTATCCATCTCTTACAGTTAATCTAGTTGCGATTGTGATCCTTTCCCGAGGAAAGTGTGGCCTCTCCAAATGTATTACCCACCTTATGATCGCCATGGTCGCGGCGGATCTCCTGGTTGTTTGTGCTGAAGCCATTCTGAAGAATACGCTGAATATGTATTTCCCTGTTTCATTCTTGACCATGAGCACGGTGTGCCATCTAACTGTGACACTGACTCATGTAGTCTTATCAGCCTCTGTCTGGTTAACAGTGGTGTTCAGCTTCGATCGTTTTGTGGTCATATGTTGTAAGAAGCTGCGAAAAAATATTGCATGGAGATAATCGCGGTAGCTCTCGTATCAGTGGTGAGTGTGTTGAGTTGTTTGATAAACATTCCCTCTTATTTTGCGTATGGACCTGCGTATATAATGGACAATGTAAATCGTGGTTGTGTCCTAAAGCAGATATTTTTCATTTCTGCTGAATGGGCCGCATTTGACTTGTTTACCATTACCTTGACCCGATGTGTTTCCATTCATTCTAATTGTGTTGCTAAATGTTTTGATGGCTAGACGTAATTTGGTGGCCAGTAAAGTTCGCAGGGGTCTCCACGTTTGCAGCAGAGGAGAACATCACGAGGATTCTGAAATAGAAAGCCGAACAACGTCCATTACTTTACTCTTCAGTATAACCGGCAGTTTATATTGCTCTGGACAACTCTGGTTATATATATTATCTCTCTGCCTGTAACAATCACATCAAATTCTGGCGCAAATGAGCTTGAGTCAGTTGGATCCTGCTTGGGATCCTCAGTTGCTGCACAAATACATTCATTTATGTGCTGGCACAGGCTAAGTTTAATGAGGAGCTGAAGAGCGGAATGCAGTACCTTGTGAAACTGTGCGTAAAGTTAGGCAAATTAGAGGGGAAAACCCATTGACCTTTACGGGAGGACATGAAGTTTGTGCCCTGAAATAACTCATGTTAGCAAAATGCTTGTAACAACGATTAAGCACTCTGGATAAAATAATATCCTACTAAAAATGCTCATTTATATCATAATGTCAAATTGAACTCCTTTTCAAAGTATACTGTAATCAATGGTGAATTGTAAGTTGTGATATTAATAATAAATAATAATAAAAATAATGAACAGCCCCTTTTAGCGTTGCAGAGTTTGAAAGGATGAATTGTGATGCCAGGTTCTGTCAGCCTGGTGTTCATTGGAACAGTTGTTCTGATCAACAAGAGAACACCCCAAACATCACCAGCTCGATCACGATAACACGACAATTGTAAAATTGGCAAACGTCAAAAATTTCCTACAACGTCTATTCTGGGCCAAAAATTACATAGGGGGAATTTTCAGAACATTGTTCATAAAGCCTGGAACCCTCCAAATATCGGACAGTTGCACAATGAGCTGCTTCTCAGAGTTTGTGGAAGGTTAAAATACATCTACAGGACAGCTAAGGGTTAAGCGGTTAAAACCACACTGGAATACTACAGCACAGTTCCCTCTTTTGTTCTAGCAGGCACACCTGCAGCTGCTAGCTAATTGAGCAGAAAAGGAGAAAAGGAGTATTATAAACAAGCTTCCTAGAATCCTTGAGACAAGGCTAGAATGTCTGCCCTCGACACAAAGAGACAGGATCAAGCGATGGTCATCTGTTCTCTAGAGTGTCCACCCCCTAGCACTAAAGATAAGGTCAAGCATGGTTATCTATTCTCTGTCTCACTTTTATATTACCAGATGGGCTTCCCCCAATATCTTGTATAGTCATAAATTGGAATAGACTAATTGTGTGTTGCATGCCAAAGACAATGATTCTCAATGTAATTAATTATTGAAGGTTAGACAGTTTTATCACCATAAAGCTCTTTGATATGTACGACTTTTACTATAACTATGTGTGTACTCTGATGCTTCCTCAGGGTGTCAGCTAGCTCCATTGTATGCTACTGGGCTCTCCGTGATATCACGATTTAATAAAGGCTTCCGAGACAAACCTCCTGGATCTGAGTGTTCACTCCGATTTCCGCGAAAAATTATCAACGTGTATGGGATTCGACTGAAGTCCAATAGCCCCTTAAGTTAAAGAGTGGATTGAAATCCTGGGCCGTCGGATCTCTAAAAAAAGAGAAACCTCGCGGAAAACAGAGAGGAATACCTCTCCCAAGTTGGGGAGAGTGCGAACTGAACTGCATTCTAGCTGAAAGGGGATTGCAGTGAATCAGAGTCCCAGCTGAGAAGGGGACGGCGAGTAAAAGGGTAGCTACCGACCAAAGAGACTAAAGTGACCCAAAGAATCGGAGGACTTGTTAAGGAATTCTTAAACACCGGAGAGCGCATAGGGTAGGAAACGCGCCGCGCTGCTAATTGTGTTTCCTTTTCAGATAAATGGGAGGTTTCAGCAGCAGAGCGGGCTCTGCCACTCCCCCTGCCTCTCAATGTACTGAGACCAAACCGAAACCGGAACTGAAAGCGGGACCCTAAAAGATGGGTAAGAAAACGGAAAAACGAAGGATAATGGTAACCAAAGCTCGTCAGCAGGTAAGAGATCCGCTGGTCCCTCCGGGGTCGCCAGCCGACGTTATAATACGAGAAACGGGCGATGATCGGTATGCAGTGCCTTTTAGCAGCGACCTGTACGGGTGGACGCGGGGAGAATGGCCGTTTGGGGGAAGTTTTAAAATACCCCTTATCCAGGCCTGGTGGGATGGGGTAGCTAATGGGGCTGGAGATCCCATCTGGGATTTCGACTATATGATGGGTTGTTTTAGTAAATGGATGGAGGTGGCGAAATGCCACCTACCCCACAAAGTAAAGAATAAAAAGGAAAATCAGACTGAAGGTAGTGAAAAGCTGATAGATGCACTTCCAGCTGCAGCATCTGCTCCTCCACCATATCCCCTCGGCACCGACCCAATGGGACCTTATACCTTGTTTCCAAGACGGCCGGCATCTGGCAACCCTCACTGGCCACCCCTTCCCGACCCTTTAACGGACCAACTCATAGAAATAGCCGCGGCTTGGAGACAATCCAATGGGGCTTCCGCGGCTGCCGCTGCCGGTTTGGGGGTGGGAGCAGAAGCGAGACCATCAAATGATGTCCCAGACAGTACCCAACCTGATCTCGGCCCCCACACAAGGGAATCCGGCCTCGGTAGTCAGAGCAATGACGAACGTCCAGTGAGGTTGACACGAAACCTTTCTAGGAAGGCAGCGGCTGAGACTACCTCTCATGTACTTCAGAAACCTAAAATAATGATTGGTGACACGGCTCTACTCAAACCCTGGACTCCAGCGGAAGCTCGAGCTATGATAGCTGAAGCGCCCGATCCAATAAAATGCCCAGCTGCGTTTTTAAATTGCCTGGAGCAGATGTGTGAAATTTACCAGCCCCTTCCGGGCGATTTGCAAGCCTTATTAAAGTTTGCTTATGGTAGCTCCTGGGACGCCTTAAAAAGTACCATTCCGGTGCCACCTGGGGAGAACGGGGATTGGCGGAAAGACGATGAGCTAACAAAGGCTGGGAATGAAAGTTTAAAACATTGGCTGCAAGGCAGGGGCAAAACTGCTATTATGGCAGCAGCGGAAAGACACGGGGACACGGGGGAAGTAACTCGGTGCCTGCAAAGGAAAGAGGAAAGCGCCCCTGATTCTTTGGCCCGATTCTGTAATGCTTGGGAGGAGCACGCGGGCGTTCCCCTGGAAGACAATGGACCGTTAGCCATACAAACACTGCTGAATTGCATGCTGCCCCAACATGACCAGTCATTCAAAATGCGAAACTTAAATTGGCAAACTTTGAAATGGTCTGAAATAACCACTGCTTTGGTTAATATGGACCTAGAGGGACTATTTGTTAGCAACAGGGAGGGCTCCAAACAGCAGAAAACCCAATTTTATCATCAAAGTCAGAATAAACGTAATGGAAAGGTAAGAAGCCAGAGAAGAGATAAATCCCTTGACACCTATCACAAATGCGGAAAAAGGTGGAGACTGGGCTAGAGAATGTCGATCGGGTCCCCCTAGGGAACCTGTTGGATGCCATGGCCCGCAGACTGTGGCGATTCCCCCCTTTACTTACAATAACCCTTTTCCCCAAGAATAGGGGGGCCCAGGGGAGGCTAAGGTACAGGGAGCAGTTATATCACTTTCCCAAGATTCGGAAGCGCACCCTATGGTAACCCTTAGCATAGGAGACACATATTTACGAGCCTTGGTGGACACTGGCGCTACCCTTTCCTCTGTACCTCCCTCCCTGGGATTACCCCTTAGTCAGAAAAGGGTAGTAACCGTAGGAGTGACAGGCGTTCCCCTGTCGGAACCTCTATCCCAGCGATTTGCCTTGTCACTGGAAGACAACCGTGTGGAAGAGACTCTGATAGTTTCGAAAACCACTCCGTTATCCTTGTCGGGACGCCAAACTCTGTGTAAATTAGGGGCCACTATTTACTGCTCGCCACAAGGCATGTACATGGAAGTGCCCACACCCCAAACTCACCAGTTAACATCCCTGCTCCTTGTCCCTGAGGCCGCCCCTGAGACTAAGTCTGAGCCAATTTTATGCTGCGGGCAACTTGAAGATAATCCTTACATGGCAGGGATGGGCCGATTGTGGCAGGAACTTGATAGATTACCTAGCGCACCACCTGTTAAAACCCTAAAAAGCTTGTTACAGGTAGTGCTGAATTACTCTCGTCTCCATTGTACCACATGGTATACAGTGAAATATAACCCCGAATATCATCAAAGGGTCAGCACTCTCATAGGAACCGTGACTCCCATCTGCCCTGATCCCGACCTTTACTTGGGCGAGGCGGGCTTGGGCGGACCGGTACATTGACAACGGAGCAGCAGCTTCTGTTTCAAGCAGACTCTGAGTCTGTGCCCCATCTGACCCTAGCTATTCGGCCCCCCTTTCGGTCACACCATATAGGTTCCATGATAAAAAGACTTCAACAGACCCCTACCTCTGAATGCATTGGATCAGTGGAATGGGTCGGGACTGTTGAGGGTAGGATCTATCTCCCAGGGATTTCCGGGGTCTCCTTTAAAGTAATTGACCCCCCAGCCAAATTTCAACGACAACAGCGCCCCGAGCAATCTGACTTTGTCAGTCCCTATGCATTAGACGTAGTCGAGGGTGGCCTGTGTGCGTTGCATAAAAATCATGTCGGTCGAGTGCTCTCCGCCCCAGATCATTGTGTTAAGCTGCGGAAAGATGCTGTCCTGCCCTGCGTTCGGCAGTACCGGTTAACCCTTGATGCTGAGGCAGGCATAGCTCCCGTCGTAAATGCTCTGCTCCAACAAGGGGTTCTTAAACCCACCGTTAGCCCCTGTAACACACCCATATTACCGATACCTAAAATTGGACCGCCAAACGAATGGAGTTTTGTACAGGACTTGCGAGCCGTAAATAGCATTGTGGTCCCCATAGCGCCGGTAGTACCCGATGTAAATGTAATCCTGTCCTCTATCCCGACTACGGCCGTGGCTTATACCGTGATAGATCTATGCTCCGCTTTCTATTCTATCCTCCTCCATCCCGACAGTCAGTATTTGTTCGCTTTTACCTATAAAGGGCAACAATATACCTGGACGAGGCCTCCCCAGGGATACACTGAAAGTCCTGCTGTATACGCTGCTGCAGTATAGCGGGACTTGGACGCATGTTATTTAAATGGGAACTCCACACTTATACAATATGCCGATGTTCTTTTAGTGGCCTCACCCACACTGACAGACTGTGTGAAAGACTCAGTAATTTTACTTCGATTCGTAGCAACGAGAGGCCATTGGGTATCTAGAAGTAAACTGCAGTGCTGCCAGCCACTAGTACAGTACCTGGGATTCACTTTAAAAACAGGGATTCGGCAGATCGGACCCGAACGAGTACAAGCCATCCTGCGGATACCTGCCCCTGAAACAAAGAAGGAGATTCTTTCCTTCCTTGGTATAGTGGGCTATTGCAGACAGTGGATTCCCGATTACCGTCTACATGATGCTGTCCTCCGTGCAGCTACGATGCAGGAAGCGCCTGCGATTGTCCAGTGGACCTCAAAACAGGAGGCAGCGTTTAAAGCGCTCAAAGCAGCTGTAACCACGGCCACGGCTCTGGGGTTACCCAAATTTGAGCGTCCCTTTCAGCTACACGTTTGCGAAAAGAAGGGATTCGCCTCCGGAGTTCTTACTCAAGACCATAATGGAGGTAGGCGACCGACCGCTTATTATTCTACGGCTCTTCCCGCTGTGGTGATGGGAATGCCTGTTTGTCTCAGTGCTGTTGCCGCCGCGGCCACAATGGTTGAAAAGTCGTTGCCGTTAGTCCTCGATCACCCTTGTGAGGTACGGGTGCCCCATGTCGTCATGCTGCATCTAAATTCTGCTCCTACAAAACATTTTACTGCCTCACGACGAACGGGGTATGAAGTTATTTTATTATCGCATCCCAACTGTACCTACCGCCGACCGCCAGCCATTAACCCCGCCACTTTTGTTCCCGAGTCCCCTGAAGAGGTGGAACATGACTGTATTGCCATGGTCGAGCAATCCACTTCTCCTAGAATGCATTTGCAGATGGATCCTCTTCGGGACCCAGACGTTACGTTTTACACCGACGGCTCCTCTCATTGACCTAGAGACTACTTGCGCCTCGCCGGTTACGCTGTTGTGAGCCAACACCACATCGTAGAAGCTTACGCATTACCCCCTGGCACTTCAGCACAGGCAGCAGAACTGTTTGCCCTAACCAGAGCTTGTATCCTGGCTAAAGGTCGAGCAGCCAATATTTACACTGATTCCCGATATGCCTTTGGCGTTGTCCATGATTTCGGTCAAATATGGAAAAATCGGGGTTTTATTACGTCAGCAGGTCGGTCCATTAAACATTCCCAGCTCGTGCTGAACTCCCTAGAAGCGAGTCAATTGCCTAAACGTCTGGCGGTTATTAAATGTGAAGCACACACTAAACTGACTGATGATGTCTCTGTAGGGAATTCTTGCGCTGACCAAGCATCTAAAGAAGTCGCAGCTGCGCAGACCCCTCTTTTGCAAACGCTCCGTCTTCCAAATCGCACCACCTTCCTGCTCTGGAGTCTGCCGAGTTACAGGCAGCCCAACAAAACTGTCCTAAGCAGGAAACACGGGCATGGGAAAAAAACACAATGCTGTTATAAAAACGGTTTTGGTTCCATTCGGATGGTCGACTGGTTTGTCCTCGAAGACTGTTTTTGTCCCTGTGTCGCCTAGTGCATGCACATGCACACATGGGCAAAGAGGGGTTGCAACATGCAATAAACCAACAATGATTTGCACCTGGTATCACTCCAACGATACAAACAATCAGACGTTCTTGCCTGATTTGCCAGCAGAATAACAAAGGGACAGCGGCAGCTAAGTACGATCACCTACCAATGCCTAAAATGCCTTTTGAAAACTTGCAAATTGATTTCGTACATATGCCCCCGGCCTCAGGGTATAAGTACTTACTGGTAATAGTAGATATGTTCACCCGATGGTTTGAAACCTACCCTACACGAAGGGATGATTCGCAAACAGTAGTGAGAATATTGGGTAATGAACTGATACTTAGGTATGGAATACCTATGGGAATAAACAGTGATGGAGCAACTCACTTCACTGGGAAAATAGGAAAGGATTTAGTGCAGCTCGTGGGTTTTCAGTGGAAGTTGCATATTCCTTACCAGCCACAGTCCTCAGCAATAGTTGAAATGGTAAATGGGGAACTAAAGTACACCTTATCTAAGGTTTGTCAGGACACTAATCTTTCGTGGCCCGAAGCACTCAAAGTAGTACTCTTCGCTATGCGAAACCGAAAGAATAGCGCTACTGGAATAACACCCCATGAAGCCCTCATGGGACGCCCCACGATGACCGGAGCCCAACCTCCTGTATGCGCTGAGAAATTAGCCTTAATTTGGAATGATGAACAGTCCCTGGCTTACGCCCAGATAATTTGTAAAACAGCAGCTGAACTACATGAGAGGGTCAGGCAGGGTCAGGCAACCGTGGGAGATGCACCTATACACACCTTTCAGCTGGGTGATCAAGTGTATGTAAAGAATTTAAACAAAGATTTTCTTTCTCCTAGGTGGAAAGGATCCTATGTGGTACTGCTGACAACTCGAAAGGCTCTGAAGGTTAAAGGGATGGAAGATTGGATCCAAACCACTCGTTGCAAGAAACATTGTCCAGAAGTCCTATAACCATTGCTAATAGTGTATTAATTTGCATTATGTATCAGATACTGCTTTTTGCTATATGTTATCCTTATGTTGTTTGTTATGGAGTGTACCTAAAGGATTCCCACCGCAACACTTTTTGGTCTTTATGCCGTACCTATGCTGGACAAGTACGACAGGGCCCCGGTTGGATATGTGCCCAGATTCCCCACCATGGAGGTGAGTCAAGCACCTATCAGGCAAAACCCCTGACTGAGGAAGAAATAATGGATCTCACAAACTTCCATATCCAGTCAGATGATGCAGAACCCAATATGTTTAGAGGCTGTTTCCATCGTCTCCACCTGCTAATGGGTGGAACTACACAAATCATGGGATAAAAATCAGGCCCCCTCCGGAACCGATAAAGGCCACCTGTTGGTTTTCGACCCTTGCAACCGGTACCTATAACCTGGGAAACAATAGTTGTCAAAACACCATATTTACCAGCCCTGGTAGTTATGATCCTCAAGATCCTCTAAACGGAACTTACTGGGTTTGTGGAGAATAAACATATCCCTGGCTGCCTGGGATGCCACAATTATCTTCCTTTTTTAATCAAGATGCCGATAATTAGGGCAAAGGCGCTACCACTCCCACCTGGAGTGGTTGCTGCTACATGGCATATTTGAATCCGTACCTCCGTTATATAAGTAGAGTAGATATTAACCCTCATGTGCGTCTGCATTGCCGTGACATCTCCGAGCCCGAGCGATTATGGATCATTGTCTTTCCCTCATATGGGACTGCTCGTAATTTCCGAGAGGTTATTAACCTGACAGCTGCACTTGAAAAGTTTGCTAATTCAACAACTGATGCTTTGATTGAGACACAGGAACAGGTTTCAGCCATCACTACTGAAATGGTAGCTCTACGCCTGACAGCTCTGCAAAATAGAATGGCCCTTGATTTCCTACTAGCTGAGAAGGGTGGCACTTGTTCCATGATAGGTTCAGAATGCTGCACTTATGTGCCTGATGTTTCTGAGAATATTACGAACCTGGGACAGCATGTTATGGATAAAGTGCAAGAAATAAAGAAAGCTGGGGAAAGATTGAGCAATTTTTATAACAAGGATTCCTGGTGGGCTAATAACGTTGTGGTTCTCCGGTTGGGGAAGTTGGCTGCTGTATGTTTTAATTGGGTTAGTTTTAATAGGTGTTATAGGGTGTTGTGCATGTGCTACTTTGACGATTCGCTGTGCCCAATGTGTTAATGGAGCTATGAATGGAGTCACCGCTGGATTAGGAGGAGCTCCAATCGTTCATCAATCGATACGCACTGGCCCCAGTGAAACCCACTGGTGGGGAGAAAATGTTTACCCTGCCAGGGATCGGCCTTTTCCTTATAGAAATGAGCCCCCTTATGATGATGAAGATACTATTCCTCATTGGTATTAATCTGAAAGATTAACCAGGAGGGATTGTGGAACAATAAGATACATCTACAGGACAACTAAGGGTTAAACGGTTAAAACCATAGTGGAATACTACAGCACAGCTCCCTCTTTTGTTCTAGCAGGCACACCTGCAGCTGCCAGCTAATTGAGCAGGAAAGGAGAAAAGGAGTATCATAAACAAGCTTCCTAGACTCCTTGAGGCAAGGCTAGGTTGTCTGCCCCCAACACAAAGAGACAGGATCAAGCAATGGTCATCTGTTCTCTCAAGTGTCCACCCCCGAGCACTTAAGATAAGGTCAAGCATGGTTATCCATTCTCTGTCCCACTTTTTATCACCAGATGGACTCCCTCCAATATCCTGTGTAGGCAAAAACTAGAATAGACTAATTTTGTGTTGCATGCCAAAGATAACGATTCTCAAAGTAATTGATTATTGAAGGTTAGGCAGTTTTATCACTTTCATGCTCTTTGATATGTACGACTTTTACTATAACTATGTGTGTACTCTGATGCTTCCTCAGAGTGTCAGCTAGCTCCATTGTATGCTATTGGGCTCTCCGTGATATCACGATTTAATAAAGGCTTCCGAGACAAACTTCCTGGGCCTGAGTGTTCACTCCGATTTCCGCGACAGTCGTCGTCAGTTAGCTATGGATGCTCAACCGTGGTCGGGGTGTGAAGTTCGTCGGCCTCAGCGATTACCCCAAAATCTTTTGAAGCTTGTGCCGTTTTCGTCTCTAACGTTTGTTCTTTTAGTAAAGTGCCCTGGATACACATGGAGATCTGTTATTTTTGGATAACGTTTCGACGGTCACAAGGTGAAAGAAGACAGAATGATGGCGAAAAGGGCCGTTGATCACAGGTGATATTGAGAACCACAACTGTCCAGAAAATTTGCTCATGGTGTATTTTTGCCATTCTGCCTTCTGTCCGATTTGCTGTGTAGATGCCCTTTCAGTCGATCACCTTGTGGAAATGAAAACCTGTTTGCGAATCAAAAGTTTGAGCACGCGTTCCACCTCGTACTAATCAAACAAGGATTTGTCTCCCCGTCAGGGAACCGAGCCCCCGTCTCCCGCGTGACAGGCAGGGATACTCACCACTATACTAACGAGGAGAGGCCAGTTCTTGCTTTCCATGGGAGCCAGTGAGTTTCCAATTTGCCGTGGGATTTTCCTTTTGAAGAAATGGTTACACAGTTTGACTGCACAATGTGCAGATATTTACCTTCCATTGGTTTCAACGGGAGGCATCTACTTCCTTGACAATCGCTACATGACCACAGTTTTGCCCGTTGTACAGAAGCGAAGATGCTTCTTCCTCGGCTATTTCCCTCATTTCGTCACTCGCAAATTCTCGCAAAAAAATCGCAAGGAGTTCAAGCTGGCCAACTGCTTCAGACGCCTATCTCCTGCAGCCAAACTCCCTGCTCTATTTCCATAATCCACACATACCATGTCATAGTGTTGGATACAAAATATCTCATGTAACCGGTATAGGAAGACGTTTCTTTATTCATTTACGCTCAGCAACATAAGCAAACTTGTCAGTTGCACCATTTCCAAATCACGGGCTGTGGCTCTCTGGATTTTGAGTCCTTCTTGGTCCCTCTTCAGAGATAAAGGATTAGTGCAGCAGCAGGAATCATGTACGAAAGCGGTGCCAAGCAAAATGGATATAAATAAGCTTGAATTCTCATGGTCAGCTTTCAGCACAGAAATAAAACAAGGCGCTCGATCGAAGGGTTAAAAATCAAGAATTTCTTGAAACCTGTAGTTGCAGAAGTGAGGACCAGCAGAGGGTGATGAGATCAGGAAAGCAGAGGCTACATGGGGAAAGCGTCTTTTGATGCAGTCGTTTCCGAAACAACTGGATAGGATATCCACAAGGCTGTTTTCATTTCAGACTGAGTGTTAAATGCCAACAGAGGAGTGCAGAAATGCGGTGAGGATAGGCAACTTATTCAAACACGTCCGAACAAAGTTTACAAATGATCGTTTTTAAGAAGTGCCGCACAGACTCGGAAAGTAAACTCTGTCTTTCTTCCCATAGCTGCTTTCAGGCCCGCTGAGTTTTTTCAACAATTTGGGTTTCCATGAAAATTGACCGGGTTTCTCGCCCAGCGGACATTTTCGAAATCTGGGCGTCACACCTGGGACAGAACCTCTTAGTTGGGAGGAACAAGCCATGCATGATTCAGGCTGCTGGCAAAGCTGGAATCGAATAGTTGACCTCACCTTTAAGCACAGCGTGTTCTGAAGAGTTTATTGAGCGGCTTTCAAAATCCAGGCTCATTGGGCAGTCAGAACTTTAGTTGAAGTAGGGCGCGTTACCAGGCGGCAAATATTTGATGCTTTGTTGAGAGAAACAGGAGATTCTTGGCGAAACTTTGTTTATACTCATGATGAGCTTGGCCTTTTGAGGCGACTGCATGCAAGGTTGTTATTTCCTTCGGCATGAATTTTTATTTGCTGAAGGGAAGTGTTCTCATACCGTAAGTAATGTAAAAAAAAAACAGGAATAATGTGAAAGAAGGGTGGAGTGCGTAATGGAAATGTGCCTGCCTTCAAATGTTCCTTCTTTAGTGGGTTTGACAATTTGGAGCTCACCGAAACACATTGTGTACATTTCAGTTGGCCCTCTGACCATCTCACCCTTACTTCAGGCTTCAACAGCTTCGGGTACAGGCGACGTGGAGCTGTGATCCTGCCTGGAACCTGTTGTCGTCAGTTCGCCCTGGATGCTCAATCGTGGTCGGGATGTGAATTACGTTGACCTCTTCGGTTATCGTAAAGTCTGGTATGACTTGTGCCGTTGTCTATTCTAAAGCATGTTTTTTTTTAATTTAAAGTGGCCTTGTTAAACATTGGGATGCATTATTTTGGGTAAACTTTGCGACGTCTACAAGATGGAAGCCGGCAGCATGATGGATTGCAGGGCTGTTGCCCACAGGGGATTTTGATATCATGATCTTTCCAGAAACTTTACCCATGATGTATATTTGCAAATCTGCCTTCTGTCCCAATTGATGAGGAGGTGCTCTTTAGGTCGATCATCATGCGGTACTGAAAACCGATTTGCTCATCAAAAGCGTGAGCACGTCTTCCCCAGCGCACAATTCAAACAAAGACTTTTCTCCCCGTCGGTGAATTGAACCCCGGTCTCCCGTGTGGAAGGTGGGGATACTCACCACTATACTTAGGAAAACAGGCTTGCCTCTGCATTCCACGGGAGTCAATGAGATTCCACTTTGCCGTTGGATTTCCATTTTCTAGCAACATTTACCCAGTTTGCCTGCACAGATCTGAATCTGAGAACAATAGATGAGGATGTTACAGCAATGGATCTGAATTTCAGATCAACAGAATGAAATGTTGAAACAATGTATTTGAATCTGAGAATAACCGATTTGCAAAAAAGGATCTGAATCCGAGATCAATTGTTTCGAATGTTACCACAATGCAGTCGATCTGGGAACACTAGAGTTGAATGTTCAACTCACCGTCTGGATTATCTTACATTTTCAACCTTATTTCTGCAGGTGATTAGTCGATAGCTAAGCCAAACGGATCCATTTCGGACTAGTGTTTTAATACAAATCTTAGGTATCATGGCAATTGTTTGTGCCCCAGTAAGAAACTCTACTCAGTGAGTAATTTTATGAACGATGTTTGACGCTGTTACACTTGAGACAATTTAATCTGCCCTGTTTTGTATTTTTTTTCTGAATCTCTGCGTTCAGATTTTACCTCGACAACCCATTCTTATCTTACTGAGGACGTCGTTAGCTCACTCTCCTATCATTGCTTTGGCGTACTTCCTGTTAAATCATTATATTCAGGCGCTATGCCTGAAATCCACGATTCATTGCATAACCATCCGTGATGCTCAAAATTGGGAAGATGCCGGACATTTTCCTAATTTCTAAGCAATAACGGTTCCTGAACCAGTGTCTGGCCAATATCTGATGCTGAACCAGACAGGTCGGAACATCTGAGATCTACTTGACCCTGATTGACATGAGCCTCCATATCATCACACTCACCCAGTGCTTTTCACTCGATCCCCAACATTATATCAGAACATGTACTCCAGATGATCTGCTGGTCAAGGCCTCACCTGTCCTTTTGGGAAATCCAGGCTCAACTTTTCTAATTATTTTCATGGCAGCACCTAGTTACAAATCTGTATGATCAAAACTCATCTCAAACACTGCTGCCTATAACCGAACTCTCAAGAAACCTCATTCATCCACCCCCCTTGTGCTCAATCAACTCTTTCGATCTGGCAACAACTTAAAATGAAAGTTTATATTGCTGTGATCAATTTCGTCCATGTCGCCACGATTACGAACATACGAACACAGAAGATATGAGCAGACGTAGACTATTTGGCCCATCGAGCCTCCTCCACCATTCACATAGTTCATGGATAATCTGTTTGTTTCGAGTGCCAAATTTCCAACCAACCCCATAAGCTTAGATTCATTTTCCTTGCAATAATAAATTGACCTCCATCTTAACAGGATTCACTGATTGAGCCTCCACCGCCTTCTAAGGCAGAGAGTTCCAAAGTCAGATAAACCTCGAGGAAAAACAAACAAAAAAAACCACAAACTCATAAACTCTGTCCCAAAAGGACAAACCATTTTTTAAAATTAAATAAATGCCTCCTAATTCAGGGCTCACCCAAAGCATGAAATATCGTTTCCCACCGCCATGTAAAAAGCTTCAGGTTCGCATACACTTCAATTATTTCACCCCTCCCTCCTGTAAAATGCTGTGCAGGCAAATCTGATCTTCCTAACCTTTCCTCACATAACATCCCATTCATTCCAGGTGACAACATACTAAGCCTTCTCTGAAGCACATCCAATCATTCAGATCCTTCCAAAAAAATGGAAATCCACAGTATACACCATATTCCAGATTTCACCAATTATCTGTTTAAGTGAAGCATAACATCCTTACTTTTATGTTCAATTACCCTCACAAAAAAAAGCATAGCATTTCCTTATCCTTCTGAATTACGTGCTCTACCTGCATGGCCACTTTTTCCGACTCATGCACTTGACCAGCTTGATCCCTGTGCAGTTCGGAATCCTGCAGCATTTCTCAGGTAAAGTATCACCCAGTTTTATTTTCATTGTCCCTGCCAAAGAGAAAACTTCCCATTATCCCACATTACGCTCCAACGTCTCTGTTATCTGCCAGCTAACCAATCTTTTATCCATGCTAATAAGTTAACCCATAGGCCATGAGCATTTTCCATCTAAAATAAACTTTGATGCGGCATTTATTCAAATGACTTCCGAGAATCCGAAATACAGCACATGCGAAAATCCAGAACGCACGTTAATCATCCAAGAAACTCCAATTAAATGGTTAAACAAAATTTCCCTTTCACAATACCATGGGTACTCTTCCCGATTATCTTGATTATCTCTAAGTGCCCAGCTATAACCTCCTGCCTGATCGTTTCTAACTCCGTCCCCATGGCAGATATCAAGCAAACTGGCCCATAGTTTCCTGATCTCCATATCTCTTCCTTCTTGAATATTGAGGTTTTTTCGTGCTCCCAGTGGAATGGAAAGTTTCCGGAAACTAGGGAATATTGTAATTTTAACACCATCGCATTTACTACCTCATTAGTCACCACTTGTAAGCTCTGAGGATGATGTTCCTGGGGACCCTGAGACGTGTGTGCCTGCAGCTCCATCAGTTTGTTCACGACCTCTTTCCTAGTGATTGCAATTCCATCAAGTTTCCCTCTCCCTTTCCTCTCTTCCGTTACAGCTATTAGTGGAACATCTGTGTTCCTGGTTTGCTGAATACAGAAGCAAAATATGCCTTCATTTCATTCGCCATTTCCTTATTAGCTAATATTGACTCCCTTTTTTAAACTCAGAATAGGAATATCACTCTCTTTACTTCCTCTTTTCCTTTCGAAAAATTCTGTTGACACTGTTTCTAACCGTTTTACATTTCAAGCTGGTTTCCCCTAATACTCTAATTTATTATTCCAGATAACCATTTAGTCATTCCTTGATGTCCCTTTTAATCTGGCCAATCATCTGACCTGGCAGCAAACTAT
The DNA here is from genome assembly GCF_964194155.1 of Cetorhinus maximus. Taxonomy (NCBI): domain Eukaryota; kingdom Metazoa; phylum Chordata; class Chondrichthyes; order Lamniformes; family Cetorhinidae; genus Cetorhinus; species Cetorhinus maximus. Next base: position 657,103 of record NW_027596172.1, on the reverse strand, counting down.
TCACGGTCTATTCCGTTTTCCATCAGCTCGATGCTTTCCCTAACCTTTTTAGTTTTCCGTGGATGGTGGGTCCTCCCTTAAGAATCTTCCTTTACTGCAGAGATATAATTATTCTGAGTATTATGAAATGCATGATTAACTATCAGCCACTGCTGACCTTCTATCCAGCTCGACCTGTCCCACCCCCCCTAAAACCATCTTATATTTCATGTCTCTTCAATTTTTACTTAGTTCTGTTGAAGAGTCATACGGACTCGTAACGTTAACTGTGTTCCCCTCCGCGGATGCTTCCAGACCTGCTGAGTTTTTCCGGGTATTTTTATTTTTTATTTTTGCGTTGGATTTCCATCATCCGCAGTTTTTTTGCTTTTATATAAATCTGTAACATCGATATCCCGCAACATATGCAATTCTGCAAGAGAAGCATCGTTTTTCAAACTTGTGTAATTCATTTGGGCCTGTGTTGAGCATTCCAACGACGTGCTTATTGCTCCCATACAGTCATTCCCCAGAGTTCCAAGGCAACCGGCTGTGGGTGCTAAATGACATCCCCCTTCTCCTGTCTTGCAGTGTCGAAAATAGAATGAATTGTGTTCCTCCCGATCCCTGTGTGACAGGATCGACAGAGGCTGAATGCCTTCCGCCTGCTCGTCTGCAACAAACACAAGAAGGACTGAATAGCCGCCTTCTATTTCTGCGAAACTGGCTCGAGGCATTGAATACCTACTCCATTTCAATTCAATAATACACGACGTCAAAATGACCTTATCATATTCCTGCGTAAAAGGCTGAAAGTTGCTGAATGGCTCTTAAAGTCAATCTTAATGAGTCGAGAGTAGAGACAAAGAATTACGTATCTACCTTTGTTGATGATATAGACCTATGGAGAAAGGTAAGCTGAGGGGGAGAACAGAAAAGTTGTAGAGAGATATAGAATGATGAATTGAGCTGTCAATATGATGAAAGATGAAGTGTCATGTGTCGAAGTGCGAAGTCATTGACTTCCGCCCTAATATTATGAAAGCAGAGTATAATATTTAAAAAGTGTGAAACACGAGGGCTTGCGTGTAAAGAAATCAATTAAAAGAGCAGATGACACGTTGAAATTATTTGGAAGAGGATTGGAGCGCAGGAGTAAATGAATACATATATTGTTTACTATTAGGGAGAAAGTAAGATTTGAATATAGCGCTTAGCGGCTGGAGTAGGTCAATCGGCACTTCTATCCTGCTCCACTGCTCATTAAAATCAAAACTGACCTGCAAGCTCTCTGTACTCCTACCTCCTACATGGTCCATAACCCATAACTCCCTGCTCTATCAAAAATCTTTCTAACTCTATATTGAATAAATTCCATGACATAGACATCATTGTTTACTAACAGAATTCCACATAGTGACTAAACTGGAGAATAAATACTAACCTCATTAACATGTCTATATCTTTATTATTCTTTTACAGAATGTTGGCATCGCTGGCTAGGCAGGCTAGGTAGATGCAGGGTCTGACCAAGCGACAATGAATTAACGGTGATAGTCCGAAGCCTGGATGGTGAGTGGTGGGGAGGAAAACCTGCAAGTGCTGGTGTTCCCGTGTGCCTGCTGTTCTTTTCCTTTTCAATGGCAGCTATCCTGGATTTGGGATGTACTGTCTAAGGTAGAGTGGTGTGCTCCTGAGGAAAATATTGTAACTGGTGCGCACTGCCGCCACTATTTGTCGGTGGTGGAGGGAGCGCACGCTTATTGAAGGGCTGCTAATCAAGCATTCTCTTCGATGGTTTTGAGGTTCCTGAGGGCTATTGGAGCAGCATTCATCCGGGAACTCCTGAATTGTGCATTTTCGATGGTGGCAAAGCATTGGGGAGACAGGTCGTGAGTTACTCACCACAGATTTCCTAGCCTCTGGCCTGCTCTTGTTGCCACAGTTTTTGTATGGTGAGGCCAGTTCAGTTACTGATCAACGGTTGTTCCTAGGATGAAGAAAGCGGGGGTTTCGGAAATCATAATATCATTGAATGAAAAGGGACGATGGTAAGATTATTTTTGGAGATAATCATTTCTTTGTACATATGTGGCGGGAACGTTACTTGTCTCTTCTCTCCCCAAGCCTGGATAATGTCCAGATATTCCTATAGTTGGGCATGGACGGCTCAGTATTTGAGGAGTTGCAAATGTTCTGCCCATTGAGCAATCGTCATCGAACATTCCCACTTCTGAGCTTATGGTGGAAGAAAGGTGATAGATGAAGCGGCTGAAGGTGCTGAGGACTAGGCACTATCCTGAGCATCTCCTGCAGTGACATCCTTGAACTGAGATGAATGACCTGCAACTACCACAACCATATTCATTTGTGCCAGATATGACTCCAATCGACGGAGCGTTTTCCCCCATTGATTCGCATTGACTCCAGTTATTTGAGGGCGCCTTGATGCCACATCGGATTACATGCTGTCTTGATATTAAGTGTGGTCACTGTCACGTCACATCTGGAGTTCTGCTCTTGTCTCCATGTTTGGACCATGGCTGTGATGCTATTGGGAACAGAGTGAACCTTGTGGAACACAAACTGAGCCTTAGTGAGCAGAGTACTGCTGATCAGATGCCGCTTGATACACCCTTCCATTACTTTCCTGATCATCAAATGTAGGCTGATGTGACTGTTAATAAACGGGTTGGGTTTGTGCTGCGTGTTTTTATATCACATACCTGGGCGATTTATCACATATTTGGGTAGATGGCAGTGTTGAATCTGTACTGGAGCAGCATGGGTATGGCACAGGCACTATCGGGTTCACAAGCACTCAGTACAATTGGTGGGATATTCCCGGTGCCCAACGTCTTGCAGTATCCAGAGGTTCAGCGGCTTCCTGTTATCACGGAGAATGAAGACACTTGGCTGAAGACTATCATCTCTGATTTTGGGAACCTATGGAGGAGGCCAAGATGGCTCATACACTCGGTACCTCTAGGGGAAGATTTTTGCGAATGCTTCAACTTTACATTTTCCACTGATGTGCTGGGCCCTCGCAGCATTGGAAATGTGGAGATTTGTGGAGCCTCTTTATGCAGTGAGTTGTTTAATTGTCTTTCTGACATGATTTCCCTTTCATATACCCTTGTTAACTTTGGGCAATTTAACCATTCTACACTAAGTACCCAGTTACCGCATCCGTACTAATAGATTATGACATTTCCCATACCACTTATGTCAAACTAACATTTCTGCAGTTTTCCCTCGTCCCTCTTGTTCCATTCTTAAATAGTGATGCAACATCTGATGCTTTGCAATCCGCTGGAGGCTTTCCAGAAGCTAAAGAATTTTGAAAGAAAACAACCAATGCATCCATTGTTTCTTTAGCCTCCTCCAGCACTCTTGAGAAGAAGCAATTCTACTCCAGTGAATTATTTAACCTTCAATCCAGTTCACATTTAAAGTACTACCTTTTCCACTAAAACTATGTATTTCTTTTCGCTCCCCCGTTTCACAAGTCCTTTGGTTGCCTAGTTTATCTTGGAAATATTCTGTATGTTTTTCGGTGACGACAGGAGAAAAGTTACTGTTCCGTTTCTGTGCTGTTTTCCTATTCTCCACGTTAAATATTCCCGTACTCAGATGTAAAGTGCCCAGATTTGCTCTTTATGTTCCTCGCTGGATTGCATTCCATTCTCTTCCCATTTCTAAATCAGTTCCTTGGTCCTCATTTGCTGTTTTCTAAATTTTCCCCAACCCTCAGAATTACCCCTTTTTTTCCTGCTCCACGATAAATCATTTCATTTCATGTAATGCAATATTTAACTTCATTTGGGAACAACGATTGAGTTTTATTTCCCTGTCTGTGCTTGAGCTTTCGATGAATGCATGGCTGATGTAGACAGTGCATTATGTCCTTAAATATTCGCCATTGCCTGTCCACTGACAAATCTTTTCCTATAATTTTGCAATCCATCATAGCCAACTTCCCTCTCTTAGATTCATAATGTTCTTTCTCCAGTTTTAAGAACCGATTTTTAGAATTCAGCATATCGCTCTCATACATATTGCGAAGTTTTATCACTTTATCCTGACTATTTCCCAAAGACTACTTGAGAGCATGGAAAGGCATTGAGAATTTCGCTTGACATAGCACTAAGTCCTGTCTAGCTCGATCCCTAGTTGGCTCCTCAACGTACTGGTTCTGAAACCAATCTCGTATACATTCAGTGAGTTTCTCTTCCAGGCTATTAGTGCTGATTTGGTTAACCACGGTCTTTTTGTAAGCTGAAGTTTCCCATTTTCCTCCTTTAACCATGTTACATTCAGCTCGCATTTCCTGATGTATACCGTGCCCCGATTTAGCACCGTTGTTTGCTGGCCGAAAAACAACTCCCACAACTATCTGATCCCCTTGCCGTTTCCCAGCTCCTCACAAATTGGCCCAACATCGTTTGATGAAAGATCCGCTCCTACCAATAATATCTTCCCTTATTAAGAGCGCTACGCGGCCTGCTTTTCATTTTCGCCTATCCCTCCGAAATGCTAAAGCCGCACGAAGCTGCATTTCGAAGGATTGAATATTCTGCGTCGCAATGCTTGTGGCGAATATGCTGTTGTGCCACTCAACCATTGCAAAGCGAAATTCGAAAGCTTCGACTTCGTAGTTGATCGTGGACTAAGCCTCAATTTTAACGTTTGGGTTGTCTTCAGCAACTATAATCAATGCCATCTTGATATCAACTGTTTGGTAACAGATTGCATTCCCACTCTACACTAGACATTCCACCAACAGTCTGACAACGACTTTAACTTTAGACAGGAATCATCCGCTCTCAATATATGTCATCTATTTTTAAAACTGTAATATTCTTTTATTTCGCAGCACAACTCCAATACAATGTCATGGTTTTATAACTACACTTTTCCATATCTTCCAATACCAGAGATAACTGGTGGCAGCCTCATGGAGTTAACAAGCCTCGAAGGTTGTGATGAAGGGGCAGGCTTGTACGCCTCGTTTCTGATCCTTAATGTTTACCCGTTCGTGGTGTCCCTGCCTCTTACAGTCGGTGATGTGAAGGCCAAGCGCATCTGGCGCATCATTGAGAGAATCAGAGAGGCCTTGCCAAATTTTGTATTAAATCAGCAGAAAGTGAATCAAATCGATTCACATCTTCAGAAGTCAGATCAACCTAACGAAGCACCAGGAATCTTCATCACTCAGACCAGGGGGACTGACAAGAATAAGCACAAGGTGTATTGCAACCTTCACTTTTACAATAACATTTATTTTCTTCACCTGCGCCGCCATCATCGAAATTAGCTCATTTTGAATATGAGGTCCAAGAAAATGGTGAACAGTGTATTAGTTTTTGATGCATGGCGTATATCCTTGCATCGTCGGGTCGAATTTAGCTCTAATTGCATTTAAACCCAGAAAGGATTCATTAGTGTGTTCATGAAGACTTGCATGTGTTCAACGAAATTCTGAGTTATGATCAACTAGAGCTGAAAGACTGCTATAATGCCTGTCAACTTTGCTTGTCATTTATTCTTCACCTTGTTTATTTATCTCTGTGCTTACTCATCCAGTGCCTTCATTTCTGGGAACCTTCGCTTTGTTTCAATCCATTTTGTTGCGTTTTGAATAAGCTCCTTAGATAATTCGATGACATTGCAATCTGTCATTGAGATGATTCCTGGCACTGCCGCATTCCTTGCATAATTTGCGTGCGGTTTCTGAGCCGTACAATTTGCAGCAAAATCAAAAAGCTTCAGAAGCGATTTTTCGTGGACACCAGGCAATTTGTTTCAACCCTTTCCCCGTTTGGCATTTCCAATGAGTTTAAGTCTCCTGAAAAGTTTCGTTCTCATCATCGTTTGGAAAGACAAAGGCATTGCCCATTATTTTCACAGGCCCCCTCCTTAATGGAATGTCCATCGTCTTCTTGTTGAATAAATCCGCGAATTTGCTGGGCCATATATTACTTCTTCAGTGGGAAGCGCGTCGGAAGAATTCGCTATTTCATCAACCTTTGCAGATTTTGCCCTCTTCCTCAAACTCGGTGGTGTATTCCCTGGAGTGCATTAATTCAATATCTTACAGACTTGTCAAAAAACTTTTCAAAGCCTTCTAGTTTTCCGGAGAACATTTCAGGGTCTTACCATTTCCCGTTTTTTTCTGCATTTTCTCCGCTTCCTAGCAATATTTCCCCCATTTTCTCTGTCTCTGCTCGAGCGAGCCATTAAATCCTTAATACGAATAGCGCCGCTCATTTGTGTCACTTAAACAGACACATTCAAATTTACCCAGAACGGAAAGTTTGCCCGCAATCACAGGTCACCACCGCGCACTCCATATCCCGCCCCCAAAGCGCGGTGCCAGGCCCAGTCGCCACAATTTTCCATACCCGAGGCGCGGCTCTGTCTGCCAAACTCTAACATCGAAGCACATGCACCTTGGTCCCTCCATTCTATCACATTCTTTAGGACAGTGACATTCCATCTCTATTTCCCCTTACTACCCCTTCTGCCAAATTGTGTTATTTTACATTGCAATACATTAAATTGCATCTGCTAATCCCTTGCCTATTTTGCTCGTCTCTCCATCTCAAGTTGCAGATGATTCATATCAGCCTCACTTGTTTAACTCCCACCCCACCATGTGTGCATCACGAACACATTTTGAGGCGTTGTGCTGTATTCCAAGATCCAACTGGAGTATATCGAGCAAAAATATAACAAACCCGGATCCGTGGGGAAAACAATTGGCTACCATCAACCAGACTGAAACAAAACGAATGCAGACAGTTTCTGTTTTGTGCGTATTACCGAAATTGATGCAATTGGAAAGCGACCCCTCCCCCTCCCACAAACCGCGCCTCTGTCCTCTTTAATGATCCTAAATGTTCTTAAGCAGCCTTATCTGCGATAAGCTGTCAATTAATAGCTGAAAATCCAAATCGCCATGTATTCTATTCATTAATCTTCTCTGTTGTGATATCAAAATGCAACCAGTTTGTTCAAGCATGTTCTTATTTTAAGGCGTGAAGTTACAAACCAGTGATCATTTTAATTAAACTCAACAGTCTCCAATTCCCGGCTAGACTCTTGGCAGTCAGGGCAGGTTTAATTACTCTTTTAGTGCTGCAGCTGAACAGTGAGAGCAGAGATTTGGAGAGAGCAGGGAGCTGAGCACGAACAGGTGATATGTTTTGAAAAGAGGGTCAGTTGAGGCGCCAGGGTAGAAAGGCAAAAAGAGCGGGAGCTGAGCTGCCAGAGGAGAGATTTAACAAGAGCTAGAGGTAGATAGCCAAAGCAGAGATTAGAAAGGGGCTTCTCCCCCATAACAGAGTTAAAAATAGAGGGAGCTGGATAATCAAAACACAGATTGAAAAATAAATGTTCTCTTCCCCCAGAGCAGAGATTTATAAAAGTGCAGGAGCTAAATAGCGAGAACATTGTTCTGTAAGAAGCAGGAAGTATTAGCTAGGACAGTGATTTGGCTATAGTTGATCAGAGCTGTCAGACTGGAGAAATGGGAAGCGCAGTAGCTGTGCAGACACAGAGACAATGATAATTTATCATTATTCATTTAGGGGGTGTTGGCGTCAATCGTTTACACAGCATTTATTGACTAGACGTAGGTACCTTGGAGAAGGTGGTGGTGAGCTGCTTTCTTGAATCGCAGCAGTCCCTCTGGTAACCCCACAGCCATTGTGCTGTTAGGGAGAGAGTTCCTGGAATTTAACCCAACGACAAGGAAGCAACAGGGATATCATTTCAAATCAGGCTGGTGAATAGCTAGGAGGGGAACTTCCAAATCTTTGTGTTCCCATGCACCTGCTGCCCATTATCCTTCTAGATGGTTGGGGTCGTGGGTTTGGACTGTAATGTCTAAGGTGACTTCGAGAATTCGTGCAGTACACCTTGCAGATAGTACACACTGCTGCTATTGTTCGTCGGTGGTGGAGGGAGCCAACGTTTATTGATGTGGTGTCAAACAACGGCTGATTTGTCCCAGATGCTATCATGCTTCTTGAATGCTATTGGAGCTGAACGCACCGAAGCAAGTGGAGAGTGCACCATTACAATCCTATCTTGTGCCATGTAGATGGTGGAAAGGAATTGGGGAAGTCAGGAGGTGTGCTACTCGCCGCAGGATTCCTTGCCTCTGAACTGCAGTTGTAGACATTGTGTTTATATGACCAGCCCAGTTCTGTTTCTGGTCAATGATAACCGTTACAATGCTGATAGTGCGACTTTCGGCGATGGTAATGCCATTGAATGTTAACGGGCGATGGTTTGATTTTCTCTTTTGGAGATAGTCATTGCCTGGTACTTGTATGGTGTGAATGGCCTTTACCAATTGTTAGCAAGAGCCTGAACATGGTGCATTTGGCCATAGACAACCTCATTACCTCAGGAGTCACGAAATGTGTTGAAAATTGCACAATCATCAGCGAACATCCCCATTTCCGACCTTAAGATGGAGAGAAGGGCATTGATGAGGGAGCTAAACATGGTTGAGCCTCGGACGCTACCCTAAGGAACTCAGGTTCCCTCAGTAACTAAAATGACTGGGAGCTGAGCAGTCGGGGTGGATAGTTAGAAAGTGCAGGTGCTCAAAAGCCGGAACAAACATTCAGGAAAGAGTTGTAGCTGAGCCGGCGGTGTGGGCATTTAGTAATTTAGTAATAAGGCCCTAAGCAGCCAATGCCAAGATATCAGAAACGCTGTAGATGCTCGAAAAGACGGATCACGTATGATTTGTTGTAAGAGGAATTAAAGATTGGCAATATTTGTTTTTCTTGCCAGCTATGCCCCTCATTCCATGACCGAACCTGTCGTGTTTTTAATGTTAATTTATTCAAGGACAGAGGTTGTTGTTTTCTATTTAATGCCACTTTAATTGGCAGTTGTTCTGGCCAATCATTTTACCGGGTGATTAGGGTGGTTAAATAGGAATCGTCAAGACGATTTTGGTTTAATATCTGAGAAAAGCGAATGACCCAGATCACAGCGAGAAGCCGGAGGAGTGGCTGCCGGCTGCAAATTCCTTCAAAGCGCCATTAAGGAAAGGACGGGCCAAATGGTCTGCTTCTGTGCTGCAGCCCGTCTATGGTTGCATTCTACGAACGGTATTTAAGTTAAGTAAATTATAGGAATATGCGACGAGAGGAATTGCATTACATTTTTATCACATTCAATATGCGTAGGTATACGAAGAAGGAAGTTGATGGTAGGGTCATGTGTGATCACAAGTTTCTTGGCTGGGAATTCGTGCTGATACCTGGTTGAAGCGTCACTCGCTATATTGATGAGTGGATATCAAGTTAAACATTTTAACACATTCGAGAATTATGATGACAGCCATTTCGTGGCTGTGTATGTGAAAGGACCAGATAACATGAAACAGAGAGATTTGTCACTGAGCATGTGGGGAGGCGGTAGCCCATTAAGCGTGAAAAAACAAGTATGTGCTATTCGTGCTTTCAAATGAATCGTAGGGACATCGGATTTAAAAGTTCTGAATCCAATGTCTTGAGTCGTCTCTCAGCCCTAAGGATCGTGGGAATGAGTGATCAATTGCTCCAATGCCCGTCCTTTCACAAAACACGTGATGACCAGGCCTTCCTTGTTTTAAACATGTGAGGTATATGGAACTCTGAGAAGCAGCTCATTGTGCAACTGTCCGATAATTGGAGGGTCCCAGGCTTCATGAAACTTGTACTGAAAATTCCCCCTATGTACTATTTGGCCCAGAAGAGACGTTGTAGGAAATTTGTGACGTTTGTCTATGTTACATTTGTCGAGTTATCGTTATCCAGCTGGTGATGTTTGGGGTGTTCTATTATTGATCAGAACAACTGTTCCAATGAACACCAGGCTGTCAGAACCTGGCATCACAATTCACCCTTTCAAACTCTGCACGGCTAACAGGGTCTGTTCATTACTTTTATTATTATTATTTATTATTATTATTACGACTTACTATTCACATTTGTTTACAGTATACTGTGAAAAGGAGTTCAATTTGACATTATATTACAAAAGAGCTTTTTTAGTAGGATATTATTTTATCCAGAGTGCTTAAACGTTGTTACAAGCATTTTGCTAACATGAGTTCTTTCAGGGCACAAAGTTTATGTTCTCTTGTAAATGTCAATGGGTTTTCCGCTGTAATTTGCCAAATTTTACGCACAGTTTCACGAGGTACTGCATTCCGCTCTTCAGCTCCTCCCTAAACCTAGCCTGTGTCAGCACATAAATGAATGTATTTGTGCAGCAACTGAGGACCCCAAGCATGCGTCCAACTGACTCAAGCTCAATTGTGCCAGAATTCAATGTGATTTTTACACGCAGAGAGATAAAATATATAACGGGAGTTGTCCAGAGCAATATAAAGCTGCCGGTTATACTGAAGAGTAAAATAATGGACTTTCTTCGGCTTTCTATTTCAGAATCCTTGAGATGTTCTCCATTGCTGCAACCGCGGAGACCCCTGCGAACTTTACTGGCCGCAAAAATACGTCTAGCCGTCAAAACATTTAGCAACAAAATTAGAATGAATGGAGCACATGGGGTCATGGTAATGCTAAACAAATCAAATGCGGCCCATTCAGCAGAAACCAAAAATGTCTGTTTTAGGACACAACCACGATTTACATTGTCCATTATAAACGCAGGTTCTAATGCAAAGTACCAGGGAATGTTTATCAAACAACTCAACACACTCATCACTGATATGACAGCTACCGCTGTTATCTCTGTGCAATATTTTTTTCGGAGCTTCTTACAACATATGACCACAAAACGATCGAATGTGAACATCACTGTTAACCAGATAGAGGCTGATGTAACTACATAAGCCAGTGTCACAGTTAGATGGCACACCGTGCTCATTGTCAAGAATGAAACAGGGAAATACATATTCAGCATATTGTTCAGCATGACTTCAGCACAAACAACCAGGAGATCCGCCGCAGCCATGGCGATCATATAGTGCGTGACACATTTGGAGAGGCCACACTTTCCTCGGGAAAGAATCACAATAGCAGCAACATTAGCTGTAAGAGAGGGATAGAGAGAGCAGGAGGTTGGTGACACGGGTGAACAAGATTAATTTTCTTCCTGTTTCAGCAAAGGATCGTGCATTTGACCCAAATATGCACAGTCTGCTTTCCGAGGAGAATATGTTCCAAATGTAAACTGGACCTACTCAAAGTGGATAGGGAAGAAAAACATCAGTTGATAATTCGCCTTTTGAAAGGAACATCTTCACCGTAGACTGGACAGCTATTGTTCCAGAACGATTGAGATTGCTGAGGGCAAATGTGACCTGGACAATTTGAATGCTCACAAACGGCTGGGCATGCTGAATATTAAAAGGTAAATGGGAGGTGTAAAGTGTCAATTCATGTGTGTTGGTAAATTCTGAATTTGGAAATGAATGCGCAAAATATAATCTGGGCCAAAAAGAGTTATAATCTGGAAGAGGTAGTGGTGAAATGCGTGCTGTGTGGTCTATAGATGCGATAAGTACTGGGAATGATTACTGTGCTACAGGACTAACAGTTGAAGGTAAAATATTGCCCAGGGACACGAACGTACTCTGAAAGCTTGTGAGGGTAAAGATGGAATGGTAAAAACACAGGAACAGAAAATGGACACTGAGCTACATAAAAGACCAGCATAGATGAGGCCGAATGCAAGTTTACAGAGGAGTTATCACAATGGCGGTACAATGACAATCAGTACAACGTTGCATTCTTATGCAGGTTCCCATGGAGAAGTTTTATTCAGGGATGAGAGCTGATCAGTCACGTGTTTTAAGTCAGACTGAGTAATGTGAGATTCATATGCTGGCTGGGCATTGTGCAGGATTATTTCAGGTGAATGCATCGCTGATTGAACATTTCTGTGCAGAATGGGTGCAGTCAGTGCTGATCAAGAGGGCAGTTTAAGGGCTGACTCGGAAGGGTGACATTGCTATCAGATTAAGTGAGCAATATTTATTGGACTTGGGGCACATTTCTTGAAAAGCATAGTGAATGTGCAATTCGATTATCTGATTCTAGTGAGGTCATAACTAGCATTTTGATTCGGAGTAGACAGGACAGGGTTCCCATTAACTGATCGGCTGCAGAACAAATCACTTTGTTGCTGAAAGGGCAGAAGGGAGTCACTTGCGACTCAAGCACAGCATCCGTGCGAAGTGATTTGAAATTTGAAGCTGAAATTTGATTTTTGCTGGGCACCAAATGCAGAAGATTGCGATAAAAATTGACCATGATGGGCACATCGATTTGATACTGTAGATTAATATATCTTCAGAAAAGTGCAATTCCGAATTCTTGTTTACCAGATGATAAAGACCTAACTTCTAACACACCGAAGTTTAAATTAACATCATCCTCATCTTATTTCATTTCAGATTGGCCAGGCTCTTAAAACTCATGAATCTTAGCATTATTTATAAAAATGCATATTTCTTTTTTTTCAAAATGCAGGAACCTTTTTAGAGAATTAGCGAAGTTATTCAATGCTGCATTATTATACAGAAGATTAACTTCAGACATTTATGATGATTACTGATGAAATTAAATGATCTATATAAGTCAAGCGAAATTGACGTGAGCCCCAGATAATCACGGTTGCATTATGATTTCAGATGTGTACGTAGTAAACATCCACTTGAATTTTGAAGAATATATTTTCTGAGTGAATCTCACTGAACTAATTTGTAGATGCCAGATATGTACTAACTTGATGCGCACGTTTATTAAATTATTTTCGGCATTACAAAGCAAGTTAAATAACTCACGATTGAATTATTATTGAAAGTAGGTAATCGGCTCGCTGCCGAAATTTTGTTTGTAGTTCTTCTGGCGATGCTACAGGATAGGATGTCATGGCTCTGGCAAGGGTGCAGAATAACTTTACTACTGAAATCTGCGGTCAGATTTGGGAGGCACAGATTAGTGAATGGATAATGCACATTCTCAAAATAATAGCATGAGCAGATAGAGTGTTATTTCAAGCAGCAACTGGTTTCAAAGCCATGCAACATGGTGCAGACTGAACGTAGATTTTTCGCAAACTTGAACTCAGGGAAGCAACAATGCATTGAACCTCTATAAACGTGGTGGTGAATTAACATTTTGGATCATATTATTTCAGTAAGTTGTTGGTTAATGATTCAAATGAACTTTGAAAGAAGTAAGGCGTTTTAGTCGGATAAAGATAAACAGCTTTTTACATTTTTGGATCAGAATGCAAGTTGTCAAGCTTTGACCACACAAACTTAAAAAATAACTATTCGCGTTACATACACAGCCCAGTTGGCAGCCTCCGATTCACCATTCTCTAACTCGAATGCAAGCATCAAACATCGATTGATTAATGGAGCTCTCAAAGATAATCAAAAACAGCCTTGAACACGCCAGGCAATGGATAAAAATTAAAGTTTGAGTTTCTGTTGACCAGGTAGGATTCACTGGAAAAAGTGGAAGCATTATTAATCAAAGCTATGTTGACAGAATAGCAGCTTAAAATAAATGTCAAAAATGAAAATTGACCTTCATTTACCCGATACCTATTATTATTTGAGCAAACCCAATATTTATATTCCTACAATGACATGCATTTAAACTGAGAGGCATAATTCTCCGTGCGCTATTCTAAATCATACAAAGACTGTTAGCCAAATTATCAGCACTTGAAACTGTACTGGCCAGTACTTTAAATAAGGAAACAGTTTAAGACATACAGTTATTCAAACAATTATATGATGAACAGCCAATGTTTCAACAAATTAACTATCAAAAATATTATCCAATAAATTATCAGTATATTGCCAGAATTTTCCTCCGAATTAAGCGTTGAAATGCCGCAATAATGAACCACCCAATTATCTCCCTAATTAAATAGTGACCTATCTAAACCATTATCCACTATTTAGCTAGCATATTAAGTATACAGTCAACAAATATATTATCAACATTATTCCCTGCTAAATAAATTAGAGAAATGAACATGAAAATATGCTACAGAAGGACCCATTGCTCTCTGCAACTGCAATCTGCTTCTGACCTGTTATTGATTTGCTCTTTGGGAAAAGGAACATGGAGCAGGTGCAGTGCACTTTGTTTTATGTGCCTCTTGGTGTCGTTACTGCAAACACCCGACTCTGAAGAACTACAGACCGATGGAGTTTCCTCCACGGTCCCAAATCCATATCACTTTAACAGCAAAGTTCTATTCGCAATGTAAGTACAAAATAACAATTTTCTATGGCATCTTTTGCATGCAAAGCAGATCTTGAAGGGTACATTCAGTTCGGCGAATTTGTGAATGTTGTGGCGAACGCACCGAGTGCGATGCACTGAACAGTGTTTGTGGTTATGACACATTGCTGCAGGCTCGATAGCAGCAGTTACACTAGAGAAGTGACAGAAATCCTCCGGTGCAGGTTCAAAACGCTAATCGTTATTTAAGATCATAAAAAATCATGACAATAAGTAGACAGCTGCCTGGATTTTACGTTTCTCGGCAGCGTGAGATTGGAGAAATGTAAAATTATCCCTTCTCCTACTCATCTTCCCTTAAACCACCTCCCGTTCCACAATTCATTAAATTCCCACGGGGAGGAGCCATTGAGTGATGCAAAATGGGATCCGCGTCCAATCGGCAGTGAAACCCTGAACATCGTGCGGCAGAGTGTAATGCTGTGAACAGAAAGTCGGTATGGCTGCAAGCTCAAGACTACCTCTTCTCAGAAACTGTTTTTCCAAAAAAGCTTTTTGTTTAATGCTCAGGCAAGAAACAAAAAAGTGAAAAACAAACATGAAGGCACTGCCACCATCCCCAGCACAATCTGTTGCTACATTTTATCATGGTCCCGGAGGCAGAACCTCTCTTCCGCGCGATTGTCATTTGATGGTAGCTTCCTAGAAACATTTTATTTTTCTCTCGTCTGGGCCACGGCAAGTGCAAAGCACGAATCACGAAAACATACGATTGTGCCGTTCACAAACTCAATAACTTGCTCTTTATTAACTTGTAAAAGGTGGGCCCGCCCGTTCTCCACCTGCAACTGGGAGATTGATGTACGTGACGTCATTATACCCGATGCACGTCATTGATCTTCTTGCGGATTCGGCATTTTTGAGGGGGGTGGGTGGTGCGGAGTGGGGGTTTTGGGAGGTGAAGGGGGGTTTTGGGGGTGAGGGTTGGTGGGGGAGGGGTGGCGGCTGAGATTTGCGGACGAAAATTCCAGCCAATCGTTTTGGTTAAATATTTAGATATTCAGAAGTGAATCAAAATATACGATCTCAGTTAGGGGCCAGTGTTCTCCGAAATAATTTACATTTAAACATGCATTTTGTAATTAATCTTTGTAGAGTTGGAAGAAAGGAAACTGCCAGGAACGTCATTTCAATACAAAAACAACATCAATATTCATAGATTCGTCATCATGCAACATTTTCTTTTCTTTGGATATATTGACAAGATTAGCACTTTTATTTCCGTTTTCACTAATTCTTCCTGAAAATAAGGGTTTTCTAGTGTTGCTGTCCATGTGAAGCGGGTGAAGACACAATGCTACGAGCGATGGATTTCCAGGTTTTTGATCCAGTGACAGTCAGGGAACGGTGATCTATCTCCAGGTCAGCTTGGTGTGTGACTTGGAAAGGATTGTGTAATTAAGAATGTCCCCATGTCTCTTCTGCTCTTGTCCTTTCAGGCTTTCGAGGTCAAATATGTCCACAGCAGCAGCGATCAGACCTAACAAAGCGGCATAACCTGGTGAATTGCATGCCAGGGCTACTTGCCAGCAAAACAGCGTATTCAGCATGAGAAAGACAGGGCTCTTTGATCCCCCTACCAAATAACGATAGCTCAGCTCTGAAGTCCAGTCACAGTCGCCTTGAATGGTGGTGGAAAGTTCTGCACCTCACTCGTGGGCGGCTTCCACCAACATCCGCATCGACAATGATTTTGGAGCGCAGCGCACCAGTGCATATACATGGCTGAAGAATTTACAGCCACACTCACCCTGAAGTGACGGGTGGATGAACCACCCAGGCCTCCTCCTGCAGATGACAAGCATCACAGATGCCAGTCTTCATACAATGTGATTCTCAGCACTTAAATTTAAGGAATGGCTGAAGGAACTGGATGATGCAGAGGCAATGGGTACTTTTAGATAATGCCAATAATACGGGAGATCAGTGCTGCTGAATACGCCTTCCTATCGAAGCGGGTAAGGTGCATCTAAAGTAATGGTATCTAAGCGAAAATGTGAGCATTTTCACAGGTATGCCTATCCACAAAAAAACATGAGAAGGAAGTCCAACCAATCTAATTAAAGCCCCATCTGCCTACACATATTATAAATTATCATGGACAATGCTTTCAATCGCCAAGTACACGGCAGCAAACTGCTCACTGACGCTCACTTTTTGCATCGTGCGAGCTGCAGCCCTCGGTTCGCCTTGGTCTAATCGTGGTCAAAGTGCTGCACTCATGAGGTGAGGACCGAGCTGCTGTGTTTTATATCAAGACAACATTTGTCACACATTGTATCAAGGAGGGCTATGAGAATTGTAGTCAGTAAGAATAATGGGCAATACCCCACTGCTTGGAGTCATACCAAGCAAAAAGTATATTTTTTTAATTTACTTTTTTTTGTTTTGCAGGTGAATAATCTCAGCCCCACGAGATAAACTGGACGAGAGCCTGAGGGCAGTGTCCCGAGCCCAACCATCTAAAGCTGCTGCATCAATGAACTTCTCTCCAATTAAAACACAGAAGTAGGTTTGGTGTGCTGGCTAGGGGCTGGGGTAGTGGGAGGGGCTTGTGTCCGCGGATCATTGTTCAAAGTTCAGCACCATTCCCGACTCAACAGATGCTGATGAAATCCGTCACCATGTGCATCAAGACCTGGACAATAGCCAGACTTGTGCTGCAAAATGACAAGTAATATTCGCCCCACACAATTAACAGGCAATGTCCACCTGCACCAAAAGGAATATCCAACAAAATACCATTGACATTTAATGTCATTACTATCCCTTAAGACCCCATTTTCAACATCCTTGGCCAAACCATTGACAAGGAACTGTGACTAGAAGGGCAGGTCAGAATGTGAGAATGCTGTGGTGAGAAACGCACACCCTGACTCTCCAAAACCATTCCTCCATCTAAAATACACAAATCAGGAGGATGATGGGATGCGCTACACCTGTCTAGATGTTTTACACTCCAATAGAATTGAAGGATATTGACTTAATCCAGGACAAATCAGACTGCTTGATTTGCAATCATTCCGTAAACTTAATGATTCAAGCTGTTTATCCTTATCTGAATAATTCCTCTTACTGCTTTTAAAGTTCATATGAATCATCAGCAAACATCTGAGTGAAATAATCTTCTGTAAAATTGAATTATCCATCCGATTTCTTGGTATCGCTCAATTGCATTACTGCTTTCCTAAATACCATATTGCAACACTTTCATGTGCACCATTTTTCATAGCCTTCAGAGCACGTGGTACTTAAATGAAATCTCATGACATCACGTAATACATGGGCAATGAATATCCCCTCCTGATGACCACCTCCCGTTCCCCTCAGCGGATGAATCAATGATCATTAATGGCCGACGTTTTGGGGAGTGACAAGAAAAAAAAAAGTGCTTTATGCAGGGGACCTCGATGTCTGTGAGCAACAGAGGGTCGGTAGATCCACTAATGGCCGAACTGGCAGAGTCATAAAGATAAATGTTAGACTGGGTCTTTGGTAGGTGGTCAGGGAAACAACAGGAACTAAAACCTAATTGAATTCGCTCCACCAACCTACCCACAACATGTGCATCTGTCCATTCAATGATTGATAGGATTGACCAGGGCACGGTCCTCGTACTGACGAATTCCGCCTTCACATTGGGGCTTCCCTCCATCGTAATGTGTGAGACAACCATTGCGCTAAATGGGGTAGGTTTCACGTTGATCAAGAACTCAAAAGTGCGCATTCACGAGGCACTGTGGGCTATCAGCTGGAGCTGATTTGTGCACATTCATTATTTGTAACCCCAAGCCCAGCGTATCCCCAACTCTGCACTTTTCATGTGGAGTGTTTATGGTGATGTTTGTGGTGCCGGTTAAACATTCTACTTTGCTCCTTTGGTGTAGATTTTATTAGGGGTTGTTTTAGCTCTGCGACAAGTAATGTTCAACAGATTACTTGTTGGATTACTGGTATTTCATTGGGATTATCCTATGAGGAGACATTGATGAGACTCATTCTCTGCTTTCTGGAACATTGGAAAATGAGAAGTGATCTCACTGAAGCATTCACCGTTCTTATAAGTTTCGGTGGTGTAGACCTTTCATGGATGTTTCCCCAGGCGGGTGTGTCTCACACCAGGAAAATCAATATCAGAATAAGAGGTCTGCGTTTAGAACTGAGATGAGAAAGAATTCCATCACTCAGGGAGGGGTAAATGTTTCAAAATATGTACTGAAACCTCGGCAGATGGGCAGTCATTGAGTTTGTTGGAAGTGCCAATGAACCGATTTCTCAATATTAAATGCATCCAAAGATATGAGATAGTGCATAGAATTTCGTGGAGGCATAATTTCAGCCATGATAGACTTGAGTAGTGGAGCACCCTCGTGCGGCCAAATGTTCAACTTCTACTCGTATTATCTATGTTCCTATGTCCCTCTGCCAGCGCCACCATGTAAAGTGAAAATATGATTTTCCCAAAGCCAAAGAGGAGTCCGACGATGCTTAATATTAATCCACTCCAATTCTCAATGTAAACCAGTTACATTTGGAAGCAGGCTTCACAACAGCAGGAAGTACAGGGTTAGAAATTGAAATGAGCAGAATAATGAGAACCAGATAACTAAACGGGAAGCATAGGTATTCCTGAATCTCACCACTTATGTCTCAGTTAGCAATCTGCGTGCTGAGATAGATGTTTGACTACTTACGTCCGACGTCTGTACCTGAGAACAAAATTCTCGGCTAATGCTCCATTGATGTATTGAAGTAGGTCTGCACTATCGGATGTAATAACTTTCAGAACAGCTGTCAAATCGATTTACAGGGTAAACGTCAAATAATCCATGCCACTACTTCGCCGAACAACATTGTCGGAGTCCCTTGCGTCCTGACCACGATTTAAACCTCTGCTAAAGCCCACATAAAGGATCATCTTGTCATTGTCAACTTGCTGCTTGTGGCAACTTCCCGACCAAAAATTTCCAGTCACCGTTTGCGTTATTTCAATGACTACACTTCATGTAAATACATTACGGTGGTCGATAACTGAAACTTTAGAAATGCATGTATTCCAATAGACAAGTGACTAAGACATCGGAATTTATTCAGCACACACAATAATCTGTTTCACCCAGACTTCCGGATATCCTCTCTGCATACAGATTTGTAAAAGCAGCACTGTGGTAATAAGTCTGTGATTTGACAATGATTCCGTTCCATTAAAGATTGGAAAATGGATGAAAACCATTAGCAAAAGCTTCAAGGATATGAAGCAGAATTTTGCAGAATGTGAATTTGCCTCTGCACAGATTTACACAGATTGTGTTTTCTACAAGTTAAAACTCGGTTGGCACTTGATTATGATAACTATTGCAGAGCCCACCCCGTTACATGACATTCCGTAACGCAAGAATAAGGTGTCAGCAGTGGATACCACGGAGTGAAAGATACAGAACAAGAAGAAATCTGTTCACGTTATGGTTAAAAATACATTCCTGCTTTGATAACTCCCCAACAGTAAAGATACGATTCCACGTTATAGGAACCGGCGTTTGAGAAGAACGTCAACATCCATTTATACGGGTAATGATTCTATTTGGGCTCTTACCAGGAACACCAATAGCCGCGAGAATAGGGTAGTAAATGGCTTCTATCTCGTGAAGTATCAGTTCTCCCATCTTTATGAGGAGACGACTTTTCTGCTGAGATGGATGCACAAGATGGAATGAACGTGTGAGCTGAAACGTAGAAATCCTCTTCTTTAAATTCATTACAGGAAAACAAGAGAAACACGTTAAATTCACAGGAGATTCGGAACGAGATGCCACGTTAATTAATCTGGAGAACCAGTGTAAAACTCGCACGACTACATTCGTAGCAGGGAACAGCGAAATGCCGTTATCTTTGGCTAACATGAAGCCCTTTAGTTAACTAATCAACCCCACGGCCGGTAAGATCTAGAAAGACAAATGCAACATGAACATGGGAACGCCAATAGCTGAACGTTCCTCTCCCAGCCACTCATCGCCCTGGTTCGGAAAAATATCGCCGTTCCTTCACTGTCTCTGTGTCAAAATAATGGAACCCCACCCGCTAACAATTGCGTGGATGTATCTACACCACAAAGACCGCAGCAGCTCACCACCCACTTTACAAGGGGAATTAGAGATGGGAAATAAATGCTGGCCTTACCAGCGTTGCCCTCATCCATGAATGGAAAGAAGGACAGAAATTTATATTGTTAGTCCGAGAGCATGTTAATAAACGTACATCGGAAAATGAGAGCTTCGAGAATGGGTTTGTAAATGGCCCGTATCTGATGAAGTTCAGCAAATTATATCCTCGGTGAGAAGCGCTAACTCCTGTTGAAACAGATACACCGAGCCTGTTGGAAAACATGAAATGTGACATTCAGAGAAGCTGTTATGTAGGCAGCAGATAAATCCCCATGAGCGCATTCATGTCCCCTAAAGAAATCAATTAGTTTCAGTCATTGAACAAACAGGCTACGTCAGTCGCTCTCCTTGTGAAAGGAACCGTTTCAAAGTGTAACGTCGAACATTGGAATGATGTGTGCGGTCAATTTATTTGAAGGGGCTTTATTTAAACGAGCAACGGGTAGATCCCAAAGTGGATAGTCACGGTGGTAAACGATTGACCCACAGAGCGATGTTGAGAATCAAATTGTTACTAATTCAGATCAAAATTGTTCGAGGAACCTCAATTCGCATGAACCGCCAAAGTAGTGGGGAAATTTCAGGTGTTCTCCACTGTTTTGTGTTTCGGGACCCATTCTATGTTCCAACAGGACACATGGCTGATGTATGTCTTTGTCATTTAATCTTCCAGAGGGGACTCATACGCTGCCCAAATCTTTCCGTGGATTCCTGTGGCAATGACATTTCCGTCAGTGACTTGACCTACATTCTGTGTCGTTGCACATAAATTTGCACCATTCTGCCTGGAAATTATAAACGCAACCACAGGACCTGGAAGGTTGGTGTTGGTGGTGAACTGATGCGCAGTAGAAAGTGTCTGGAGAAGGCTTTTGTTTTGTCAGCCGAAATATTTCAGAATAATGCGTTCAAGACAATCCGACCCCATGCACCCTCAGTAACGATTCCCCACGCCATACACTCCTCCTGCTCACCCACTCACATACTCCATCCAGAGTGATGCTTGAACTGAATGAAATACATTTTTTTGAATAAAATAATGGGATATCTAGAGTACATCGCTGGGAGGGGATTCCACGCTTAACATTTAACTCTTGGCCCTCAAATGTCTTCTGCAGACAATCATTAGCAGATGGATGCATTGATTATAATGAAAGCGAATCGACGGCTCCTCCGGCTTTGGTGTGGGCTGCATTTCAAACCATCACAAATTGACTGAAGCAGATGGACGGCTTCAATATTTGCAAGTGAACAAATGAGTCAAATTTTGGTTGATTAAGTTTCAGGAACTATTAACAGTCTACGGCAGAACGGTATAAGCATTGCAGGCACTCAAGCACAGATGAAATTCAGTAAGTTTAAGATGTGTGGTGCTCGTTGAAATAATTCCTCATTTATTCCAATTGCTCCGTTCCTTCCCCTTATACTACAAATTGCATTTTCTTTATCCTATTGATGCACTTCTCTATTGACTCCTATATTCAGACTTGAAGGAAAAGGACAACAGCCGTATTTGCTATTGTATTCAGCACCCCAAAAACGCGGTACATATACGAATATCCTCCCCACCCGGCCCATGGCACCGTTAACAATGAAATTTCCTCATTTTCCAGTGGTTCGCTATCCCGAAGACCCTCTTTTGCTGCTGAAATTTACTCTGTCAAAATCAATCATAATTTTGAACACATCTATGAATTTTCTTCTGACCCCTCTCTGCTTAAACAAATGACTGAATGACAGAATCATGTAATTGTTGTGGCCGAATTGGGATAGTTCTATTCAAGGTTTCTGCACTGGCTCTCCGAAGGATCAATTCAGCTGCTTCATTCCCCAAAATGTATTTGGCCTATTCTGTTCTGCTTCACACGCAGAGAAAGCAAAAACCCACGACAACATCATAGATCTTCATCAAATCGGATCCCAACAGTTCGACTCCTGTGATCCTGACCTTCTGATTAAAATACATGAAAGCTCTGTTTATATGCCCAATCACACACCCCCGCACCCCCATCCCCCCCCCCCCACCCCCCCCGCCCCGCCCCACCACTCACCCCTCCCGTGGCCCCAGCCCCCAAACTACCGAGGAAACTTCACCCTTCCAATGGAATTACCCCATGCAAACCTCGAATTGGCGGCCCTGCATTATTTGTATACTTTCTATCAGCTGGGATTCCGTATCCGTTGGTGGGCCTATCTAAATTGGAGGGTCAGGATCGGTGGAAGTGAATGCATTAGCTTTTGAAGCTTTATTAGTTCCTGCGGCCTCATCGTTTGAAATTGTTGTAATCTGTTTTAGGCGCTGTATCTTTTGAGGTGTTTTGTTGTTTGAGGTGCTTCACAAAATCAGATGGATAAGATTTCAGTAGTATTTAATTAGACCTAGTTATTTCAAATGTTGAGTTTTGCACTGCATAGTCAGCAATATCCCATTTTAATCACTTAACTGATGTCCACATTAAAGATAGTACCGACATCCCAGATTGCAGTAGAACACCCCAAATGCTGAAACATACTGAATGCTTGCATCCGCGTAAAAGATATCAATGAAAGAGAATGAAATCTAGAGATAAGACTGATGGTGTTTGAGTGGACAACAACATTGTTGGAGAATGCCGATACTCATCTTAGTAGTTGATTAATTTGATTAGAAATGTCCTGGCTTTGGAAATTTGCAACTCCCGTTCAGAAACAAAAATGCAACATATTCCAACACAGAAATCGGTGTCGTGAACTGTTTGTTCTACTTTAAAAAGAAATGTTGAACAATGTTGCCACCTCAATATCCCCGAGGAGGTCCCACAGGGTGTGAATTAATGTTTTTGTGAAAATATCACCTCAAAGCTAGAAGCAGAGAGACAGTCGTCAGCACAAAAAGACGCAGCAATTCACATTGATAATGAGGGAAACATATTAAACGGTCGCTAAAATATTCCATGTCAATCTTGCTGTAGATGCTGACCCAGATAAGCGACTGTAACCATTGCAGTTTTGTAAATCCGTGTGTGAGCTTCCCTCTGGTTTCACAAAGTGAATGTCAATATTATATGCTTACCCCTTGGTCACCATTATACCGACAACCGATGGCTGAAATCATTTACTTAAGGCAAATGTCTGAATGTTTCGGGTGTTAACTATTTTTTTGAACCGATAATAGATCTGATGAATAACTCGGTCTTTCTGAATGATCATGTTATTGTATTTAGTGGAATGCCGTCTAATGTTGAATCAGACCGCAAGGAAAGCAAACTCCTCACAAGGAAGGAGCCATTGGGAGTGAGGCTGAAAGCACACTGAGTGTGGTCACCAAACAGAGTGGAACATCTGACCCCGTCACCATGTATTACTGGGTGCTCTTGTCAGTGTAGAATGGTACGGAGAGTGGACTTCTAAGTGGGGTGGAATGCGTTATTCCAGCCATCGTTTATTACGAGGAGTATCCGTCAGTTTAGAATTGTGCTGAGTGTGAGTCACGAACCAGGTGGGTATACCTGAACCCGGTGACCATGTATTACTCGGACTATCTGTGTGTGGTATCATAGAGTGCGGTTCACTGTCTTGAATGAAATAATTAGGCTGTATTTTGAAATCATGATGTTAATTATTGCCTGATGTACGTATTCCATGGAGCGCATCGGTTTTATATCAATGTAATGGACTGAAAACAGGAACAATTTTACAGTTAGTTGGAAATATTTGGCAATGAGTCTGTAAGGTGAGATGTCTCAATATTTCCATTTTTTCTATTCAACTCCTAAATAGAAATAGATACAACCTACTGCCTGGCACTGAAACAACCTGAAAGCACACTTATAGTATTCTAATCTTCTGAGTGTGAGTGTGAGTGTGAGTGTGTGTGTGAGTGTGTGTGTATGTTTTCACTTCCATACCTGTAGAAATGAACTTCTGGGCTTCGCTTCGATTTATATTGGCTTCATCAACTTCCGTTAATGCGTTAAATGATTTGAGAGTTGGTACCCCTGAACCCCTGAAACACTGGACCCTATTCAGTCACTTCTTTTCCAAGCAGCATTTGGGAATCGCATTGTTCAGACCAAAAAAAAAAAGAAATAGTACATAACACTTACCTGAAGTGAACTTAATTTACGATTTTAATGTCAATTGTGCAATTTTAGTAATCATAATTAACCTGTTCAAGTGTGTTGTCGTATTCAGCCTTTGTTTTCTCTCCATTTGGATATGTGTGCATTTTTTGAAAATAACTTTCCTCCTCCAATTCGATATTGTTTAAGTAAATGTTGAGGGAGGGTTATGACACTTTTGGTCCTCATGGAACACCACCTCCTATTTTCCAACAATCTCAAAAATCCCTTTAGCCCTTTTTCTGTGATTATTTATTTACATGTTTCTTTATTGAAGCCAGCTGGATGTCCTTTGTGCTGCTTGTTCATAACTCCATTCGCTATGAAATTAGTCATGTGTCCTGCTCCGTTACAATTTGCCGAAACCATTTGAGGCAATGAATGCACCTGCTACCTATCCCACTAACCTAATCTACAATTTCTGATGTTATTTCATGAAAATCAATGAAGTTGGTCAATTACAATCCTGAAAGATGATTTTGTGCCGACTGCTCCTCATCATGTTTTGTGTTTATGGATATATTTTTTCTGTTTTGTTTTTACTTCAATAGTTTATCCTACCACTGACTGATCTATTGTTCTTTTGACAAATTTTATCTTCCGTCTTAAACTCAGTAAAAGCATTAGCTGGATTTTAAACCTTTGATGAGGCTCTTATGATTATTAATGATAAGATAATAGTGCCTCATCTGGCTTTCCCTATCGTTTTATATAATTATTTTTATTTTTTTGGATTTTGTCCATTCAAACCAAGGGTTTTGCCCTTACGTCGATTACATTATCACACGTTTGCCTTCAATGTGTTGAATTTTATGGACTGAATTTAATCTCCATTAATTAACTGTTTATTCCCCATCACCCCCACGACACCCCCAACAAGACCAGCCCCCAGCCCCAACATTTCACCCGCCCGACCCCTCTCCCTCAACGACCGCTCTCGCTTCCTAAGTTTCTGAGGCATCATGCATTGCTTAATCTGACATGACTGTCCCACAGAGCGAGCGATGAGGTTACATTTTGTATTGGAGCTCTGCGCCGGAAATCCATTCATTTTTTCTGCCATTGTCAGCCTGTCGTTCTCATTTCCAAAATAGCCCAGTTTCATTATTGAACGCACTGTCAGTGGGATATTGCCTTGCAGATACAATGAGGTAGTTTTTGGGCCACAATCACTCAACCATCCCCTGCTACGACATTGCGAGTACCCTTATTGGAATTGGCTCCTTCAGTTCCATTGACTATTGACTTTCGTCGAAAACCCGACATCCTCACCAGCTCTGGCATTGGGTGAAACCCCTCGCAGCTTCCTCAGCCTGACATTTGTGCAGGTATCGTGTTGTTAATATAGCTGTCTGGACATCAAGTGTAAACTCTGGTATATCACACATTGAAATTGTTCCACTGCCAAATCGTGCCTGTGTGCTTCCTTTGCCGCCAATGTAGGATTGGTGGACCATTCGTTATTCAAATCCTGCATTTATTGTTGGGGCCTTTTATGACAGCGTCGGTGAATTCTGATATTTTAATGCATGTTTCAGCGCTCTTTCCTTATTCTGCTTGGAACTAAAATGTCATCAACATTCTTTTTAATTCAACTTCCTCTTCCTCTTTGCTTGGACTGTCCCTGAATATTCGCTTCGCTTCCTAGTCACTTCAACCCTCCATTCAAATTCAATTTGAACCAATATCTATTACTTCATTTACACCCGCAGCTCGTTTAATTTGCTCCTTCCCTCCCTACTTCCTGGGAATATCTCTTCCAATGTTTCCCAAAATCTCCACCTCTGTTCCATTTCTTTGGATGACGCTGCCTTCAGCAACGGTTCCTCTAAATTTGTGTTCATTCTTCCTCAGTGTATATTCCCTTCTACAGTGGTTAACAGCATTCCTCAACAGTTTTCATCTCAATTCCTGTCTTACCCTTTTCACTCCTCATGCCTCCTGCTTGAATCATGATGAATTTCCCCTTCCATCTTGCCAGCCTCTCCATACAACGCATTATCCAACAATGTTTATCCCTCATACTGCTAAATTCACCAGCATTCATATATTCTCCGCTCCTCCCTTCGCACTGCCCATCTATATACCATTGACCAATCCTGGGAGCTTTAAAGGTGTATTAAAGTATAGAGTAGGTTCAATTACTTGAGTTGTTAACATATTTCGAAATATCATCACTCAGCAAATTCTCAAAACTCAACAATGTTCACAAGGTTTTCGGAGGTTTTAAATAAGTGAATGGTTATGCATCCTGCAAATGTCCCATATTTGGGAATCAACTCATCTAAGTTAATCTAATGACACCTTTTAACTAATGCAACAATGATAGAGACTAGTACAGTTATTGCAGTGGTACCTTGTGCAACTGGTAGAAACAGTGTTCTCATTTATTTCCATTATAGGGCAACATTGCATTTGGATACTTTTAACTAACTGCAGTGAATACAATGCTTCAAGTGCTCATCACTATCCAAGTTAAAGCTGCACTACATGTTTACCAAATGCTACTAAATCAAAATTTACCAGTTTGGCATGTTTACCCTTCTTAGTCTCACCCAACATCTTCCCCATTTTATTTCCATGTGCAAGGTTAGAAGCTGCAGCATCTGCGTCTTTAGATCCCTCCATTCAACTTAGCAGGATCCAGAACACCCACTCCAGATGAAACGGTGATTTGTTGTAGTTTCTTAAAATTCAGCCACTGTGTTCGCTGCTCACAACGGCGCCTCCTGTATATTTGGAAAGGTTCAAATGGAGTTTACATTATGTGCCTCCACCTAAATGTTTCCAGTGTGTGATGTGTTCTGCAATCTTCAGCGAAACTTCCCGAGTGGAGGAAGCATTTCGGCCTCATTCGGCGTCCAAATCATCACAGATACCAACCTTCAGCCAATTTGATTCAGCAGAGGTGAAATCAGGATGCTGCTGAACGGACTGGATACAGCAAACACTGTGGGCACTGACAATATTCCGGCAATACTGCTGAAGACTTGAACTCCCGAACTTGCCACATCCCAGGAAAAGCATTGCTGTCTGAAGAATTTTGCAAATTCCTCAGCTTTAACTGCTGGACTGATTTGCTGTAATAAACAATTTTGAGTCGCCTGCTCCTCCTTCAGTGACTGGGAGCGAATGGCTGCACCGGTTATATCTGATCCGTTGATTGTGGGATCGCTTTGTCTGTGCCTATTGAATGTTGCCGACTCTGTTTTACATGTAAGTAATCCTGTGTTGTAACTTCACCAGAAAGAGACCACATGTCTGTGGTCTCTGTTTGGTTCTGCTCCTGACATGACGTCCTTCACTAGTCATTGCACCAGGCTGCGTGCCCCAGCACCACGCACCGCACCCGTGCCATGCGGGTAATACAACTGATAAAATTGGTGGAATAAAACGTTTATTGATAGGAGAAGTAAACTTAAAAA
Organism: Cetorhinus maximus; assembly: GCF_964194155.1. Classification (NCBI taxonomy): domain Eukaryota; kingdom Metazoa; phylum Chordata; class Chondrichthyes; order Lamniformes; family Cetorhinidae; genus Cetorhinus; species Cetorhinus maximus. The sequence continues at coordinate 629,135 of NW_027596172.1, read as the reverse complement.
CAAAACCCTGGTAATACAATGCAAAAAAGTAAATTCAAAGTGGGGCTGGGTTTAAACAGAAACGAGTTTGTGTTTGTCAGTCAGAGGCATTTAAGGCCTAACCAGGCTGTAACCCTGCAAATTTGTCTGCAACGGAACCTCATTTTGAATTCGTAAGGTGAGATTTGATTTGCCTGGTTCTGTTTAAATTCTATCGGATGTTGTTGCCTTATTGACGATTAACCTGGGTGCGATTAACAAGGGGACTTGTTTCAAAGTTATTATCGTAGTAATTGGTGAAAACGTGTATGTGCTCAACTTTGTAGTTAAATCAATAAATATCTAAATTCATTTACATAATATAGTCTCTTCAGGCTTGGTGGTTTTGGTCCAAAATTCAGAGAAACATCTCATCAAATAAATGTTATGAAAGTTGTTTCAAGTTTTCATCTGGTTTTAAACAACTCGTTCTTTACCAAATGTTGTGTCAGAATAATTGTTGGAAAAAATAACGCACAAACAGCAGGTTCACGAATATCGTTTGCGGAATGAAGCCTGTCGTTCTTATCTGGTCTGGTTTACATGTTGCACCAGAGACAAGGCAACCTGGTTGTCTCTGAACTGCCCAATAAAATGTTGTAGCAAGCCAACCAGTGCTATTAGGGATGAGCAACAAGTGTTGGCCTTACCAGTGACGCCCACTTCCCACAGGAGAAAAAAGTAAGAAATAAGCATCAATGACTTGAAGGCTGTTGATTCGATGACCATTTCAAGAAGGGGTTCGATGCGCCCACAACAATGTGGGTGAAGAAAAAGCCCAAATATTTCCAGAACCCGTGAATTATAAATGCTGGTTATAGCATGCTTGTGAAAGGTGAAGAATAAAAATAAAGCACAGCTTTCTGTTTAATCTGTTGTGTCGAATCTGACCACTTGAATATTGTTGATGCTTTAAATCGAAATTCAGCCCTTCGCGCGTCGTTAGATTGTATGGGGCTGCTGCACAAATGGGCGACTTCAGTGGAAACCAGTCAATTAAAAGTACAAATTGTGGGAATGTAATGATATATTTTTCAGGACACAGGCAAAAAAATGAAAAGATTCAGCGATAACATTCGACGATGATACTTCCTGTGTGTTTAATTGCAAATTGCCCCTCTCATTTTTAGCAGAAAACTGCGAATCTGATTAACTTTTATTGAAGCGTAAGGATGGACCTAAATGTCTATTGGAAGCTGGGAAGCCCGCGGAATGTGCATCCCGTTACTATAGTCTTTAAGCAAGAGGGTGACCCAGGCTTAAGTCCCCGATGGAGAGATACTCTTTTGGCCAAACGCTCGGCCCAGAGCAGGGCAGGCATCTTAATCGGTTTGCAACTCTCTTTCCATTTCCACATGGAGATCATCATAAATGACAAGCAATCGGCATGATGGAGAGTGAATATTTCAACAGTAACCATCAGCAATGTTTGTTTAGAGAGCAGCAGATCACAATCCCATGACTGCAACAGCCCTTATAATCATCAGGCAGTACACTTGACATCTTGATTTCAGGAAACCTCTCAGCATTTTCCACAAGATAAGACATTCGAGGTTTATCCTGGACAGTTTATACATCCAACATGCTTCGGCAACGCCAAATGCCCGAGTCACAGGATCACGCAGAAGTGCAGAAGAGGCCATTCTGCCCATCGAGTCTGCACGTGCACCGGCACGTAACAAACACCTGACCTACCTCCCTAATCCCATTTACTAGCACATGGCCCATAGCCTTGTATGTTATCGCGTGCCAAGTGCTGAACCAGATTATTTTTAAAGGATGTCAGGCAACCCGCCTTCACCACACTCCCAGGCAGCGCATTCCACACCGTCACTCCTCTCTGGGTGAAAAGTTTTCCCTCAGATCCCCCCTTAACCTCCTGCCCTTCAACTTGAACTTTTGTCCCCTCGTGACTAACCCTTCAACTAAGCGGAACAGCTTCTCCCTATCCAACCAGCCCATGCCCCGCATGATCTTGTACACCTTGATCAGGTCGCCCCTCAGTATTCTCTGCTCCAAATAACAAAACCCAAGTCTATCCAGCCTCTCTTTATACCTCAAATGTTTAATCTGAGGCAACATCCTGGTGAATGTCCTCTCAACTCCTCAAGTTCAATCTCATCCATCCTACAATGTGGCGAACAGAACTGCACACAAATTCCAGCTGTGTCCTCACCAAGGTTTTATGGAAATCTAATATGGCCTCTCTCTTTTTCTAATATATGCCTCGTTTGATAAAAGCAAGTGTCCCAAGTGCCTTTTTCACCACCCCACTAACAAGCACTTCTGCCTTCAGAGATCTATGGATAGATACGCCCTGGTCCCCTTGTTGCTCTGAACTTCGTAGTGGCATGCCACACATCGAATACCACCTTATCAAATCACTCCTTCCAAAATGTATCACCTCACACTTTTCGGAGTTAAATTCCATCAGTGAACAATCTGCCCATTGGTCCACCCCGCCTATAACTTCCAGTAGCTTAGGACATGCTACCTCACTGTTAACCACTGTCAATCTTTGTGTCATCCGCAATCTTCCTAATCCTACACCCACATATTCATCCACGTTGTTTACCTAAATGATGAATAACAGGTGACCCAGAACAGATCCCGCTCGTACGCCACTGGATACTGGCTTCCAGTCACTAAAGCAGCCTCCTGTCATACCAGAGTCGTCCCAGATTTTATAATGAGTGACGGTAGCGACATAATTAATATTCTGACAACACATGAGAATCTCGCACTGACTCATTACAACTTGCAAGAGTCATCTATCGAGGTCAAATTCATCCAGTGGTGTTAAAGACTGAAGTGAGGCTGCAATGGGAATAATGTAATGTAAATAAACAGAATCAATGCCTTTGAGCTATTAAAAGGCAGAACGCAGAAAACAAAACACAAGTGGAGGTGCTCAGCGTTCGATTAAGAGCAAAAGTTACAAAATAGCTTTTTCAATGTGCTACACAATTAATTCCTGGCCTTCGTCCTTTCCCCTCCTTCCTGAATTTACATTTCCCTGATGCTGTTTACAGTAATCTCTTTTGAAAGTTAATACTGGGTTAGTGCTGAGGCACTCAATAACCCAAAAAAATATTGCGTGAAAACATTATTTTCCCATGCAGCCCCTGCTCCCGTTATCAATCCCTTGAATCATTGCCCAGTGGTGCCCCTCACTTCTGCCACTATTTTTTTCGCAGTCGAAGTGATTGGTGATTTTGAATACCTCTGTAATTCCTGTTCTTAACCTCCTGCTCTTAACGATGAGCAACAACATTCAATTTCATTTCAGCTCGGAGCCACGGTTTTCTATCTCTGAAGCTACCGCTCGAATTACTGTGACCAGAACGAATGGAAATTCCACCGGATGGGTCAACCTGTGATTTTTAAGTGTTGTTTCGGACGCGTTTTACTTCTGTTGCAGAATGAACAGGAAAAACTGATTTTTGGTTCCAATTTAATCTGATGTGTTGAAGCTCAAATCCTGGTTATTACTGACCTGAAAACGAAACGCATACCTTGCCTGCAGGTGGCACTGGGCTTGAGAAGATGGATGGATTCAATGTTTGCATGTGAACAAGTGGAGTACGTTATGGGTGACAAAGAAACTATGATTCAGGGTGGAGAATGAAATTGAAACCAGCACCGATGAAGCTCCGCATGTATTTAGCTGCAGCGGAAACATCTCATTTATGCAGGGAAACGGAATCACGAAAATTAACTGAGTGCTGACAGTGGATTGAAACCTCCATCGTGCCCTGGGAAAATGGCAGGCAGCTCCTCGGTCTTGAGTTCATTAGTAATCTCGCGTATTGCACAAGAGTGTAGGGTTCAGTTCCCCGACGGGGATACAGGATGCCGTCCAAGCCTTCCGAAATGAGCGGTCACTTTTATTTAATTCGGAAATGGATTGCCAATTCCTAATGAGGAAAATCAGAAAGCACATGCACTCAGCATATCGGAAAGGAGGCCGCTTTTCAACAACAACCATCAGCAAACTTCATGGAGGGGCCAGCGCCCCACAATCACCTGACAGCAGAGGCCCTTTCCACCATCAGGCTTTTTAATTTAAACATCTTTTCAGAGTTTCCCTCAAGTTAATGCTTTCAAGGTGTTCCCAGGACATTTCGCTCAGACAACAAGCATTAGGAATGGCAACTGCAGACGTTCTACCTGACTTTGTGATTTGTGTCCTGAAAGAATTAATTAATCATTTGATAAACATTGAGTTCCAGCACTGACTGACAGCAACATTTTAGAGGCAGAATTTCAGTTCGAGGTCACCTGTATCCCTATGTTGTTCCAGCCATACATATGTCAGCAATTGCCAGAATGGGACGTGAAATGAACTCGATAAACTCCGACGAGCGATGAATAGGCAACCACAGATAAGACCCCGAATTGGAGGCCCTAAATAGAACAAAGAAGAAAGAAGAAAGAAAAGTACAGCACAGGAAGAGGCCAATCGGCCCTCCAAGCCTGCGCAGATCATATTGCACCTCAACTAAAACATTTTGCACTTCCGGGGTCCATATCCCTCTAATCCCATCCTATTCATGTATTTATCAAGCTGCCTCTTAAACTCCACTATCGTACTTGCTTCCACCACCTCCTCTGGCAGCGATTTCCAGACACTCACTACCCTCTGCGTAAAAAACGTGCCCCGCACATCTCCTCTATAGTTTTCTCATCTCACCTTGAATCTATGGCCCCTAGTAATTGACTCTTCCACCCTGGGAAAAAGTTTCTGACTATCTACTCTGTCGATGCCAATCATAATTTTGTAAACTTTTATGAATTCGCCCCTCAATCTCCGTCGCTTTTGTGAGTACAATCCGAGTTTCCCCAACCTCTCCTCATAGCTAATAACCTCCAGAACAGGCAGCATCCTGGTAAACATCCTCTACAACCTCTCCAACGCCTCCATATCCTTCTGGTAACGTGCTGAATACTAATCAAATGCAATTTGTATAAAATATATATTGCTCTTTGAAAGAACTACTCATTTAATACGAATGCTTGATTCTGTCCCCTCAGTCCTAAATCTGTATTTCCCTTTACTATTTTGGCACTTTTCTGAAAGTTAACATTCGTTCTGGAATAAAACCAACTTTATAAGCCTCGTATTCACGAGAACAGCAAAACACTGCATAAAACCATCGTTTTCCCATTCGGCCCCTGGTTCCATTAGCAATCCACTTATTTGTTATTGGATCATCTTCCTTTTCAACTGTCTGTGTTGAAAGGTGAGCAGGAGTGTTCGAGTTCATCTTTGCATGTCGCCACAGTCAGGCGTGCCTGGGGACGCCGCAATAAGCCTTTTGCTCTAAGTTGTGACGCCCAAGAGGGATAGGATAATCCACAATGAGAGTGAAACCGGTGATTTGTAAGTGTTGACTCGGACATGTTTGCTTTGGTTGCAGAGTGAACATGAATAACGAACTTCTGTTTTATGTTTAATCTCATGTGTTGATTATTGTCGTTTGAAAATAGAAACGCTGCCTTTTGGCGGGTCTGCAGGAGCTGAATAGGATCGCCTGCTTCAATGCTTATATGTGAACAAATGAGAAAAAACATTTTGGTGGCTTACCATCTATGATTCATGGCGCAGGAAAAATTGACAGCATTGAGTGTTGACCATCAACGACGATGCTTCCCGGGCATGTCGTTGCAAAGTATTTGCCTGATTTGTGCAGGAAAACTGGGAAAATGAAGAAACATAATTGAAACCTTAACATCAATTGAACTCTCACTCAGACACTGGGAGGCCAGGACATCCAGCTCCTCCTTTGGATCGTGATTATTATGTCCTGGTCGCTCACAAGAGAACGAGTTTCATCTTCCCCGCGAGGAAAGAGGGTTTTATCCAATCTCTCAGCTGTGAAGTACATGATCAGTATTTTTTTTGTTTCTTCCCAAATCATTTCAAATTGCATATGGAGAACATCGTAAATACATGTAATCAACAGGCTGGACAGGTTGCTGTTTTTCAAATAATAAAACTACCATCAGCAACTTTATTTAGAGAACAGGTTTCACTATCACCTGAGAGCAACGGCCCTTCCCAATACCTGACAGCGCATTTGTCACCTGGAATTAAGAACGCTTCAAAGCGTTTCCCTCAAGATAATGTATTTATGTTGTATCCAGGATAGTTTCCTCAAACAAAATGATTTAGAAACGACAGCGGTGCACGTTAAACCAGATTTTGCAAACTGGGCGGAGCCCTGAGCAAATAATAATTTTATTACAAACCAGGATCTAGTGCGGATTGAATGCACCATGTTCGAGGCGGAATCCCAGTTCTAGGTCACCAATACCCTATGTTGTTTCAGGCTTCGCAAAGTCTGCAATGGCCAGAATGTGACCTATAATGAACATAATTCATTTGGATGAGCTAAGAACTGACGAATGCAGAAACAAAAACAAAAACAGATTTGCAGGCCCTCAAGCAATATTGAATTGCAATAACTATAATCATATTCTGCATTTTGAAGGCGTAATCCATTAAACCCGTGATCCGTTCTTTCGCCTCATTCGTGAATTTGTATTGCCCTTATTCTGTTTACCAGCTCTTTTGACAGCTAATATTCAGTCTGGAATATAATCAGCCTTGCAGGCAGTGTATTAAAGAGCCCATCAATCTGTTGATTATAAATACAGATGTCCTCATGCAGCCCCAGGTTCCGTTAGCAATGGCCAAAAATCAGTGCCCCCTGGTCACGCCCCTCCGCCACCCATACACACTCACAATCCACGTGTCCTTCTACCGCTACAGTTTTCACTGTCAAAATTATTCACGATTATGAACAGTTATACCAATTCTCTTCTTCACTTTCTGTTCTTTAAGATGATCTATCACATTCAACTTCATTCTTTCATGTAGCGACTGTCATGCATGTCTGGTGATAAGGGTCACTCTCCATGGTGTGGTACCCAGAATTGTCTTTTTTTTTAATCCACAGAGTTGGCCAACCTGTGATTTGCAAACGTTGGTTCACACGTACTTGCTTTTGTTGCACAATGAACATGAATAACTAATTATGGTTTGCCGTTTGTCCTGATGTGCTGAAGTTGAAAGTCTGATTGTTTTAGTGCTAAAAAATCCAAGTGCAGCCTTTGCGGGTCTGGAGTTGGAAAATGGACTGAAGCAGATGAGCGGCTTCAATATTTGCAAGTGAACAAATGAGGCGAATTTTGGGTGATTAAGTATCAGGAACTATTAACAGTCTACGGCAGAACGGTATACGCCATTGGAGGCTCTCAAGCACAGGTGAAACGCAGTAAGTTTAAGATGTGTGGTGCTCGTTGAAATAATTCCTCATTTAATCCAATTGCTCTGTTCCTTCCCCTTATACTACAAATTGCATTTTCTTTATCCTATTGATGCACTTCTCTATTGACTTCTAATATTCAGACTTGAATGAAAAGGACAACAGCCGTATTGCTATTGTATTCAGCACCCCAAAAACGAGCTGCATATACGAATATCCTCCCCACACGGCCCATGGTACCGCTAACAAAGACATGTCCTCATTTTCCAGTGGTTCGCTATCCCGCAGACCCTCTTTTGCTGCTGAAATTTACTCTGTCAAAATCAATCATAATTTTGAACACAGTATGAATTTTCTTCTGAACCCTCTCTGCGTAAACAAATGACTGAATGACAGAATCATGTAATTGTTGCGGGCGAATTGGGATAGTTCTACTCAAGGTTTCTGCACTGGCTCTCCGAAGGATCAATTCAGCTGTTTCATTCCCCAAAATGTATTTGGCCTACTCTGTTCTGCCCCACACGCAGAGAAAGCAAAGATCCACGACAACATCATGGCGCTTCATCCAATCGGATTCCAACAGTCCGACTCATGTGTTCCTGACCTTCTGATTAACATACACGAAAGCTGTGTTTTTATGCCCAATCACCCCCCGCCCCACAACTACCCCCTTCCGAGGCCCCAGCCCCCAAACTTCTGAGGAAATTTCACCCTTCCAATGGAATTACCCCATGCAAACCTCGAGTTGGCGGCCCCGCATTATTTGTATACTTTCTATCAGCTGCGATTCCGTATCCGTTGGAGGGCCTATATAAATTGGAGGGTCAGGATCGGTGGAAGTGAATGCATCAGCTTTTGAAGCTTTATTAGTTCCTGCGGCCTCATCGTTTCAAATTGTTGTAATCTGTTTTAGGGGCTGTATCTTTTGAGGTGTTTTGTTGCATTAACGCGTTTTATTACTTGAGGTGCTTCACAAAATCAGATGGATAAGATTTTGGTAGTATTGAAATAGACCTAGGTATTTTAAATGTTGAATTTTGCACTGCGTAGTCAGCAATATCCCATTTTAATCACTTAACTGATGTCCACATTAAAGATATACCGACATCCCAGACTGCAGTAGAACACCCTAAGTGCTGGAACATACTAAATGCTCGCATCCACATGCAAGATATCACTGAAATAGAATGAAATCAAGAGATAAGACTGATGGTGTTTCAGTGGACAACAGCATTGTTTGAAGAATGCCGATTCTCATCTTAGTAGTTGATCAATGTGACTAGAAATGTCCAGCCTTTGGAAATTTGCAACTCCCATTCAGAAGCAAAAATACAATATATTCTACCACAGAAATCGGTGTCGTAAACTGTTTGTTCAATTTAAAAAAAAATGTTGAACAATTTTGCCACCTCAATATCCCCGAGGAGGTCCCACAGGGTGTGAATTAATGTCCTTGTGAAAATAACACCTCAGAGCTTGAAGCAGAGAGACAGCCGTCAGCACAAAAACACGCAGCAATTCACATTGATAATGAGGGAAACATATTAAACTGTCGCTAAAATATTCCATGTCAATCTTGCGGTAGTTGGTGACCCAGATAAGCGACTATAACCATTGCAGTTTTGTAAATCCGTGTGTGAGCTTCCCTCTGGTTTCACAAAGTGAATGGCAATATTATATGCTCACCCCTTGGTCACCATTATACCGACAACCGATGGCTGAAATCATTTACGTCAGGCACTTGTCTCAATGTTTCGGGTGTTAACTATTTTTTTGAACCGATAATAGATCTGATGAATAATTGAGGCTCTCTGAATGATCATGTTATTGTATTTAGTGGGATGTCGTCTAATGTTGAATCAGACCGCAAGGAAAGGAAACTCCTCACAAGGAAGGAGCCATTGGGAGTGAGGCTGAAAGCATACTGAGTGTGGGTCACCAAACAGAGTGGAACATCTGCCCCCAGTCACCATGTATTACTGGGTGCTCTTGTCAGTGTAGAATGGTACAGAGAGTGGACTTCTGACTGGTGTGGAATGCGTTATTCCAGACATCATTTATTACGAGGAATACCTGTCAGTTTAGAATTGTGCTGAGTGTGAGTCACGAACCAGGTGGGTATACCTGAACCCGGTGACCATGTATTACTGGGACTATGTGTGTGTGGAATTATAGAGTGCGGTTCACTGTCTTGAATGAAATAATTAGGCTGTGTTTTGAAATCACGATTTAATTTTTTGTCTGATGTACCTATTCTATGGAGCTACATCGGTGTTACATCAATGTAATGGACTGAAAACAGGAACAATTTTATATTTAGTTGGAAATATTTGGCAATGAGTCTGTAAAGTGAGATATCTCAATATTTCCATTTTTTCTATTCAACTCCTAAATAGAAACAGATACAACCTACTACCTGGCACTGAAACAACCTGAAAGCACACTTATAGTATTCTAATCTTCTGAGTGTGAGTGTGTGTGTATGTTTTCACTTCCATACCTGTAGAAATGAACTTCTGTGCTTCACTTCGATTTATATTGGCTTCGTTAACTTCCGTTAATGCGTTAAATGTTTTGACAGTTGGTACCCCTGAACCCCTAAAACCCTGGACCCTATTCAGTCACTTATTTTCCAAGCAGCATTTGGGAAGTGCATTTTTCGGACCAAACAAATAGTACATAACACTTACATGAAGTGAACTCAATTCACGATTTTAATGTCAATTGTGCAATTTTAGTGATCATAATTAACCTGTTCAAGTATGTTGTGGTATTCATCATTTGTTTTCACTATACTCTCAATTTGGATATGTGTGCATTTTTTGAAAATAACTTTCCTCTTCCAACTCCATATTGTCTAAGTAAATGTTGAGGGAGGGTTATGGCACTTTTGGTCCTCATGGAACACCACCTCCTATTTTCCAACAATCTCAAAAATCCCTTCAGACCTTTTTCTGTGATTATTTATTTACATGTTTATTTATTGCAGCCAGCTGGATGTCCTTTGTGCTGCTTGTTCATAACTCCATTGGCTATGAAATTAGTCATGTGTCCTGCTCCGTTGCAATTTGCCGAAACCATTTGAGGCAATGAATGCACCTGCAACCTACCCCACGAACCTAATCTACAATTTCTGATGTTATTTCATGAAAATCAATGAAGTTGGTCAACTACAATCCTGATGGATGAATTTATGCTGACTGCTCCTCATCATGTTTTGTGTTTATGGATATTTGTTTTCTGTGTTGTTTTTACTTCAATACTATTACCTACCACTGACTGATCTATTGTTCTTTTGACAAATTTTATCTTCCGTCTTAAACTCACTAATAACATTAGCTGGATTTTAAACCATTGATGAGCCTCTTATGATTTTTAATGATAAGATAATAATGTCTCATCTGGCTTTCCCTATCGTTTTATATAAATATTTTAATTTTTTTGGATTATGTCCATTCAAACCAAAGGTTTTGCCCTTACGTCGATTACATTATCATATATTTGCCGTCAATGTGTTGAATTTTTTGGACTGAAATTAATCACCATTAATTAACTGTTTATTCCCCATCACCCCCACGCCACCCGCAACAAGGCCAGCCCCAACATTCCACCCGCCCGCCCCCTCTCCCTCGTCAACCGCTCTCGCTTCCTAAGTTTCTGAGCCATCATGCATTGCTTAATCTGACATGACTGTCCCACAGAGTGAACGACGAGGTTACATTTTATATTGGATCTCTGCACTGGAAACCCATTTATTTTTTCTGCCATTTTCAGCCTGTCGTTCTCATTTCCAAAATAACCCAGTTTCATTATTGTACGCAATGTCAGTGGGATCTTGCCTTGCAGATACAATGAGGCACTTTTTGGGCCTCATTCACTCAACCATCTGCTACGAAATTGTGAGTACTCTTATAGGAATTGGCTCCTTCAGTTTCATTGACTATTGACTCCCGTCGAAAACCCAACATCCTCGCCAGCTCTGGCATGGGGTGAAAACCCTCGCAGCTTCCTCAGCCTGACATTTGTGCAGGTATCATGTTGTTAATATAGCTGTCTGGACATCAAGTGTAAACTCTGGTATATTACCCATTGAAATTGTTCCACTGACAAATCGTGCATGTGTGCTTCCTTTGATGCCGATGTAGGATAGGTGGACCATTCGTTATTCAAATCCTGCATTTATTGTTGGGGCCTTTTATGACAGCGTCGGTGCATTCTGATATTTTAATGCATGTTTCAGCACTCTTTCCTTATTTTGCTTGGAACCAAAATGTCATCAACATTGTTTTTAATTTAACTTCCTCTTCCTCTTTGCTTGGACTGTCCCTGAATATTCGCTTCGCTTCCTCGACACTTCGAACCTCCATTTAAGAAAATTCAATTTGCACCAATATCTATTATAAGTTCACTTACACCCGCAGCTCGTTTGACTTGCTCCTTCCCTCCCTACTTCCTGGAAAATATCTCTTCCAATGTTTCCCAAAATCTCCACCTCTGTTCCATTTGTTTGGATGACGCTGCCTTCAGCAACGGTTCCTCTAAATTTGTGTTCATTCTTCCTCAGTGTATATTCCCTTCTACAGTGGTTAACAGCATTCCTCGACAGTTTTCATCTCAATTCCTGTCTTACCCTTTTCACACCTCATACCTGCTGCTTGAATCATGATGAATTTATCCTTCCATCTTACCAGCCTCTACATACAACGCATTATCCAACAATGGTTATCCCTCATACAGCTAAATTCACCAGCATCCATATATTCCCCGCTCCTCCCTTCGCACTGCCCATCTATTTACCATTGACGAATCCTGGGAGCTTTAAAGGTGTATTAAAGTATATAGTAGGTTCAATTACTTGAGTTGTTAAAATATTTCGAAATATCATCACTCAGCAAATTCTCAAAACTCAGCAATGTTCACACGATTTTCGGAGGTTTTAAATAAGTGAATGGTTATGCATCCTGCAAATGTCCCATAATTGGGAATCAACTCATCTAATTTAATTTAATCACACCTGTTAATTAATTCAACAATGATACAGACTGGTACAGTTATTGCAGTGGTGCCTTGTGCAACTGGTAGAAACCCTATTCTCATTTATTTCCATTATAGGGCAACATTGCATATGTATACTTTTAACTAACTGCAGTGAATACAATGCTTCAAGTGCCCAGCACTATCCTAGTTAAAGCTGCACTACATGTTTACCAAATGCTACTAAATCAAAATTTACCAGTTTGGCATGTTTACGCTTCTCAGTCTCACCCAACATCTGCCCCATTTTATTTCCATGTGCAAGGTTAGAAGCTTCAGTATCTGCGTCTTTAGGTCCCTCCATTAAACTTAGCAGGATCCAGAACACCCACTCCAGATGAAACGGTGATATGTTTTAATTTCTTAAAATTCAGCCACTGTGTTCGCTGCTCACAACGGCGCCTCCTGTATATTTGGAAAGGTTCAAATGGAGTTTACATTATGTGCCTCCACCTAAATGTTTCAAGTGTGTGGTGTCTTCTGCAATCTTCAGCGAAAAGTCCCGAGTGGAGGAGGCATTTCGGCCTCATTCGGGGTCCAAATCATCGCAGATACCAGCCTTCAGCCAAATTAATTCAGCAGAGGTGAAATCAGGATGCTGCTGAAGGGACTGGATACAGCAAACACTGTGGGCACTGACAATATTCCGGCAATACTGCTGAAGACTTGAACTCCCGAACTTGCCACATCCCAAGAAAAGCATTTCTGTCTGAAGAATTTTGCAAATTCCTCAGCTTTAACTGCTGGACTGAGATGCTGTAATAACCAATTTTGAGTTGCCTGCTTCCCCATCAGTGACTGGGAGCGAATGGCTGCACCGGCTATATCTGATCCGTTGATTGTGGGATCGCTTTGTCTGTGCCTATTGAATGTTGCCAACTCTGTTTTACATGTAAGAAATCCTGTGTTGTAACTTCACCAGAATGACACCACATGTTTAGATCTGTTTGGTTCTAATCCCGACATGACGTCCTTCACTCGTCATTGCACCAGGCTTCGAGCGCCAGCACCACGCCCCCCACCCGTGCCATGCGGGTAATGGTGGTATTGGCGATCCGCTGTGCCATGGAATCATAAGTTGTGGTTGTAGCAATCTGCTGTTACTGATCGCCTACAGCGCTTCATGGGTGCACAGGCTTCCGTTGCCGGAGCTGTTGAAAGTCCATCTAATTTAGTACCGGTGGTAGCACCACACAATATGGTGAATGACATCCACAGTGTCAGGATGGGACTTCGTTACCACAATGATTGTAGGGCGATAATTCCTATCAAGTGTAATGAACATATGCAACTGCAGCAGAGAAATTGGAGTAGGCGGGGTCATGTGTGCTATTTTTCCCCCTCATGTTGATTCCGAACCTACCTGCCAGAGACGCTGTATTGCTCGTATGCCCTTTAGTTCTCGATCAGCTTAGCATATTGTGGCACTACAGATCTCCTCCTGGTATTCGACACTCGAATCCTCCTCCGAAATCTTATCGAGTGCTTCCTCGAAGTCGCTTTAAACATGGAGACTGGGAAATTTTCTGTAAGCTTTGGTTCTGTGAATATGACATGTTTAGGCAGTTGCTTGACTGCCAGTGGGACAGCTCTGCCAATTTTGGCACCATGCCCCGATGTCATTAATGAGGGTTTCTCAGGTTGGACAGGGCTGGAATTACGTTGACACTTCTGCTGCCTGTCCGGCGATGATTCTTGTTTCATTCTTTCTTCGTCGACTTTGTAGGGGTTTTGATACAACTGTGCGGCGTTGTTGTTTATTTCAGAATCACCAACATTGCTGGGTGCCTGGAGTCACATGTAGGCCAGATCAGTTAATGGCGGCAGATTCCCTTCCCCAAAGCGCATGAGGGAACCAGTTGGGTTTTCAAAACAACCGTTTCAGGGTCACGATTTTGGAGCACAGCATGTTCTTTTTCAAAACATCAATGAATTTAAATTCTACCAACTTCTGTGTTGGGAATTGAATTCCTGCCGCCAAAGCATTGGTCTGGTTCTTTGTGTTACTGGTCCGGAGACATCACCACAACACAATAACATACCCACGTATTGCAGCACAATCGTATAAAGAGAAGAGGTTACTGGATATGGGAGCCGTCAACATGGACTCCGGGCTCTATGATGCGCCATTTCATCAGGAAAAAACAGGGAATGGAAATTTCCTGCCGATTACCACCTTGCACCATCCCCCAGCTAGTGAATCTGTGTTCCTCCATGACAAAAGGAAAGTTCAAGATATATTGAGTGTATCATGACCCAAAGTGAAATCCAGTTGTGAAACTGGATATCCAAGAACTTGAGTGGTTCGGTAGCATCAATAATCACTGATTTTGTCGAACCCGGAGGAGCTTATTTTCAGAATTCAGAATTCACATGTGGCCCGATGTGAGAGAACGAACAAGAGGGAAAACACGTTGAAATCGTCCTCACCAATCTGCCTTCCCCGGATGCATCTTCTCACGAGAGCATCGATGGGAGTTACCACCGTACAGTCCTTGTAAAGACAAGCCCTCTCTTGTCACTGAGGACCCACTCCATTATAGTGTGTGGCCCTACCTTCCTACTTAATTGGGAAGACTCAGAACAGATCGAGCAGCTGGACACTGGGCATCCATGATGCACTGTGGGCCATCACCAGCAGCAGAGTTCCATAAAACCACAACCTTTAATTCCATGGCTCAGTTTATCATTCAATCAACCATTACCATGAAACCAAATGACGAATTCTGGATCAATGATTTGTACGGTTCAGTGCATCAGGAACAGCACCAGGCATGTTGCAAATGATGTTTCAGCTGGTGAAGATATTCTTAAAGTCTACAGGCAATGGAGACAGCGGTAGGAGCGTGCAATAGACAGAGTTATGTAATCCCAGAACCAAAAGCTCTGACGAAAGCTTTGCTGGCTGTTCACGTCTATTGGTGGCAGGAAATTATATAACTAATCGAAGGGGAAGACCCTACAAATCAAGCGGAGCCCAGTATGTCAGTTGAAGAGACAAGGCTGAAGCATTTACAAACATCTACAGCTTCAAGTGTCATGAGGATTATCAATCCCTTCCTCCACCTGTGGTCAAAAGCATTGCCGATACAGGCCTACAGCGAATCCTATTCCATCTTATGGATATAAGGGAGTCTCTGAAGGCACAGGATATAACATGTCACTGAAGATGTGCGTTGTTCCCACAGACGGTGAGTCGCTGTTCCACATTAAGTGACAATTTGGCGCCGGGTTTCACAATCACACTGAAACCCAGCCCGCCGTGTCTATCCATTGGAACGAGTGATATTTAGAGACTCAGGAGTGTGCGGTCTGTTTTGTCCACGCACATGGGCAGTGAGCTGCCGGATCCTATCCTGGGGTGATACAATAATGCCAGATTCTCACACCTTGTTCAAGGCTGTCAGACAGGATGGCAACTGTCTAAACTGGGCAGCTCCGCGTTACAAGCACATAATTTACAGACCGGCAAAGTACTCCAAATAACCACCGAATGCACAACTCTGCTGGTCAACATGCAAAGCTCTATAGACACGTTGCATTCTGGACGCCTCGACAATTTTACCCTCTCCTGTTCACTTTCGTCTCAAGCTCATGCCCACCGCTGGGGTACATTAAAATACACGATTTAGGTAGATTCATAGAGACAAACGGCACAAAAATCAATTCAGCTCTTCTAGTCGATGCAGCGGGAAGGCAGTGCGAGACCATTAGGATCGAGGCCCTGGGAACGGGATATGTATAGCGGTGCGGTTTGGTGACGTAATGGAGAAGAGTTTCAGGAGGAAAAGGTGCCCTAGTGTGTGTTAGGGTGCGGTGTGTTGTGGAGTAGGTTTGTGGGGCGGAGTGCATATATGGGCTTGAGGGGTGGAGGAAGCTGCTTCTCTGCGTGAACTCAGGGAATGGTGAATAACTCACTGGGCCTAGTTAGAGTGGCAGAGACTCGATAAATAAAACAGTTCCGGACGCTGAACACAGATCGAGGAAACGCCAGCAGGGAAATTTTACAGGCGTCTCACTGCAAATTGGTCAACAGCACTGCGGGTGTCTCTAAATCATATGGACTCCAATGGTTCAGGAAGGCGGATGTGCAGCTGGTTATCAAGGGCTAATAGTGATGGACAATAACATATGTGGGCCTATCCAGCCTCGCTCACGTCCCATGAATGACGGAAGATCCAAAGCCTCGGTTAAGTGATCACAGCTTTGAATTTGCATATTTAACTGTCTCTACATATTGCGCTCAGAGAGCATGTACATATAATACATACATTAAATTATGGAATTTTGACAGCCAGTAGTTGCAAGCTTGTGCTTTTCCCCCACAGACAGAGAGTGAGCTGCTGCTTTATATTCAGGGGCAGCTCCTTCCCCGGACCTTGCTGAACGGTGTCAGACAGGATATCGACTGGCTAAAGCGCAGTTCCGTTTCAGAGGCAAATATTTAACACACGAAAAGTCTTATATTTAGATATGTTTACCTATCCGGGCTAATTGTTAGTACAGGTTAGAAATACACTGAGATACAGCATGAAAGGAAGATGGAGGATGAGATGGACAGAGGCGGATAAAATAAACGCTGGAACAGACGAACGCAGCGTGATAGAGAAAGAGTAAACCATCGAGAGAAAGAGAGCCAGAGAGTAAACGAAGGAAGAGGGAGAGAGCACAGAGGGGGAGATGCAGAGTGAGCGAAGAAGCACTGAGGGAGACGCAGAGAGACTTAGCTAGAATGGGATAAGGCGGAAAAGGGACAACGATAAAGAGAGGGAGAGAGAGAGATGATGTGAAATATACACAATGAACAAGTGAAATGCATAAATCCCTGCAGAGTATTCCCCAGCTCGGGCTGCCCCAAAGCTTGGAACAGACAATAAGTTACGACTGAGGGGTGGTCATTGCTTCACGCTCCAAATCTCATCAGCGAGTTAATAACCAGTTAACTTGTTTTGCTGGTACTGCTCAACTCATCAATATCAGTCCCAGCGCCGCAGGGAGAAACTTACATTTGTTCTTGAGTTATTGGCAGCCAGGGTGGGATCTTCGAAGATCGGGAAAATAACATTGAAGATAATTAGCAGTGGAACCCGATGGAAGATCTGGAAAATGTATTTTTACTCAGCCTGTCCATGTGACCTGTAAGGTGCTTCCTGAAAGGACAATGCTGGAAGCTACGATGGCGAATTACAAATGAGGGGCTGTGGGCATAATTGAATGGAAAAAAGAAACGATAGCAGAGCAATGGGGAATGTTTTTCAGTCCATTGTGGGGTTTTACTTGGAGCTGGTGTACTTGGTCACCGCCTTTGTCCCTTCCGACACGGCGTGCTTGGCCAGTTCCCCGGGCAGCAGCAGGCGCACGGCGGTCTGGATCTCCCGGGAGCTGATGGTGCTGCGTTTGTTGTAATGGGCCAGGCGGGAAGCCTTACCCGCGATGCGCTCGAAAATATCGCTCACGAAAGAGTTCATGATGCTCATGGCCTTGGAGGAGATGCCGGTGTCGGAGTGAACCTGCTTCATCACTTTGTAGATGTAGATGGCGTAATTCTCCTTCCTCGACCTTCGCCGCTTCCTGCCGCCCTTTGCTACTGGTGTCTTTAAGGCTTTCTTGCCTCCCTTCTTGGGAGCTGGTTTCTTCTCATCAACCATAGTGATTCGGTAGCTATTTCAAAGATCCATCAGAGTTCTAATGGGACAAATTGCTTCCTGCTGTGCAGATTGGCTCTTTCTTTAATCACCGTTAAGAATTGCGTGAAACTTTCACCAGTTCAATCATTACACAGATCTGTCTCGCTGTTGAGTAACTAGTATCCAACTTGGGAGACGGCCTCTTCAAAATGATCAAAGTGGAGATAACCGTCATGATGTGCAAGTTATTATTAACTACAGAATAGTGGGTACGTTCCTATGAAGAGCATCCGTACTCCAGTTATCTCATTGTGACTCTAAGGAGCGCAAGAGATGTGGAAAGCTCTGTTTTTGGTACTTGGATTCCTGTCCCTGGTTGAGCCGCTGTATAACGACAATCCTTATACTATGGGAGGGGAGTATATTTCACAGTAGCCGCTATAGATCAATATTGAATTGAACAGGAGGTGTCCATTCAGCGCCTCAAGCCTGTATCTCCGCTCAATTGACACTTGGCTGGGATGCGCAGAACACCATCACCCCAATTTGTTTCCATAACCATTAAAACTCTTTCCAAATGTATACTTGTGAATTTCAGTTTTGGACCAATTAAAAAAGAATTTATGGCACTTTATTTACTGTGGACTTGTTCGGTATCCATCGATTTCATCCAATGATCTGCCCGCAGTCCCCTCAAGTATATCATCCACATGCTGTCTCTTCGTGGTTTATCACATTCATTCTGTACCATGTTTCCAACACGCATCATATTCACTGTCGTATGAGTTCCTCTAGTCTGCAACCCTGCGAGATGATTAGGCTACTCAACTCTGGCTGACTCTGCATGTCCTGTTTTCAATCGATCCCTTAGTAGCGGCCGTGCCTTCAGCGACCGGGGACAGATTGTCCTGCATTCCCTCCATCTGAATATTTTGCTCTGTATAAATTATTTGTCATTATGGTCCTGGTGAGCCCCCGGGTATTTTAGCGGCATTGAAAGCGCGATACAAGTTTTTTCCATTTTTGCCGTGCACAGTCACGGCCTACATATCACTTGCTTAGACTTCACTTGGAGCACAGTGCCCAGATAAAGTCTACATATCCCTCAGGTAGACCACGCTAAGAACACTGTCCACTGCTCTGGTTTCAACATGCCACAGTTAGTCCACAATTGGACCCATGATGGTCATCAATGAAGTTTTCATTTCACTTCGCCAGGCATCTTCAGGAAATCTGAATGGATTGGAGGGAGATGCAGACACGGCGGAATTAAGTAATAAATTGCATGAAATAAGAAAGGAAGTTGGAGACAGACACATGCTTAGGGACAGAGAGGCAGATAAGTGTGGAGATCAGCAGTGAACCCCTCAGGTAGGAACGAGTGTAACTGTCAAGGTGAAAGCAGAATGAACAGGCTTCGCACCCAGATGGCAAGGACCATACGAGGTAATTATGACAGGTGATGCGTGCGCACTCGTTGAAACGAAAACGGGAAGCAAATGGAAACATTATTCTCAAATAAAACTTTATTAAGGAACTAATGATAACCGGGGCCAGGGGAACCAATGTTAATGTTTTCGCAGGTTAGTGATCACGACTATGGGAGTGTCAGCTCTGGCATGGGAAGCACCCACGGTGAATATCAACAGTAACACTTGCCTTTACCCCGGACAAGATGTGCAATTACCGAAAGGGGCCACAGGAGAATGGATAAATAAATCAAACACTTGGATGTCGGATAGGCTGACTCCCAATAGTCACCAGACTCAGACTGTGAAGTTGCAAGGACACTCACTGGAGGAGGCGGTGAAAGTGGAACTTAATATGCCCGGAGTCATGTTTGGCTCTTGAACCCGGATGTGATTAGAGAAATAGCTTCCTCTTGGGTATAACAGATCTTAGGGAGAATGGCTGAATGTATCGCGGCAACTCCGCTTTATGGGTGTACTGTCAAACTACAGAGGATCTAATCCTTTTGACACTAAAATACTCAATGGGTCATATCGATATCAGGAGCATATACGATAAGGTTACGGGAATAGTCCTCTGGGGGTACATGTGTCACGGTGCTCCCTTTAAGCTAGTGTCGCCAAATGTTCATTTGATCGCCTGCTGGATGGACCTGCCTCCATTTCAATGGGAGCCGGGGCTGGACGGACGGTATTGCCAAAAATCTTGTATGTATGTTATTGAAGGATATGTATAAAGAGAAGTTCGATGTTACAATTTGACTACTTGTTGCTATCAAAGACCAAACGAATGTCCAGATATATAACAAGTCGTGTGTACCCCCCACCCCCTCCCCTCCCCCACCCTGGATGGGGATGTCAGGATGGGAAAATCAAAACCACGATTACTTGATGCAACTGTGGTCTCTCTGGAAGTGACATACAAAGCCTCCGGAGTCATTTCAGTGTTACATACCACTGGTCACAGCCACCAGGGATCCATCAAATGGGCTAGACCCCAATTCAAGAAAATCGTCAATGACTATAATTTTCGAATCGTTCTGGGAATTAGAGCAAAAGCACAGATTAGGTTAAAATGAAGACTACTAGGAGACATGGGAGGGCTATTTGTGAGTTCCAATTCCATACTTAATTCTGGCAGGGTCTATTACTTAAATAATTATGCCTCCTGTGTGGCTGCTGATACCGTTCATGGACTGCACTACAGTGCGCACAGGACAGAATATGCCCTGACATCAGTGGAGCTACAAGGAGAGGGTCTGCTACGGATTCATAGGCAGGCTGCAGATGGGATAATAGACACAGGTGAATCACAAGCCACAGGGAAGGCATGTGATATGCTAGCGCGACATTCAGTTAGTGGGGTAAAGTCGGACATTGAGGCTATCAGGTTCGGAACAATTCTCAAACAGATGTTCGAGTCAGTTTACCAATTAATCCTCAGAAACATACGCAAGGGGAGGCAGAAATTGGTAATTACAAAGCTCAATGTGGAGGAGATGATGGAGTGACAAAATTTATGATGGCCATTCCCTAAGAACATCATCCAAACGGGGCTTTACTAAACAGCTGTTGGTTTGAGTCCCTAGGAGTAGATAAAGTTTGGGGGATGGTATTCTGCGTAGGGCTCCGTGGATACAGATCCTATGTAAAAAAAAAACATGGTACTGATGGTAACTAGAGACTGTTGTTCCGAATCAAGAAATTACATTGTGCGCTCGTGCCTAATGCTGGAGGTATTTACAAACACAAGCAAAGTTACATTCACCGCTTTGCCGATTCAGGAAGCATTTAATGCATTTCAGGCATCCTCAACTCAATGGTGCTTCATGATCAGCGGGGCTGATTTCCTTTATGGTGGTTTTCATTGTGCTAGTAACTCGAGTTTCTGCCTACAGGTGACCGACGCATTTACCATGGGTGACTTCCATGTGCCGGGCAGGACCACAGGGTTTTGTTTAGCCTTTGGTGGGATGACAGCTTGTTTATTGATCAAACTCCTATCAGAATAACACGCCTAGCCATGCAGGAACCAACAAGGATAGGCCGAGCATATGCAGAAGCTTTTCGAGAGCAAATCGCGAGAGGGCGTGTGCAAGTCGATTTAGCCACCCAATCGGCCACGAGATTAACCCAATCAACTACTTCCTATGCTACGGCCGGAAGATTGATTAATTGGTGGGGGATTGTTAGAATGGGATTGATGATATCCACAGGAATTATGATCTTTTGCGCTGTCGGACTCCGCTGTTACCTAACCAAAGCCTGAAAAGGGACTTTCCAGGCACAGGCAGCAACAAACGAAAGGTGCACATCAATTCCCCGACCTATGCATAATTCAAGGGAGGTTGGGGGGGTGGGCGCGGGTGGGGGGGGGGGGGGGGGGTGGGTGGGGGGGAGTTGGGGGTGGAAAGGAAAAGGGAAAGTAAGGTTATACAACCAGGTGGTGTAGGATTCCTCTGGTGGTCTGGACGACTGGACACCATAAGGGCAAGAAGAGTAAATCTCAATTTAAGTGTGTGACCAGCTTGGGCTTATTAGGGGAAACAATTCAAAATGCTAAAAGGGAACATTGTAAGAATTTTCTGAAAAACGCTTAAAATCTCCTGACAGCTATTGTGGCTAAACCTATTGACAGCTGAGGGTAAGCAGATGGATATTGCACACAAAGGCGCTTTGAGTTTGTGTGATTTAGACAGTTTCACGAGATAAGTTAATGTCCAGTCACAGGCGGAACAATTCGCGTGGTGCAATGGTGCGTTCATGCTTTGAGAACTAGACTGGAGATACACATAACACAAAGTTAGATTAGCTATACTCCTCTGTCAGGGAGGGACGGGGCAGCTGGTTTAGATTAGACATGGGAGGAGGTACAAAGAAAAGAGAGGTCTTTGCTGAAACACAAACATTCCTGAGTTATGAGACCCAAGATCTTTGCGTACGTGTTTTAATTTTGTTTTGAAAATATAATTATGTATCCTGCCTTTAGAACAATTGATTAGCAAAAACACATTTGTATGTACTCCATGGGATAGTTTTAACATGGTACCAGTGTGTCAGTTACCGATTGGCTGTATTCAAAAGTACTCAAATGTATTGTGATAAGAAAATGTACAAAAGTGAAATGTAATCAGTCTACGAGCTGGGTCATTTCCAGGAATGGTTGAAGCTCCCTTGCATATGCTTGAATAAACCCGGTTAAAGGAAGCCTGAGTCTCCGTGCTCGCTGTGTGTTCGGTGATTTTAATTTCTCCTCTTTAATTGACCTATGTGGTAGTTGCTGGATAGGAGGGACAACCTTCTTCACTGGACAACGGACATCTTTACAGAACAGGAAAATACATTGTACTGGTGACAGATTTAAACAACAGGAAAATACAATTGACAAGAGACATATTTACACAGCAGGAAAATGCACTGGGCAAGGGAAAGATTTACACAACAGGAAGATACACTGAACAAGGGGAACCTTTGCACAGCATGAAAATACAATGAACAAGGGATCTATTTCCACAGCAGGACAATAAACTGGACAAGGGACCGATATGCGTTATTTGCTGAATAGGAGGGCGTACCTTCTTCACTGGACAAGGGACAACTTTACACAACAGGAAAATACATTGTGCAGGGGACAGATTTAAACAACAGGAAAATGCATTGGACAAGGGACAGATTTACACAACAGGAGAATACAATGAACAAGGGATACCTTTCCACATCAAGAAACCACCATGTACAAGGGAGACCTTTCCATAGCAGGAAAATACACTGGACAAGGGGCAGACTTATGCAACAGGAGAGTACACTGGACAAGGGGAAGATTTATGCAACAGGAGAGTACACTGGACAAGGGACAACTTTACACAAAAGGAAAATACACTGGACAAGGGATGTCTTTCCACAGCTGGAAAATACACTGGGCAAGGGAAAGATTTACACAACAGTAGAATGCGCTGGATAAGGGACACCGTTCCACAGCAGGAAAATTAAACTGGACAAGGGACACCATTCCAAAGCAGGAAAATTACACTGGACAAGGGACACCATTCCAAAGCAGGAAAATTACACTGGATAAGGGACATTATTCCACAACATGAACATACACTGGGAAAGGGCAGTTTTACTCAACATGAAAACACTTTGGAGAAGGGGCAGTTTTAAACGACGGGAAAATATATTAGACAAGGAGCAGCTTTACACAACAGGAAAATACCTTAGATGTGTGACAGCTTTACACAACGGGGAAATGCTCTGGACAAGGGACAGCTTTACCCATCAGGAAATTACACAGCACAAGAGACAGCGTTAGATAACAGGGAAATGCTCTGGACAAGGGACAGATTTACACAACAGGGAAATGCTCTGGACAGGGGACAGCTTTACACAACAGAAAATTACACTGCACAAGAGACAGTGTTATATAACAGGGAGATACATTGGACAAGGGACAGCTTTTCAAAGCAGGGGGAAAAAAACTGGACAAGGGACAGCTTTAAACAACATGGAAAGAAATCACTGGACATGGGCAAGCTTTACTTGACAGGAAAATACATTGGACAAGAAACACCCTTACACAACAGGAAAATTCACTGGAAGGGACATCTTTCCAGAAAAGAAAAACACATTGTACACGGCCCTGCTTTACAGAACAGGACAATACATTGTGCGTGGGACAGCTTTACAGAACAGGACAATACATTGTGCATGGGACAGCTTTACAGAACAGGACAATACATTGTGCATGGGACAGCATTACAGAACAGGACAATATATTGTGCATGGGACAGCTTTACTGAACAGGACAATCCATTGTGCATGGGACATGTTTACAGAACAGGACAATACATTGTGCATGGGACAGATTTACAGAACAGGACAATACATTGTGCATGGGGCAGCTTTACAGAACAGGACAATTAATTGTGCATGGGACAGCTTTACAGAGCAGGACAATACATTGTGCATGGGACAGCTTTACAGAACAGGACAATACATTGTGCATGGGACAGGTTTACTGAACAGGACAATACATTGTGCATGGGACAGGTTTACAGAACAGGATAATTCATTGGACAAATGACAGTTTTACAAAAGGGAAAATATATTGTACCAGGGACAGATTTAAACAACAGGCAAATACATTAGGCAAGATGCACCTTCACACAACAGGAAAAACAGTGGACAATGGACAGTTTTACATATTGTTTGCAAATCTCCCAATCCGCAATGATGGGGGAGCCTCATTTTACATCCTTATTTGATGTCTACAAGGCAGAGCAATGATACCGAGAGTTATTTTATTTTTCTCCCTTTCTAGAAGTTTGAAACCACTTGATTTGAAAGGTTCTGAAAAATCAAGGACATTGTCCGTCGGACAAGAATCTCATTCCAGACAGATTTGTTAACGACTAAAATATTTGTCCTCACTAAATTACTTTGCTATTGTTTGATTGTGTCTTTGGGAATCCCATAGCTGCAGTTTCATGTAAGCGATTAACTTCACTGTGTCTGATCGGTTAAAACGGCATAAGCGAACCAACACACTGGACATTTAAAACAAACAAGCGGACCACAACCCTACTCTCACTGATATTATATTATACAATCTCAATATCTATCACGTGCATTGATACCAGCATGTACCTTTCACATTTAAACTGAATACAATGCCCAAACTGCCAAGATATTAAGTCAGTTAGTTAGGACGTAGTTAGGCACTCTCGATTATTAACTTGGTAAGAAAACTATTGTAACAATCTGACAGATGATATAACAATCTATCAAACTTTTAGAAAATATTTAAATGTCGTGGCAAATAGGTAAATTTACATTTGATATGTTTTTGTGTATAAATTTGCTTTTTTGAAGAATGTATATTTTCCATATATACTAGTTAGGGACTATGGTCACAGGGAAACCAGAAATTCAGATAATCAATGATTATTATAATTTCTAATCAGAGGAGATCCTGAGAGAGTGTCATGAGACGTATTTCTGAGAGGAGTTTCGGATGCAGTTCCTGACTGGAGTTCCTGAGAGGAGTTCCCGAGTGGTGATACTGAGAGGTGTTCCTGAGAGGGATTCCTGAGAGGAATTACTGAGAGAGCTTCTTGAGCGGGGTTCCGGAGAGGAGTTACTTTGAGCAGTTGCTGAGAGGAGTTCTGGAGTGGAGTTAAGAAGGGAGTTACAGAGTTGAGTTACTGAGAAGCTCTTTGAGTGGGGTTCCTGAGAGGTGTTACAGAGAGGTGATCCTTTGAGGAGTTCCTGAGAGGAGCTATTTACAGGGGACCCTGAGAGGAGTGACTAAGAGGGATTCCTGAGAGGGGTTCCTGAGAGGAGCTCAATAGAGAAGATCCTCAGAGGAATTCAGGAGACTGGGTCATGCGAGGAGTTACTGAGATGGGTTCGTGAGAGGAGTTCCTGAGTGGAGTGCCTAAATGAAAACCTGAGAGGAGTTCCTGAGGGGAGTTTAACAGAGAAGTTCCCGAGAGGAATTCCTGAGAGGGATTCTGATAGGAGTTCCTGAGAAGGGTTCCTATGAGGTGCTTCTGAGAGGCATTAGTGAGTGCGGTTCCTGAGATAGGTTCCTGAGAAACTTAGTGAGTAGTGTTCCTGAGGGAGGGTCCTGAGAGGTGATCCTGAGAGGGATTCATGAGAGGAGCTACAGAGCGGAGATTCTGAGAGCTGTTCCTGAGAGAGGTTGCTAAGAAGAAACCCTGAGAGAGGCTCCTTACAAGAGCTCCTCAGAGGAGAGTTTGAGTGCGGTTACTGAAAGGAGTTCCTGAGAGGAGTTCCTGAGAGGAGTTCCTAAGAGGAGTTCCTGAGAGGGGTTCCTGAGAGGAGTTTCTGAGTGCTGTTCCTGAGAGGAGTTCCTGTGAGTGGTGCCTAAGCGGCGATCCAGAGAGGTGTTCCTGAGAAGGTTTCCTGAGAGGAATTATTGAGAAGTTTTCCTGAGAGCGGTTCCTGAGTGTAGTTACTGTGTGGACTTCCTGAGCGGGGTTCCTGAGAGGAGTTACTGAGAAGAGTTATAGAGGGAGTTACAGAGATGAGTTACTGATAGGCGTTCTTAAGTGGTGTTCCTGTGAGAAGTTCCTGAAAGTAGTTCCTGAGAGGAGCGACTGAGAGGGGTTCATGAGAGGATTTCCTGAGAGAAGATTTAATGTGAGGGGTTGCTGAGAGGAATTCATGAAACATGTTCTTGAGAGGAGTTACTGAGTGTTGTTTCTGACAGGGGCTTCTGATCGAAGTTCCAGAGAGCAGTTAAAGAGAGGTGTTACTCGGAGGGGTTCCTTAGAGGGGATACTGAGAGTGGCTCCTGAGAAGTGTTCCTCTAAGGGTTTACTGAGAGACGTTACTGGGGTGAGTGCCTGAAAGTTTTTCCTGAGAGGCGTTATGAGAGGAGTTACAGAGAGTCGGAACTGTGAGGGGTTACTGAGAGTCGTCACTGAGAGCGGTTCCTGAGAGGAGTTCAATAGAGAAGTTACTGAGACGAAATCCTGAGGGTGGGTCCTGAGAGGAGTTCCTGAGAGGTGTGCCTAAATGAGAACCTGAGAAGAGTTCCTGAGGGGAGTTCAATAGAGAAGTACCTGAGAGAACTTCCTGAGATGAGTTCCTAATAGGCCTTCCTGAGAGTTATTCCTCAGAGGAGCTGTTGAGTGGACTTCCTGAGAGGTGATCCAAAGAGGGGTTGATGAGAGGAGATCCTGAGAGGGGTCCCTGAGAGGATTTCTTGAGAGGAGTTCCTGAGGGGAGTTCCTGAGAGGGGTTCCTGAGAGGGGTTCCTGAGAGGAGTTCCTGAGAGGTGTTTCTGAGAGGGGTTCCTGAGAGGAGTTACTAAGAGGGATTATTGAGAGTGGTTTCCGAGAGGAGCTCTGGAGAGGGCTTCCTGAGGGGAGATCCAGAGACCTGTTCCTGAGAGGGTTGCCTGAAGGGAATTATTGAAAAGTGTTCCTGAGAGGGGAACGTGAGCGTAGTTACTGTGGGAACTTCCTGAGTGGGGTTCCTGAGAAGAGTTACTGAGAGGAGTTACAGAGGGAGTTTCAGAGATGGGTTACTGAGAGGCGTTCCTAAGTGGGGTTCCTACGAGAAGTTCAAGAGAGGAATTTCTGAGAGGACTGACTGAGAGGGTTTCATGAGAGGAGATCCTGAGAGGAGTTCGTGAGAGGATATTTCACGTGAGGGGATCCTGAGAGGAATTCCTGAGATGTGTCCTTAAGAGGAGTTACTGAGGGTTGTTTCTGAGAGGGTTCCTTAGAGGGGATACTGAGAGGAGCTCCTGAGAGGTGTTCCTCTGAGGATTTACTGAAAAACTTTACTGAGAGGATTTCCTTAATGTAGTTCCTGTGTGTCGTTATGAGAGGAATTACAGAGGGTCGTAACTGTGAGGGGTTACGAGAGGCGTCCCTGGGAACGGTTCCTGAGAGGAGTTCAATAAAGAAGCTCCTCAGAGGAATTCCTGAGAGTGTGCCCTGAGAGGAGTTCCTGAGAGGTGTGCCTAAATGAGAACCTGAGATGAGTTCCTGAAAGGAGTTCAAGAGAGAAAAACCTGAGAGGAATTCCTGAGAGGGATCCTGAGAGGAGTTACTGAGATGGGTTCCTGTGTGGAGTTCTGAGAGCAGATCCTAACAGGAGTTCCTCTGAGGGTTTCCTGAGAGTTATTCCTCAGAGGATGTGTTGAGCGTACATCCTGAGAGGAGATGCATTGAGGGGTCGATGAGAGGAGATCCTGAGAGGGGTCCCTGAGAGGAGTTCCTGCAGCGGAATTTCTGAGAGGAGTTACTGAGAGGTTTTCCTGAGAGTTGTTAATGAGAGAAGTCCCTGAGAGTGGAACGTGAGAGTCCATCCTGAACGTTGTCCTGAGAGGGGTTCCTGACAGGAGTTACTGAGTGCAGTTCCTGTGAGGAGTTCCTGAGAGGGGTACCTGAGAGGGGGCCATGAGATGTGTCCCTGAGAGCGGTTCCTGAGAGGAGTTGCCTAGACTGGTTCTTGAGAGAGGTTCCTGAGTCGTGCTTCTGAGCGGACTTCCTGAGAGGGGTTCCTGCGAGGAGTTACTAAGAGGATTTCCTGAGTGGTGTTCCTGAGAGGAGTTCCTGAGGAGGCTTCCTGATGGGAATACCTCAGACGGGTTCCTGAGAGGAGTTCCTGTGAGGGGACATTGAGAGGAATTCGGGTGAGGAGTTAACGAGAGGGGCTCCTAAGTCACGTTTCTGAGGAGGTCTCCTGAGGGGGTTCTCTGAGAGGAGATACTGAGAGGAGTTCCTGAGAGGGATTGCTGAGAGGATTTACTAAGAGTAGTTCTTGATAGGAATTCCTGAGTGTAGTTACTAAGCGGGGACCTTCAAAGGAGATACCGAGAGGCAGCTCCTGAGCGGAGCAACTAAGAGGAATTGCTGAGAGGAGTTCCTGTGAGGGATTGCTGAGAGGTGGCCCTGTGAGGGGTTCCTGAGTGGGGTTACTGAGACGGTTTCCAAACAGGAGTTCCTGGGATGAGTTCCTGAGAATAGTTCCTGAGAGGAATTCCTGAGTCGGCTCTTGAGAGAAGTTACTGTTTGCGGATTGTGAGAGGAGTTCCTGAGAGGAGTTCCTGAGAGGGATTCCTGAGAGTTGTTCCTGAGAGGAGTTCCTGAGAGGAGTTTCTGAAGGGGTTACGTAGGGGGGTTCCTGAGTGTGGTTCCTGAGTGCTGCTTCTGAGAGGACATCCTGAGACGGTTTTCTGTGAGGAGTTATGCCGAGGAGTTGCTGAGACGAGTTCCTGAGAAGAGTTCCTGAGACGTGTTCCTGAGAGGGGCTCCGGAGAGGTGTTCCCGAGATGGTTTCCTGAGAGGAAAAAATGAGAAGTGTTCCTGAGAGGGGTTCCTGAAAGTGGTTACTGTGGGTACTTCCTGAGCGGGGTTCCTGAGAGGATTTGATGACAGGAGTTTCTGAGTGGAGTTCCTGAGAGGAGATACCGAGGGAGTTACAGAGATGAGTTACTGAGAGGCGTTCCTAAGTGAGGTTCGTATGAGAAGTTCCTGAGAGGAATTCTTAAGAGGAGTGACTGAGATGGGTGCATGAGAGAAGTTCCTGAGAGGAGTTCCTGATAGGATTATGTGAGAGGATTTCACGTGAGGGGTTCCTGAGAGGAATTCCTGAGATGTGTTTCCCGAGAGTAGTTTCTGAGGGTTGCTTCTGATAGAGGCTCGGCAAAGGAGTTCCAGAGAGCAGTTACTGAGAGAGGTTCCTGATAGGGGTTCCTTAGAGGGGGTCCTGAGAGGCGTTCCTGATAGGAGTCCAGTAGTGATGTCCCTGAAAGGAATTCCTAAGCGTAGTTCCTGAGTGGATTTCCTGAGAGTTGTGCCCAAATGGGAACCTGAGAGGAGATCGTGAGAGGAGTTCAATAGAGATGTACCTGAGAGTAATTCCTGAGAGGTATCCTGAGAGGAGTTCCTGAGAGGGGTTCCTGTGTGGATTTCCTGAGAGGATTTCCTGAGAGGAGTTCCTGTGAGGGTTTCCTGAGAGTTATTCCTCCGAGGAGCAGTTCAGTGGACTTCCTGAGAGGAGATCCAAAGAGGGGTTGATGAGAGGAGAGCCCGAGAGGGGTCCCTGAGAGCAGTTCCTGAGAGGAGTTTCTGAGAAGAGTTCCTAAGAAGGGTTCCTGAGAGGAGTTTCTGTGTGGCGTTCCTGAGACGGGTTCCTGAGAGAAGTTCCTGTGTGAAGTTCCTGAGAGGAGTTCCTGAGGCGAAATACAGAGAATTGCTCCTGAGAGGAGTTGCTGATGGTTGTTTCTGACAGGGGCTCATGATCGGAGTTCCAGAGAGCAATTACTGAGAGGGGTTCCTGAGAGGTGTTCCTCTGAGGCTCTACTGAGAGTCGTTACTGGGGGGAGTTCCTGAAAGCGGTTCCTGAGAGGCATTATGAGAGTAGTTAGAGAGGGTCATAACTGTCAGCGGTTACTAAGAGGCGTCCTGAGAGGAGTTCCTGAGAGGAGTTCAATAGAGAACTTCCTGAGAGGAATTCCTCAAAGTGAGTCCTGAGAGGAGTTCCTGAGAAGTGTGCCTAAATGCGAACCTGAGAGGAGTTCCTGAGAGGAGTTCAATAGTGAAGCACGTGAGAGGAATTCCTGAGGGACATCCTGAAAGGAGTTCCTGAGAGGAGTTCCTGTGTGGAGATCCTGAGATGAATTCCTGAGATGAGTTCCTGTGAGGGTTTCCTGAGAGTTATTCCTCAGAGGAGCAGAGAGGAGATCCTAAGAGTGGTTGATGAGAGAATATCCGGAGAGGAGTTCCCGAGAGGAGTTCCTGAGACGGGTTCCTGAGAGGAGTTCCTGAGACGGGTTCCTGAGAGGAGTTCATGAGAGGCGTTCCTGAGAGGTGTTCATGAGAGAAGTTCCTGAGAGTGGTACGTGAGAGGCTATGCTGAAAGGTGTCCTGAGAGGGGTTCCTGAGAAGAGTTAGAGTGCGGTTCCTGTGAGTAGTTCCTGAGAGGGGTACCTGACAGGAGAACCTGAGAGATGTTCCTGAGAGGGTTTCCTGCGATTTGTTACCGGACGAGTTCCTCAGAGGTTTTCCTGAGAGGAGTTCCTGAGTAGGACCGCTGAGGGGAGTTCCTGAGAGGGGATATTGAGATGCGTTCAGGTGAGGTGTTACTGAGGGGGGCTCCTAAGTCATGTTCCTGAGAAGGGCTCCTGAGACGATTTTCTGAGAGTAGACACTGAGAGGTTCTCCTGAGAGGATTTACTGAGAGCAGTTCCTGAGAGGGATTCCAGCGAGTAGATCCTGTGAGGGGTTTATGAGAGGGCTTACTGAGAGGAGTTCTTGATAGGAATTCCTGAGAGGAGTTTTTGAGTCGGGTTCCTGAGAGGAGCAACTGAGAGGAGTTCCTGTGATGGAATGCTGAGAGGGTTAATCTGATGGGTTCCTGAGTGGGTTTACTGAGAAAGCTTCCAATGGGGAGTTCCTGGGAGGAGTTCCTGAGAGGAGTTACTGTGTGAGTTCCTGAGAGGAGTTTCTGAGAGGAGTTCCTAAGAGGGTTTCTTGAGAGAGGATAATGAATGCAGATCATGAGAGGAGTTCCTGAGAGGAGTTTCTGAGAGGGGTTCCTGAGAGGAGAACTGAGAGGAGTTCCTTTGAGGGAATGCTGAGAGGAGGGCCGGTGAGTGGTTCCTGAGTAGGTTACTGAGAAGGCTTAAAAAGAGGAGTTCCTCAGAGGAGTTCCTCAGAGGAGTGACTGAGTACAGTTCCTGAGAGGAGTTTCTGAGAGTAGTTCCTGAGAGGAGTTACTGAGTGTGATTCCTGAGAGGGGTTTCTGAGAGGAGCTCCTGAGATGGGCTCTTGAGAGAAGATACTGAGTGCAGATCCTGAGAGGAGTTCCTGAGAGGGTTTTCTGAAAGGGGTGCCTGAGAGGAGCAACTGAGAGAAGTTCATGTGAGCGAACGCTGAGAGGAGGTCTTGTGAGGGGTTCCTGAGTGGGTTACTGAGAAAGCTTCCAAAGAGGAGGTCCTCAGAGGAGTTCCTGAGAGAAGTGACTGAGGACGGTTCCTGAGAGGAGTTACTGAGTGTGCTTCCAGAGAGGGGTTTTTAAGAGAATATACGGAGTGCAGGTCCTGAGAGGAGTGCCTGAGAGGACTTCTTGAGAGGGTTTCCTGAGAGTTGTTCATGAGAGGACTTCCTTAGAAGTGTTCCTGAAACGAGTTATGTAGGGGTTTCCTGAGATTAGTTCCTGAGTGGTGCTTCTGAGAGGACTTCCTGAGGTGGGTTCCTGCCAGGAGTTATGCAGAGGAGTTGATGAGATGAGTTCCTGAGAGGATTTGCAATGGGAGTTAGAGATGTGAGCTACTGAGAGGCGTTCCTGTGTGGGACTCCTGTGATTAGTTCCTGAGAGCTGTTCCTGAGAGGAATTCCTGAGGAGACTTCCTGAGGACAGTTCCTCAGAGGGGTTTCTGAGAAGGGGTTCCTGGGAGTGGATATTGTGTGGGGTTCGTGTGAGTAGTTACTGAGAAGCGCTCCTGAGAGTTGACCCGAGGAGAGTTCATGAGACGGATTTATGATAGGAGATACTGGGAGGAGCTCTTGAGAGTATTCCTGAGATGAGTTCCTGAGAGGAGATCCTGAGAGGCTACATAAGAGGGGTTCCTGCGATTAGATCCTGAGAGTGGGTCCTAAGAGGAGTTACTGATAGGATTTATGGATAGGACTTCGTGAGAGGAGTTCCTGAGAGGGGTTCCTCAGAGGAGTTACTGAGAGTAGATCCTGAGAGGAGTTTCTGGGAGGAATTCCTGTATCGAGTTCCTGAGATGAGTTCCTGAGAGTAGTTCATGTGAGGGTTTACTGAGAGTTATTCCTCAGAGGAGCTGAGAGGAGATCATAAGAGGGGTTGATGAGCAGAGATCCAGAGAGGGGTCCCTGAGAGGACTTGCTGAGAGGGGTTCCTGAGAGGAGTTCCTGAGAGGACTTCCTGCGAGGATTTCCTGCGAGGAGTTACTGAGAGGTGACCCTGAGAGGTTTTCATGAGGAGGACTCCTGATGGGAGTTCCTCTGAGGGGTTCCTGAGAGGAGTTCCTGTGAGGGGATATTGAGAGGTGTTCGGGTGTGGAGTTACTGAGGGGGGCTCCTAAGTCATGTTCCCGTGAAGGGCTCCTGAGAGGGTTTTCTGAGAGGAGACACTGAAAGGAGTTCCTGAGAGGTTTTCCTGAGAGGAGTAAGTGAGAGGAGTTCATGAGAGGGATTTCTGCGAGTACTTCCGGAGAGAGGTTCCTGAGAGGACTTACTGAGAGGAGTTCTTGAGAGGAATTCCGGAGACTAGTTACTGAGAGGGGTTTCTGAGAAGAGCAACTGAAAGGAGTTCCTGTGAGGAAATACTGAGAGGAGGTCCTGTGAGGGGTTCGTGAGTGGGGTTACTGAGAATGCTTCCACAGAGGAGTTCTCCAGATGAGTTCCTGGGAGGAGTTACTGGGTGTGGTTTCTCACAGGAGTTTCTGAGAGGTGCTCCTGAGATGGGTTCTTGAGAGAAGATACAGAGTGCGGGTCCTGAGAGGAGTTCCTGAGAGGAGTTCCTGAGACGTGTTCCTGAGAGTAGTTCATGCGAGGAGTTCCTTAGAGGAGTTCCTGAAAGGAGATACGTAGCGGAGTTCCTGAGACTGCTTCCTGAGTGGTGCTTCTGGGACGACATCCTGAGGGCAGTTCCTGCGAGTAGTTATGCAGAGGAGTTGCTGAGGTGAGTTTCTGAGAGGAGTTGCAGTGGGAGTTAGAGGTGTGAGCCATTGAGAGGCGTTCCTGGGTGGGACTCCTGTGATTAATTCCTGAGGAGAGTTCCTGAGAGGTGTTACTGAGAGGAGTTTCTGAGTAGATTTCCTGGGGAGAGTTCCTCAGAGGGATTTCTGAGAAGGAATTCCTGGGATTGGATATTGAGAGGGGTTCGTGTGAGTAGGTACTGAGAGGGGCTCCTGAGACATGTCCCCGAGGAGAGTTCCTGAGAGGTGTTTCTGAGAGGAGAAACTGGGAGGAACTCTTGAGAGTATTCCTGAGATGAGTTCGTGAGAGGAGATCCTGAGACTGGTACCTGAGAGGGGTTCCTGCGAGTCGATCCCGAGAGTGGTTCCTAAGTAGAATTACAGAGAGGAGGTATTGATAGGAATTCGTGAGAGGAGTTCCTGAGAGGGGTTCCTCATCGGAGTTCGAGCGAGTAGATCCTGAGTAGGGTTCCTGAGGTGGGCTCCTTAGAGGTGTTCATGAGAGGGCTTCCTTAGAGGGGTTACTGAGAGGCGTTCCTGAGAGCAGTTCAGAGACTGGTTCCTGAGATGAGTCCCTTTTAGGAATTCCTGAGAGTGATTCCAGAGTGAAGTTCCTGAATTGGGTTCCTGAGACGGGGGCATAAGGTCGTTTTCTGA
The DNA here is from genome assembly GCF_964194155.1 of Cetorhinus maximus. NCBI lineage: Eukaryota > Metazoa > Chordata > Chondrichthyes > Lamniformes > Cetorhinidae > Cetorhinus > Cetorhinus maximus. The sequence continues at coordinate 594,853 of NW_027596172.1, read as the reverse complement.
TATGAGTTCCTGGGAGCATCTCCAGGGATTTATTCCTGAGAGGACTTCCTGAGAGGATTTCCTGAGAGGATTTCCTGAGAGGAGTTGATGATGGGTGTTTCTGAGATGCATTTTTGACAGCTGCTACTGAGAGGAATCACTGAGCGAAGTTCCTGAGAATGGTTCCTGAGAAGGTGCTCCAGCAAAAGTTTCCTGTGAGGAGACCCTGAGAGGATTTCATGAGAGGACTTCCTGAGCGGAGTTCCTGAGCTGCATTCACGAGAGGAGTTACTGAGGGGCGTTTCTGAGAATTGTTCCTGATAGGAGTTAATGAGAGGGGTAACTTACAATGGTTACTGAGAGCTTTTCCTGATAGGGTTCAGAGAATGGTTCCTGAGAGGAGTCCCATTGAGGAATTTCTAAGTGGGTTTCATTGAAGGGGATCCTGAGAGGAGTTCCTGAGAGGAGGTCCAGAGAGGAGTTCCTGAGAGGGGTTCATGAGAGGGGATCCTGAGAGGAGTTCCTGAGAGGGGTTCATGAGAGGGATCATGAGAGGTCTTCCTTAGAGGTGTTGCTGAGAGTAGTTACTGAGAGGAGATCCACAGCGGAGTTCCTGAGAGGGTTAATGAGAGGCTTTCCTGAGAGGGGTTCCTGAGCGGGGCTGCAGATCGGAGTTCAAGAAAGGGGTTCCTGAAAGGAGATCATGATTCTGGTTCATGAGTGGGTTTCCTGAGACGAGTTTTTGAGAGATGTTCCTGATTGCAGTTACTACGGGTTGTTTCATGTGAGGGGTTCCTGAGAGGAGTTCTTGGGGGGGGTTACTGAGTGGAGTTTCTGGGAGGAGTTCCTGATAGGAGTTCCAGAGAGCAGTTACTTGGACGAGCTCCTCAGAGGGTTTCCTTAGATGGGATACTGAGAGTTGTTCCTGAGAGCTGTTCCTGAGAGGATATTACTGAGACAAGTTACTCGGGGAAGTTCCTGAGAGGAGTTTCAGAGAGGCGTCGCTGAGAGTTGTTCCTGATTCGAGATCAAGAATGATGTTGCTGAGTGGATTTCCTGAGAGTGGTTCCAAAGAGGAGATCCTGAGAGGCGTTCCTAGGAGTGAATACTGCAAAAAATTCCTAAGAGCGTTCCTGAGAGGAGTTCCTGATTGTTGTTCCTCAGAGGAGTTCGTGAGAGTGTTTCATGTGAGGGGGTCGTGAAAGGTATTCCTGAGAGGAGGTATTGAGGGGTGTTTGTGAGACGGGTTCCAGATAGGAGTTCCATAGAGCAGTTACTGAGAGGAGTTCCTCAGAGTGGTTCCTGCGCGAGGATACAGACAGGTGTTCCTGGGAGCTGTTCCTCAGAGGCTTTACTGAGATAGGTTACTGGGAGGAGTTCCTGAGAGGAGTTCCTGAGAGGCGTTATGAGGGGAGTTACAGAGGGTGGTAACTGAGAGGCGTTTCTGAGAGGCGTCCCTGAGAGGTGTTCCTGATAGGAGTTCAATAGTGAAGTTCCTGAGTGGAATTCCTGGGAGGGGTCTCTGACAGTGATTCCTGAGAGACGATCCTGATAGGAATGCCTGATAAGGTTTCCTGAGAGAAGGTACTGAGCCGTGTTGCTGATAGTGGTTACTCAGAGGGATTCGAGAGAGGAACTAATGAGATGTCTTCCTGAGAGCCGTTAGTGAGAGGAGTTACTATGAAGAATTGTTGAGAGGAGTTCCTGAGAGGAGTTATAGAGGGAGTTACAGGGGTGAGTTATTGAGAAGCGTTCCAGAGAGGGGTTCCTGAGAGGAGTTCCTGAGAATAGCTCCTAAGAGGGTTTCCTGCGAGTACTTACTCAGAGGGTTTCCTGCGAGGAGTTCCTGATTGGAGATCCTGAGAGGACTTCCTGAAAGACGTTATGAGAGGAGTTACAGAAAGTAGTAACTGTGATGCGTTACTGAGAGGCGTCCCTGAGAGTTGTTCCTGAGAAGAGTTCAAAAGTTAAGTTCTTGAGTGGAAATAACTGAGAGTTGTTTCTGAGAGGGGATCCTGAGAGGGGTTCCTGAGAGGAGTTGCTGAGAGCAGTTCTTGAGAGGGTTTCTTGAGATGAGTTCCTGAGAGGAGATCCTGGGAGTGGTTTATAACAGGGATTCCTGAGAGAAGATGCTGATAGGAGTTCCTGAGAGGGTTTCCTGAGAGAAGTTAATGAGAGGTGTTCCTGACAGCGGTTACTCAGAGGGATTCCAGAGAGGAGCTAAAGAGATGTGTTCCTGAGAGGCGTTACTGAGTAGAGTCATTATGAGGAGCTGCTGAGTGGAGTTCCTGAGAGGAGTTACAGACTGAGTTAGGGAGGTAAGTTATTGAGAAGCGTTCTAGAGAGGGGTTCCTGAGAGGAGTTCCTGAGAGGAGCGCCTAAGAGGGTTTCCTGCGAGTACTTACTAAGAGGGTTTCCTGCGAGGAGTTCATGATTGGAGTTCCTGAGAGGAGTTCCCGAGAGGCGTTATGAGAGGAGTTACAGAGGGTAGTAACTGAGAGGCGTTACTGAGGTGTTCCTGAGAGGAGTTCAAGAGTGAAGTTCCTGAGCGGAATTCCTGAGAGTGGTTTCTGAGAGGGGATCCTGAGAGGGGTTTCCTGAGAGAAGTTACTGAGAGCTGTTCCTGAGATGGTTTCCTGAGATGAGTTCCTGAGAGGAGACCCTGGGAGGGGTTCCTGACAGGGATTCCTGAGAGAAGATACAAACTGGAGTTCCTGAGTGGGTTTCCTGAGAGAAGTTACTGCGAGGTGTTCCTGACAGCGGTTACTCAGAGGGATTCCAGAGAGGAGATACTGAGATGTGTTCCTGAGAGGCGTTACTGAGAGGAGTTGCTATGAAGAGTTGCTTAGAGTAGTTCCAGAGAGGAGTTAAAGAGAGAGTTACAGTGCTGAGTTATTGAGAAGCGTTCCGGAGTGGGGTTCCTGAGAGGAGATCGTCAGAGAGTTTCATGTGAGGGGTTGCTGTGAGGAATTCTTGAGGGGAGTTACTGAGGGCTATTTCTTGGAGGAGTTCCAGATAGGAGTTGCAGAGAGCAGTTACTTAGGGGAGTTCCTCAGAGGGGTTCCTTAGAGGGGATACTGAGAGTTGTTCCTGAGAGCTGTTCCTGAGAGGGTTTACAGAGAGGAGTTACTCGGGGGAGTTCCTGAGAGAGAGTGCTAGAGAGGCGTCGCTGAGAGTTGTTCCTGACTGGCGATCAAGAATGAAGTTGCTGAGTGGATTTCCTGAGATTGGTTCCAAAGAGGAGATATTGAGAGGCGTTCCTAGGAGGAAATACTGCGAGCAATTCCTAAGAGGGTTCCTGAGAGGAGTTCCTGATTTCTGTTCCTGAGAGGAGTTCGTAAGAGTGTTTCATGTGAGGGGGTCCTGAGAGGTGTTGCTGCGAAGAGTTACTAAGGGTTGTTTCTCAGACGGGTTCCAGATAGGAGTTCCATTGAGCAGTTCCTGAGAGGAGTTACAGAGAGTGTTACAGTGCTGAGTTATTGAGAAGCGTTCCAGAGCGGGGTTCCTGAGAGGAGTTCCTGAGAGGAGCTCCGAAGAGGGTTTCCTGCGAGTACTTACTAAGAGTGTTTCCTGTGAGGAGTTCCTGATTGGAGTTCCTGAGGGGAGAACGTGAGAGGGTTTCATGTGAGGGGTTCCTGAGAGGAGTTCTTGAGGGGAGTTACTGAGGGGTGTTCCTGAGAGCTGTTCCTCAGACGGTTTACTGAGAGAAGTTACTGCGAGGAGTTCCTGAGAGGAGTTCCAGAGAGGCGTTGCTGAGGTGAGTTCCTGAGAGGAGATCAAGAGTGAACTTCCTGAGTGGAGTTCCTGAGAGTGGTTTCTGTTGAGGAGTTCCTGAGAGTAGTTTCTGAGAGGAGTTCGTGAGAGTAGATCCTGATAGGGGATCCTGGGACGGGTTCCTGAGATGAGTTGGTGAGTGGAGTTTTTGAGAGGGGTTTCTGAGATGAGATCCTGGGAGGTGTTCCTGACGGGGATTCCTGAGAGAAGCTCCTGATAGGGGCTCCTTAGAGCTTTTCCTGAGAGAAGTTACTGAGAGGAGTTCCTGAGAGTCTTTACTGAGAGGAGTTAATGAGATGAGTTGCTGAGAGAAGTTGCAGAGGGAGTACCAGAGTTGAGTTCCTGAGAATCATTCCTGAGTGGAGTTCCTGTGAGGAGTTGCTGACAGGGGTTCCTGAGAGGAGTTACTAAGAGGGGTTCCTGAGAGGAGGTCCCGATTGTCGTCCCTGACAGGAGATCGTGAGAGGGCTTCATGTGAGGGGTTCCTGAGAGGAGTTGCTGAGTGGTGTTTCTGAGAGGGGTTCCTGACAGAAGTTCCAGAGAACTGCTACTGAGAGGAGTTCCTCAGAGTGTTCGCTTAGAGGGAATAAACATAGTTGTTCCTGAGAGCTGTTCCTCAGAGGGTTTAGTGAGAGAAGTTACTGGGAGGAGCTCAAGAGTGATGTTCCTGAGAGTGGTTTCTGAGAGGAGTTACTGAGATGAGATGCTAAGGGGAGTTCCGGAGAGAAGTTATGAGATGAGGTAGGGAGGGTAGTAACAGAGGGGTTCCTGAGAGTGGTTACTGAGAGGCGTCTCTGAGGGCGTTGTTCCTAAGAGAAGCCCAAGAGTGAAGATGCTGAGCGGAATTCCTGAGAGTGGTTTCTTAGAGGAGCTCCTGAGAGGGGTTCCTGAGAGGAGTTTCTGAGTGGAGTTCTTAAAGGCCATCTTGAGAGGCGTTTTGAGAGGGGTTCCTGAGAGAAGTTCAATGGAGAAGTTGCTGAGAGGAATTCCTGAGTGGTGTTCGTGAGTGGAGTTCCTGAGATTTGTTCCCGAGTGGAGTCAATGAGAGCAGTTCCTGTGAGGCGTTCCTGAGAGGAAATCCTAAGAGAGGTTCATGAGAGAGGTCCCTGAGAGTGGCTACTGAGACGACTTCCTGAGAGGAGTCCCCAAGAGGGGTTGCTGAGAGGAGATCCTGAGAGGTGTTACAGAGTGAGTTTCAGCAGCGAGTTACTGAGAGGGGCTCCTGAGTGGGCCTCCTAAGAGGAGATCATGAGGGTGTGTCGTGAGAGGAGTTCCTGAGTGGAGTTCCTAAATGAGATTATGAGAGACGTTCTGAAAGGTGTTTCTGAGAAAAGTTCAAGAGCGAAGTTCCTGAGAGGAATTCCTGAGTGTGGTTCCTGTTGAGGAGTTATTGAGAGTTGTTCCCGAGAGGCGTCACTGAGAGCAGTTCCTGTGAGGGGTTCCTGAGAGGAGATTCTGAGAGAGGTTACTGAGTGGGGTCCCTGAGAGGAGCTACTGAGAGGCCTTCCTGAGAGGAGTCCCCAAGAGGGTTTGCTGAAAGGAGATCCTGAGAGTAGTTACAGAGTGACTTACAGTGGTGAGTTACTGAGAGGGGGGTTCCTGGGAGGAGTTCCTGACAGGAACTCCTGTGAGTGCTTTCTAAGTGGAGTTACGGAGAGGGGTTCCTGAGAGGAATTCCTGAGAGTTGATCCTGATAGGAGTTAGTAAGACTTGTTTCTGACAGGGGTGCCTGATAGCAGTTCTTGAGCGGAGTTTTGGAGCATGTTTCCTGAGGGGCGTTCGGTGGAGGGTTTCTTGAGATGGGTTACTGAGAGAAGTCCTTGAGAGGAGTTCCTGAAAGGACTTTCTGAATGCGGTTCCTGGGAGGAGTTTTTGAGAGGAGTTCCAGAAAGGAGTACCTGAGATGGGTTCCTGAAAGGAGTTTATGAATGCGGTTCCTTAGAGGAGATCCCTAGAGGGGTGCCTGAGATGGTACCTGAGAGGAATTTATGAATGCGGTTCCTTAGAGGAGATCCTTAGAGGGGTTCCTGAGATGGTACCTGAGAGGAGTTTATGAATGCGGTTCCTTAGAGGAGCTTTTAAGAGGAGTTCCAGAAAGGAGTACCTGAGATGGGATCCTTAGAGGAGTTTATGAATGCGGTTCCTAAGAGGAGATCCCTAGAGGGGTTCCTGAGCTGGATACCTGAGAGGAGTTACTGAGCCCAGTTCCTGAGAGGAGTTCCTGCGAAGAGCTACAGAGAGGAGTTCCTGAGTTGAGTTCTTGAGAGGGGTTGCTGAGATCATAAGACAATAATACATAGGAGCAGAAGTTTGGCCATTCGGCGCATAGAATCTGCTCCGCCATTCAATCATGACTGATAATTTTCTCAACCCCATTCTCTCGCCTTCTCCCTGTAACCTTTGATCCTCTTACCTGTCAAGAACTTCTCTATCTATGTCTTAAGCACACTCAATTATCTGGCCTGCTCAAACTTCTGCGGCAACGAATTTCATAGTTTCACAATTCACTGGCTAAATACGTTTCTCCTCATCTCTGTAAGGTATTCCTGAGAGGAGTTCCTGAGGGGGGTTCCGGAGAAGAGTCCTTGAAAGGAGTTCCTGAAAGGAGTTTCAGGGTGCAGTCCCTCAGATGAGTTCCTGAGAGGGGTTCCTGAATGGAGTTCCTCAAAGGAGTTCCTGAGAGAAGTTCCAGAGAGAAGTTCCTGAGAGATGTTACTACGAGGGGTTCCTGAGGGGGTTTCCTGAGAGGAGCTACTGAGTCGAATTCCTGAGAGGGTTTTCTGAGATGAGTTACTGAGACGAGTTGCTAAGAGGAGCTCCTGATAACAGTTACAGATTTAGTTGCAGAGGTGAGTTACTGAGAGGCGTTCCTGAGTGGGGTTCCTGAGAGGAGATCGTGAGAGGGATTCATCTGAGGGGTGCCTGAGAGGAGTTCCTGAGAGGTGTTCCAGAAAGGAGTTACTGAGGCTTGTTTCTGACAGTGGTTCCTGTTAGGAGTTCCAGAGAGCAGTTACTGAGAGGAGTTCCTGAGAGTGGTTCCTTATAGGTGGTACTGAGAGGAGTTCCTGAGACTTGTTCCTCAGAGGGTTTACTGAGAGAAGATACTGGGAGGAGTTTGTTAGAGTAGACCCTGAGAGGCGTTATGAGCAGAGTTATAGAGGATATTAACTGAGAAGGATTCCTGAGAGGTGGTCCTGAGATGCGCCCCTGAGATGATTTCCTGATTGTGGTTCCTGAGAGGGATTCCTGTGTGGAGTTACTCAGCAATGATCCGGCGATTGGACCCTGAGATGATTCCCTTGCAGGACTTCCTGAGAATGGTTCTTGAGAGGAGTTCCTGACAGAGGTTCCAGAAAGCGATTTGCTGAGGATAGTACAGGAGAGGGGTTCCATAGAGGAGTTACTGCGAGGAGTACTTGAGAGGGATTCCTGAGATGAGTTCCTGAGAGGAGATCCTGAGAGGGGTTTCTGACAGGGTTTCCTAAGAGAAATTACTGAGTGGTGTTCCAGAGAGGACTTGCTGAGAGGGGTTCCTGAGAGGAGTTCCGAAGAGGAGTTCGTGAGAGGGGCTCCTGAAAAGAGTTGCTGAGATGGGATCCTGAGAGGGTTTCTTGAGAGGGGTTCCTGAGTGGAGTTCCTCCGAGGAAATCCTGAGGGTGGTTCTTGAGAGGCGTCCCTGAGGTGTGTTCCTAAGGGGGCTTCCTGAGTGGGGTCGCAGAATGGAATTCCTGAGAGGATTCCTGGGAGGAACACTGAGAGCGCTTCAGGAGACGCGTTTCAGAGAGGAGTTCCTGAGTGCGGATCCTCAGAGAAATTACTGAATGAGTTCCTGACAGGGCATCCTTCGAGATGATCCTGGGGAGGATTCCTGTGAGGGGTTCCTGAGAATGGTTCCTGAGAGGGGCTCCTGAGAGCATATCCTGAGAGGCGTTCCTGAGCGGAGTTACTGAGACTGGTTCCAGAGATGGGTTCCTGAGAGGAGTTCCTGAGAGGATTTCCTGAGAGGTGTTCCGGAGAGTTGTTACCGTGAGGAGTTCCTGAGCGTAGTTCCTGAGAGAAGTTCCTGAGAGGAGTTCCTGAGAAGATAGATGGCTGCATAGATGACTATGTGGTGGGTAGGATTAGTAAGTTTGTGGATGATACAAAGATTGGCCTGGTGGTCAACAGTGGGGTCAAGAGCCTTGGTTTACCGGAAGATTTAGACATGATGGTCTTAGGGCCAGAGAATTGGCAGATGGAATTTAATCCTGAATAATGTGAGGTGATACACTTTGGAAGGAGTAATTTGACAAGGAAGTAATCCATGAACAGCATGATACGAGGAAGTTCCTGAGAGGAGTTCCGGAGAAGAGTTTCTGAGACGATGTCCTGAGAGGAAGTGAGTGTGTCTGCTAGCGCTCTTGCATCCATCAGCATACAATAATGTCCAGCCTCTATCTGGATGATTCTGTTAAAAATCAACTGGAAACATGATATTCGCACCCTATGACCTCTGATGCAACAGAGCCATAGAATCATAAATTTGAGGAAGACGCCATGTGGCCCATCTTGTCCGACTCGACTCTTTACCAGACCTATCTAATCAACCCTTCGCTCCTCCCCTCCATTTGCTGTTCAAATGTCCACTGCAAGTGCTCATCCAATTCTATTTTCACAGTTAATTGATTAATTACATTCGCCAGCCTTTCAGGAAGAACATTCCAGATTTATTTGTACGAAGAACTCTTCAAACGCTCCATGCCTCTTTGTCAATCACTTTAAAATTCACTGTTCTGGTTACTGACTGATTTTACAGAATCGCCAGTTTCTCGTTATTTACTCTGTCAAAAACATTCGTGATTTTAAATGTCTCGATTAAACCTCCCCTTTGCCTGGTCTGCTCGAAGGAAAACGATCCCGGCTTCTCCAGTCTCCCCACGTAATTTAATCCCCTCATCCCTGTTCGAATTCCAGTAAAATTCCTCTGCACCCTCTCCAAGGCCCTCACATCCTTCATGAAAAACGCTGGCCAGGATTAGACACAAGTACTCCAGCTGAGGCTTCACCAATATTTACATATGTGTTGTCTGATTTTCTTAGTTTCATAAACTCTGATTCTGTTTAACAATAAAAATATATTGCTATTTTAATACTCTACAAGGCTTGCCCTGCCACCTTCAACGACATGCTTATGTCCACCCGATAGTTTTACGAAACAACTCCGACATTTGCCCGATTTGCTGCTTCACACTATTCTCCTTACAGTATTCCGTCCTCAGAAACCCTCTTACATCCCAGATGGACCAGCTAACTGTTCCAATTTAGTGTGGTGCATGTACAATTGGACTGAAAGGGTTAAATGAGCCTGTTTGTTCAGTGGCTGTAATTAATGTTAGTCTCCATGGATCCTAAATAACTCACTGGGGGGCTTCCCACTGTTGTTAATAAGGGAGTCGCTACATTGTGTTACCTCATATTGTCAGCGGGGTCTTCAGCTCCATTCGGAACAAGGACCTGCGGTTATAAAACTGGGAGAGAGGATACCAGAGTCTGAGAACAATAGATTGGAATGTTACAACAATGGATCAGAATCTGAGAACAATAGATTGGAATGTTACAACAATGGATCAGAATCTGAGGACAATAGATCGGAATGTTACAACAATGGATCAGAATCTGAGGACAATAGATCGGAATGTTACAACAATGAGTAGGAGTTCATTGGAGGCGCTTTATCTACTTTCTACATTATTTGATTGGCTGCCAGTGGAAAGCCGGATCTATCATGCACTCCATGTGATTCAGGCCGGTTACTATCCCATCCTCGCTATTATTGGCATCCCTGGTAAGTCTCACTGTATATGGCTATTAATTCTATAAAGCGTGTAGAAATTATTTATTTCTTCTTCATCAAAATTACAAGTGTTTTGGAGATTGCAACATTTTTATACCAGTTAAAGAATCCAGGGGAACAGGATTATGATAACATCCGAGTTCAGCAATTTCAGTAACATATTTATTGCCATCTAATCTCTATTGCCTCCCACCATATCAGAGACAATCATATTATTGCATGTACAACAGTATCAAAACGGCACTGGATGCAGCAACATAGTGGAAAATTTCAGCGTCTTCAAGCAAACTGATACTTGTTATTTACAAGCATTCTGATTGTTTATTAGGAACGGTTTCATTCCCTGTGGGCCATGCGTCTGTGTCATACCAATGCCGTCCTGCTTTATGCAGCCATTGGCCGTTGTGTGTTGTTCAGTGACATTCACATTTGATCGGTTTGTGGCCATGTTTTTCCAGAAACAGAGAGGTAAATATTGAACCGTGAAAATGGCTTTGAGAAAAATGACTGTGCGGAGTATTTTACAGAAATTTTCTGGTGTTTCATGTTACCCGATTCTTATTTGCTGATGAACAATCCATGATTTTGTTTTGGAATAATACAATTTCAGACATAGAGTAATAGAGTCAAAGAGGTCTGCAGCACAGAAAAGTCGGCCCATCGAGTCTGCGCCGGTCAAATAAGTACCTAACTATTCTAAACCCATTTTGCAGCAATAGGTCCATAGCCTTGTATGCCAGGTCATTACAAGTGCACATCCAAATACTTCTTAAATGTTATGACGTTTTCTGCCCCGAACACCCTTTCAGGCAGTGAGTTCCAGATGCCCACCACCCTCCGGGTGAAATAATTCTTCCTCATATTCCCTCTAAACCTCCTGCCCCTTACATTAAATCTATGCCCCCTTGTTATTGGTCCCTCCACCAACGGGGAAATTTCCATCCCGCCTACCCTATCTATGCGACTCACATTTTAATACACGTCAATAATGTCACCATTCAATCTCCTCTGCTCCAGCGAAACTAACCCCAGTTTGTTCAATCTCTCCTCATAACTAAAAATATCCAGGCCAGCCAACATCCTGGTAAATCTCCTCTACACTCTGATGCAAACACATCCTTCCTATAATGCGGATTCCAGACTGCACGCAATAGACTAGATGTGGCCTAACCAGCGTTTCATACAGTTCGGCAGAACATCCCTGCTCTTATATTCTATGCCTCGTCTAATAAAGGCAGGTATCCCATATGTTTTCTTCATCACTTTATCTACCTGCCCCACTACATTCATGGACCGCTGCACATGCACACCATGATCTCTCTGATCCGCGGTACTTCCCAGGATCATAACATTCATCATATTCCCGTGTGTTGTTTGTCCTACCCAACTGCATCACCTCACCCTTATCTGAATTACATTACATTTGAAAATGATCAGCCCATCTGATCAGCCTGTCTCTATACACCTGTAATCTATGGCTAATATTCTTACTATTTATCAATATTCATCAAGATTCATTAATATTCATCTATATTCGTGCCATCTGCGAACATACTGATCAACCCCACTACATTCAAATCTAAATAGTTTATATACACCACAAACAGCACGGGACCCAACAACGACCCATGTGGAACCGCACTGCACACAGGCATCCAGTCACAAACCGCCCCCGCCCCCCTAGACCATCACCATCTGCTTCCTGCCACTCAGCCAATTCTGGGCCTAATTCGCCAAATTGTTTTGGTAACTACGGGCTCTTCCCTTCGTTATCAGTCTCCTGGCCATATCAAAAGCCTTGCTGAAGTCCAAGTAGACTACAACAAATGCATTGCCATAAACTACACACCTGGTCACGTCTTCGTAAAATTCAGTCAAATTAGTCAGGCATTACATCTCCTTAAACAAACCAAGCTGACTGTCCTTGATTTTCCCTGCCTCTCCAAGTGTAGATAAACTATCGCCCTCAGAATTACTTCCAATAATTTACCCACTGATGATAGACTGACTGGCCTCTTGTTCCCTAGTAAATCCATTCCTCCCTTCTTGAATAACGGTGCCACATTGGCTCCTCTGGCACCTCTCCTGTGGTCAGAGAAGTGTTGAAAATTATTTCCAGCGCCCCTGTTATCTCCCTGCTTGCCTCATTCAACAGCCTGGGATCAATTTCATCTGGTCCTGCAGATTCATATTATTTTATGCTTGTCAGACTGCTTACAATTTCTTCCCTTTCTGTGCTAATTTATTTAATTATCTCACAGCCCTTCTGCATGATTTCAATCATCCCTCTCACTTGTGAAAACCAATACAAGTCATTCATTTAGAAAATGACCTACGTCTTCCGGCTCCACACACAAATTTCCACCATGGTCCTCAATGGGCTCTATTCTTTCCCTAGTTATCCTCTTATTCTTAATTAAATTGTAAAATAACTTTGTATTTTTCTTTATTTTTCCTGCCAATGATTTTTCATACCCTCTTTTTGCTCTCCTAATTTCCTTATTAAATTGCCCCTTATACATTCTATTCTCTTATAGGCCATCCGCAGTTTTGAGCTCTCGTTAAGTGCCATAAGCCTCCCTTTTTCTCTTTATCCAATCCTGTATATCCCTCGAGATCCAGGTTTCCCTGGATTTATTGGTCCGGCCCTTTATTTTTATTGGAATATGTTAGTCCGGCACTCTCCCTATTTCTATCTTGAATGAGTAACACAGCTCTGAAGCAGATTTACCTAAAATAAGCTGCTCTCAGGCAACTCTTGTAAAATCATACCTGATCTTATTAAAATTGGCCTTTCTTCAATTTAGAACTCTGATTTATTGCACTCTCTTGTCCTTTTCCATAACAACGTTAATCTAACGGAGTATGATCAGTGTGCACAAAACGCTCCAACACTGACACAGCTGCCACATGCCCGGCTTCATTCCCTAAAATTAAGTCCAAGACCGCCCCTACTTTGTAGGACCATCGATGTACTGGCTTAAAAAGCTCTCCTGGGTGCAATGTAAGAATTGATCTCCCTCTAAAACTACCACACTATGACTAACCCAGTTAATGTTGGGGAAATTGAAATCTCCCACTATTACTACCATTTTATTTTTACACTGCGCTGAAATTTGCCAAGATATCTTCTCTTCCATTTCTCTATGGATGTTTGGTGGCCTGTAGTACAATCCTAGCAATGTGATTGCTCCTTTTTTTGTTTTTTTTTCCAGTTCTATCCATCTGGCTTCATTTGAAGAGCCTTCTAGGATGTCAAACCTTCTGACTGCTGTCAGTGATTCCTTGACCAATATTGCGAAACCCCCTCCTCTTTTACCTCTTTCCTTGTCTCGCCTGAAGACACTGGGATTTTGAGCTGCCAATCATGCCCCTCCCTCAGCCATGTCTCTGCGGCAGCAAGGACATCATACTTCCATATGTTAACTTATGCCTTTAAATCTGCTTTATTTTCCAGAGTCCTTGCATTAAATTAAATACCATCCAACCTTACCAAACTCGCTTCTGCCTTAACTGGCCTATAAGTTCTTTGCCTTCAAGGCTCACTTGCTCTCTCTTCTAATTGTGGCTGTGCACCTCCCCCTGCTGAGCCACCTCTCAGGATCCCATCCCCCTGCGAAGTTAGTTTAAACCCTCACCAACAACACTAGCAAACCTCCCCAAAAGGATGCTGGTCTCATTGCAGTTCAGGTGCTAAATGTTTGCCTTGTACAGGTCCCACTTCCCCCAGAAACCGTCCCATTATGCGAGAAATAGAAAGCCCTCTCCCCTGCACCATCTATCCAGCCACGCACTCATCTTGACTAACACCCTACTTCTATACTCACCAGTGCGTGGCACTGGAAGAATTCCAATGATCACTAACTTTGAGGGCCTGTTTTTTAACCTGATTCCTGGATCCCTAAATTATGTTATGTGCAGCGATGTCGTTGGAACAAATATGTACCACGGTATCTGTCTGTTTGCCCTCCTACTTTAGAATGCCCTTCAGCCGTACAGTGACATCCTTGATCCTGGCACCAAGGAGGCAACATACCATATTGGAGTGACGTCAATGGCCTAAGAAACGGTTGTCTGTTCGCATTATTATGGGCCCTCCTGCACCTATTGTACTTCCACTCTTTTTGCTTCCCCGTTGTTCAGCTGAGCCATTCAGTACCATGAGCGTGGCTGCATTCCCCAGTCGAACCGTCACTCTCACCGTTTTCCAACACAGAAATACGGTTCTCGCGCGAGATGTACCCTCGGGATTTCCTGACTACCTGTCTGACACATCTCTTCAGACTGATGGTTACCAATCCAGCTCTGTCTGCTTTGGGGTCACCATGCCTAAAAACGTTCTAGCCACCAAACTCTTAGCCTCGCAGATGCGCTTCAGTCCCTCCAGCTGCCGCTCCAGCTCTGAAACTCGGAGCTCATGTAGCTTCAGTTGACGGCACTTCCTGCACATGTGGTCGGTCAGAGAGTAAGGAGCGTCTAAGACTTCCCACATGTTGAAGGCGGTAAATAACATGGGCCTGAGCTGCCCTGCCGTGCCTCTAGCTTGAAAAAACACTCGTTATTTACTTTAAGTTAAATAAACTAAATAAGACAATTTATGTTATTTATGTATTTTAAACAAAAAAATATAACTTTTACCTTTCCTTAGCTTACCCAGGGGAATACACTTTCCCGTGGCTCACCAATCAGCTCTCACCTTTGTGCTGACGTCACTTTTTCAAGCATCCCCGCAATCGCGCTGGTTCTGACCTCTCCATCGCTCTCGCGCTGTTTTTTAATGTCACTATTTTTATTCTCAAAAACAGCTGCAGGATATTCTTTCCAGACTGTTTCACCGCGATGCTGACTGCAGGACACTCTTTCCAAAACCATCTCCCGTCTGGACAGCTGTCGAGTTCCTCCATCACATTCTTATTTCATTCATTCATGGAACGTGGGCGTCGCTGGCTAGTCTGGCATTTATTGCCCATCCCGAATTGCCCTTGTTCAGAGGGTAGTTAAGAGTCAACCACATTGCTGTGGGTCTGTAGGCACATGTTGCCCAGCAGATTTCCTTCTTTAAAGGGCATTAGTGAACCAGGTGGGATTTTGCAAATGTCGGCAATGGTTTCCTGGTCATCATTGTGCGTTTTATTCCAAATGTTTTATTAAATTCAAATTCTACGATCTGCCAGGGCGGGATTCGAACGCCTGTTCCCAGAGCATGATGCCGGGTTTCACATCCAGTGACAATCCCTCTACATTAGCGCCCCACTTAATTTGTACCCCCTGTCTCCCATTTGTCCTGATTGTGCTGCTCAATCTTCTCACCGTCAGACACATTTTAGTGAACAGCAGAGCCCGCAGGAGACTCCAGGTTCACAGCAGTGGAGAGAGTCCCAGAGACCCAGAGATGGAGCGTCGGAAGAAATCCATGATTTTACTGCTCGTTATCTCAGCCAATTTCATCCTGTTGTGGGCAATGTTAATATTGTTTTCTATGTGAAGCCGGATATCGTTCTTGGGCAATGTCAAAGTTGATCTAGATTATGCTGTGATGGGATTGGGCTTCATGCGGCAGCTCCTGAGTTGCTGACAAACATTGGGATTAACACCGTGACCGAGGTTAAATTCAGGGAGCAGTTGAAGAATGTGCTGAAATATCCCTTTACTCTAATTCTTTAACCCACCTGAGAATTTGAACATTCTCTGACAACGCGGCACTCGCTCAACAATGAACATCTGATTGTCCTTATCCCACCCCCCGCATTTACGAACCCAACCCAGTCTCCCCCACGCCGCATTTAACGCAAAACATTGAGGTGCGTAGAATAAATTGCTCTCACTTTCAAAAGTTTGGACGCGTTAAGGTAAATTCAGGATCACAGAATGACGGAGCTGCGATGGTGCAGAAGGAGGCCATTCTGCCCATCGTGACCACGCTGGCTGCCTGAATGAGCATTATTGTTCAGTGCCATTTCCCTGCCGTTTCCCCATAACCCTACTCATTGATTCTATTCAAATTCCATCTAATGCACTTTTGAATGCCTCGATTGAACCTGCATCCACCACAATTCCAGACATGCTCTCCAGACCAGAACAAGCTGCTATATGAAAGAGGCTTCCTTTCCCCTCAGGCCAAATTTAACAGGCCGGATTAGAAGGGTAAGAGTCATATAGCAGCAGGTACTAAACAATGGGTGAATTCTCCTTGGCTTTTTTTGTGTAGAAATAGCGGTTACTATCATTTCACGCAGGGTCGACGGTCGAGAAGTTTTGATAAAGCATGAGATCTAAATTAGTTCAAGCATAATCCATGAAGATTGAAGGTCATTAAGATCAGTGTATTGCTTCAAATCAGTGAAATATGTTCCATTTAAGGATACATAAACTAAAGATCTAGTTGAGAAGACCCCTGAAGATGCCCCTCGGAGATGTATGCAGTTTTGTGAGAATCTCTGGTTTCTATTGATTTGCCTGTTTTATGAGATTGTTTAGCTGCAACTGGGACAGGTGCCGTCGAAAGTTCACTGTAAGAAATTAACCAGTTGATGACACTTACTTAGGCTTGCGCAGTGAGCAGCAAAAACACTAAAGCCAAGATTCAACACGTGGAATGCAAGTAAGGTTAATCTCAGTCTGGGTTACATGAGGAAAAATAATCTGGAACGTTGTCTGGATTGAAACTGAAAAAAATCTACAGCTGTCCTCAAAGACCCTTGTGACAAAATATAGCCAATCATGGATTAACATGGAAATATTGAGGAGAAAAGAGAACAAGGGAATGAGTCTCCTAAATACATGTTAATTGAAAGTCCTAAGGCTTAGGATGGCTGGAACTGAGAAGGTATAAAGCCAGCGACATAGCACTGGCATTCTGGGTGATCCCTAAAGAAGTAAATAGCTTCAAAAGTGTTTTATGTTCTAAGATAATTATCTGGAGGAAGGATTAAATTTGAGCGTGCAGCATCTCTGATTATAAACTGTAGCATTCAGGCAATTGTGCTTATGTTGCTGAACCATCTGTTACTGTTCCCCAACAAATACCGTAATTGGCACATGGTCATTCTTTGTCCGTATAGTTAACAAAAAAACATACTTTCATCAACAACCCTACCTGATACTTCATCAACGATGCCAATCGAGTTTGTCAAAGGCATTATTTCATTAATGTGTCTCTTCTGGCTGTTTTTTATAAACCCATGTTTTCTAATCAACAAACTCATTTTGCCCCAAATTATTGAATCTCTGATATAACACAACGTTTCACTAACAATTCTTTGATTTATTGGCAGATATAAGGTTTATCCATCTGCCCTTCGAAAAACAGGGAACAACATTGACAACAGTTCGGGAATAGTCCGATATCCAAGGAGGATTGAAGGATAATGTTTAGTGTGTCCACGATTTCCACATTTCCTTCCCTCGTAAAATCTCAGACATCCCCACTAAAGCTGCAAAAAAGCTGTTTCATTATGGTGCAATAGAAAGGGGTTAAGTTAAACCTTTTTTCGTGGCATAATAACATCAGTCTCCATGGAACTTCATTGTGCCAATAAAGCAATTAAAATGCAATTAAAATTCAATTAAAATGCGAATCCTTCCAATCAGCCATCTCATCCTATAACACGGATACTCAATGTGGCATTGTCAGGGAGCAGCAGATCCAAAGCGAGGGAGAAGATATATTAGAAACAGAGGACAAGACTTTGGACTATTATAATGATCTGTCCAAATCAAGAGCAGCAGCTTGGAATTTTACCACAATGGATCAGGATCTGAGAACAATAGATTGGAATGTAACAACAATGGATCAGAATCTGAGAACAATAGATTGGAATATTACAAAAATGGATCAGAACCTGAGGAATATTACAAAGATAGATCAGAATCTGAGAACAATAGATTGGAATTTTACAAAAATGGATCAGAATCTGAGAACAATAGATTGGAATATTACAAAAATGGATCAGAACCTGAGGACTATTACAAAGATAGATCAGAATCTGAGAACAATAGATTGGAATTATACAACAATTGATCAGAATCTGATAACGATAGATTTGGTTTTTACAACAATGGATCAGAATGTGGGAACTGTAGGTTGGAATGATTGAACAATGGAATAGGACCTGAGAACAGTCGATTGTTATCACACAAGAGGCAGGGGTTTACCCTGGTATGTTCACTATTTGTTGACGATTTATTGTGGAATCGCATTGAAATATCGGTTCCCAATGTTTCTTCAGGTTATTCGATGTTCTTATTATCCAATGCTCGCTATTGTTGGTGTGCATCGTAAGTCTTTCTCTCTCCAGTTTTTAAGTACGTAAAGAATGTTCAGTTGCAATGATGTGCTTGAAATTCACATTCGTATCTTCGGTTCAGTTGATATCCCTGAATGTCTCTATTATATTTGGAAGCCACAGTTCACTGATTAGCTGCTCCTGTTTCTTATTTTTCAGTTGAGCCATGTAAGGATCGAAGCCAGTGTCACCTGACAGCATCCGAAAATTTGTCCTCCATCCACACATCCTCCACCAGCCACACACCCCACCCCCTCCCCATATCGCGACCCAGCCCAATTCCTCCTGCTCAACCAGAGGGTTTGCTGATGGCCTTAGCTCAGTTCCTACCCAATATACATCTTTCTGAAATACGGCCCACGACCTCCCTCATAATTTGACATATATCCAATCCTACCTCGACACATCTGCTTCATAAACACACAATCTGGGCATTTATTTTTTTCAAATTAAGACCCATCCATTACAATGTCAACCTAGCCAGAATCGTCCTCTCACTCACCACCCACCACCACCACCTTGCTCAAACTTCACCTCCTGTTTACAAACCTTTGTAAAACTCAACAGATACCACGTTCTGCTGCCTAACTAACTGTAATCTAACTGGAATCAATCCCGCTTAACCACCGTTCCTGTGCTCAGAGAGTTACATGGGCTGGTAGGCCGAAAGCGAATATTTTCATTCTTATATTGTTGCCCCTCACCACTTTAGAGAGGTTTTCGCCTTCGAATGTTTAACAAATGCACGTTTGAAATGCAATATAATAACAGGCAGCACCGCATTAGTGGCCTGTGTATTTCAAATGAGACGACTGCTCCTTGTGCCAATCAGATTATATCTGAGCCATCCGTTTATCACCCTTTCAGCAAACGGAAAATCAACTGAATCTTTCTTCAATTTCTCTCAACTGGGCAAAATGTTGAACACCTTAATGTTAATTTCTCAGCACACAATTCTGACATTGGTGCAGGAGCAGAGTGATCTTTATGTACATGCGCGTGAATCAGTGAAAGTGGGAGGATGGGTTGAGACAGTGGTTCATTAACCTACCCGCATCCTGGGCATTATGAGGAGGCACATAGAGTATGAAAGGAAGATGGAGATGATGAACCTCCATAAAACGCAGTTTCGTCCTCAGCTGGAGCATTGTGCCCACCTCTGGAAATCTCATTTTAACAAGAATGTTAAGGTACCAAAGATGGTACAGAAAATACAGACGGCAATTTGCTCTGACATGATTAATCCAAGTTGTGTAGATGAATTGGAAAAGTTGTGGCTGTTCTCCTTGGAAAACACACGATTGAGGGGCGACTTGAACAGATATTTAAAATTATAAACTGTCTGGGAAAAGTAGGCATGGAGAAACCCTTCCATTGTTGGAAGGATCGAGAATCAGAGGGCATCCTGCCTCGGTAATTGGAAAAAGATGCGATGTCCCCCTGAGGAAAACCTTTATTACAAAACTGGATGCGGTGGCTGAGAATGTGGTAGAGCCAGGCCCAACCGAGGAAAAGGGGCATTGGTTTAGTACCTGAAAAGGGGATAAGTGTAGAACAAAGGGGAGATGGCTGTGGAAGTGACACCAGCGAATTGCTCCGTCAGTGGACCAGCATGGATAAGATGTACTGAATATCAACCTTCCATGCTGCACCCTTTCTGTGATTGCACTCTTCATGATAATAAAGAAGCTTCTCCAATTTATCCATGTCATTGTAATGACTCACCTGCGGTGCCATTCAGCCTGTCTCCTCTCTACATTCTAGACAGTATTCACATTATTTCTAAAGTGACCTGCACATTATTCGGTACAGTACATTACGTTTGGCCAAACTAGTGTTTTGAATAGTTGTAGAGTAGCTTTCTGGAGTTTGCATCCATTCATCAAGCTGAAGGTCCTTGCTGCTTTATTAACTGCTTTTGTTAACCTCGCCTGACGTGTTCAAATATTGGGAACAGGCACCCAATGCCGCTGTGCTCCTCCAATCCCCAATAAAATTGAGTTCTACAATATCAGTGTTGTACTTTGAATATTTAATCTATCCAGACATACAATATTTTAAACCTCCACCATTTGTTATTTCAGGTAAAATGATGTAAATATATTAATGGTTAGAGTGGCACAATCAAAAATGACAATAAGTTATCAACTAAACTTTTCTGCTAACCTAATGTATTATTTTCCTGTTTATTTCCCTTGCCCGCAGTTATATCGGTGACACTTCTGATCATTTCCCGGGGAAATTGTGGTCTCTCCAAATGTGTGACTTACTACCTGTTGGCTATGGCATCGGCGGATCTAATGGTGATTATACTCGACCCGGTATTAAGGCAAATTCCAATTGTTCATCGGGAGCAGTTTCGTTTCCTGTGGTTCATTCGGATCTGTAATATCCATGCCGTGCTGCTTTATGCAGCCACTGATTGCTCAGTCTGGTTCACCGTCACTTTCACTTTTGACCGATTTGTAGCCATATCTTGCCGAACTCTGAAATGTAGATATTGTACCGAAAAGACAGTAGCTGTGGTTCTTGGAACAGTGTCTGTGCTGAGCTTTTTAAAGAATCTTTTTCTGGTATTTCATGTTGACCGGACGGTATCAAATGATGAACCTACCCTGGTTTTGTTCTATAACGCTAGATGTTTACTACTCTACGGTTTGGGTAACAATCGAGTTTGTCCATTACATTCTTACACCCTGTGTCCCATTTCTCCTGATTCTGATGCTCAATGTTTTCACCATCAGACACATTTTAGTGAGCAGCAGAGCCCGCAGGAGACTCTGGGGTCAGAGCAGTGGAGAGGGGCTCAGAGATCCGGAGATGGAGAGTCGAAGGAAATCCATGATTTTACTCTTTACTATCTCGGCAAATTTCCTGCTGTTGTGGGCGACAATTATGTTGTATTCTGTATGGATCCGGATGCAAAGTTTGGGTTATGATTCCATATTTCTGCATCCTTATGTACAGGAACTGGGCTTCATGTTGCAGCTCCTGAGCTGCTCCACAAATTCTTGTATTTATGCCCTGACCCTGAGAAAACTCAGGGAGCAATTGAAGCAGGTGCTGAAATGTCCCTTTGCACCAATCGTGGAATTCATTCAAAAAGGGGAGAGGAAATGAATCAGGGAAAGTCCAGCATTTTCTCATTTTCATTCACGTTCCCAGTGGGTGGGGCTGCTGTGCTGTTCGACAGAGTGACTGGAGGAGTTGGATAGCTCCGCCAAGGGCATTGGGTGTGGGGACGGTGCCTGATGCCCATGGTGACATTATTGACGTAAGGCACCTAATCCGCACAGTTCCCGGGGAGTAGGTGGGCGGTGGGGTGGAGGGGAGGGGCTGAGGTGAGTGGGGGGGGTGGTGCTGTTTCCCATGACGAGGGCATAACGGGATTTGCGGCACCTGTGGCTGCACAATGTCTAGGGGGTGAGATCTGTTCCCCATGACAACGGAATAATATGGCAGTTGGGTCATGAGCCGGCACAATGGACAGTGGGTGGGACTGTTCTTCATAACGACTGCATCATAGAAAGAGCGGGAACTGTGGCGGCATCGTAAGAAGGGCCTGCTCGCATTGTTGACAGCTTAATTGGAGGGATCGGTCCTCCGGCTGCCCATCAGAAATGGGGAGCAGGACCTAGTCCCATGATGACGTCATAACAAAGAGTGGAGGGCCCTGAGATTGTACAATGAACGGGGGAGTGATTTTGGCCCATTGATGACGGCACAATGGAAAGGGCCTGGTTCTGCTTCCTTTGTCGGGCACAATGGACGGAGTTGGAGAGAAGGTTCCCGCTCGCTCCGCCCATTACGCTCACCCAATGGCGCTGGGAGAAAAGGTGAGAGAGCAAAGGTTCACCGCCAAGCCCCTCCACATGTGGTCTCCTGAACATCCAAGGGAACAGCAAGAATATGAATAAAACTGCCGTTTGAAACTTCGTGCTAAATATTTCACCTGCACCGCCTTCCATTGGGCTCTTTAATTGTACCCTTTAGGACTTTAATCATGCTGAGGAGAATCAATAAATTGTAATGCGATTAATGAAAATCTAAATGTTCGCCAGTAAAAGCACAACAATGTCTCTGAAATCCCTCTATCATTTACACCGAGAGACACTCACCAACATCAGACAGCAGCCAGTTAGAAACCACTGATCATAAATGATGAACATTAGCACAGGGAGGAATTGTGATCCCCTCGACCCACACTCACGCAGACATACTCACAGGCACACACACAGTCACACACACACAGACGCACACACATGCACAGACACAAAGGCGCAGACACACACATACACAGACACACATAAATATAGACAGACACACACGCAGGCTCACAGGCACTCAAGCACATAGATACACACACTCGCACACACGCGCACACACATACACACAGGCACAGACACACACTCACAAATACAACACAGATAGGCATACACACACACAGCTACACACACACAGGCACGCAGACACACACACAGACGCACAGACCAACACGCATACACAAACGCACACATACACACAGATGCAAACACCGACACGCAGACACGCACACGCACACATACACAGACACATTGGATGGAACTAAAATGCAATTTGAAATAACGTGATCCGGTTTTCAGGATTCACACAGTGACTGGGAAATGAAAAGGACCCACTGACAGAGCTCACTTCCATCCACAGCTCACACCTCATCTTAATTCATTTTAGTTCAATCTGTCTCTATCTCTCTCTCTCTGCTTCTCCCTGTGACCTAAATATTCCCGCGCGCTTCGGAACCATGAATTGGGGACCCAATCAGAGTCCCGAGTACTGATGTTGGGATTGTGAGATGAGGGAACAGTCTTTCCTGGAGGCCGTCTCCTAATTGGCCATTGCGAAGCTCAATGTGAGATGCAGAATAGTGGGAACTCCCCATGTAGCCTCATTATTAAGAGAGCCGGTAGTCCTGGCGCTTGTGCAGCCCAACCGGAAAAGTTGCACAGCCCTGGTAGTCGGTGGCTACGAAGCTGCCACAACATGGAGGCTCCCTCATTGTTATTTACATCAGTAACGAAATAACCATTTCTATATTGATGAAGAGGTAACCAGCCGCTCTATTTGTCTGCACACTCTCACAAGAAAGTCCCCTTCTTTGGGTACTAATGGGACCAGGAACATTCAGCCCCCACACTCACTCCATGTTTGTGACTCTCTCAAACCATCTTTTTTCGCACTCCTTCAATTTTAAACTCACTCCCTGTTGTCACTCCCTATCACACCATCATTTTTTCCCTCACATTTTTTTCACACTGACTCCCTGTTTGTCACTCTCCCTGAAACCATCTCTTTCTCGCACATTGCTTCACTCTCACTCCGACCCACTGATTGTTACTGTCTCTCACACTATCTCTGTTCCTCTCACATTCTTTCACTCTCACTCCATGTTTGTCAATCTCGCACACAACTTCTGTCTTTCACTCACATTCCTTCACTCTCACTCTGACTCCCTGTTGTCACTCTCTCTCTCAAACCATTTTTTACTCCCATACCTTCACCCTCACTATAAATCCCTGTTTGTTTCTCTCTGTCACAGACCATTACTCTATTTATATCTGTCTCTCTCCCCCTCTATTTTCACATATTTGTCAATCTCTTTCCCATTCACTGCCGGAATCTCCTTCATTTTGTTTGTCACTCTCTCACTTTCTACGTCCCTGTGTCTGTTCCAGATTATGGTTCCCTGACACTTGCTGCGACATTGAACCTCTCTGTCTCCATCAGCAGGCTCCCTCCAATAAACGCTCTCCGACTTTGTATTAGTTTCACGGTTTGTTTTAGTTTCAGGATGTACACTAGTTTCAAGATATGTATTAGTTTCAGGGTCTGCATTATTGTCAGAGCTTGTATTGTTTTCAGGATCTGTATTAGTTTCAGAGTTTGTATTAGTTTCAGGGTCTGTATTGATTTCAGGTCTGATTTAGATTCTGAGTCTGTATTAAATTCAGGGTTTGTATTAGTTTCAGAGTTTGTGTTAGTTTCAGGGTCTATATTAATTTCAGGGCCTGTATTAGTTTCAGGATCTGTATTGGTTTCAGGGTCTGTATTAGTTACAGATTCAGTATTAGTTTCAGGGTCGGCAATAGTTTCAGGATCTGCATTTGTTTCAAGGTCTCCTTTTAGTTTCAGTGTCTGTATTAGTTTCAGGATCTTTATTATTTTTTAGGGTCGGCATTAGTTTCAGGATGTGCAATTAGTTTCAGATACTGCAATTATTTATGCGTCTGTATGAGTATCAGGGCCTGTATTATTAACAGGATGTGTATTAGCTTCGTTATCTGAATTATTGTAAGGTCTGTATTAGCTTCAGGACCTGTATTATTTTCAAGATCTGTATTATCTACATGATCTGGTCCGTTTCAGAATTTGCATTAATTTCAGGATTTATATAAATTTCTGGTTCTACTTCATTTTCAAGGGCTGTATTAGTTTCAGGGGCTTTATTAGTTTCACGATCTGTACTAGATAAACAGTCTCTATTAGTTTCATGATCTGTATTTTTATCAGGACCTTAATTAGTTTCTGAGCTAGTATTAATTTCGCACTCCATATTAATTTCAGGGTCTGTATTAGTTTCAGGCTCTATATATTGGTTTCAGGGGTCTACATTATTGGCAGGACCTGCATTAGTTTCAGCATCTTATGAACAACCATCAATGGGAGAGCTGCAACAAGCAATCAAAGGGAAGAGAAACAGCAGAGCTTTTGGCTGCCATGGTCTTCCAGCTGAGGCTTTCAAAGCTGTGTCCGATTACTCACATCAAGGGCCCATAGGCTCATCCTACCTACAGGAACTTAGCTCTGACTCCAGGGATGTGACTAATGTAACTATGTTCAGGAAGGGAGATACATTCAGCTGTGGGGGCTTTCGAGGTCTTCCCCTCCTGCCCAATGTTTCAAGGCCTGTAGCGCTTGAAGGGTCAGCGGTCGCTGCAGGGCCTGCATTCGTTTTAGGGTCCAGGTTATCTTCGGTTGAATTTTTGTTTCAGGGCCTGGCAGGTTTCCAGGACGTGTACTGTCTTTGGTTTCACACAGTACAAGACTAGGCCATTTGGCACACATTGCCAAACCGAATTCTTGATTTGGCCAGTGCCTCTGCTATTTCCATTGTTCCTTCCCTCAGCAACCGTCATACATCTTGTCGATCACATGTAAGTGTTCGACATTATTGTGGATCAAACGTTTTTGATTGAAATGATTTTACTAAACCTGTTTTTTTCACTGACCGTAATTAATGTCATTCTCCATGGATGGTAATTGTGTCACTGGAAAGTTTTTTCTTCTTCTATTAATAACGGATTCCTTTCAGTGAGCCTAAAATGACAGTGGGAGCATCAGCTGTACGAACAGGGATCGAAGCCTCCAGAGAGAGCGAGAGAGGAGGAGGAGAGTTCAAAATCTGGGAGCAATATGTTCGACTGTTTCAACAATGGATCAGAATATGTGAGCAATAGTTTCGAATGTTACAACAATGGATCAGACTCTGAGAACAATTGATTGGAATGTTACAACAATGGATCAGACTCTGAGAACAATAGACTGGAATGATACAACAATGGATCAGACTCTGAGAACAATAGACTGGAATGTTACAACAATGGATCAGACTCTGAGAACAATAGACTGGAATGATACAACAATGGGCAGGAGTTTCTTGGTGGTGCTTTACGTTCTTTCTGAAAATTATCATTTGCTACATTAGAAGATGGGATCTATTTGATACTTGTCGTTATTGAAAGGTTTTACTACCCCATCCTCGCGGCTGTTGGTGTCCCTGGTAAGCAACTCTTTTAGGCTATTATTTTTGAGAACCAAAATGAGCTGTGCCAATGTTAATGTTATTGTGATGTTCGGATCACCGACCTCATTGTCTTCAGTTCAGTTCAGTCAAACGATATTCTCTAGATATTGAGTCCAGAACACCTCTCTGGCCAGTATCTGAGGCTGAACCGGATTGTTTCCAACCTCTTTGATTCCTTTAAACTTGGACTAACTTAAGAACACATATCCTCTATTTGCCAAACCTGCCCACTGTGACCACCGTAATCTCACCAGCCTCCCCATCGGAATCAGTGCATCAGCGGCATAAGCTCTCATCTGTACCGGGGTCATTGTGAATCGACCAATCGAATGCTTTTCATAAACGTTCCCAGATACAAACCTTCATAAACCACAGCCCTTCTGAAATTCTGCTGCCCGTCTCCTAAATCAGAACAAACCCCATTCGCCCATCAGCAGTTGTCTCACGAACCAGCATCGCTTCTCGGTCTGGCAGCTCCTGAGTTTGAATTTTCTCATCCTTGTGTTTGACACAGTCCGGGGTCCCGCCCCTGCAGTGACTTCGCTCCCCGTGGGTGTTATCCCTTTTGCTGAAAACCTTGCTTTTCCCTTTTTTACTCGCCTTCAAGTTTCTATTCAATTCGACACTTTAGAGTTAATTAATTTGCTTTCCCTTCCCTTACCAATGCCTGGCCACAATTTCCGGCTCTCCAGCCTCGCTTATTCCTGTGCCTGGAAGTTTGGATCTATCACCTCGTGCCGCCCACAATGGCGGCCAATTTCATGCTGGACATGAATCAAGCCCGGGTGGACTTTCCGTGTGGCGGGAGGGTGAGGGAGGGTCTAAAGGTGACGCCAATCAGCCCTCCGACCAGCTTTAACCCGCCGCCTTTGAAACTTGGCCTGTGGAAGTCCGATGTCCTCCTGTGTTAGTCACCCTCAGCTGTCCCAGTGCTGAGCTGCGCGGGGAACCAGCCCTGGGCTTATTTCTAATGAAAAGGCGCGCACGTGGCCTGTGACAGGGGATGAGGGCTTTCTAGTATGTGAAATTTAATGGAAGTGCTGTGGGTGCTTCGCTGGGGGTTGCTATGAGCTGCTGCATGCACTCTTGGAGTTCAGAGGATTCGGGTTCCATCCATGGACAAGGTATGGGGACTGAATTGAGAGTTTATCTGTTTCTTTAACATGAGCAACAAATGGAGCGGAGGTAGATTCGATTCACCAAGTTGGTGGTCACAGAGCTGGACGAATGTCCAGGGTTTTGAGCCGGCGACAGTGAAGGAACGGACAATATACGTCCAAGTCAGGATGGTGAGTGGCTTGTAGGGGAACTTCCTGGGGTCGGTGTTCCCATGTGTCTGCTGCAATTATCTTTCTAGTTGGTAGTGGTCGCGGGATTGGAAGGTGCTGTCGAAGGAGCCTTGATGAGTTGCAGCAGTACATCTTGTTGTACACTGCTGCTCCTGTGCGTCGGTGGTGGAGAGAGTGAATGTTTGTGGATGTGGTGCCAATCAAGCGGGGCTGCTTTGTCCTGGATGGTGTCCATCGTCTTGAGTGTTGAGGGAGCTGCACTCGTCCAGTCAAGTGGCGAGTGTTCCATCATACTCCTGACTTGTGCCTTGTAGATGAAGGAAAGTCCTTGCCTCTTGACCTCATTTAGCAGCAGTATTAATTTGCCTGGTCGAGTTCAGTCTCTGGTTGATGGTGGCTCAAAGGATGTTGATTGTGGGGGATTCAGCGATGTCAATTATGCTGAATGTCAAGGAGAGATATTAACATTCTCTCCCGTTTGACATGTTCTTTACTGTCACTTGGTGTCGAATGTTAACTGCCACTTTTCAGCCCACGCCCGGATATTTTCCAGGGCTTGCTGTATTTGGACATGGACTGCTTCAGCGTCTGAGGAACTGTTTATGGTGCTGACCATTGTGCAATCATCAGCGAACACCCCCACTTCTGATATTATAATGAAGGAAAGGTCATTGGTAAAACAGCTGAAGATGGTTGAGCCGAGGACACTACCCTGTGGAACTCCTGCAGTGATATCCCTGTAATAAGATGATTAGCCCCAATAACCACTACCATCGTCCTCTGTGATAGGTATCATTCCAAAATGTCTGGCGTTCCCCCCCGCAACCACCATCTCCCCATTCCATCATCACCCTCCCACCACCAACCCTGCCCCCTACCGCACCAGCCCTCCCACCGCCCAATACCGCCATCCGCCCCACTACCCCCACAAGACCAAACCCCCACCCCACAAACTCCCCCCAACCCCCTACCTTCCCGCAAACACCCAAACAATCCTCCCTCCCAATTTCACCCACAAACCTTCCCCGCTCACCCATTCCACCCGAATCCCCCGCATTCCCATTGAGACAACATTTCTAAGTCTCCTTGATGCCTCACTCCGTTAAATGCTGCCTCGTTGCCAAGGGCCTTCAACATCACCTCAAAACTCGATCTCAGCTCGTTTGTCCACCTCTGGATCTAAGCTGTGACGAGGTTGTGTGATTAGAGGAGAGAAAACCCATCATCTCCTGTCTATCTGTGTAACATATCATCCCCTTAAGCATTCTAGCAAATTCCTTCTGTATTCCTACAAACCCTTCAGACCCGTTCAGTGTGCACTGACGGGATTGTGCACAATACTGCAGTAGAGGATAAATCAAAGTTTTATAAGTTTATCATAACGCTCTGCAATTTATCATTTATGCACCTATTTATAAAACTGACGATCCCATTTGCTTTATTAAATGTTTGTTTAACCATTCGTGCTAATTCCATAGGTTTGTTATATTTATCATCTCCCAGGGTCTCTCTATTCTTGCACCAGCTTTAAAACTGTACAGAGAGTTTTGCCATGCCTCTACTCCGCCATCGTCCCAAAATATATTACCTCACACATCTGCCAGCCAGTCACATGCCGGGAAGACTGAAACGTTTGCTTTCCATCCCCGCCCCAAACGCTGTTCCACAGGTCGACACTCAATCCCTCACTCCGTCAACAGCCTGAGTCTTCCCCAGTCTGTTCACAAGCCTGGTGTCATATGTTAAACTGAGATGTGCTTCCCTCCACACATTCACACCATGACTCAGGACGGCTATTTCCACGTGTATTCTACCGTCTGACTTAGCTCCTGTCTCAATTCAACTTCTGCTGATACTCTTCTTGCTTCGTGTGTTACCTCCAGTCTCAACTGTACCAATGCACTCCAAACGTGACATGATCCAGAATTCTGCTGTCCTCGCCTTAACTCTCACCGAGTCCCCATCCCCAATCACCCCTGTGCTCGCTGAGCTAATTTGACTCCTGATCAAAGGCTTTCTTTTAAAATGATCATACCTCCGCGGTCTGGCCGCATGGGACTCGCCCCTCCAAATCGTTGTCATATCCTCTCAATTCACAAACTCTGAGATATCTGCACTGTTCTAACTTGGACCTCAGATCCCAGACTTTAATCGCTGAGACCTTGGTGGCCCGGACTTCAGTACCAAGACCACAAGCCTTGCAATATGCTCTCTAAACACCTCATTGTCTCTGGCTCGCTTTCCTGATTTCCAACACTCCTCAAACAGATCTATTTCAGCAAGGACATTGTCAGCTTTCCTAATATCTCCTGATATAGGTCAGCATTATATCTTATTTTATGTAGCTCCTGTGAATCACGGTGACCTGCTTCATGGGATATTTTAAGTTCTACATAAATATAAGTCGTTTCTGCACAAACACTGCAGGCTGCAAGTCTGAGAGAGAAGCAAAGTTAATATTTCAGTTCAGGGAGCCTTGGCCATTGACGCATTGCGGTTCAGTCAGGATCCACACCTGGCTCTGGGTCACAAGGTCGGCATGGGGAACAATTCCTGGCCCTGCTGTCCGCTCCAGAAGCCAGCCAATAATGCAGGAAATCCGGATTGCATGCTGCCGTTCATCAGACCCGATAAATGGGGAGGGGAAGCGGCTGGAGGGGTGTCCGGCCTTTTAGTCAGCCGCAGAATCCAAAAATGATGTTTGATGTATAACCTTAGAAAAGCCAGAAGTAAGGTGGTACTTCATTAGAACTGTCAGTGTTCAGATGGCGAGCAGCGTTTCAGTCAGACTTGGCGCCAATGGGAGTATTAGGATCAACACTGAGTTCAAACGTCACCATTTTCTCACTTCATCTTTCCTCTGTACCTTCAGGTACAATCATATCAGTGTGTCACTGCAATAAACTAGGTCAGTACAATAGACACTAAATAAAGCTGATTACGCCTGATTTCTAATCTCTACGATTATTTTCCCTTCCTAACAGTTAACTTACTTACAATTGTGATCCTGAAAAAAGGAAAATGCGATCTCTCCAAATGTGTCACTCGTTACCTGGTGGGCAGGGCAGTGGCAGATCTACTGGTCATTATCCTTGACCTAATAATGAAACACATTCCGATTGTTTATCCGGATGAGTTTACTTTCGTCGAGTATATCCCCCTGTCTAATATCCACGCTGTCCTGATTTATGCAGCCACTGACTGTTCAGTCTGGTTCAGTGTCACGTTCACCTTTGATCGATTTGTAGCTATTTGTACCCAGAAGCTGAAAATAAAATATTGCATTGAGGAAAAAGCAGCTGCGGTTCAGGGAACTGTGACTAAGCTGAGCTGTTTAAAGAACATCGCCTGGTATTTCATGTTTTTAGGGAAGTATTTGGTTTTCTATTTCACCTGGTTTTGTGATATAACAGTCGAGGCTCAGCATTCTCCTGTCTGGGGAGCAATTGAGCTCCTCCATTACATTGTAAACCCGGCGGCCCCATTTGTCCAGATTCTGCTGCTCAATGTTCTCATCGTCAGACACATTTTAATGAGCAGCAGAGCCCGCAGGAGACTCCGGGCTTACAGTAGTGGGGACAGACCCAGAGACCCAGAGATGGAGAGCGGAGGAAATCCATCATTTTACTGGTTGTTATCTCAGTCAATTTCATCCTGTTGTGGATGTTGTTTATGGTGTATTCAATATCATTGCGGATATTGTATATTCAAAAAAAAATGGAGAATTGCCACGGTTTGTGCAGGAATTGGGCTTCATGATGCAGCTCCTGAACTGCTGACCAAAACACTGGGATTTACACCGTGACCCAAATGAAGTTCAAGAAGCAGTTGACGAATGTGCTGAAATATCCCTTTACTCGAATTCTTCAATTCATTCGTCGATGCAAGAAACTGAATAACTGAGAGTTTTCCCGAGTTCCTCCTCCAGCCCCTCTCCTCCTACAAACACCCTGCTAATATTCGAATACAATTCAATTACTGAGCCCTGTATGCGGACAGGACAAGGAGCACACACCCCACTGAACAAATACCCAGTAGGTGACAAATTCCTGATTATAAGGGTCCATTAATAGCTGAATGTTTGCCAGAGCCTTCAGATGAATGTTGCTGTGAGAGATGCAGTGGGGTCACCACTTGCTTCCCTCTCAATCTCCGGTACAATCTGCCGTGAGCGTGTCAGTCTCTGCAACAACACATCCAACAGCGTTCATCACATGGGATTCACCTGCGACCATTGGCAGTGCGGGTTGGCTGAAACAGTATCATTCATCAATGATGCAGATTGTGACAACATTTGTGCAAATTAAAGATAATTAATAAAAGGAGCTGCGATAACGAAACAAGGAAACATCTCACCTGATATTTGGAACAGTTTTTTCCGCTACATCAGAAGCTGCCTCCAGTTACTGACCATGAATGATTAAGGGAGGGATTTAAATTGACAACAGGTCTGAACATTTTATAGTCAACATTGTGTAATGGCCGGAGTATATATTTCCATTGCCTCTTCGGATGTGGGCTTCGCTGGCTAGGCCAGCTTTTATTCACCATCCGTAATTGTCCTTGAGAAGTTGGCGATGAGCCGCCTTCTTGATCCACTGTCTCCATGTGGTGTTGGTACACCCACAGTGCTGGTAGGGAGGACGATCCAGGAGGTTGACCCAGCGATAGTCAAAGAACGGCCGATTGGGTTCCAAGTCAGGTTGGTGTGAGGCTTGGAGGGGAAATTCCAGGCCGTGTCGTTCCCATGAGCCAGCTGCCCTTATCATTCTACTTGGTTTGTTTGATGAGATTGTGAGTTGCTGTCAAGGGAGCCTTGGAAAGCTGTAAAGTGGAATCTTAACGGACACTGTTTTAGAGAGAGAAAATTCACTGTATAAATCTTTGCAATTTTCACAATCTGCCAGTGGTTTTATCTGCTCCAGGCTGTGTGTATACAGGGTTGCTTTTAAATTCAAATTCTCAAACCCCAGGGGTGAAATTTGATGTCACACTCTCTGGATTAGTAGCCCTGTGACCTACTGATTTTCCATCTTGGCCTGGAGTTTAATAATCTTCATCAATCACCATTCTCATCAAATTTACAATATATACCAATGGTTTAATGAGGGGACGGAGTGTTCTGTGTCCAAGATTGGTCACATCACCAAGCTGGATAGTAAATTGTCCTCAGCTTCGGCTGTCCCTCGATTCGATGATGATGTCTCCTCGTGCTGGCAACTTCCTGCTGTGGGTCTTCATGGGGATGAACAGGCCGATTCTCCAGCCGCAGAGCTTCAGGCACATTGGGCAGGATGTCCCACCAGGTAGTGGGATTCGCAGAGCAGGAATTGCTTACTTCCCATTCCTTCCCTGCGGCCGCTCTGCCTCATCATTAAGATATGGCGACTCAAAGCGTGATGGAGAATGATGGACACGGTGTCGCCATTTTGACTGATTGGTTGCGAGCTCCTCCCAGTCATTGACGTCAATGTGTTAACACTTCAAGTGTGAGACCTGTAGGGTTTCGTGGATAAGCAGACTTTTCCCTTTGCCTTCCCTTATTAAATATGTGATAAATTTGATTTCACTTAAAACATAGATTGATGAGACTTTGATAAGTGCATGGTTGTTTGATTTTGCTTCTGTTCCATAAAAATCAGTGTTATTGGCGAATTCAGTGCCTGAGGCTCTGCCTGTTGGTTCTGCCTCTATATAAGCTGAGTCAGAGGAGTGGGATGAAGTGACTGAGGGGAGTGGGATGAAGTGACTGAGGGGAGTGGGATGAAGTGACTGAGGGGAGTGGGATGAAGTAACTGAGGGGAGAGGGATGAAGTGACTGAGGGGAGTGGTATGAAGTGACTGAGGGGAGTGGGATGTCGTGACTGAGGGGAGTGGGATGGAGTGAATGAGGGGTGCAGTGACTGAGGGGAGTGGGATGTCGTGAATGACGGCAGTGGGATTTCGTGACAGACGGCAGTGGGATGTAGTGACTGATGGGAGTAGCATGCGGAGTGTGAGGAGAGTGGGATGTACTGACTGAGGGGAGTGGGCTGCAGTGAGTGAGGGGTGTGGGGTGCAGCGTGAGGGGTGGGGTGCAGTGAGTACGGGATTGGGATGTAGGGACTGACGGGAGTGGGATGTAGGGACTGACGGGAGTGGGATGTAGGGACTGACGGGAGTGTGATGCAGGGACTGACGGGAGTGGGATGTAGGGACTGACGGGAGTGGGATGTAGGGACTGACGGGAGTGGGATGTAGGGTCTGACGGGAGTGGGATGTCGGGACTGACGGGAGTGGGATGAAGTGACTGAGGGGGGTAAGATGAAGTGACTGAGGGGAGTGGGATGAAGTGACTAAGGGGAGTGGAATGAACTGACTGAGGGGACTGGGATGAAGTGACTGAGGGGTTTGGGATGAAGTGACTGAGGGGAGTGGGATGACGTGACTGAGGGAAGTGGGATGTAGTGACTGAGGTGGGTGGGATGAAGTCACTGAGGGGATGGGATGAAGTGACTGAGGGGGGTGGGATGAAGTGACTGAGGGTAGTGGGATGAAGTGACTGAGGGGAGTGGGATGCAGGAACTGAGTGGGGTGGGATGCAGGGACTGAGGGGAGTTGCTATTAGTGACTGAGGGGAGTGGGGCGCAAGGACTGAGGGGGGTTGAACGTCAGGACTGAGGGGGGCGGTACGTCGGGACTGAGGGGGGTGGGATGTCGGGACTGAGGGGGGTGGGATGTCAGGACTGAGGGAGTTGGGACGTCGGGACAGAGGGGGTGGGTTGTAGGGACTGAGGAGAGCGGAGTAAGTGAGGGAGGAGACCAGGAGGTAGTGACAGGTGTTCATTGAGGGCTTACAGAACAGACTGGCATTGGTGGATTTCAGATTGCATGAAAGATGAAGTGAATCATTTTCTGAACTTCGCAACCAAGTAAATGATCTCTTGAGATGAAACGCACTCTGATATCTTCCATGTCTCCTTACCTCATTGTAGATCCAGAGAGAACACCAACTCTGGAATCTCAGGAACAGTTGCTTCGAGAATACACTGTCCCTGCATCATCGACCCCAACAGGATCTGAAATAACAGGGATCAGTCTGGAGGGGATATTCTGCAAAAAAATCTTCACACAACATAATCACTGCAATCTCATACTGAAGGGAGTGGGAATTAGTAACTATGTGGGGTGGAACTGGGACTGATGGGAGTGTAAATCAGTGAGCGAGGGGATTGGGGTTTATTGAGTGAGGGGAGTGGGATAGAGTGAGTGAGGAGACTGGGAGTTACTGACTGTGGTACAGACAGGAGCGTCATTGATGGGGTTCAGACTTTGGTGGTCTTCACACTTTGGTGGGATTCAGACTGTATAAATGTTGAAGTGAATCATTTTCTAAACTTTCCTACCAAGTTAAACCTCTCTTGCGGTGATCCACCCTCTGAAATCCCCCATGTCTTCTTACTTC
Organism: Cetorhinus maximus; assembly: GCF_964194155.1. NCBI lineage: Eukaryota > Metazoa > Chordata > Chondrichthyes > Lamniformes > Cetorhinidae > Cetorhinus > Cetorhinus maximus. Next base: position 560,409 of record NW_027596172.1, on the reverse strand, counting down.
ATTTCAGATCTAGGGACTCTGGAACCTCAAGAACACTCAACTCGAGAATCCGCAGTCGCTGTATCATCTGTCCCAAAAGGATCAAAAAAACAGATATCAGCCTGGAGTGAATATTCTACTAAAAATCTTCACACAATCCGGTCGCTGTAAACTCACACCTAAGGGAGTGAGATGGAGAGGCTGAGGGGACAGGGGTGGCATGCCTAAGTGTAAACTTGAATCAATGTTCAGTGTTTTGGCGTTTGAGTTTTCAGAGTTTGGGGTTCAGTCTTAGTTGTTGTTTAGGGGTTTCAATGTCAGTGGAGTTTTGGGACTCAGAGTTTTTGGGTTTTGCAGTTCAGTGGTTTTCGGGTTCAGTGTTTCGGAGTTTCATGACTCAGAATTTTGGGGGTTTGAGGGGATCAAAGTTTTTGGGGTTTTGGTGTACAGCACTTTGGGGATTTGGGGATTCAGCAAGCACTTGAGTAACATTCCCTTTTGCTATCACGGACCGGGAGACATCACACAACGAGGGATCTGAGGAACAAAGTAGTCGAGATTCCACTCGGCGTCCATCCTTTGTCAGAGTCGGAACATCAGACTCAGGTACCTGACTTGTCAACTCAATCTGAGGACAACCTTCTCCCAATACAACTTCATCACGGAGATTCATTCAGTCTCTCAGCGAGGGGAGTGGACAGAGTCTGACCCTCGAGCCTTTGCCCACCCCTCTCTCCCACCCCTACACAACCCCTCCCTCCAATCCACCTCCGTACCCAGTTCTCACTCCCACCCCTAACCCTGCCCAGGGGCTTTGTGTGGGTGTGCCTGAAGCATTGTCCTCTCGATGTTACAGCGGTCCTGGACCTCAGCAACGAGGACTGAGACCAGGTCAATGCCGAAGTCCAAGTGAAGTACATCGGGAAGAACAAACTGGACACTCGTGAGGAAAAGGAAGCCCATCTCCAGCAGGTGAGGGGGTTCATCCTGCAGTCATTCTCAGGCTGTGGGCATCACCCATTTAATAACCCGAGTCTGCATCATTTTACCATTTCATTGATTGAACATCTCCAGTTGGCACTGACTCGAGGGCAGGGATAAGATTTCCCTTCCTCTCTCTCTGGTAGATGTTTAATTGAACTGATGGGGGGTGGGGGGGTGAATTTCCCAGACGCTGAATTGGCAGAGCGTGAGCTGGTGTGGAGGGGGCAGGGATTGTTCGTGTGTAGAGAGGGATCACGTTCCCCCCTCGTACTCAGGGAAGGAATTTCCCTCATGCTAAGTGGCCCGGCGATGTCTCCTGAGATCCCCTTGTCAGTTGCTCAGTAACAGCGTTCCCATTCTCTCCGACCTAACTCCTCAATTGTCCATTCCCAGGTACACGAAATGCTGAAAAAATATCTTCACTGCAAGAAGCGTGTGCCAAAATTAGAAGAGAATCCCGGTGAGGAGAAGAAGAAATGACTCGGAAGATCCAGGTTGGTCAGCGAGTGGGTTGCAACCAGATTTCTGGACTGAGGGACAGTCTCTGGGAGCATGAGGGTGTGGGTTGTTTGGTGGTGGTTATTATTTGATTTTTGGTATGGGGTGGGCTTGAGGCTGTATCACCATCTGTGATAGCTTTTGTTATAACTCGGGAAGAATTTTTTTTGATTTAAGACCATAAGAGGAAATAGACCATTCGGCCCATCGAGTCTGCTCCGCCATTCAATGAGATCACGCCTGACCTGATAATCCTCAGCTCCGCTTTCCTGCCTTTGCCCCTTACCCCTTGATTATCTTACTGATTAAAAATCTGTCTGTCTATCTCAGTTTTCAATATACTCAACGACCCAGCCTCTACAGTCCTCTGCGGTAAAGAATTCCACAGATTGACTACCCTCCGAGAGAAGAGATTCCTCCTCATCTCTATTTTAAATGTGGGCCCCCTTACTCTGAGATTATGCCCTCTGGTCCTAGACTCTCCCACAAGGGGAAACAGCCACTCAGCATCTACTCTCTAAAGCCCCCTAAGAATCTTATGTTTCAGTGAGGTTGCATGACATTCGTCTAAACTCGTGAGTACAGGCACAACCTACTCGACCTCTCCTCATAAGGAAATCCCTCCATCCCCGGGATCAACCTAGTGAATCTTCTCTGGACTGCCACCAATGCCAGTACATCTACCCTTCGATAAGCGGATCAAAACTGTTCACAGTATTCTAGGTGTGGTCTTACTAGTGCTTTGTACAGTTGAGAGAATAAGACGACTGAAAGGTTGGGTATTGCAACTGGTCGTTAGCAATTTAGTTACTATACGTTTTGTCCTGTTCAATTCAGAAAGGGGCGGATCACAGGAGAAGCCGTTGAGTGAGGATTCACTGGGCTGATACCTGGGATGAATGGGGCTGCCTTATGGAGGAATGGTTGGCCAGGTTGCGCCTGTGACCATTGGAGGTTAGAAGAATGAGAGGCGACCTTTTTGAATCACAGATACTGAGAGGATGTTTCCCCGTCGCGTGGGGTGGCGTTTCTGAACAAGGGGTCTCCCATTGAAGACGGAGAAGGAATTTCTTCTCTCAGAGAATTGTTAGTCTGAGGAATGGATTTCTCTCCCCCACAGAGCAGTGGAGGCCGGGTCATTGAATATATTGAAGGCTGAGTTAGACAGATTTCTGATCGACAAGAGGATCAAATTGTTATTTGGTTGGCGGGGGGGGCAGAGGAAGGAAAGTGGAGATGAGGCCACAAGCAGTTCAGCCACGATCTTGTTGAAAGGTGGAGCAGGCTCGAGGGGCTGAATGGCCTAATCCTGCTCCTCACTCCCATGTCCGTATGGTCCAATTGATCTGTCTCCGGAACTGCAGACTAACCCGTTTGAATTCTCATCCAAAAATTGGCAGCTTTTTGTCTGAAGCTTTGCCTCTTGTGTTTTATTCATTGAGTAATGTTTGCTGAATAAATCTGTGACATCTGGCACCCAGCGCTGTGAATCCATTTGATTTGAGAGGTGTGTTATCAGTGAAAGAAAGATTTAGCCCTCCTATTAGATGGGAGTCGGCCAGACTGCAAAATCACGATGTATGATATGGAACTGCACCCTGATCTCCTAATCCACACATGGAGGTTTCATGGCCTGAATCACCCTCTGACCACCAGCTCGGCAGGTCCCCCACCATTGCCTCATTATCCTTGCCACCCTCACCCAGGAGTGGCAGCAGCCAATGGCAGTCTCAACTTCAATCATCGCAGGACACATTGGTCAGCAGCCTAGTTCAACAGGCAACTGACATTTTGGCAGTTCACTGTCAATCACCCTTGGCTGAATATTTTTTGATGACAGCAGTAGGAAGTTCAGCTAGAGAGTGACTCTTCACAGCTCAATATAAGACAGGGTCTTTTAAAGTGCACAACCAGTAATGGGCACACAGTCAGTGAGGGGAGACATGAGCCTGAGTGAGACAGACACTGAAATGAGTATTTTTGTGAATCTGTTTTAAAGTGAGAAAGCGAACAGTAAATCTGATCCAAGTATAATTTTAGAATGAGAGTAATTTTAGATTAAGTGTCTGATTGTGACCTAGAGATAACCAGTTGAACAGGCAACTGCCATAAAAATTAAGAGAGGAGATTTCTGAGACAGAGCCAAGGGTGAGTATAGTTGCCATGTGAGCATTTAAATGGTAAAGCTGGTTCAAGTTTAGCTTTGGTGTGAGAGTCAGTTTCAGACCGTGAGCTAGCAGAATTTTAAGTGAGTTAAATAGTTAAACCAGCAACTCCTAAAGAGAGTGACTCGTCACAGCTCGATAGAAGACAGGGTCTTTTAAAGTGTACAGTTAAAGCACACAAAGATTACATATGATTTTTAAATATTCAACAAAATCCTTAACGATGTACCTAAGATGTTAAATATTAGGCTTGTTTACTGACTGACAATTGATAATTACACACAGAATAATGAATGTATTATTACACACAGGGGGAAATGCACACAGCAGGGATTGTGAATGCACACACAGTGGGGATTGGTAAAGGTCTGTGTGGTGTGTGTGAGAGATTCAGGCAGTATCCAGCAGAGGGTATTTTGGTAAAGTTGTGTGTTTCTATGTCATTCTGACAGTAATCCTGCAAAGGGTAGTTTGTTAAAGGTGTGTGTTTTCCTGAGTGTGTGTGGGTTTAGGTAATTCTGACTGTAACTAGCATAGGCATGATTGGAAAAGGAGTGTATGTGTGTGCGAGTGAGAGTGCATGTCTGAGTGTATGATTCTGACAGTATCCAGCAGAGGGTAGATTGCTCAAGGCAGCTCACCAGCACCTTCTCAAAGACAATTAGGGATGGGCTACAAATGCTGCCAGAGGCAGCAACACCCACATCCAGAGAATGAATAAAAAATAAGTAGGTACCTGAGCTGCTGACCAAGACACACACACAGACACACAGAGACACAGACACACACACAGACACACACACTCCAGCACTTAATCTTTTCTATGTTATTGCAACACCTCCCCTGACCACCCCTCTTTGTGTGAAACTTAATTTTCTGTCTCTCACCTTCAGCATCCTCTCTGCTTCCTCCGTGCTGTGGTTTTTTGCATTGTATCGTAAGAGAATGTTGTTCACCTCCTTGTGGAATGTGCCTTTGCAAAGTTCAGGAGAGAGATGCAGTGTTTTTTGTTGGGGTTCATCCCGAGCAGTTCTGTGACACAGGACTCTGTGCTCCATGGGCTTTTCCCAGGGACAAAGAGTGAGACAAAGGTCAGCTGCAGCTGGAGAATCACCAACTTGATGAAAGCCACTCTTTGCTCTGCCTGAAACCTGCTGGTCCTCCAGTGCAAATACTTGTTCTCGAACGAAAGTTGCATACTGCCAAATTCCAGGGTCCAGGACTACGTGCTGAGTGCTGCACTCTACATTTTTAACAGATAAAAGCAATGGAAATTGTTAGACTGCCAAAGGACAGGAAGTGATATTTGCTCTCTCTCTCTCTCTAGTTTTTTTAATTGTTCGCTCTTTCTACTTTATTATTTGCATTCCTCTATTTGCGCACTGAGTTACTTTCACTCTCTATCTATCTAATTTAGTAATTCTATTCCACCTCTATTTGTACACTGGTTGCTCTCTCTCCATTTTATTAATCACATTCCCGCTCCATTTGCACAATGTGTTTCTCCCTCTAATTGATTAATTACATTGATCGTCTATTTACACACTAGGTTTCAATCTGTCCGCTCTAATTTTTTAATCAATTTCCTCCTGAATTTGGACATTATGGTGCTCTGTCTCTCTCTCTCTAATTTATTAATTACATTCCCCTTATATTTATGCACTGGGTTGCTTTCTCTCTCTCACTATTCATTTTTACACCTCTATTAGCACACCGCATTGATCTCCCTCCCTCGCTCTAATTTATAACTTACATTCCTCCTATCTTTGCACACTGGGTTGCTGTCTCTGTCTCTGTCTAATTCATTATTTGCATTTTTCCTCTAGTTTTGCACTGGGTTCCTCTCTCTTTCCCCAATTCATTAATGCATTCTTTGCAAATTGGGTAACTCTCTCTCTCAAATTTATGAATTGCATTCCTCCTCTATTTGCACACTGGGTTACTCTCTCTCATTTATTATTTATATTCCACTATTTGCACACTGGGTTGCACTCTCGCTCTAATTTATTAATTATATCCCTCCACTATGTTCATACTGGGTTGTTCTCTCTCTCTCTCTTATTTATTAATTACATTCCTTCTGTATTTTCACACTGGGTTGCTCTCTGTCTTATTTATTAATTGCATTCCTTCTCTATATTCACACTGGGTTACTCTCTCTCTCTAATTTATTAATTAATTTCCTCCTCTATTTTCAGACTGGGTTACTCTCTCTCTCTAATTTATTAATGAATTTCCTCCTCTATTTTCACACTGGGTTCTTGCTCTCTCTCTCTAAATTATTAATGAATTTATTCCTCTATTTTCACACTGGGTTACTCTCTCTCTAATTTATTAATTAATTTCCTCCTCTATTTTCACACTGGGTTACTCACTCTCTCTAATTTATTAATGAATTTTCTCCTGTATTTTCACAATGGGTAACTCTCCCTCTCTCTAATTTATTAATGAATTTCCTCTACTTTCACACTGGGTTCTCGCTCTCTCTCTAATTTATTAATTAATTTCCTCCTCTATTTTCACACTGGGTTACTCTCTCTCTAATTTATTAATTAATTCCCTCCTCTATTTTCACACTGGGTTACTCTCTCTCTAATTTATTAATTAATTTCCTCCTCTATTTTCACACTGGGTTACTCTCTCTCTAATTTATTAATTCATTTCCTCCTCTATGTTCACACTGGGTTATTCTCCCTCTCTCTCTAATTTATTAATTAATTTCCTCCTCTATTTTCACACTGGGTTACTCTGTCTCTAATTTATTAATTCATTTCCTCCTCTATGTTCACACTGGGTTATTCTCCCTCTCTCTCTAATTTATTAATTCATTTCCTCCTCTATGTTCACACTGGGTTATTCTCCCTCTCTCTCTAATTTATTAATTAATTTCCTCCTCTATTTTCACACTGGGTTACTCTCTCTCTCTCTAATTTATTAATTAATTTCCTCCTCTATTTTCACACTGGGTTACTCTCTCTCTAATTTATTAATTCATTTCCTCCTCTATGTTCACACTGGGTTATTCACTCTCTAATTTATTAATTAATTTCCTCCTCTATTTTCACACTGGGTTACTCTCTCTCTCTCTCGAATTTAGTAATTAATTTCCTCCTCTATTTTCACACTGGGTTACTCTCTCTCTCTCTCGAATTTAGTAATTAATTTCCTCCTCTATTTTCACACTGGGTTATTCACTCTCTAATTTAGTAATTAATTTCCTCCTCTATTTTCACTCTGGGTTGTTCGCTCCCTCTGGGTTCCCTGGGAATCTTGGCTGCGCGCGCAGCTCCCTCCCTCTCGGGATGGCAGCGCATCAGTCGCTCGCCCTAACGTCATATGTGCCCGAAGCCCCGCCCTTTTTTTGCCGTCGCCCCTGGAGATCGCCTCTTCCGGTCCCAGCCTTACCTAAGATGGCGGCGGTGGTGATCCGCTTTGGAGCCGGGCGGCGCGTGCAGGGTGTGGCCTAACTCCCCCTGGCACCGCGGGGAGAGGCCCAGGCTCTTTTTACGGCCTGGTCCCGGAGGCAGCTTCTGTCGGGGCCTCAGAGGGAGGATTATCCAATAAGTGATAGAAATTAGCCGGAGGGCAACCGAAAATCGTCAATTAACCATTAACATCCCCTAAACTCAAATGATCAAAAATACTAATTAATTCCCCCAAATATTAACATAATCCAACAATCAGCAATTTCCCTGAGGAATCCTGATACTTTCTATCAGATAATTACAATTCAAAGCTTCAATTCATCATTTGGCGGGTTTAATTTCAATATTAAATTCATATCAATTCAATATCTATTGAATTCCAATCACATTTAAACAGATTTAATGTTAATATTTGTATAAAACTTACATTCACGTAAATTACACAGTTTTAATTATCAGATTCAGTTTAAATTTGTGTTTGTTCTGTGAATTAACCTATTAATTTAACTGCAACATTTAAGGCTCATTGATCAGTTTGTCCAAACTGGTGTTTTTTTCACTCTGTCGATTAACACATTTAATCATCTCATTGAAACATGTTTGTTTGATCTGTCAATTGAGATTTTTAATGTTTATATTTACTTCGTCTAATATTGTGTTAATATCAGTTCACACATTCAGCCTAAACTCGAGTTTGTTCAACCAGTTAACTTGTTAAATTAAATGTTTTCCTTTTTCTAAACTGACATTTGTCCTGTCAGTTAACATATTTAATAATTAGATTTAATTTATCTAAACTGACTTTGGTGGTTCTGTTATTGAACCTCTTTCGCTTTTATGTTCAAGTTGTCTAAACGTGTGTCTCTTCAGACAACTAATATAGTTATTACCAGAATTAAATTCATCTAAACTCGTTCTGTTTCCACAAAGATTAACACAGTCATCACATTTGAAACGTGTTTGTTGTGTCAATTAACTTACCTGATCTTAATATTTAATTTATCTAAACTTGCGTTTGAATCAATTGGCAGATTTAATAAGCATATTTCATTTAAACTTGCATTTGTTCTGTTCATTTAATTTAATATCTGTTGATAGGTTGTTTAATGTTCATAAATATAAAAAACATGTCCCATCTCTTGTGACACAGTCACATGAGGGGACATTTTTAAATACATTTTGAAACCTTTAGTTCATTAATTACAATTATTTAATTTTCAAATTTAACATATTGTGGCTGATTTAATTAATCTTCATATTTCTGTCAATTAAAAAATATAATAGTCACTTTTACTTCTTAAAAACTTGTGGTTGTTCTGCCCCTTAACACATGGTAATGATATTCCATTTGCCTGAACTTGTGTGCCTTCTGCCAATTAATAATCTTTTTAGCAGATTTATTCAATTTTGATATTGAATTTAATATATTTTTCTACTCATCTATATTAATCAGTAAACAACAGCTCATTCTAAATAAAAAAAAGTTTGCATTTAATAATAACTTGGATTCATATTTAAAAGCATTTAATTTTTCTAAACATGTGTGTGTTCTGTCAAACACAAATTCTCAAATAACTGATCTGTTAGTCCTGATACGATTGTAATGGTTTGCAAGAATTATCATAGCATAAATAATAACTCGACTGCAATTTTAATAACCGTAGTTATGTAAATTTGTGTTGTTCCAATAAATTAGCACAAGTTACTGTTTAATATCCTGGCTAAATCTTTAATAATCAGAAAACATTTGCAAAATATATGGAATAACTTAGCTTAATAGTAATAACATAACTGATGTAAACTTGCCTTTTTTCTGCCTAAGTAATATAAAGTAATAGTCAGGTATTCAGTATTTATAATTAATTGATGAAAATTCGCGTTTGTTCTCTAAATCAACATATTCATTAAATAATCCATCATTACTCTTTCCCTGTCTGTAACTATCAATCGTCAAGCAGCAATCTAAATATTTAATGCTTTATGTACATGTTTAAGAATCGTATTGAATACTTAATAATCATATTTAACCTTTGTGTTCACGAAATATTTATTATTCTGCATAGACCTGTGCTAATCACTAAATAATCTGGAAATATTTGTGCAGTCTAAATAATAATTTCACTTGTTATGTAATAATCATAGCTAATTTCTTTAACCTTGTGTTCCTTTCATATATTAACACATGCAAATTAATTCTCTACTACAGTGATTACTTTGGAATAATTATTTAATCATCACCCGTGCTAACTAAATATTCAATGTTAGGACCATCGAACGTTTTGGCTAAATATTTAATAGTTAATCATCCCATTTAGGAATATGCGTGTTCAATTAATTATTCCGAATCAATCAGTAATAATAATCTAACAAACAAAATACTTTAATATTTCGGTGAACGTTTAATAATTTATCGGAAAGTGTAAAAATCAATCTCCACCTTTGCTGAGGTATGTTTAAAAAATTCTCTTAATGATCCGGCAATGATGCGGAAGCCTTTTTCTGTATTTACTTAACCTAGTTAATTCAGAAGTAAATAATTAATCTCTTTATCCTTTAACAGATCTCGGCAAACCAAATCCAATCACATCATAATTGTAACTATTAATTATTAAATCCAATTACAGGATAATCGGTGAATAATCCTAGTATTTTGAGAGATTATCTTGAATTGGTCATTAATAACCAATGGTTAACCTAAATAACCAACCTCCAATGAGCATCATTCCACCAAATTGTAATTAAAATTTGTTATTCTAATTCGTTAAGAAGCTGATTAAATAAGCATCAATTAAGAGAAATCAGCTTTCAATGATAACAAATAATTCATGAATTGTAGAGATAATTATTGAGTGAATGATTAATTTAAAAAGCTGCACTTCAAGCTAAGTCGTGAATTAAAAGTCATCGTTGACCAATCGATGTGAAATTCATCTCAAGTACATTGGCAGCGATAATCCTTCATTGCAAAGTGAGGCACAGGGCTTGGTTCAGTCGAAACCCGATTTAGTCCAGGCGATTGCGGATATAGAACAATAATACCCTCCTTTGCTTTGGACTAATTTATATTTCTATCAAACAGGGAGTGTGGGTGAGGCAAAGAAAACTGGAGTGAAGAATGTGGAGCCAATTGTAAAAGGAGCGCTGGGACAATCGGTCTGAACTGATTGGAATATCAGCCCAGGGGGCGTTGGAGGAGGAGCGTTATCCCTACATGGCGGATGATGATGTTTGGTATAGACGGAGGCAGCGGGATGACGACAGCTCACTGGAGGAGCGCTCATGGGGTCAGCCGAGAGGCAGGTTGAGTTGGAGAGACAGGAACACGCGGCCGGAGCTTGATGATGATCAGATGAGTGCAGAGGAGACCAATGACTCGCAGACCGAGAGTCAGGAAGGTATGGACACCAGTCGAGGTTGTGTGGCTTCACTCTGTATCTAAACCCGTGCAGTACCTGACCTGGGAGTGTTTGATGGGGACAAGGTGAATGGAGCTTTATTCTGGATCTAAATCCGTGCCGTACCTGTCCTGGGAGTGTTTGAATGGGACAGTGTAGAAGGAGCTTTATTCTGTATCTAACCCCGGGCTGTACCTGTCCTGGGAGTGTTTGATGGCGACAGGGTGGATGAAGCTTTTACTCTGTAACTAAACCCGTGCTGTACTTGTCCTGGGAGTGTTTGATGTGGACAGTGTAGAAGGAGCTTTATTCTGTATCTAACCCTGTGCTGTACCTGTCCTGGGAGTGTTGAATGGGGACAGTGTAGAAGGAGCTTTATTCTGTATCTAACCCCGTGCTGTACCTGTCCTGGGAGAGTTTGATGGGGACAGTGTAGAAGGAGCTTTATTCTGTATCTAACCCTGTGCTGTACCTGTCCTGGGAGTGTTGAATGGGGACAGTGTAGAAGGAGCTTTATTCTGTATCTAACCCCGTGCTGTACCTGTCCTGGGAGAGTTTGATGGGGACAGTGTAGAAGGAGCTTTATTCTCTATCTAGCCCCGTGCTGTACCTGTCCTGGGAGTGTTTGATGGGGACAGTGTAGAGGGAGCTTTACGCTGTATCTTACCCCGTGTTGAACTGCCCTGGGAGTGTTTGATGGGGACGGTGTAGAGGGAGCATTACTCTGTATCTGACACCGTGCTGTACCTGTCCTGGGAGTGTTTGATGGGGACAGTGTAGATCGCTGTTAGTTTTGTGTATTAATTCCATGAAGCAGTTGGCATTCCAATCCTTCCACATCCATCAGTGATGCTCCTATTCCCCTTCCCGGAGCTGAGCTTTCCTTTGACTGTGTCTTTGCAGAGACATCCCGGCAGGTGTTATGTGGGAACGGGTGGAAGAAGCTTGCAATTGGTTCACTAGCTATTGCTGCTGTCTGTGCAATCATCGCCGTTATCTTGTACCGTGAAGGTAAGGCCAGCTATATCACTGAGGCGATAAGGGTGAGCAGGGCGGAGCGAGGGTGCATGAGGCATAGACACACACAGTGATCTGGGCAGGGAGAGAGAACAGGGCAGGGATACAGTCAGTGGGCAGGACAGAGAGAGCAAACGGGACACATATGGTGAATGAATGGGTCAGAGTTACAGACTAAGCAAGCGGGACACGGAGAGAGATGGAAAGCTCGTTAGTTATTTTCTTCTTAATGCAATTATGGGATGTGGGTATCGCTGGCCAGATCCAGCATTTATTGCGCACCCCTCATTGCCCTAGAGAAGGTGGTACTGAGCGGCCTTGTTGAACCACTGCAGTCCAGGTGGTCTAGGTACCCCCACAATGCTGTTTGGGATTGAGTTCTAGGTATTTGACCCAGCGACAGTGAAGGAAGGAGTGATATATTTCCAAGTCAGCATGTTGAGTGGCTTGGAGGGGAACTTCAAGTTGTTGGTGTTCCCATGTATCTGCTGCCCTTGTCTTTCTAGATGGTTGTGGGTTTGGAAGGCGCTGTCTAATGAGCCTCGGTGAGTTTCTGCAGTGCATCTTCTACATGGTACACACTGCTGTGCGTCGGCGGTGGAGGGAGTGAACGTTTGTGGACGTGGTGCCAATCAATTGGGCTGTTTTTTCATGGATGATGTTTAGCTTCTTGAGTGTTGTGGGAGCTGCACTCATCCAGGCAAGTTTAGAGTATTCCATCACACCCCTGACTTAGATGGTGGACTGGATTTGGGGAGTCAGGAAGTGAGTTACTTGCTGCAGGATTCCCAGCCTCTGAACTGCACTTTTAACCACAGTGTTTTTCTGGCTAGTCCAGCTCAGTTTCTGCTCAATCATAGCCCCCAGGATGTTGATAGTGGGGGATTCAGCAATGCTGATGCCAGTGAAGACAAGGGGCGATGATTGATTTCTCTCTTGTTGGAGATGGTTATTGCCTGATACCTGTGTGGCATGAATGATACTTACTACTTGTCAGCCCAAGGCTGGATATTGTCCAGGTCTTGCTGCATTCGGACATGGACTGCTTCATTATCTGAGGAGTCGCGAATGGTTCTGAACATTGTGCAATCATCAGTGAAAATCCCCACTTCTGAACTGATGATGGAAGGAAGGTCATTGATGAAGCAGCTGAAGATGGTTGGACCGAGGACACTACCCTGAGGAACTCCTGCAGTGTTATCCTGGAGCTGAGATGACTGACCTCCAACAACCACAAGCATCTTCCTTTGTGCTGGGTATGACTCTAACCAGCAGAGATTTTCCCCTGATGACATCAGTTTTGCAAGGAGTCCTTGATGCCAGACTAAGTCAAATGCTGTCTTGATATCAAGGACAGTCACTCTCACATCACCTCAGGAGTTCAGCTCTTGGGTGTATGTCTGAACCAAGCTGTCATGAGGTCAGGATCTGTGTGACCCTGGCGGAAACCTAACTGACTGTCAGTGAGAAGGTTATTGCTAAGCAAGTGCCGCTTGATCGCACTGCTGATGACCCCTTCCATCATTTTACTGATGATGGAGAGTAGACTAATTACGCGTTAATTGTCCGGTTTGGATTTGTCCTGCTTTTTGAATACAGGAAACATCTGGGCATTTTCCCACAAAGCTGGGTAGGAGCCAGAGTTATAGCTGAACTGGAACAGCTTGTCTAAGGGTGCGGCGAGTTCTGGAGCACAAGCCTCCAGTACTATTGCCAGAATATTGTCAGGGCACATAGTCTTTGCACTATCCATTGCATTCAGCCGTTTCTTTATATCACGTGGAGTGAATCGAATTGGCTGAAGTCTGACATCTGTGATGCTCGGGAACTCCGGAGGAGGAAAAGGTAGATCATCGACTCCTGGCTGAAGATTGTAGCAAATACTTCAGCCTTATCTTTTGCACTGATGTGCTGGGCTCCCACAGCATTAAGCATGGGGATATTTTTGGAGCTCTCTTCCATGTATGACCTGATGCCATGAGACTTCATGCAGTCCGGAGTTGATGCTGAGGACTCCCAGGGCAACTCCCTCCCGACTGTATACCGCTGTGCCCCCAACTCTGCTAGGCCAGTCGTGCTAGTATCCAGGATGGTGATGGTTGTGTCTGGGTCATTATCTCTAAGGTATGATTTTGTGAGGATGGCTATGTCAGGCTATTGCTTGACTCGTCTGTGAGACAATTCCCCCAATGTTGGCACTAGAACCCAGATGGTAGGAAAGAGGATTTTTCAGGGTCAACAGGGCTGTGATTCCCGTTGTTGTTTCCAGTGCCGATTGTTGCTCCAGTGGTCCATCCGGTTTCCTTCCCTATTTGTGACTTTGTAGTGGTTTGGTACAACTGAGTGGATTGCTAGGCCATTTCAGAGAGTAGTTAAGAATCAGCCACATTGCTGGGAGTCTGGAGTCACATGTAGGCCAGACCAGTTGAGGGCAGCAGATTTCCTTCATTTGACTTCTAATTCCAGATTTTATTTAATTAAAATTCTACCATCCCCACCTGTGATTCGAGCCCTGCTCCCTTGAACATTAACCTGGGTCTTGAGGATACCAGGGACAAGACCACTACACGTGAGTCGGTGGTACACAGAGAGACAGAGAGAGAGAGAATGGAGAAGAGGGAGTGAGCGGGAGAGAGAATGGGGCAGAGACATTGCAGGGGTGAAAGGGAGATTGAGCCTGCTGGCAGTACACGGTGCGAATACTGTCACTAATGAGGGAGCGCTGCTCTGTTGGAAGGTCATTGCTGAGGGAGCGTCGCAGTGTCGGACGGTCAGTTCTGAGGGAGCACCGCACTGTCGGACGGTCAGTTCTGAGGGAGCGCCGCACTGTCGGACAGTCAGTTCTGAGGGAGCGCCGCACTGTTGGACGGTCAGTTCTGAGGGAGTGCTGGTTTAGATATTATACTGATGCTGCCATGTTCCTCCTGGGGTGAAATTGAAAGATCCCATGCCAACTCGTGGCAGAACAGGGCGTGTGATCTCCCCGCCTGTCTTGAGGCCAACAATTATCCATCCAGCAGGTCAGAGACTGGGAATCCTGTGGAGAGTAACTCACCTCCTGGCTCTCCAAAGACTGTCCGCCATCTGCAAGGCTCAATTCCGGAGTTTGACGGAATATTCTCCACTTGCTTGGATGAGTGCCGCTCCCACAACAATCAGGAAGCTCAACACCATCCGGGACAAAGCAGCCCCGCTTGATCGGCACCACATCCACAAACATTCACTCCCTCCACCACCGACGCACAATGGCAGCAGTGTGTGTACCAACTACAAGATGCACTGCAGCAACTCACCAAGGCTCCTTCGACAGCGCCGCACAATCTAACAGCACTGTGGGTGTACCTACACCACTTGGACTGCAGCGGTAGAAGGTAGCTCACCACCACATTCTCAAGGGGGCAATTCGGGATGGGCAATAAATGCTGGCCCAGCCAGTGATGCCCACACCCCATGGGAGGAGGGAGAAAAGAGACTGAGCAAACAGGTTGTCTTTTCATGATCACCAAGCTGTTCTGGTGATTTTTGTCATGCAGAAACTCTGCTTCCTCGATGCTCCCTGTCTCAGCGCTGAACACTTTCCTGAAGCAGTTCAGCAGGGCTGGGGGTTGGGGGTGGGGCCTATATCCCGTGGTGGGGGTCCCTGGGGAAGGGGGTGTGTTCCACGGGGTGGGGAGGGGCGTCTGGTGCCCGGGTCTAGAGATACCTGCAGTCCATTCATTCCCTCGGCTGCTCTGTCAACAGGTGCGCGGATCAAACGGGAGATCTTGTTGAAACAAACAGCCCTGGACGCCACCCTCAACAGCTATAGCAAGGTCAGCGACTCCACGAAGCTGGAGCTCACACCATCTGACTGCGCTCATTACCAAGACACCTTGAGGAATTGGCTCCGCTCCTTCTGCAAGATTATCAGTAAGGTTTGGGCCTGTTGTTGCTCACAACGAGACAGCAGGAAGTTCCCTCCCTCTCGCCCTCTGCAACCATTTCGCCCCCACCCCATTTCCACAACCCCCACCCCATTTCCACAACCCCCACCACTTTCCAAAGAAACACCTCCTCACTCCCTTGGTTTCTGCTGCCCACCCCGCCCCCAGTTCTCTGTCTGTGCTGTTATTTGCGGGGGGCGGGTAGGGTGAGTCACTCAGCTGCACATCCTGTTTGGAGCTCATCCAACATGTGCAGCACACTTATTTTTGCAAAAATATACTTTATTCACAATATATCTTCAACAACATTTCAAAATCACCATCACAAAAATACAATCAGGTTCAACTTTTACAACGTGTATCATGAAATGCATCAATACAATAAATGAATATTACAATCATTTGCAGACATTCATTTTCAGCTGTCCAGCCTGAGGGGAGTTAAACAGTTCCCAGTCCCTCGGTGCACGAAAACGCTCACACCCCCGCACACTCACATGCACACACACAGACGCAGAGATGCACACACACCTTCTATCAGACTCACTCATACTCTCTCCCTTACTCCTCACACACACTAACACTCACTCCCTGCCTCTCATACACATTGGACACACTCGCTGCCTGTCTCTGACTCACTTTGGACACACTCACTCTCTGTCTCTCACTCACATTGGACACACTTGCTCCCTGTCTCTCACTCACATTGGACACACTCGCTCTCTGTCCCTCACTCACATTGGACACACTCTCTCTCTGTCTCTCACTCACATTGGACACACTCGCACTCTGTCTCTCACTCACATTGGACACGCTCGCTCTCTGTCTCTCACTCACATTGGACACACTCGCTCTCTGTCCCTCACTCACATTGGACACACTCGCTCTCTGTCTCTCACTCACATTGGACACACTCGCACTCTGTCTCTCACTCACATTGGACACACTCGCTCTCTGTCTCTCACTCACATTGGACACACTCGCTCTCTGTCTCACTCACATTGGATACACTCGCTCTCTGTCTCTCACTCACATTGGACACGCTCGCTCTCTGTCTCTCACTCACATTGGACACGCTCGCTCTCTGTCCCTCGCTCACGTTGGACACGCACTGATACACCAAACTCACTGACACACTCGCTTTGTCCCTCACAAACACACACAGAAAAAGTATTTCTCACACACACAGACTCCTTCTCTCTCATACACAAACATTGACACTCACTCCCTATATTACACACCAACATACTTTCTCCCTCTCTTTCATCAATGCACACTCTGTCTCTCTTGCACCCACTCTCTCATGTCTTACGATTAACACAATGTCACGCACTCAAACACTGTGACTGTCTCTCCTATGCACAATCCCACACTCTCTCTCTCCACTGTCCTCTCCCCCATGTGCTCGGACGCCATCATTCCGTCTCCACAGCCCAGATTGAGAGCCATTGGCCGGTGTATGATGAAGCGTCCTTAGTGCCGCCAAGGTGATGGTTTGTCCTCCTACATTCAGCACTTGTAATGTCGGTCTTTTCCTCATCATGCCTGGTTTAATTCTCTCCCTGGCATCCCCAGATTGTACCAGTGAACTGTGCCATAAGTACTGGGCCCCTTACAATGGCAACTGCTACTACTTCTCAAAGACCACCCTGGGCTGGGAGGAAAGCCGACAGAACTGCATATCGCAGGGCTCCGAGCTCTTGGTGATTCGCAGCAAGGAGGAACAGGTAAGAAAAACCTGACCCTGTGTGTACCTGTCCTGGGAGTGTTTGAAGGGGAGCGTGTAGATAGAGCTTTACTCTGTATCTAACCCCGTGCTGTACCAGTCCTAGGAGTGTTTGATGGGGACGGTGCAGAGGGAGCTTTACTCTGTATCTAACCCCGTGCTGTACCTGTCCTGGGAGTGTTTGATGGGGATGGTGTAGAGGGAGCTTTACTCTGTATGTAACCCCATGCTGTACCTGTCCTGGGAGTGTTTGATGGGGATGGTGTAGAGGGAGATTTATTCTGTATCTAACCCCGTGCGGTACCTGTCCTGGGAGTGTTTGATGGGGACAGTGTAGAGGGAGATTTACTCTGTATCTAACCCTGTGCTGTACCTATCCTGGGAGTGTTTGATGGGAATTGTGTAGAGGGAGTTTTACCCTGTATCTATCCCCGTGCTTTACCTGTTCTGGGAGTGTTTGATGGGCACAATGCAGAGGGAGATTTTCCCCACTGTAGGATAATTGAATAGAACAGAGTAGAATGTAGCCATTCGGCCGCCGTGCCTGTCCTGGCTATTTGAAAGAGCTATCTAATTCAATTGTGTAACCATCTTCGTATTAAGATTCCTCTATCTCCACACACGCCTGTCCTCTCACCCACCGAATTATTTGGCCAATTAGATTCTGCCTGTGGCTTCACCCCAGCGAGAGAAATTTTAACTATGACGAACCATCCTCTTTACAATCCTTTCATGTGATGTGGGCATCGCTGGCTAGGCCAGCATTTACTGCCCATCCTTAATTGCCCTTGTTCAAAGGGCCATTCAGAGCCAACCACATTGCTTTGGGTCTGGAATCATATGTAGACCAGACCAGATAAGGGCGACATATTTCCTCCCTAAAGGGCATTAGTGAACCAGATGGGTTTTCATGGCCATCATGAGACTTTAATTCCTGATTTATTTTATTAGATTCATATTTCACCATCTGCCATGGTGGGATTTGAACCCAGGGCCCCACAGCACGACTCTGGGTCTCTGAGTGACAAGTCCAGTGACAATGCCACTGCACCACTGCCTCCTCATTACCCCTTGAGAAGGTAGTGGTGAGCTGCCTTCTTGAAGTGCTGCAGTCCATGTTGTGTAGGCACACCCACAGTGCTGTTCGAAAGGGAGTTCCAGCATTTTGGACCAGTAACAGTGAAGGATCGGCCGTTATATTTCCAATTCAGGATGGTCAGTGGCTTGGAGGGGACCTTCCATGTGGTGGTGTTGCCTTTGTCCTTCTAGATGGTAGTGGCAGTGGGTTTGGAAGGTGCTGTCTAAGGATAATTCTTGCAGTGCCTCTTGTAGATGGTACACACTGCTGCTACTGTGTGTCTGTGATGGAGGGGGTGAATGTTTGTGGATGGGGTGCCGATAAAGCCATCTGCTTTCTCCAGGATGGTTTCAAGCTTCTTGAGTGTTGTTGGAGCTGCACTCATGCAAGCAAGTGGGGAGAATTCCACTACACCCCTGACTTCTGCCTTGTAGATGGTGGACAGGCTTGGGGAGTCAGAAAGGGAGTTGATCTCGATAGAGTCCATGCCTCTGACCTGCTCTTGTAGCCACAGTATTTATCTGGAATTTCCAGTTCATATTCTGGTCAATGGTAAACTCCAAGGTGTTGATAGTGGCGGATTCAGTGATGGTGATGCCATTGAATGTGAAAGGGCGATGGATGGATTCTGACTCATTGGAGATGGTCATTACCTGGCCCTTGAAGTGAATGATTCTCACTGGCTACTTGCCCTTCCAGGAATATGTGGCCCAGTTCAACCTGAGCCGTGCATATTGGATTGGAATCAAGCACAATCCGCTGGAATCCGCTTGGATGTGGGTGGATGGGACACCTGGACAAGCCGACCTAATGTGAGTACCGGGCGAGGCCAAAGTGTGGGCAGCAGTGGGGAAGTAGCTGTTGAGGTGAATCTGGGATCAAACCGAGAACAACGGCAATCTTATCCCAGGCAGTGGAGAATAAGGCCGGAAGTCACGTTTGACTGCGACTAACCCCGTGTTCTCCCACTCCAGGGAGTGTTTGATGGGGACAGTGTAGAGGGAGCTTTACTCTGTATCTAACCCCGTGCTGTACATGTCCTGGGAGTGTTTGATTGCGACAGTGTAGAGGGAGCATTACACTGTATCTATCCCCATGCTGTACATGTCCTGGGAGTGTTTGATGGGAACAGTGTAGAGGGAGCTTTACTCTGTATCTAACCCCGTGCTGTACCTGTCCTGGGAGTGTTTGATGGGGACGGTGTAGATGGAGATTTACTCTGTATCTAACCCCGTGCTGTACCTGTCCTGGGAGTGTTTGATTGCAACAGTGTAGAGGGAGCATTACACTATATCTATCCCCATGCTGTACATGTCCTGGGAGTGTTTGATGGGAACAGTGTAGAGGGAGCTTTACTCTGTATCTAACAACGTGCTGTACCTGTCCTGGAAGTGTTTGAAGGTGACAGTGTAGAGGGAGCTTTACTCTGTATCTCACCCCGTGCTGCACCTGTCCTGGGAGTGTTTGATGGGGACAGTGTTGAGGGAGCTTTTCTCTGTATCTAAACCCGTGCTGTACCTGTCCTGCGAGTGTTTGATGGGGACAGAGTTGAGGGAGCTTTACTCGGTATCTAACCACGTGCTGTACCTGTCCTGGGAGTGTTTGATGGGGACAGTATAGAGGGAGCTCTACTCGGTATCTAACCACGTGCTGTACCTGTCCTGGGAGTGTTTGATGGCGGTAGCGTAGAGGGAGCATTACTCTTTATCTAACCCCGTGCTGTACCTGTCCTGGGAGTGTTTGATGGGGACAGTGTAGAGGGAGGTTTACTCTATATCTAACCCCGTGCTGTACCAGTCCTGAGACTGTTTGATGGGGACGGTGTAGAGGGAGCTTTACTCTGTATCTAAACCCGTGCTGTACATGTCCTGGGAGTGTTTGATGGGGACAGTGTAGAGGGAGATTTACTCTGTATCTAACCCCGTGCTGTACCTGTCCTGGGAGTGTTTGATGGGGATGGTGTAGTGGGAGCTTTACTCTGTATCTCACCCCGTGCTGTACCTGTCCTGGGAGTGTTTGATGGGGACAGTGTTGAGGGAGCTTTTCTCTGTATCTAAACCCGTGCTGTACCTGTCCTGCGAGTGTTTGATGGGGACAGAGTTGAGGGAGCTTTACTCTGTATCTAAACCCGTGCTGTACATGTCCTGGGAGTGTTTGATGGGTACAGTGTAGAGGGAGATTTACTCTGTATCTAACCCCGTGCTGTACCTGTCCTGGGAGTGTTTGATGGGGACGGTGTAGAGGGAGATTTACTCTGTATCTAACCCCGTGCTGTACCTGTCCTGGGAGTGTTTGATTGCAACAGTGTAAAGGGAGCATTACACTATATCTATCCCCATGCTGTACATGTCCTGGGAGTGTTTGATGGGAACAGTGTAGAGGGAGCTTTACTCTGTATCTAACCCTGTGCTGTACCTGTCCTGGGAGTGTTTGATGGGGACGGTGTAGAGGGACATTTACTCTGTATCTAACCCCGTGTTGTACCTGTCCTGGGAGTGTTTGATGTGGACGGTGTAGAGGGAGCTTTACTCTGTATCTAACACCGTGCTGTACCTGTCCTGGAAGTGTTTGAAGGTGACAGTGTAGAGGGAGCTTTACTCTGTATCTCACCCCGTGCTGTACCTGTCCTGGGAGTGTTTGATGGGGACAGTGTTGAGGGAGCTTTTCTCTGTATCTAAACCCGTGCTGTACCTGTCCTGCGAGTGTTTGATGGGGACAGAGTTGAGGGAGCTTTACTCGGTATCTAACCACGTGCTGTACCTGTCCTGGGAGTGTTTGATGGGGACAGTATAGAGGGAGCTTTACTCGTTATCTAACCACGTGCTGTACCTGTCCTGGGAGTGTTTGATGGCGGTAGCATAGAGGGAGCATTACTCTTTATCTAACCCCGTGCTGTACCTGTCCTGGGAGTGTTTGATGGGGACGGTGTAGAGGGAGCTTTACTCTGTATCTAAACCCGTGCTGTACATGTCCTGGGAGTGTTTGATAGGGACAGTGTAGAGGGGGATTTACTCTGTATCTAACCCCGTTTTGTACCTGTCCTGGGAGTGTTTGATGGGGATGGTGTAGTGGGAGCTTTACTCTGTATCTCACCCCGTGCTGTACCTGTCCTGGGAGTGTTTGATGGGGACAGTGTTGAGGGAGCTTTTCTCTGTATCTAAACCCGTGCTGTACCTGTCCTGCGAGTGTTTGATGGGGACAGAGTTGAGGGAGCTTTACTCGGTATCTAACCACGTGCTGTACCTGTCCTGGGAGTGTTTGATGGGGACAGTATAGAGGGAGCTTTACTCGGTATCTAACCACGTGCTGTACCTGTCCTGGGAGTGTTTGATGGCGGTAGCGTAGAGGGAGCATTACTCTTTATCTAACCCCGTGCTGTACCTGTCCTGGGAGTGTTTGATGGGGACAGTGTAGAGGGAGCTTTACTCTGTATCTAACCCCGTGCTGTACATGTCCTGGGAGTGTTTGATGGGGACAGTGTAGAGGGAGATTTACTCTGTATCTAACCCCGTGCTGTACCTGTCCTGGGAGTGTATGATAGGGACAGTGTTGAGGGAGCCTTTCTCTGTATTGAACCCCGTGCTGTACCTGTCCTGTGTGTGCTAGAATGTGCCTCAACTGGGAATTGGGTGGGATTTCACTCTTTCACATCAGCCCCTGATGGTTCATGAATGGGGGGAATGGGGCTGGCAGGGAGTAAGTTTTACTTTCACTCACAAACCTTATTTGTTCCCCCCCCACCCCAACTCCTAGATTCTGGGACCAAGGCAGCCCCGACAATCACTTCGACTATGGGCTGGAGGCTTTCCAGAACTGTGTCTCCCTGCGCCAAGGAGCCTGGGCTAACGCTGTGTGCAGCGCTCCACAGCACTGGATCTGCAAACGGAGGTCGGAGCCGGTCCCGTTCAAATTCTGAGGGTCGGTAATGAGGGAGTGCCGCACTGTCGGAGGGTCAGTACTGAGGGAGTGCCGCACTGTCGGAGGGTCAGTACTGAGGGAGTGCCGCACTGTCGGAGGGTCAGTACTGAGGGAGTGCCGCACTGTCGGAGGGTCAGTACTGAGGGAGTGCCGCACTGTCGGAGGGTCAGTACTGAGGGAGTGCCGCACTGTCGGAGGGTCAGTACTGAGGGAGTGCTGCACTGTCGGAGGGACAGTACTGAGGGAGTGCCGCACTGTCGGAGGGTCAGTACTGAGGGAGTGGCGCACTGTCGGAGTTTCTGTACTGAGGGAGTGCTGTACTGTCGGAGTTTCAGTATTGAGGGAGTGCTGCACTGCCAGAGGTACATGCTCCCTCTGGGTGGAGATAGCAGCCACCAGTTACATCGCTGGAAAATGGGAGAGGCGGCAATCGCAGGGGCTTTGTGACTGTCGCTATCCAGTCTGCCTGCAAGAAGGTGATAGGCTCTCCTGCATCTACCACAGGATCAGAGGGGAATTCAAGTCTCAAGATCAGTAAAACCTTTCTGGAAACAATATACTTAAATTGAGTGAAATATGTTTGTATTATTTCACTGTTGCAAAGTGTGGGGAATGTTATCTCATAGAATGTGACAATTTTATTCAGATATTAAAGTTTATTTATGCCAGTGAGTTAAGACAATAAGTCTCCAGTTATTATTAATATATTAATATTGTTTCACTCTCTGTTCTGCTCCATTGAGTCTCCAGCCCAGTCTGTCACGTGATGCCCTGTGTCTCTGTCCCAGTGGTGACCTCCCGGGAATCTTTTCCGGGGTCGGGACCTCATTTCCGGCCGCTTCCCTTCGTTACCAAGATGGCCGCCCCTGCCTACCGGATGTGCTGAGTCAGGCGGTGCAGCCAGATCCCTGAGGGCGGCTGAAGAGGCTGCGAGAGGCGGAGGTTTCAAACTGGGCCCGTGGAGGAGCAGGAGGCCCCCGGCTGGAGCACATCCCGAACTCATCACCATAGAAACCAGGAAAAATCATCTTCTATTAGTCTTTAATATCTATAATCAATATTAATCCAGAGAATAATAGATCATTAACAAGATTCAATTCAAATAGTATCAGGAATCCATCCAAATCTCTAAATAGCTTTTTATTATCAAACATCCATCCTTTATATAGCTAATCATTTATAAATCTTAATAATCTGTCACTAATCTGTCTGAATATTCAATAATAATATATCTAATCCTTTAAAAATCTTGATAATCTGTCACTAATCTGTCTGAATATTCAATAATCTCAATAATACTATATCTAATCCTGTATAAATTTTAATAATTTTTCACTAATCTGTCTGAATATTCAATAATATCAATAATCCTATATCTAATCCGTTATAAATCTTAATTATCTGTCACTAATCTGTCTGAATATTCAATAATCTCAACAATAATATATCTAATCATTTATAAATCTTAATAATCTGTCAGTAATCTGTTTGCATATTCAATAATCTCAATGATAATATATATAATTATTGATTAATCTTAATCTTCACTAATCTGTCTGAATATTCAATTATCTCAACATATGTAATAGATTCATTTTAATAATCTATCACTAATCTGACAGAGTATTCAGTCATCTCATTGATAAACTTGACCTATAATTAAATATATTTTTAACCTATCTAAACACTAAACCTCAAACCCCACAAACAAACACAGCCCCCAAACCTCAAAAACATTGAACTCCCAAACGCCTCTAACACTGAACTCACATACGCCAGTAACTGAATATATTTTGCAATTAGTCTCTCATTAATATACCTGATTGTGAGTTAGTCTCACTTCATATTTGTTCATTCATATTGAAACATGCTAATGCATTTCGTTATTACGTAATTTTGTTATGTAATTGCAAATGTTAATACATGTCATAATTAAGTAATTAAACTAACCTACCGATAATTATTCTAAAAGAGATAATTCATTTAATTGTCACTGGTCAAACCACATTCTCAGTGAATTTTAATCCCCTATTCACCTAATATTAGATTTTTACGAGTAATTGAGTATTGTCAATCAATTACTCATCTTAATAGAATAAGTAATTGTTTTTAATATTTTAAAACATGAAAATTATTTAAACGTTAATTTAATTTGTTATAAATTATAATTTGAATTTTATTAAATATCGGTTAGGGATTAATCTAAAAATCCCATGTAAAGTCACTAATTAAAAGTAGACATCAATAATTATTTGCCGTGAAATGTGTGATGTGCAACATTCGCCAGAATTGAAATTCTTTGCCCATTGCTCAGGAAATTGTCCAATTCGACTTAACTCGTCAAAGCCCAAAAACATTTGATATTTAATCTTTGAGAAGAATTGCTTCACAGCCAGGAGTGCGGGAGGGGACGCGGAGGCAGAAAGACACAATGACCACATCGCCGTTGGGTAAATTGAAGAGGCTGTTGGGACGGAGGGAAATGAGGGAGGAGAGCATGGAGCTGGACGAGGAGGAGGTCGATAGGATCCTGCGCCCTGACTCCATGCCCCTGGAGGAATACGAAGGTACCATGGTGGGTATGCACATCTCGGACAGTGCGGACGAGCCGACGGGGTTGCCAGGCACCCTGGCGGACAGGCAGAGCGACTTGGAGCGCTTCCCCCAAGCCATGCTGGGGATGCAGGTGAGGTTCCTGGACCAGATCGGCTTCAGGGAGCGCCCTTCGGAGGAGGTGCAACCGCTGGATGAAGAGGAGCAAGCAGGTAGGCTTTGCCCCCAAACATCGAACCCACCAAA
Organism: Cetorhinus maximus; assembly: GCF_964194155.1. Classification (NCBI taxonomy): domain Eukaryota; kingdom Metazoa; phylum Chordata; class Chondrichthyes; order Lamniformes; family Cetorhinidae; genus Cetorhinus; species Cetorhinus maximus. The sequence continues at coordinate 535,502 of NW_027596172.1, read as the reverse complement.
CACCAAACACACTGAACCCGAAAACAACTGAACACCAACACTGAGCCCCAAAACCCTGAGAGACAGTGAACCCAAAAAACACTGAACCCCCAATGCTTAAACACAGAACCCCAAAACCCTAACACACTGAACCCCCAAATCCCAAACACACTAAATCACAAATCAACTGAACATCCAAACCCAAATACACTGAACCCCTAAACCAACAAAATAATGAACCCCCAAACTCCCAAAACACTGAACCCCCAAACCACCGAACCCCCAAACACCGAACCCCCAAACTCCCAAAACACTGAACCCCCAAACACCCAAAACACTGAACCCCCAAACTCCCAAAACGCTGAACCCCCAAACCCCCAAAACACCGAACCCCCAAACTCCCAAAACACTGAACCCCTAAACCCCAAAAATAATGAACCCCTGAACACCCAAAACACTGAACCCCCAAACTCCCAAAACACTGAACCCCCGACCCTCCAAAACACTGAACCCCCAAACCCCCAAAATAATGAACCCCTAAACCCCCAAAACAATGAACCCCCAAAACACTGAACCCAATACCCCCCAAAACACTGAACCCCAAACACCCAAAACACTGAACCCAAAAATTACAAACACACTGAACCCTCAACCCACTAACACAGTAAACCACAAATCAACTGAACATCCAAACCCAAATACACTGAACACCCAGACCCCTAAAACACCAAACTGTTAAAACCCCGAACCGCTAAAACCCCGAACCGCTAAAACCCCGAACCGCTAAAACCCCGAACCGCTAAAGCCCCGAACCCCTAAAAGCCCGAACCCCTAAAACCCTGAACCGTTAAAACCCCGAAACGCTAAAACCCCAAACCGTTAAAACCCCGAACCGTTAAAACCCCGAACCGCTAACACCCCGAACCGCTAAAACCCCGAACCGCTAACACCCCGAACTGCTAAAACCCCGAAACCCCTAACACCCCGAAACCCCTAACACCCCGAAACCCCTAACACCCCGAAACCCCTAACACCCCGAAACCCCTAACACCCCGAAACCCCTAACACCCCGACACACTCAGCCCCCAAGACACGGGAGCCCCCAAGACACGGCAGCCCCCAAGACCGCAAAACGCTGGGCGCTGGACCCCTCCCAAACCACCTCCCAAAGACGCTGGACCCCTCCCAAACCACCTCCCAAAGACGCTGGACCCCTCCCAAACCACCCCCCAAGGCGCTGGACCTCTCCCAAACCACCCCCCAAAGGCGTTGGACCCCTCCCAAACCACCCCCCCAAGGTGCTGAACAACTAAAACCCCGAACCGCTAGAACCCCGAACCGCTAAAACCCCGAACCGCTAAAACCTCGAAACCCCTAACACACCGAAACCCCTAACACCCCGAAACCCCTAACACCCCGAAACCCCTAACACCCCGAAACCCCTAACACCCCGAAACCCCTAACACCCCGAAACCCCTAATACCCCGAAACCCCTAACACCCCGAAACCCCTAACACCCCGAAACCCCTAACACCCCGAAACCCCTAACACCCCGAATACCCCGAACACCCCGAACCTCCCGAGACACTGAACCACCCGAGACACTCAGCCCCCAAGACACGGCAGCCCCCAAGACCCCACAACGCTGGGCGCTGGACCCCTCCCAAACCACCCCCCAAGGCGCTGGACCTCTCCTAAACCACCCCCCAAGGCGCTAGACCTCTCCCAAACCACCCCCCAAGGCGCTGGACCTCTCCCAAACCACCCCCCAAGGCGCTGCATCCCAAAAATTCTGGTGTGGGTAAGGGGGAAACGACAGGGCTCCGGATGTAATGGGTAAGGAGGAGGCGAGCGTGTCCCAGAAGGTCTGTGCGAGGGGGTGTGTAGGAAGGTCTGTGCGAGGGGGTGTGTAGGAAGGTCTGTGCGAGGGGGTGTGTAGGAAGGTCTGAGCGAGGGGGTGTGTAGGAAGGTCTGAGCGAGGGGGTGTGTAGGAAGGTCTGAGCGAGGGGGTGTGTAGAAAGGTCTGAGCGAGGGGGTGTGTAGGAAGGTCTGTGCGAGGGGGTGTGTAGGAAGGTCTGTGCGAGGGGGTGTGTAGGAAGGTCTGTGCGAGGGGGTGTGTAGGAAGGTCTGTGCGAGGGGGTGTGTAGGAAGGTCTGTGCGAGGGGGTGTGTAGGAAGGTCTGAGCGAGGGGGTGTGTAGGAAGGTCTGAGCGAGGGGGTGTGTAGGAAGGTCTGTGCGAGGGGGTGTGTAGGAAGGTCTGTGCGAGGGGGTGTGTAGGAAGGTCTGTGCGAGGGGGTGTGTAGGAAGGTCTGAGCGAGGGGGTGTGTAGAAAGGTCTGAGCGAGGGGGTGTGTAGGAAGGTCTGTGCGAGGGGGTGTGTAGGAAGGTCTGAGCGAGGGGGTGTGTAGGAAGGTCTGAGCGAGGGGGTGTGTAGGAAGGTCTGAGCGAGGGGGTGTGTAGGAAGGTCTGTGCGAGGGGGTGTGTAGGAAGGTCTGTGCGAGGGGGTGTGTAGGAAGGTCTGAGCGAGGGGGTGTGCAGGAAAGTCTGAGCGAGGGTGATACGAGCGGGCATCCTCCTGAGCGTGGCTGTAATGTCTGATCATCACCTCCTTACAGCATCAAAGACACGAAGAGTCCTCAATTCGAAATGGAGCAAGCTGGCACTGGCCCTCTTTGCACTGTGTGGACTCTTTGCTGTTGCTGCCCTGGTGTTATTCTTTGAGGGTAAGACTCCGTCTTTCATTTGGTTTTACAAAGCCTCTTGTACTGACCCTCCGACGGTGCGGCGCTCCCTCAGTGCTTACCCTCCGACAGTGCGGTCCTCCCTCCGTGCTTACCTTCCTACAGCACGGCACTCACTCAGAACTGACACTCCAACAGTACTGTCCTCCCGCATCACTGACCCTCCGACAGTTCAGCACTCCCGCAGCACTGACCCTCCAACACTGAGGCACTCCCTCAGTACTGAACCTCCAACAGTGCTCTCCTCCCTCAATGCTGACCCTCCAACATTTCGGCACTCCCTCTGCACTGACCCTCCGACAATGTGGCACTCCCTCAGCACTGACCCTCCGATAGTGCGGCGCTCACTCAGCACTGACCCTCGGACAGCATCGCATTCCTTCAGTACTGACCCTCCAACAGCATGGCACTGTCTCAGTGCTGACCCTCCGACAGTGCAGCGCTCCCTCAGCACTGACCTTCCCGACAGTGCGGTGCTCCCTAAGCACTGGCCCTCCGACAGTTCAGCGCTCCCTGGGTTCTGACCCTCTGAGAGGGAGTCACACACAGGCCGCCCTCAATTCTGATTTGTACCGACCTGATTGTGGTGCAGGCTTGTCGGTAGAGAGATCCCTCGCTGAGCAGAAGCTGGCTGCTGAAACCATGGAAGATAATACTTCCAGACTGAAGGACGAACTCGCTGTGAAAGTCCCAACGGGCAAGTGCGCCAAGTTCCAAGAACTCTTCCGCAACTGGCTGTCGGCCTTCTGCAAGTTGGTCAGTAAGTGCTGTCCCGATAACCTCTTTTGTCTTTGGGGAGCGGCTGCCAAATTTCTACCACCCTGTTGTTCATTTTTACACTTATCCTCGGTTATTAACCAGCTTCCCTCCCTCGACCTAATCTGTTCATGTTTTTTTATTAATTCTTGCTGGGATGTGAGCGACGCTGGCAAAGCCAATATGTATTGCCCCCTCCCCAATTGTCCCTTCAACTGAAGGCAGTTCAGAGTGACCCACATTGCTGCAGGTTCGGAGTCACGTGTAGGCCGGACCCGGCATCAAGGGCAGGTTTCCTTCTCCATAGGACACCTGCCCCCATTGATATCTTAAACTTGAAATGAATGAACCCCACTCCAGCATCACCACCGCCCCCCAGCTTAACCCTCGAATTTCTAGCAAATGCAACCCCTTAAAGTAAATTGTCCCTTCCCATTTCTCCATCCCAGCCCCTCATAATTTTGCACCCCTCAATCAAATCGCCCCCAAACCCAGCCACTCCTCATCCTCCTGGTTTCCAAGGAGAACAGCTCCAACCTTTCCAATCTGTCCTCTTCGCTGCAATTTTCCAGTCCTGGGTGGCAACATCCTAGTATATCTGCTCTGTGCCCTCTCTCGTGCAGATACTTCCTTTCTGGAATGAGGCGACCAGAACTGTGCACAGTGCTCAACTTATGGTGATCTATGTTGATTTCTTTTTTCTCTTTTTTCTGACTTCATTTCTGCTCCATCATTCCCTCTCTCCCCTACCCACACACCAGACTGCAGCAGCGAGCTGTGCCACCGATTCTGGAAACCTTACAGGGGCGACTGCTAATATTTTTCTAAGGATGTCCTGGACTGGGAGGAGAGTCGGCAGAACTGCATTGAGCAGGGTGCGGACCTCTTGGTCATTCGCAACAGGAAGGAGCAGGTGAGCGGAGAACTGGGAGGTGTTTTTTTTAGGGACAGTGTAGAGGAAGCTTTACTCTATATCTAACCCCATGCTGTACCTGCCTTTGGAGTATTTGAATGGGACAGTGTAGAGGGTGCTTCACTCTGTGTGTATGCCCGTGCTGTAACTGAAGAGTGAGTTTTACTGTGTCTATGTCCGTGCTGTACCTGTAGAAGGAGATTTCCTCACTGCTTCTCCCTCTCCTCATTTTCAGAAGTTCATCGCTGGCTATGATGTACAGAAGGTGTACTGGATTGGGTTAAATGAGACCGCTGAAGGGGGATTGTGGAAGTGGGTCGATGGGACTGATGTCCAGGATGAGCTAAAGTGAGTGTTGAAAAATATCAAATTGTGTCGTATTCAGCAGGGGACCTGCAGTCGGTCCTAATCCCGTAGGGGTTACTTCCGGGCTCAGTATTCTTCATTCTTCCACTAGGGGAATAGCCTAGTGTCACTGTCACTTGTTACCCATCCTTAATTGCCACTTGAGTGGACGATGGTGAGTCGCCTTCCTGAACCCTGCAGATGGTAAATGCTGAGCTGTTCAAAACCCAGAGAGAAACTTCCAACCAGCACCCCGACTGTTTTACAATTTGTATTTAATTCGAGATGCGTGACTTGAATTCAGTAGTAAAAGCCCAAAAAATCTTCTGGGTTTATTAGAAAACTAAATTTAACCTTTTCTGATTTTAAAAAAAAAGAAATGATTTTAAGCGGATGCACAGGTTTGTAAATTACCAAGATGATAAGTCCTAGCTTCACTAGTTAATCTAACTCCCAGTTATATCTCCATTCAGACAACAGTAAAACACAGATTCAAAAGACCCAGGTAACGGAACACAATAACCTGGACTGTCAAAATCAATCTAACTTCCCTTCTCTTCACTTCAGTTCATGTACACCACACCTTGAGGCGACAAGAGCAAGTCAGAGGCTGGGAATCCTGCGACGAGTTATTCACCTCCTGACTCCCCACATCCTGTCCTCCACAAGGCACAAGTCACGAGTGTGATGGGATACTCTCCACTTGCCTGGATAGGTGCAGCTCCAAATAAACTCAAAAACCTCTACACCATCCATGACAAAGCAGCCCCACTTCATTGGCACCCCATCCGCAAACATTCATTCCAAACGTCACCAATGCACAGTAGCAGCAGTGTGTGTAGCATCTACAGGATGCCCTGCAGGAACTCACCAAGGCTCCTTAGACAGCAGCTTTCAGACCCACAACCACTACCATCTAGAATTGCAAGGGCAGCAGACACATGGGAACCACACCACCTGGAAGTTCCCCTCCAAGCCACTCGCCATCCTGACTTGGAAATATATTGGCCGTTCCTTCAGTGGTACTGGGTCAAAATCCTGGAACTGTCCTCCCTAAAAGCACATTGGGTGCACACACATCACATGGTCTGCAGCTCACCACCACCTTCTCAAGGGCAACTATGGATGGGCAATGAATGCTGGCCCAGCCAGCGAAGATCCCATCTCGTGAATGAATTTTTAAAAATCAATTGAGTCACACACACACACACACACACAGACATACACGATTCCTCTCCTCACAACAAATTCTAATTGCATGATGAAAATGATTATATTTTGCTGAGAAATCACTGCTGTCCATCTGGACCCGCACGGGGTCAGAGGAGCGTCCGCCTCTGTAAGACAAGAAACCGAGGGACCCCCTGTGGCATCGGTCCTGTTCCAGCAAAGCTCCAAATTCCCCACAGTCCTTTACCAGCTTTAAGGGGAAGAGCACGTGTGAGAGGGATTTTCCTCCCCTATGTCCTGGCCCCAATACTGAGCCTAGAAGTAACAGCAAAACTGAGCAGAAAATATCTAAGCACAGCCGTGTTGCTGTTGACAGTGAGCTGGCCACACGGGATAGATTATCTGCCCTGTTTCTAATGTGACATCTCTCTCTCTCTCTCCTTGCATCTCTGCTTATCTTCCCCACCTCTCACCCCCCACTCTTCCTCTTTCTACCGCTCTTTCTCTTGCCTGTCTCTCCCGCTCTCTCTCTTTCCTTGTTTGTCTCCTGCTCTCTCTCGTCTGTCTCTCCCGCTCTCTCTCTCGTCTGTCTACCGCTCTCTCTCTCTCTCCCGTCTCTCTCGAACTCACCCACACTCTCTCATCGTCTGTCTCTCCTGCGCGCTCCCTCTCTCCTCGTCTGTCTCTCTCTCTCGTCTGTCTCCCGCTTTCTCTCTCCTGTCTCTCCTGAACTCACTCACACTCTCTCATCGTCTGTCTCTCCTGAGCGTTCCCTCTCCCTTTATCCTCGTCTGTCTCTCTGGTCATCTGTCTCCCACACTCTTCGCTCTCTCATTCTCATTGTCTGACTCCCTTTCTTCCCTCCCCTCGGTCCCCTCCCTAAATCCAAGATTCTCGGACAGGGGCTACCCCAACAACTATTTTGACTACGAGTTGGAGCAGTTCAAGAAATGCGTCATGATCCGCAACAAAGCCTGGGCCAACGCGGCTTGTAACCAGGCCAATCACTGGATCTGCAAACGGAGAGCGGAGAAACCGCCCATCAGCCTGTGATCCCCGTCCCCGCAACCAGTCAGGGCCCCGGCAGCGAGGGCGGTGGAACGTCAAAATGTGATGGCGGGTGTTGGAAATGCTTCTCCCCATTCGATTCCCGTGTTCGGTGTTTGAAGTTGCTGTTGTTGTTGCGAGAGGACATGCTGGAGCAGTGCGGGTGGGGAACCGGGTGCCCTGTGTTTGGGGAGAAATCGGACGCTAACCTTTAACCACCTTCAGTCAGCCGGGGTGAAGAGGGGGTGGAGGTTGTCGAAGAGGTCTGTGTGGCCTTTTCTGATGCCCAGTGAATTTCGGATGCCATTCACACCTCATCGATCCGACTCGAACGACATCGGGTGGTGATCCTCACCGAAACTTCAGAGGGAGGGGCGTTCTGCTCTTCTCTGGCGCGCGCGATGTTCCTGTTCCGAAATAAAGCTGATCTTCAACGTGAGGATTGTGGCATCTCACCTCATTTCAGTACCCAGGAGACCCCTGGTATGTCGCCATTTCGGCTTGCAGGCTCATCGAACGGGACTGACGGAGCACCGCACTGTCGGAGGGTCAGTACTGAGGGAGCGCCACATCGCACGGTCGGAGCGTCGGTACTGAGGGAACGCCGCACTGTCGGAGGGTCAGTACTGAGGGAGCGCCGCACTGTCGGAGTGTCAGTGCTGAGGGAATGCCGCACTGTCGGAGTGTCAGTGCTGAGGGAGCACTGCACTGTTGCAAGGTCAGTACTGAGGGAGTGCCGCACTGTCAGAAGATCAGTACTGAGGGAGCGCTGCACTGTCGGAGGGTCAGTACTGAGGGAGCGCTGCACCGTTGCAGGGTCGGTACTGAGGGAGCGCCGCACTGTCGGAAGATCAGTACTGAGGGAGCGCTGCACTGTCGGAGGGTCAGTACTGAGGGAGCACTGCACTGTCAGAGCGTCATTACTGAGGGAGCACCGCACTGTCGGAGTGTCAGAGCTGAGGGAGCGCCGCACTGTCGGAGGGTCAGTGCTGAGGGAGCGCCGCACCGTCGGAGGGTCAGTGCTGAGGGAGCGCCGCACTGTCGGAGGGTCAGTGCTGAGGGAGCGCCGCACTGTCGGAGGGTCAGTGCTGAGGGAGCGCCGCACTGTCGGAGGGTCAGTGCTGAGGGAGCGCCGCACTGTCGGAGGGTCAGTGCTGAGGGAGCGCCGCACTGTCGGAGGGTCAGTGCTGAGGGAGCGCCGCACTGTCGGAGGGTCAGTGCTGAAGGAGTGCCGCACTGTCGGACGGTCAGTGCTGAGGGAGCGCCGCACTGTCGGATGGTCAGTGCTGAGGGAGCGCCGCACTGTCGGAGGGTCAGTGCTGAGGGAGCGCCGCACTGTCGGAGGGTCAGTGCTGAGGGAGCGCCGCACTGTCCGAAGGTCAGTGCTGAAGGAGTGCTCCACTGTCGAAGGGTCACTAGGCCCAGGATCGAAAATTTTATTAAATCTGTCAATTGATACATACGCAAGTTTAGATACATTGAATATTAACATTAAATTCATCAATTGACAGAACAAATGCACGTTTAAATGTGATTAATAAATGCGTGAATCGATAGTAAAAATACAACTTTAGATGAATTTAAAATGAGAACTGAGGATATTAATGGACAGAAGCCAAACAAGTTTCGATAACTTGAATATTAATACTAAATGTGTTAAATGACAGAACAACTGCAAGTTTAAATCAATTAAACCTAATTATTAAATATGTTGTCTGACAGGACATATCCAAGTTTAGGTAGAACACATTTGAGTATTAAGTATGTTAAATGGTGGGGGGAAAGCGGAGTTGCTTATTAAATGCGGCAATTTGCAGAACAAATGCAAAGCTGGACAAACTAAACCTGAAGATTAGATGTTCAGCGGGATGCGCCGCACATTTGATGATTGTTGATGTTTTAGCAGAGCAAGAAGTGAATTATTTCTGAATATTTACAAGATATTAAAGGGACTCGGGAACTGGGGACGGTGATTTATGCAAATAATCTGTTCAACTGTTAAATTTACTATTGAAAATGAATCTGCTAAAATATATTAAATGTGTTACTGAAATTAAATAATTATAAAAAGTTATCAACTATCGAAATTAAATATATCTGCAAAAATACATTACATTCAATATCAAAATTAAATAAATCTGCTGAAAGATTATATTAATTAGCAGCAGGGCAGCTCTCCCTCAGTATTGTCCCACCGACAGGGCAGCGCTCCCTCAGTACTGACCCTCCAACAGTCCGGCTCTCCCTTAGTACTGACCCTGCAACACTTCGTGTGTCCTTTCATACTGACCCTCTGACAGAGCTGCGCTCATTACTGACCCTCCGACAGTCCTTCCCTCCCTCAGTACTGACCCTCTGACAAAGCTGCGCTCCCTCAGTACTGACCCTCCGACAGTACGGCTCTCCCCCAGTATTGGCCCTCCGACAGAGCTGCGCTCCCTGAGTACTGATCCTCTGACAGTCCGATTCTCTCTCAGTATTTGCCCGCCGACAGTCCGTCTCTCCCTCAGTACTGACCCTCTGACAAAGCTGCGCTCCCTCAGTACTGACCCTCCAACAGTCCGTCTCTCCCTCAGTACTGACGCTTAGACAGTGCGGCAGTCCCTCAATACTGACCCCTGGACAGTCCGGCTCTCCCTCAGTACTGACGCTCCGACAGTGCGGCGCTCGATCATGACTGACCCTCCGACAATGCTCAGGCAGGAAGGAACCGTAAGACACTTCAATGGAATGAAGGGCGCCTACTTATTCAGACCAAGTGACACATGAAGAAAATTGCGGCAGTCCCCACGGCTCCACACCGGTAAAACCTTCTAATGACACGATCAAGCCAAGATCAGAAATGCAAAAGCCTGAAACCTCACCCGAGGGGAGCCGACATTTCAAACTATGTGGTCCAGTCCATATGTGTTGTGGTGTAGCAGGGTGGCGGTGAGGAGGTGGTTGGTGGGGGGAGGGCTGCTTGTAAATTCCCTTGGCCTCATGGACAGGACATTGTGACTGTTCCTCAGGGAATGATGGCCAGAGTCTGCCCTTCCTTCATACCCATGAGGTTGTAGTTTATGAGCGAATGATCGGGTCTGAAAGGGTCGACAAAGCGGATCGTGGTGAAGCTCGGGTTCCAGACAAATGACTCCAATCAGCTGTCAATATCTAGTCAAATATATTGTTAAACTGTGTTAATGTCATGTCAATTACATTGTTAAGTGCAAGACAAACAGGTGGTGGTTCTTATTTTTCATAGGGAAAACATCATTTCAATTTCATTAGATAAGTTCTAGTCCTGCATTTTGTTTCTGTGCCCCTTGCAGAGGCTGTCAATTTGTTAATTAGTTTGGAGTTAGCTAATAAAATAAAACAGTGTATAAATAGGGGATAGTTGGGGCACTGGTTGTGTCAGAGCAGAGCTGAGGCACTGAGCAAGTCAACAGACTTCCTCAATGAAGAAAAGGTCTGTTCTCGGTTTCTGCTTCACAAACTAGATTGGATCCTGTCAACTACCAGCGGCCTTGAACAATCACAGGGCCCCGTAGAGACGGACGTCTTCAGACACTTTTCAGCGTTTCGGGCAACTCCACCACCCCGGCTCATTCTGTAAAACACGAACAAACGCAACAACGGGTGCAGAACGATTTGCCATTCTGTTGCCTCCCCAGCCCCCACACAGATGAAGGACAACGGTAGGAATGATGGAGCAGATGCCAGGCCAGCGCTCCCTCAGTGGCTCTGCATCATTCGCTGGAAGATCAGGTGGAGGTGGATGGCGTTCTTCTCGCAGATGGCCGGGAACTTCGCCCCGCAGGCCTCGTCGTACCAGCGCCGCAGCCTCATCAGGCCGCAATTTTCCCTCATCCTGTACGTCCTGCTGAAGGCATTGTCCGGCTGTCCCGGCCCCCAGAACCTTCCGCGGGCAAAGTGAAAGCCAAATAAAAAGGAACCAGCAAGTGATCAGTGCTCACCTGGTGGTATTGAGATCCCTTATCTCAACAGAGCAGAAACAGCACCACAACCACCCCACCCCGTTCAAATTAAACAATCTGATCCCTGACCCTCTGCCTAACGCAGTCTGACCCCTGACCCTCATGTAACCTGTAAACTTCAAGTGTCCTCTTTTCTCTTGACCAAGACTGACCTCTGCCCCATTGATCCAATGCCTAACCCAGATTCCTCCTGACCCTCTGTCTAACCCTGATTCCTCCTGACCATCTGACTAACCTCTGGCTCCCTACATAACCCTTCACCCTCTGCCTAAACACCCTCACGTCTGCCCACTCCCTGACCTTCATCCTAAACCCTGACCTTCCCTTACCCTCTTTTTCACTCAGAAACTTTGCCAAACCTCAACCCATTGCCTAACCTGTGACACCCTGCCTAACCCAGGATCATTTGCATAACCCCTGACCCCCTACCCAACCCGTCACCCAGTCTGACCCCTAATCCCATCATATGACCTGTGACCTTCAGGCTGGCCTTTGTTCTCCTGACCCAGTTTGAGCTCTGCTCCTTCGAACGTGCATCTCACGTTGATTCTCACGACCCTCTGACTCAGCCTCTACTAGGCCTTTCTCCTCCGACTCACACAGTAGCCCCAGAGCATCAGCCTATCTCCACCTCAGTCACCCCTCGGTCAATCCCATCGCCACCACCACCCTGCCCACCGTATAACAAACTTGGGGCTGACCCTTTGCCACCCCGACCCCTGACACACTCTGTTACTCACGTTTTCCCATCCATGACTTTCGTCCCATCCAGCCACATCCAGATCCCTTCAGTCACCGAGTCTGTCATTCCAATCCAATAGGAGGCTTCTTTAGCTTGCTCAAACACGAAATTCTGTGGAAGTGGAAGGGCATCGTTAGTGGGCATCTGTGTAAACAGGAAATGTGGTAAAGGGAGTAATAGGGTGAAGGTGAAACTGGGAAAAGATGGGAATTTAGCAAAAGGGTGTCGGCAACACGTTGAAGAGCTTTGGAGAGAAAAGGAGCTTGGAGACAGGATAGTCAATCGCAAGGGCGGAGTGGGAAGGAGAAGTCAAGGTTGTATTTAAGGACAGGGCTGATGACGGCAGGTTTTAAGGAGAGTTAGACAGTGGCTGAGGAGAGAGGGATGTTTGCACTTGGCTAAAACCGGTGGCCGGGGAGGGGAACTTCGGTCTGGTGACCTTTCACGTGATTTTGCCGGGTGCGCACTACATTTTATACGGACGGTTCCTTCAGGAACTAGGATCTGATTCCTGGCATGAAGGGGAAAACAGCTGGGCCCTGGTAAATAACCACGTGACCAGGTCACCTGGGAGATGAACAATAGGGAAGCAAAGGGTCAACAAGGGTGATAAGGGGTGATATGTGGCGGTTTAAAGTTCAAGCAGTGGGGTTTGTGAGTTTGGAACAAGCTGGATTGGAGGAAATATCTCTCCACCACAATTCAATTGAAGTTCTGGCTGCGTGTAAAGAGAGTTAAAAATTATGTTAATTGAAAGACTATTATTGACAGTGAGTTGAATTTCTGAAATAGCTAAGCTGAAGAGTGTGTTTGAATGTGAGAGAGATAGATTGAGAGAAAGAGAGAGATAGTTTAACATACAAACCTCAAGAGTGAAAGAACATTAGGACCAAGGATGTCCTAACCCAAGCTGGTTCCGCTTAAGGCCCCAGAAGCGTCCATGTTGAATGTGGTGTTTGCAAACTTGGGGCAGCGGTGGAGATTAGAAAGGACCACCTTGCTTGGGGTAGTTGGAAGATCTCAGCCTATGTACAAATCTGTAGCCCAGAGAGGGCATGAGGGGAGATACGCGAGAAAGATGAGTTTTCAGGGCTTGGGCGGTGTTGGGAGTGGGTAGGTGGTCTTACAGAAAGTTTTGCCAGGTGGGCTCGTGGATGGGAAGAGGGACTCAGCAGATGCAACTGATTGGATAGACTCAATCTTATTGACAAGGGAGTGAGAGAGGCCCTGGCACTTCTGGTTGGAGGTAAGGGCAGAGGGGAGACATGTTACCTGCACCTGGTCGTTGTTGACGATGGCCAAGTGTCCCTGCTTGCTTGAGCACAGTTCCTTGCTCTGCTCCCAGCTAAGGCTGGTATCCGTTAACAGGAAGCAGCTTCTTGAGTATAGGAGCCAGCCAGGATCACAAATACTCGAGGGACATTCTGCATTGAGAGAGGGAATAGTGGAAACGTTCAGGAATCGATACTCAACTAGCAACGGTAAGAGTGTTCTCTAAATGGTGGGACTCTTCACCAATCACCTGCCCCCACCACACCGTGGGACTCCTGCCCCATCCGACCAATCTCTGGGTATCCTCACCCCCTCCGCCAATCTGTGGGACTCATCACCTCACCCTCCTTCACAAACTTTGGGACTCTTCACTCCCCCTAAAAACTGTGGGACACCACAGCACCTCAACCACCGCCCAACCCCCAGAAACTGATGGATACCTCAACCCTCCCTGATCAAAGCTGTGGGACACCTGACCCAACCCCACTACCAAACTGTGGAACTCCCCAGCACCTCAGTTCCCCACCCCACAATCTGTGGGACACTTCAGACATCCCTGATCATAGCCGTGGGACACCTGACCCCTCCCCCCAACCAAATTGTGGAAGTCCCCAGCACCTCGCTAACAACACCCCCCCCCCCCCCCCGCCTCCCCAGCCTAAAATATGAGACTCCTCAACCCACAAAGTGTGGGATTCCTCACCCCCTCCCGAAACTTTGGGACACGTCGCACCCACACCCTGCCTGAAAAATGCTGGACGCCTCACCAGCCACCACCCCAACCCCCCACCCAAACTATAGGGCTTCTCACTTTTCCAATTAGTCTTGAGGGGCTGATTGAGCCTCCGCTTGTTCCTGTGTTACATGCTCGAGGAAGGGGCTGAATGGACCTCCTCCTTTCCATGTCTAACAGGCGCGAGAGTGTGTGGTGGTGAGCTGAATGAGCCTGATCCTCTCTCTCACCACCCCCCTTGTCAGAGGCGACAGGGGTACATGCTCACCATACTTCTCGCAGAACAGGTGTAGCCGGTGTTCGGTAGTGTTTTGGAAGCGCATACAATCCTGTTGGTCTTTCAGCTGGGTCTGTCCTTGGAGTTTGACGAAGCTCTCAGTGGCGTTCTGCAGGCTGTCCCGCACAATGTTGAAATCCTCCGAGGCACCCACGTCTTGTGGAGGCAAAGTGAGAGAAAAAGAGAGAAATGTGTCAGCGGTCAGTCCTCACGTCACTGCGATCTGGCCCTCCCCACACAAACTAGGCCTCGGACCAGGGATTGACAACCTCCTTTCCCCGAAGTACACGCTTCTCTATCTCTGAACCAATCCCACCCAGATTGTCAAATGTCTCTCGTCGACAGGGGATGTATTATGACACAGACGGTGGTAAAGGCTTATTTTTTCAAATCCCAGAGGGAAACCTAAAGCAACCGTCATAACCCATTTATTCAATTTGTATCTTTCGAGGGGCAGGCTTTGAATTCAGCAGTAATAAGACCACTGAGTCTCAAGGGATTTTTTTATAAAACTAAATTAAACATTTATTAATACAAGGAGGATTGTAAACACATATACGTCCAAAAATTACTACAATAATAACGACATAATTCCCCTAATTAATCAGATTGTGAGTTAAACCCCCGGCAAGGCAACAGTAAATCGCATAGATTTAAACAGATACCTGGCAAAGCACACTCTGGACAATCAAAATCAAAGTGAAATTATTTCACCTCTGGATCCTTGCAGGCAGCAGCCTGAGGCTTCTCACACTTGTTGGATAATACAAAGCCTCTACCTTGCACACAATCCCCTTTCTCCTTTATACACATCTTTCTCTTTGAATATGAATTTCCCATTCTATCATTGGGCTTTTAACTTTACCTCTTCTAACAATAACATCCTTTCATGCCACCAATTTTATTAGTAACCAGAAAAAAAAACGAAACACATTGGCTGGCGTCATATGGCTAATGCAAGATTTCGCTCATTACTTTGAGATGGATTTTAAAAATACAAACTTCCCGCTTGACAAAACTTCCATATGTTTACCAAATTACCACATTCAAACCAACTTCTTTATGGTCATCCAAGCCTCCAGAACAGCTGGCTTTAATCCAATTACGACACACACACACAGACACATACACCACTAAACTCGGTTTAAAAAATATTTCCCAAATGCATTATAGACATTAATCTCAGCGTGACAGATGACAGTGTCGTGGTAAAGCCACTCGACCAGCAATCCAGTCTACTGCTCTGGGGACACGGTTTCAATTCCCACCACTGCAGCCGGTGGAATTTAAATTCAATTCATAAAATCTGGAATTGAAAGTTCCTCTCAGTCCTGGTGACCATGAAACGTCCATCGATTGGAGTAAAAACCCACCTGGTTCAGTATTGTCCCTTTAGGGGAATTAGTAAATCTGCCGTTCTGACCCGCAGTCGGGCCTACACGTGACTCCAGACCCACAGTAATACGGTTGACTCTTAACTACCTCTCAAGGGCAAAAAGGGGTGGGCAATAAATCGATGTGTCAATAAGAAAAACACTGCAATTTCAAGTAGGCCTCGCTGCATTGTCCTGCTTTTTCCGGTATATTTAGTTAGAATTGTGGCAGTAAAATCATATTTGAAACCAGAATTAATTTAATAACATATGAATTAGTACCAGGATTAGGCCATTCGGCCACTCGAGTCTGCTCCACCATTCAGTAAAATCATGGCTGATCTGATTGTGGTCTCAACTCCACTTTCCTGCCTTACCCCGCTGGGGAACCGATAACCCTCGACTTCCTCAGCCTTGAATATATTCAGTGAGCCGGACTCCACTGCTCTGTGGGAGAGAGAATTCCACAGGCTGACGAACCTCTGAGAGAAGAAATTCCTCCTCATCACCGACTTCAATGGAGGCCCCTTATTCTGAAACCGTGACCACCCACACCATGTTGCAGATTCTCCCCACGAGAGGGAAACATCCTCTCAGCATCCACACTGTCGAGGCCCCTTCAGGATCTGATATGTTTCAATAAGATCGTCTCGCATTCTTCTCAACTCTAAGAGGGGACTTGACAGAGTCGGTGCTGAAAGGATGTCTCCCCTCGTGGGGGAGACCAGAACGAAGGAGGCGGGAGAGGCACAGTTTAAAAATAAGGGGTCTCCCATTTGAGATTAGGAGGAATTTCTTCTCTCAGAGGGTTGTGAGGCTTTGCAACTCTCTTCCCCAGAGAGTGGTGGAGGCTGGGTCACTGAATATTTTTTTGTGGCAGAGGTGGATAGATTCCTGACTAACAAGGGATTCAAAGGTTATCGTGGGGCGGTTCGGCGGAATGTGGAGTTGAGGCCACAATCAGATCATGATCTCATTCGAAAATGGGACAGGCTCGAGGGGCTGAATTGCCTCCTCCTGCTCCTAATTCATATTTTCATTGGACGCTCCAATGAATACAGGCACAACCTGTCCAAGGTTTCCTCATCAGGCAAACGCATTCATCCCAGGAACTATACGTATAAACCATCTCTACAAGGCACAAGTCAGGAGTGTGATGGAAAACTCCCCACTTGCCTGGACGAGTGCAGCTCCCACAACACTCAAGAAGCTCGACACCAACCAGGACAAAGCAGCCCCGCTGGATTGGCAGCCCATCCACAAACATTCACTCCCTTCACCACCGGGGCACAGTGCAGTCAGTGTGTACCATCTACAAGATGCACTGCAGCTCACCAGCACCTTCTCAAGCGGCAATTAGGGATGGGCAATAAATGCTGGCCCAGCCAGCGAATCCAGCATCAAATGAATAAATAAAGAACACTCGGTTTCCCGTCTTCTCTCCAGCTAGCAATTTGTGCATAGAAAGCTCCCATGAAGAAGGGATGTTAGGATCATCAAATCATACAAATTAGCAGGAGTAGGCCACTCGGCCCCTCGACCTTGCTTCGCCATTCAATCCGATAATTCAATAACAATTCAATAGTTCCATTATTATAATAACACTAATAATTATTCAATAACATTCAATAACACCCTTATACAAAAAGGCAAGGAGACAAAAAAACAGGTAACTATCGTCCAGTTAGCTTAACATCTGCCATTGAGAAAATATTAGAGTATTATAAACGATGTAATAACAGCGTTTGTAAATTCATAATATAATCAAGAAGTGTCAGCATGGCTTCAACAAAGGGAAACATGCCTGACAAATTTATTAGAAGTATTTTTGGAGGAAACAAGCAGGATAGATAGAGGGGAATCAGTGGATGTGACATATTTGTATTTCCAAAAGAGGTTCAATAAGGTACTGGTCATAAGGCTACTTAAAAAGATAAAAGCCCATGGTGCAGTGGGTTGCATATGAGTATGGATAGAGGATTGGCTAATTAATAGAACAGATAGTTGGGATAATGGGGGCATTTACAGGATGGCAACCTGTAACAGGTGGAGTGCCACAAGGATCAGTGCTGGGGCCACAATTATTTTCAATATGCATTAATGACTTGGGTGGTGGAAGGCAATGTACTATCGCCAAGTTTGTGGATGACACAAAAATAGGTGGGAAGGCAAGTGGTGAGGATAACAAAATGAGTCTACAGAGGGGAATAGCCAGGTTAAGTGAGTGGGCAGAAACTTGGCAAATTGAATATATTGTGGGAAAATGTGTAATTAAGCACTTTGACAGGAGTAGAGGAGCTGTAATTTATTTACATGGAGAAAGACTGCAGACAGCTATGACACGGAGGGATTTGGGAGTCCTTTTGCATGGATCACAAAAAGCTAATATACAATTCAGCAGGTAATCAGGAAGGCATATAAAATGTTGGCCTTTATATCAAATGGAATTGAGTATGAACACAGGGAAATCTTGCTAAAACTATTCAAGGCAACAGTTGGACCACACCTAGGATACTGTCAACAGTTTTAGTCCTAGTTAGTTTAGGAGATAACTGCCATTAGAGGCAACCCAGAGAACGTTCACTAGGTTGATCCCAGGGATGGAGGGATTTTTTTCTTAGGAGAGGTTGAGTCGGTTGGGCCTGTAGTCATTGGAGTTTAGAAGAATGAGAGGTGACCTTACTAAAACATAAAATATTCTTAGGGGGCTTGGCAAGGTAGATGCTGAGAGGCTGATTCCACTTGTGGGAGAGTCTAGGACCAGAGGGCATAATCTCAGAGTAAGGGGACGTCCATTTAAGACAGAGATGAGGAGGAATTTATTCTCCCAGAGCGTGGTGGATCTGTGGAGTGCTGGATCTGTACCTGCTGAATCGTTAAGTATATTCCAGATTGATGTAGACAGATCTTTAATCAGGAAGGGAATCAAGGGGCATGGGGAAAAGGCAGGAAAGCGGAGTTGAGCATTATCAAATCAGCCATGATCTCACTGAATGGCGGACAAGACTCAATGCACTGAATGGCCTCCTTCTACTCCTACGCTTTATGGACTTATACGATCGTGGCTCATCTGATTGTAGACTCAGCTCCACTTCCCTGCTTGCCCCTCCACACCCAGAGCCACCCCCCACCCCCACAAATAACCCTGGACTCCCTCGTTCATCAAAAACAGGTCTAATGCAGCCTTGAATATATTCAGTGACCCGGCCTCCACTGCTCTCTGGGGGTGAGAAATCTAAAGACTAACAAGCCACACAGGAAAGACAGGAAAAAAAATGCCTTATGTCAGTTGGGGAGTCAGTGGTGGTGAGAGGTAAAGTCACTGGGTTAATAATGCAGCAGACCCAGGCTGGTACTCTGGGGTTCAAATCCTACCACAGCAACTGTTGGAATTTAAATATTTAAATTTAATTAATAAAATCTGGAATTAATATCTAGTCTCTATAACGGCAACCGTAAAACTATCATTTATTGTTCTAGGAACCCATATGGTTCACTAGTGTCCTTCAGGGAAGGAAATCTGCTGTCCTTACTCGGCCTGGTCTATATGTGACTCCAGACCCCCAGTAATGTGGTTGATTCTTCACTGCCCTCTGACATTGCCAAGCAAGCCACTCAGTACAAGGAAATGGGGATTAGGGATGGGTAACATATGCTGACCTTGCCACCGACGCCCGCACCCCAAAGAATAAATTAGAACCATCTTCAATGGGAAGCCCCTTGTACAGAAACTGTCTCCTCATTCTTGATTCCACCAAAAGGGAGAAGCATCCTCCCTATCAAGCCCCTCTCAGGATCTTATATGTTTCAATAAGATCTCCTCTGATTCTTCTGAATGCCGATTTGTACAGTCCCAAACTGTCCAAACTTTGTTTCAGAGAGATCTGGCTGTCTTAGCGTATGAATCACAACAGGTTAGTCTGCAGGTAGAGCAAGTAACTAGGAAAACTAATAGAATGTTATCATTTATTGCGAGGGAGAATCAAATACAAAAGTGAAGAGGTTATGATTCAGTTATACAGGGCATTAGTGGGGCCACATCTGGAGTCCTGTGCACAGTATTCGTCACCTTATTTCAGAAAGGATGTAAATACATTTCAAAAAGTTCAGGGAAGGTTTACCAGACTAATACCAGGGATGGGCGGGTTGTGTTATGAGGTAAGGTTGGACAGGCTGGGCTTGTATCCACCGGAGGTTAGAAAAGTAAGAGGCGATTTGGTTGAAAACGTTAAGATCCTGAGGGGTGTCAACAGGGAGGGTGTGGGGAGGATGATACACCCTTTGGGAGAATTGAGAATGAACGGTTTCAAAATGAGGGGTCGCCCATTTCAGACTGAAATGAGGAGCAGTGTTTTCTCTCAAAGTGTTGTGAGTATTTGCAAGTGTCTTCCTCAAAAGGCGGTGGAAGCAGAGCCTTTGAATATTATTAAGGCCGAGCAAGATTGATTCTTCATTAGCAAGGGGGTGAAAGGTTATCAGGGGGTTGGCAGGAATGTGGGGTCAAGGTTACAATCAGATCAGCCGTGATCTTATTGAAAGGCGGAGCAGACTCGAGGGGCCGAGGGGCCCAGTCCTGTTCCTAATTCATTCGTCACTATGACAAAGCCCTTCATCCCAGGAATCAGCTCAGTGAACCTTGCCTGAACTCTTGCAGTATAAGTATATTTCTCATTAAATAAGGAGAACAAGCTGGACAGAGCGGTCTCACCAGCCGTGCTTGTGTACTTACAGTTCGTTGCAAAGTATGTCACAAGGCAAAGTAGGACCACAGAGGCGACGACACCAGCGATGGCGAATGCCATGAAGATAGCTTGGACCCTCTTTTTACGGAGAGCTGCCCCTGATATCACAGAAAGAAAAGGGAATAATAAAAACTGCAATCCTAGATCACACTTCACCAGCCAATGAGCACGAAATCGGAACCGTTGACCCGGTTGCAGTGCAGGAAGTGCGTCACCAAATTTACACACAGCAAGAACCCCAAATGGCAAGGAAATAAGGACCCAAATCATCTGAGCTCCCAGTGACGTGGGTTGAGGGAGAAATCTTGGCTCCAGGATCCTGGGGAGCAATGTTCCCACTCCCCCAGCTCGTTTACAGTGCTGGCCTGGGAGGACATTTACATCCACCACAGGTGGCAGGTGGGGCCCGCGATTTGATGAGCTCCCTCAATACTGACCCTCCGACAGTGCGGCGCTCCCTCAGTGCTGACCCGCTGACAGTGCGGCACTCCCTCAGTGCTGACCCTCCGACAGTGCGGCGCTCCCTCAGTGCTGACCCTCCGACAGTGCGGCGCTCCCTTAGTGCTGACCCTCCGACAGTGCTGCACTCCCACAGTACTGACCCTCCGACAGTGCGGCAATCCCTCAGTACTGACCCTCCGACAGTGCGGCGCTCCCTCAGCACTGACCATCCGACAGTGCGGCTCTCCCATAGCACTGACCCTCCGACAGCGCGGCGATCCCTCAGTACTGACAATCCAACAGTGCGGCGCTCCCTCAGTACTGACCCTCTGACAGTGCAGTACTTCCTCAGAACTGACCCTCCGACAGTGCAGTACTTCCTCAGAACTGACCCTCCGACAGTGCAGCGCTCCCTCAGTACTGACCCTCCGACAGTGCAGTGCTCCCTCAGTACTGACCCGCCTACAGTGCGGAATTCCCTCAGTAGTTACCATCCGACAGTGTGGCACTCCCTCAATGACGCTCCGACAGTGCGGCGCCCAGTCAACGAAGGGAAATCCAAAGGAAGGGCCACCAATGTTGGAGTTATTATAAAGTGTGGTGCACACGAGGCCACGATGAAAGTCAGGGAGCAGGGATGTTTTGCAGATATTACTCAGTGATGGGTTGGGGGAGGGACTCGAGCACGAGGAGAATGGAACCAGTGCCGTTCAGTTTGTTCGCTCGCACTCACTTTGGCTTTCGACCTCGTCGTAATCCTCTTCCTCCAAGACATCATCTTCGATATCCATGATGAGGTCCGGCAGGTCATTATCTTCGTCGTACTCAAGGGACTCGACATCCCCTCCTGTTGCACGGTCATCATCTACTCCTCTCCGCCCAGGGTTCCTGGGCAGCACTTTAGACCCCCTCATTCCCCCTTCACCCTCAACTGATCAACCAGTGCCAAAGACAAAGATGTCCACTCACCTCAACTCCCCATATAATCTTACCCTGTATTCTAAACTTCACCAGCAACAGATCAATTTCAACCACCTCACTCAGTCGAATGAGTAATTCAACAAATCCAACTGTGAAGCTGAGTTGACTTTTCGATTCAGGCAGTGGAGGTTATTTTTGAAGTGTCTAAGGATCAATTTGCGGGTTTTACAGCGTGAGGAATTCTAAATTTTGTGTCTATTTTGCCATTTATTTCGACATAACCACTGCTTTAAGCTTGCGTCTGAGATTGCATCTTAATTGTTCAATAAAGATTTGAGAAATTAATTATTTTTTAATTCATTGCTCTGCATAAAGTATTACATCAGTATAGTTAGAAATAGAAGTATTATTTGAGATGTCTTATTAATAAGCTAATGATGGATTATTCAGATTTAGAGTTATTTGATTATGTGAATAACACATTATTAAAATCAATCAAATATTTAGTATACTAATGATGGATTAGTGCGATTAATTGAAAAATGAGTCTGAAAATAATGCATTAAGTTAAATTAATAATTAAGTATGGAAAAAGTTAATTTATTAAGTGAAATAAATACCTGGCAAAATTAATGATGGACTATTGCAAAAATTAACAATTAGAGATCAGTGAAGCCAATTAATCACTAGGCTGATTAATGATCAACAACTGGGATAAAACTTTTCTATTAACAGATTATAAAGTTATAATATATCACTGTTAAGCAATTGAGAATGATTACACCTACACTAATAACAAGTTATGAATAATTAATTTCGAAGCTTTGTTGAATTAATTAGGATTGTTAACAGTGGACATTGAAATTAGTTATAAGAGGCACCCGCTATAAATTGTTGACATTAACTTGTAATTAGCTACATTAAAGAGGGAATATGTTTACATAAGAAATACAATTATTAAACAACTATTATGTGTTGGAAGTATTAAATAATAACAGGTTGTTGACATTAATAATTTGGTAGATGTGATGGATAATACTAATTAGTAATTAGATATATCAAGTACAGATTAAGATTAATCAATAATTAGATGTTGATTATTGAGTCATTAATACAAATATTAGTGATATTTAATGACTAATGGATAATTAGCTATTTTAATGATAAATTATTGAGAGTAACTAAAACTTGCATAAGTGATAGTTCATTACATTTAATTAATACTTACAGCTCCTAATTATAGGTTATCGCCCTCCTCAGTACAGACAATTAGACGGTCTAATCTAGGGAATAGAGATGATTTAGTATTTGGATTAATGTTCGATTAAGTTTAATAATTAGATTTATTAAAAATAGCAATAGACTAATTAATTGATAATTATATTAATAGATTATTCAACAATTAAACTGAGTAGTATTGATTATTAAGCTAACTTAGATATATTAATGATAAATAACTAAGGTTATTGAATAATTAAACCGATTAATGATAATATGCATCAAAATGAAACATATTAATATTAGATTCATTCGATTATTGAATATTCTGACGGTTTATTGGCTCAGCACTTCCGGCGGACATTTTTGGGAGAGGGAAGGAGACGGAAATGAAGTGGCGACCCCGGGAATGAGGTTATGACCCTGGAAATGATTCCCGGGAGGTCACCGCTGGGGCAGAGACACAGGGCATCACGTGACAGGCTGGGCTGTGAGACTCAGTGGAGCAGAACAGAGAGCGAAACAATATTAATATATTAATAACTGGAGACTCAATGGAGCAGAACAGAGAGCGAAGCAACATTAATAAATTAATAATAACTGGAGACTCAATGGAGCAGAATAGAGAGCGAAGCAATATTAATATATTAATAATAACTGGAGACTCAATGGAGCAGAATAGAGAGCGAAAAAATATTAATATATTAATAATATCTGGAGACTCAATGGAGCAGAACAGAGAGCAAAACAATATTAATATATTAATATCTGGAGACTCAATGGAGCAGAATAGAGAGCGAAACAATATTAATATCTTAATAATAACTGGAGACTCAATGGAGCAGAACAGAGAGCGAAACAATATTAATAATAACTGGAGACTGGAGCAGAATAGAGAGGGAAACAATAATATATTAATTACAACTGGAGACTCAACTGAGCTGAATAGAGAGCGAAACAATAATAATATATTAATAATACCTGGAGACTCAATGGAGCAGAATAGAGAGCGAAACAATATTAATATATTAATAATCACTGGAGACTCGATGGAGCAGAATAGAGAGCTAAACAATATTAATATATTAATAATCACTTTAGACTCAATGGAGCAGAACAGATAGCGAAGTAATATTAATATATTAAGAATAACTGGAGACTGGATGGAGTGGAATAATGAGCGAAGCAACATTTATATATTAAAAATAAATGGAGATTTAATGGAGCAGAATAAAGAACGAAGTAAAATTAATATACTTATAATAACTGGAGACTCAATAGAGCAAAATAGAGAGCGAAGCAATGTTAATATATTAATAATAACTGGAGCCTCAATGGTGCAATACAGAAACGAAGCAACATTTATATATTAATAATAAGTGGAGACTCAATGGAGCAGAAGAGAGAACAAAGCAAAATTAATATATTTATAACTGGCGACACAATGGAGCAGAATAGAGGGCGAATCAAAATTAATATATTAATAATAACTGGAGCCTCAATGGAGCAGAATAGAGAGAAAACCGATACTCGATGCGGCGATGGGGTAGTGGTTTTGTCATTAGATTACCAGAAACCCAGCAGCACTTTCTGGACACCCGACTTCGAATCCTCACCGCGGCAAATGGTGGAATCTGAATTAAATAAATATCTGGAATTAAAAGTCTAATAATGACCATGAAACTATTGTTGTAAAAACCCATCTGGTTCACTAATGTCCTTTAGAAAATCCGACCTTACCTGGTCTGATCTGCAGGCGGCTTCCACAGCAAAGTGGTTGAATCTTAAAGATGCCTCTGAAAAAGGGCAATAAATGCTGGCCGGGCCAGCGACGCGCCCACATCCCATGAATGAATAACTGCAGAGTCAATGGAGCAGAACAGGGAGAAAATCGATATTAATATGTGAATAATAACTGGAGACTGATCTTCCGTTTAATCACTGGCATAAAACAACTTTAATACCTGAATAATTGCTAAATTCTGGTTTATGTTAGATAACAGTCCACAAGTTTAAAATACAAAGTGTATTGTTTTCAGAAATGATTTACTGATGTTGATACTTGAATTCCCCTCTAATCCTTTGGTAGATGTAAACGAGCGAATCACCTTCTTGCAGCCAGACTGGACATCGACAGTCACAAAGCCACCGCATAGCAACTTCACCCATTTCCAGCGCTGTAACTGCTGGCTGCTATCTCCACCCAGAGGCAGCATGTATCTCTGACAGTGCAGCACTCCCTCAATACTGATACTCCGACAGTGCGGCACTGCCTCAGTGATGACCCTCCGACAGTGCAGCGCTCCCTCAATACTGATACACCGTCAGTGCGGCACTCTTTGAGGACTGATCCTACGACACTGCGGTGCTCCCTCAGTACTGACTCTCCGAGAGTGCGGCGCACTATCTATACTGATTCTCGGACAGTGCGGTACTCCCTCCGTACTGACCCTCCGAAAGTGCAGTACTCCCTCAATACTGACCTTCCGACATTGCGGTACTCCCTCAGTACTGACCTTCCGACATTGCGGTACTCCCTCAGTACTGACCTTCCGACATTGTGGTACTCCCTCAGTACTGAACTTCGCCAGTGCCGCATTCCCTCTTTACTGAGCCTCCGACAGAGCGGTACTCCCCCAGTACTGACCGTCAGGTTGATCGGGACCGGCTCCGACCTCCGTTTACAGATACAGTGCTGCGGAGCGCTGCACGCAGCGCTAGCCCAGGCTCCTCGGCGCAGGGAGACGCAGTTCTTGAAAGCCTCCAGCCAGTAGTCGAAGTGACTGTTGGGGCTGCCTTGGTCCCAGAATCGAGGAGTTGGGGAGTTGGGGGGGTGGGGGGCGGGGGTATTGGGTTTGAGAGTGAAAGTACCAGCACCGGTACAGCACGGGCATAGATACAGAGTAAATCTCCCTCCAAACCGACCCCATCAAACACTCCCAGGACAGGTACAGCACAGGGTTAGAGACAGGGTAAATCTCCCTCCACACCGACACCATCAAAAACTCTCAGGACAGGTACAGCACGGGGTTAGATACAGAGTAAAGCTCCCCTTACACTGTCCCCATCAAACACTCCCAGACAGGTACAGCACGGGGTTAGATACAGAGTAAAGTTCCCTCTATACTGTCCCCATCAAACACTCCCAGGGCAGGTACAGCACGGGGTTAGATACAGAGTAAAGCTCCCTCTACACGGACCCCATCAAACACTCCCAGGACAGGTACAGCACGGGGTTAGATACAGAGTAAAGTTCCCTCTACACTGTCCCCATCAAACACTCCCAGGACAGGTACAGTACGGGGTTAGATACAGAGTAAAGCCACACGACCACTATTGGTGTCCATACCTTCCTGGGTCTCCTCCGCACTCATCTGGTCATTATCCCCTCCGGCGGCCTTTTCCTCTCGCTCCACCTCAATCTGCCTCTCGGCTGACCCCGTGAGCGCTCCTCCAGCGAGCTGTCGTCCTCTTGCTGCCTCCGTCTAACCCAAACCTCCTCCTCATCATCATCCGCCATGTAGGGGGAACTCTCCTCCTCTTCAGCATCCCCTGGGCTGATTTACCAATCATTTCAGACCGATTGTCCCAGCGCTCCTTTTAAAACTGGCTTCACATTCTTCACTCCAGTTTTCTCACTCACCTCACCCACATGCCCTGTTTGTTATCAACATAAATTCGGCCAAAGTAAAGGAGGGGATTATTGATCCATATCTGCAATCGCCTGGACTAAATCGCGTTTCGAACGAACCAAACCCTGTGCCTCATTTTTCAAAGAGACTCGTTATTGAGGTTAACCATTGATTATTAACGGCCAATTCAAGGTAATCTCTCAAACAACTTGGATTATGTACTGCAGATTATTCTGTATTTGGAATTAATAATTAATAGTTACAATTATGATGTGATTGGATTTGGTTTGCCGATATATGTTAAAGGATAAAGCGATTAATTATTTATTTCTGAATTAACAACTGTAAGTAAATGCAGATTAAACCTTCCGCATCATTGCCGGATCAATAAGAGATTTTTTTTAAAAATACCTTCACAAACGTTGAGAATGAGTTTTAAATATTTCGATAAATTACTAAACGTTCACCTAAATCATAACGTATTTTGTTTGTTAGATTAGTATTACTGATCGATTCGGATTAATGTATTGAACACCCTGATTCTTAAATAGGGTGATTAATTATTAAATATTTACCAAAATGTTCGATGAGCCAAACGTTGAACATTTGGTTAGCGCGGGTGAAGATCAATTAATTATTTCAAAGTAGTCAACGAGGTAGATAAATAATTTGCATGTGTTAATATATAAAGGAACACACGTTTAATGAAATTAACTATGATTATTAAATAACAAACGAATTTAGTATTTAGACTGCGCAAACATTTACAGATTATTTAGTGATTAGCACAGGTCTATGCAGAATAATAAGTATTTCTTGAATACAAAGGTTAAATATGATTGTGAAATATTCAACAACATTCTTAAATGTGTACAAAAAGTATTAAATATATTTATTGTTGTTTAACTATTGATAATAGAGAAAATGAATGATGGGTTATTTAATGAACGAGTTGATTTAGGGAACAAACACAAATTTTGATAAATTAATTATAAATACTAAACACCTGAAAAATGTATCATTCAGGCAGACAAAGGCAAGTTTTGATCAGTTATATTATGAGCATTATGTATTAAGATGAATTATACTATTAATTGTGCAAATGTTTACTGATTATTACAAATTTAGCCAGGCGGCTAATAAACAGTAAATTCTGCTATTGTATTGGAACAACACAAATTTACATAACTACAGTTATTAAATATGTAGCTGAGTTATTATTGTTATGCTAATTCTTACCAGCCATTACCAGCCAGTCATTTATTGAAAATTTGTGATAGATAGAACAAAGAGAAGTTTAGAAAATATAAATGCTTTTAAGCATGAAGCCAAATTATTATTAAAAGCAAGTTTTATTTAAATTTTGAATGAGCTGTTGTTTACTGATTAATATAGATTATTTGAAAGTACTGGATTATTTAAATAGGCTAATTGGTAGAATAAAGACATGTTTAAAGAAAGTAAAATATATATACGAAATGTGTTAATTAACAGAACAAACGCAAGTGTAAATCGAATGTTTCAAATCTGCCAATTGATACAAATGCACGTTTAGATAAATTAAATATTAACATTAAATTATTCAATTGAGAAAACAATTACTCGTTTAAATTTAATTAGTAAATGTTTGAATCGGGAGAACACTACTTTGAATGTATTTAATATTAATCCTGAGTACATTAATAGACAGAAGGCATACAAGTTCAGATAACTTGAATATGAATGCTAAATGTGTTAAGTGACAGAACAACCGCAAGTTTAGATAAAGTAAATCTAATTATTATGTTGACTGACAAGACAAATCGAAGTTTAGGTAAAACAAATGTGTGTACTAAATATTTTAAATGATGGGGGAAAAAGGAGTTGCTTATTAAACGCGGTAATTTGCTGATCAAATGCAAAGCTGGACAAAGTAAACCTGCAGATTATTTGTTCAGCCACATTGTTACTTGGGCTGCGCCGGTCATTTGATGATTGCTGACGGTTTAGCAGAGCAAGAAGTGAATTATTTGGTGAAGATTTACTAAGATATTGAAGGGATTTAGGAGCTAGAGACGATTATTTATGCTAAGAAACTGACCAATTATTAAATTTAATATTGTAAATGAATCTGCAATAATATGTTAAACTGAATACTGAAAATAAATATGCCAAACCATCTTAAATGTATTACTGAAATTAAATAATCAAACGTTAACAAAGTACCTATTGAAATTAAATATACCTACCAAAATGTATTAAATTAAACATCAACATTGAATAAATCTGCTATAAGTTTATATTAATTGGCTGAAGGCCCCCACATTTAGGCAAATTAAATATTATTACCATGTGTTAAGGGACAGAACCAACACAAGTTTAATTACAGTAAAAGCGATTATTAAATGTGTTAATTGACAGGAATATATCGATTTAAAATCATCCAAAATATATTACAATTGAAAATTAAATTAATTAAATCTCTCAAAATATATTAAATTGAATTAACAGAACAAATGCAAGTTTAAATGGAATATGATTATTAAATCTGCCAAATGATTTCAACGCAAGTTTAGATAAATTAAATGTCAATACTATATGCATTAATTGCCAGAACACACACACACGTTTTAAATAAGATTACTTTGTTAATCAATAGGAAACAGCACGAGTGGAGATAGTTTTATATAAACATTAACATTAAATCTGTTTAAATGTGATTGGAATTCAATAGATATTGAATTGATATGAATTTAATATTGAAATGAAACCCGCCAAATGATGAATTGAAGCTTTGAATTGTAATTATCTGATAGAAAGTATCAGGATTCCTCAGGGAAATTGCTGAATGTTGGATTATGTTAATATTTGGGGGAATTAATTAGTATTTTTGAACATTTGAGTTTAGGGGATGTTAATGGTTAATTGACGATTATCGGTTGCCCTCCGGCTAATTTCTATCACTTATTGGATAATCCTCCCTCTGAGGCCCCGACAGAAGCTGCCTCCGGGACCAGGCCGTAAAAAGAGCCTGGGCCTCTCCCCGCGGTGCCTGGGGGAGTTAGGCCGCACCCAGCACACGCCGCCCGGCTATAGAGCGGATCGCCACCACCGCCATATTAGGTAAGGCTGGGACCGGAAGAGGAGGTATCCAGGGGCGAGGGAAGGAAGGGGCGTAGCCTCGGCAGACATGACGTCAGGGTAAGCGACTGTTGCGTCTGGCATCGCAATAGTGAGAGAGATGCGCGCGCAGCCAAGATTCCCATGGACACCAGAGGGTGAGAACAACCCAGAGTGAAAATAGAGGAAATTAATTAATAAATTAGAGAGAGAGAGAGAGAGTAACCCAGTGTGAAAATAGAGGAGGAAATTAATTAATAAATTAGAGAGAGAGAGAGAGAGAGTAACCCAGTGTGAAAATAGAGGAGGAAATTAATTAATAAATTAGAGAGAGAGATAGTAACCCAGTGTGAAAATAGAGGAGGAAATTAATTAATAAATTAGAGAGAGATAGTAACCCAGTGTGAAAATCGAGGAGGAAATTAATTAATAAATTATATAAAGAGAGTAACACAGTGTGAAAATAGAGGAGGAAATTAATTAATAAATTAGAGAGAGAGAGAGTAACCCAGTGTGCAAATAGAGGAGGAAATTAATTAATAAATTAGAGAGAGAGAGTAACCCAGTGTGAAAATAGAGGAGGAAATTAATGAATAAATTAGAGAGGGAGAGAGATAGTAACCCAGTGTGAAAATTGAGGAGGAAATTGATTACTAAAGAGAGAGGAAGTAATACAGTGTGAAAAAAGAGGAGAAAATTATCTAATAAATTAGAGAGAGAGAGAGTAACCCAGTTTGTAAATAGAGGAGAAAATTAATTAATAAATTAGAGAGAGAGAGACTGAGAGAGAAAGAGTGTAACCCAGGGTGGAAATAGAGGAGGAAATTAATTAATAAATTAGAGGGAGAGAGAGAAACCCAGTGTGAAAATAGAGGAGGAAATTAATTATTAAATTAGAGAGAGAGAGAGAGTTACCCAGCGTGAAAATAGAGGAGGGAATTAATTAATAAATTAGAGAGAGAGAATAACCCAGAGTGAAAATAGAAGAGGAATTTACATAATGAATTAGAGAGAGAGAGAGAGAGTAACCCAGTGTGAAAATAGAGGAGGAAATTAATTAATTAATTAGAGAGAGAGTGAGTAACCCAGTGTTAAAATATAGGAGGAATTGAATTAATAAATTAGAGATAGAGAGAGAGTAACCCAGTGTGAAAACAGAAGAGGAAATTAATTAATTAATTAGAGAGAGAGTGAGTAACCCAGTGTTAAAATATAGGAGGAAATTAATTAATAAATTAGAGAGAGAGAGAGAGTAACCCAGTGTGAAAATAGAGGAGGAAATTAATTAATAAGTTAGAGAGAGAGAGAGAGAGTAACCCAGTGTGAAAATAGAGGAGGACATTTATTAATAAATTAGAGGGAGGGACAGAGAGTGAGAGAGGAACCCAGTGTGCAAGTAGAGGAATAGTAAAAATAATGTGTTCGGGATAGAGAGAGAAAGCAACACAGTGTGCATATACGGGAGAAATGTAATAAATCAGTTAGAGAGAGCAATCTGGTGTGCAAGTAGAGGAGGAACATAATAAATAAATGAGAGAAAGAGAGCAAACCAGTGTGCAAATAGAGGAGGAATGTAATTAATAAATTTGAGGGAGAGAGAGAGAGAGAGAGGAACCCATTGTGCAAGTAGAGGAATAGTACAAAATGAATTAGGAAGAGAGAGAGAGCAACAGTGTGCAAATAAAGTTGGATTGTAATAAATTAGTTAGAGAGGAATGTAATTAATAAATTCTAGAGAGAGAGCAACCCAGTGTGAAAATCAGAGGAACGTGAATAATTAGAGAGAGAGAGAGCGAGTAACCAGTGTGAAAACAGAGGATGAATGTGATGAATAAATTAGAGATAGTGAGATGCCCAGTGTGAAAATAGAGGAGGAATGTAATTAATAAATTAGAGAGAGAGTAACCAGTGTGAAAATAGAGGACAAATGTGATTAATAAATTGGAGAGAGAGTAACCCAGTGTGAAAATAGAGGAGGAATGTAATTAACAAATCAGAGATAGTGAGATGCCCAGTATGAAAATAGAGGAGGAATTTAATTAATTATTCAGAGCGAGAGAGTGAGAGAGTAAACCTGTGTGAAAATAGGAGGGATGAGAATATTAAATTAAAGAGTGAGATTAACCAAGTGTGACAATAGAGGAGAAATGTAATTAATAAATTGGAGAGGGAAACACAGCGTGAAAATAGAGGAATAATGTACTTAATACATTAGAGAGAGCAACCCAGTGTGAAAATACAGGAGGAATGTGATTGATAAATTAGAGATTAACCAACTGTGAAAATAGAGGAGGAATGTAATTAATAAGTTAGAGAGAGAGATAGAGACCCATTGTGATTATATAGGAAGAACATAATTAATAAATTAGAGAGAGAGAGAAAGACAGCATGAAAATAGAGGAGGAATATAAGTAATAGATTATAGAGGGCAACGCAGTGTGAAAATAGAGGTGCAAAGTAAATAATAAATTAGAGAGAGAGACCCAGTGTGAAAATAGGGGAGGAATATTATGATTAAATTAGGGAGGGGGAGCAACCAAATGTGAGTGCAGTGGAGGAAATTAATTAATAAATGAGATGGAAAGTCAGAGTGAAAATAGAGGAGGGATGTAATTAATACATTAGAGAGAGAGAGAGGAACACAGCATGAAAATAGAGGATGTATGCAATTAATGAATTAGAGTTAGTGAGAAAGTTAGTGTGAAAATAAAGGAGGAAAGTAATTAATAAATAAGAACAAGAGAAATCCAGTGTTCAAATAGAAGAGGAATGCAATGAATCAATTAGAGAGAACAGCCCAGTGTGCAAATGGAGAAAAGTAATTAATAAATGAGAGAGCAGCCCAGTGTGTAAATGGAGAAAAGTAATTAATAAACAAGAGAGCAGCCCAAGTGTGCAAATGGAGGAGGATGTAATTAAGAAATGGGAGAGCAGCCGAGTGGACAATTAGTTGAAATGTAATACATAAGAGGGAGAGCGAGAGACAATAAACCACTGTGCAAATATAGAAAGAATGTAATTAATAAATTAGAGGGAGAGAAAGAGAGAGTAACTCAGTGTGCACATAGAGGAATAGTACAAATAATGAGTTAGGGAGGGAGAGAGAGAGCAACACAGTGTGCAAATACAGGAAGAATGTAATATATCAGTTAGAGTGAGCAATCCAGTGTGCAAATAGAGGAGGAACATTATAAATAAATGGGAGAAAGAGAGAGAGTAAACCAGTGTGAAATAGAGGAGGAATGGAAGTAATAAATTAGAGAGCGAGTGAGAGAGAGCAGCCCAGTGTGAAAATATAGGAGGATTGTGATTATTACATTGGGGGGAGAGAGAGACCCAGTGTGAAAATAGAGGAGTAATGTAATTAATAAATAAGAGAGAGAGAGAACAACCCAGTGTGAAAACAGAGGAGGGATGTAATTAATAAATTAGAGAGAGAGTACAACCCAGTGTGCAAATAGTGGAATATAAATAATAAATGAGAGAGAGTAACCCAGTGTGCAAATAGAGGAGGAATGCAATTCATAAATTTGAGAGAGAGAGTAACCCAATTTGCAACGAATGCATTAATGAATTGGAGAAAGAGTGAGGAACCCAGTGTGAAAGTAGAGGAAAAATGCAAATAATGAATTAGATAGAGACAGAGACAGCAACCCAGTGTGCAAAGATAGGAGGATTGTAAGTTATAAATAGAGAGAGGGAGGGAGATCAATGCAGTGTGCTAATAGAGGTGTAAAAATGAATATCGAGAGAGAGAAAGCAAACCAGTGCATAAATATAAGGGGATGTAATTAATAAATTACAGAGAAAGACAGAGCAGCATAGCGTCCAAATTCAGGAGGAATTTAATTACTAAATTAGAGTGGACAGATTGACACCTAGTGTGTAAATAGAGGATTAATGTAATTAATCAATTAGAGGGAGAAACACATTGTGCAAATGGAGCGGGAATGTGATTAATAAAATGCAGAGAGAGCAACCAGTGTACAAATAGAGGTGGAATACAATTAATAAATTAGATAGATAGAGAGTGAAAGCAACTCAGTGCGCAAATAGAAAATGCAAATAATAAAATAGAAAGAGAGAACAATTAAAAAATTAGAGAGAGAGAGCAAATACCATTTCCTGTCTTTTGGCAGTCTAACAATTTCCATTGTTTTTATCTGTCAAAAATGTAGGGTGCATCGCGCAGCACGTAGTCCTGGACCTTGGAATGTGGCAGTATGCAACTTTCGTTCGAGAACAAGTATTTACACTGGAGGACCAGCAGGTTTCAGGCAGAGCAAAGAGCGGCTTTCATCGAGTTAGTGATTCTCCAGCTGCAGCTGACATTTGTCTCAGTGTTTGTCCCTAGGAAAAGCCCATGGAGCACAGAGTCCTGTGTCACAGAACTGCTCGGGATGAACTCCAACAAAAAACACTGCATCTCTCTCCAGAAATTTGCAAAGGCACATTCCACAAGGAGGTGAACAACATTCTCTTATGATTCAATGCAAAAAACACCACACGGGGAAGCACAGTGGATGCTGAAGGTGAGAGACAGACAATTATGTTTCACACAAAGCAGGGTGGACGGTGGGAGGACTTGCAATAACATGGAAAAGATTAAATGCTGGAGTGTGTGTCTGTGTCTGTGTCTGTGTGAGTGTCTGTGTCTGTGTGAGTGTCTGTGTCTGTGTGCGTGTCTGTGTGCGTGTCTGTGTGCGTGTCTGTGTGCGTGTCTGTGTGTGTGTGTCTTGGTCAGCAGTTCAGGCACTTGCTTATTTTTTATTCATTCTCTGGATGTGGGTGTTGCTGCCTCTGCCAGCATTTGTAGCCCATCCATAATTGCTCCTTGAGAAGGTGCTGGTGAGCTGCCTTGAGCAACCTACCCTCTGCTGGATACTGTCAGAATCAGACACTCAGACATGCACTCTCACTCACACACACATACACTCCTTTACCAATCTACACTCTGCTAGATACTGTCAGAATTACATATACCCACAAACACTCAGACACACACACACACACACCTTTAACAATCAACCCTCTGCAGGATAACTGTCAGAGTGACATAAAACAAACACCTTTACCAATATATACTGCCTGAATCTCATGCACACACCTTTACCAATCCCCACCGTGTGTGTGTTCGTGATCCTTGCTGTGAGTGTTTTGCCCTGTGTGTAATAATCCATTCATTATTCTGTGTGTAATTATCAATTGTCAGTCAGTCAACAAGCCTAATATTTAGCATCTTATGTACATAGTTGAGGATTTTGTTGAATATTTAACAATCATATGTAATCTTTGTGTGCTTTAACTGTTCACTTTAAAAGTCCCTGTCTTATATCGAGCTGTGACGAGTCACTCTCTTTAGGAGCTGCTGGTTTAACTATTTAACTCACTTAAAATTCTGCTAGCTTTAGGCCTGAAACTGACCCTCACTCCAAAGCTAAACTGGAATCAGCTTTACCATTCAAATTCTCACATTGAACCAAAATTCCAAACATACTCACCCTTGGCTCTGTCTCAGAAATCTCCACTCTTACTTCTTATGGCAGGTACCTGTACAACTGGTTATCTCTAGGTCAGAATCAGACTCTTAATCTAAAATTACTCTCATTTAAAAATTAAACTTGTATCAGATTTAACTTCTGAATTATCACTTTAAACCAGATTCACAAAAATACTCATTTCAGTGTCTGTCTCACTCAGGCTAATGTCTCCCCTCACTGACTGTGTGCCCATTACTGGTTGCGCACTTTAAAAGTCCCTGTCTTATATTGAGTTGTGAAGAGTCACTCTCTAGCTGAGCTTCCTACTGCTTTCATCAAAAAATATTCAGCCAAAAACTGCCAAAAAGTTGGTCGCCTGTTGAACTTTGCTGCTGACCAATGTGTGCTGCAATGTTTGAAGGTGAGATTGCCATTGGTTGATCCCGCTCCTGTGTGAGGGTAGCAGGGTCAATGAGGCAAGGGGGGTTACCTCAGGAGCTGGTGGTGAAAGGTGGATTCAGGCCATGAAACCTTCATGTGCGCATTATGAGTTCAGGGTGTAGTTCCATATCATATATTATGGTTTTACAGTCTGGCCGACTCCCATCTAATAGGAGGGCCAAATCTTTCTTTCACTGATAACACATCTCTCAAATCAAATGGATTCACAGCGCTGGGAGCCTGATCTCAGAGATTTATTCAGCAAACATTAATCAATGAATAAAACGCAAGAGGCAAAGATTCAGACAAAAAGCTGCCAATTTTTGGATGAAAATTCAAACAGGTTAGTCTGCAGGTCAGAATACAGATCAATCGGACCATACGGACATGGGAGTGAGGAGCAGGAGTAAGGCCATTCAGCCCCTCGAGCCTCCTCCACCTTTCAACAAGATCTTGGCTGAACTGCTTGTGGCCTCATCTCGACTTTCCTGACTGTGCCCCCCCGCCAACCAAATAACGATTTGACCCCCTTGTCGATCAGAAATCTGTCTAACTCAGCCTTCAATATATTCAATGTCCCGGCCTCCACTGCTCTGTGGGGGAGAGAAATCCATTCCACAGACTAACAACTCTCTGAGAGAAGAAATTCCTTCTCATCTCCGTCTTGAATGGGAGACCCCTTGTTCTGAAACAGTGCCCCCCCTAACCTTAGGACCCCCGCCACCCCATGCGATGGGGAAATATCCTCTCAGTATCTTTGTTTCAATAAGGTCACCTCTCATTCTTCTAAACTCCAACGGGCACAGGCCCAACCTGGCCAACCTTTCCTCCATAAGGCAGACCCCTTCATCCCAGGAATCAGCCCAGTGAATCCTCTCAACGGCTTCTCGTGTGATCCGCCCCTTTCTAAAGTGAACAGGACAAAACGTACAGTAACTGAATTGCTAACTACCAGTTGCAATACCCAACCTTTCAGGCGTCTTATTCTCTCATCTGTACAAGGCACTAGTTAGACCACACCTAGAATACTGTGAACAGTTTTGACCCGCTGATTGAAGGAAAGATGTACTGGCATTGGTGTCAGTCCAGAGAAGGTTCACTTGGTTGATCCCGGGGATGGAGGGATTTGCTTATGAGGAGAGGTCGAGTTGGTTGTGCCTGTACTCACGAGTTTAGACGAATGTCATGCAAGCTCATTGAAACATAATATTCTTTGGCTGCTTGATAGAGTAGATGCTGAGAGGCTGTTTCCCCTTGCGGGATAGTCTAGGACCAGAGGGCATAATCTCAGAGTAAGGGGGCCCATACTTAAAATAGAGGTGAGGAGGAATTTCTTCTCTCAGAGGGTAGTCAATCTGTGGAATTCTTTACCACAGAGGGCTGTAGAGGCTGGGTCGTTGAGTATATTCAAAACTGAGGTAGACAGACAGATTTTTAATCAGTAAGAGAATCAAGGGGTATGGGGCAAAGGCAGGAAAGTGGAGTTGAGGATTATCAGGTCAGGCGTGATCTCATTGAATGGCGGAGCAGACTGGATGGGCCGAATGGCCTATTTCTGCCCCAACCTCTTCTGGTCTTAAATCATAAAACAATTCTTCTCGAGTTAGATCAAAAGCTATCACAGATGATGATTCAGCACCCAAACCAAAAATTAAATAATAAACCCGAAACACAACATCCCACCCCACACAGCACCACCAATGAGCCCACACCCTCATGCTCCCGGAGACTGTCCCTCAGTCCAGAAATCTGGTTGCAACCCACTCGCTGACCAACCCGGATCTTCCGGGTCATTTCTTCTTCTCCTCACTGGGATTCTCTTGTAATTTTGGCACCAGCTTCTTGCAGTGAAGATATTTTTTCAGCATTTCGTGAACCTGGGAATGGACAATTGAGGAGTCAGGTTGGTGAGAATGGGAACGCTGTTACTGAGCAACTGACAAGGGGATCTCAGGAGACATCGATGGGCCCCTTAGCATGAGGGAAATTCCTTCCCTGAACACGAGGGTGAGTATATTCTCGAGAAGAATTGTTTTATGATTTAAGACCAGAAGAGGTAGGGGCATAAATATGCCATTCGGCCCATCGAGTCTGCGCTGCCATTCAATGAGATCACGCCTGACCTGATAATCCTCAACTCCACTTTCCTGACTTTGCCCCATACCCCCTGATTCCCTTACTGATTAAAAATCTGTCTGTCTACCTCAGTTTTGAATATACTCAACACGCGCCCCCCTCCCCCCCCCCCCCCACCCCCCCGCCCATCTCTACACCAGAACAACCCCTGCCCCCTCCACACCAGCTCACTCTCTCCTTATTCAGTGTTTGGGAAATTCACTCCCCACTCCCACCTATCAGTTCAATCAAACATCTACCGGAGAGTGAGGAAGGGAAATCTTATCCCTGCCCTCGACTCAATGCCAACTGGAGATGTTCAATCAATGAAATGGGTAAATAATGCTGACTCGGGTTATTGAATGGGTGATGCCCACAGCCCGAGAATGACTGCAGGATGAACGCCCTCACCTACTGGAGATG
The DNA here is from genome assembly GCF_964194155.1 of Cetorhinus maximus. Classification (NCBI taxonomy): domain Eukaryota; kingdom Metazoa; phylum Chordata; class Chondrichthyes; order Lamniformes; family Cetorhinidae; genus Cetorhinus; species Cetorhinus maximus. The sequence goes on along the minus strand of NW_027596172.1, from coordinate 497,663 downwards.
GGCTTCCTTTTCCTCGCGAGTGTCCAGTTTGTTCTTCGTGATGTACTTCACTTGGACTTCGGCATTGGTCTGGTCACAGTCCACGTTGCTGAGGTCCAGGACCACTGTAACATCGAGAGGACAATGCTTCAGACACACCCACACAAAGCCGCTGGGCAGGGTTCGAGGTGGGAGTGAGAACTGGGTACGGAGGTGGATTGGAGGGGAGGGATTGTGTAGAGGTGGGAGAGAGGGGAGGGGCAAGGGTCGAGGGTCAGTCTCTGTCCACTCCCCTCGTTGACAGACTGAATGAATCTCCGTGATGAAGTTGTATTGGGAGAAGATTATCCTCAAATTGAGTTGACAAGTCAGGTACCTGAGTCTGATGATCCGACTCTGACAATGGATGGACATCGAGTTGAATCTCAACTACTTTGTTCCTCAGATCCCTCGTTGTGTGATGTGTCCCGGTCTGTGATAGCAAAAGGGAATGTTACTCAAGTGCTTGCTGAACACCGAAGTCCGCACAGCGCTGTACCCCAAAAACTTAGAACCTCCTCAAACCCCAAAAATTCTGAGCCATGAAAATCCGAAACACTGAACCCCAAAATCACTGAACCGCAAAACCCACAAACACTGAATCCCCAAACTCCACTGACATTGAAACCCCCAAACACCAACAAAGACTGAACCCCAAAACACTGAAAAACCAAACGCCAAAGCAGTGAACATTGTTTCGAGTTTATATTTAGAGAGATAGTCAGATTCTGAGATGAGCAGCATTAGTGTCCGTTAACTGTCAAACTCCGTTGTCTGATTAGTTTTTGATGACGGTAGCAAGAAGCTGAGATGGAGAGTGACTCATCACAGCTCAATATAAGACAGGGAACTTTAAAGTGTGCAATCAGTAATGGACACACAGTCAGTGAGAGGAGACATTGGCCTGAGTGATACAAAGACTGAGTGAGTATATTAGTGAATTTGGAATTTGCTTTAAAGTGAGAAATTGAATGGTAAATCTGGTTCAAGTTCAGTTTTCGAGTAATAGTCTGATTCTGACCTAGAAATATTCTGTTTAGCAGGCAGGTGCCTTAGGAAGGCTGGAGATTTCAGAGACAGATCCAAAAGTGAGTATGTTTGGAAATTTGATTCATTTTGAGAATTTGCATGGTAAATATGTTTCACGTTCATTTTTAGAGTAAGGGTCAGAATCTGGCCATGGACTCGCAGATTTTTAAGTAAGTTAACTGGACAAACAATTGTCTCTGGTTTAAAGCACCTTTGCCTGAATAGTTTTTGACGACTGTAACAGGAACCACAGGTAGAGAGGGCCTCATCACAGCTCAATATAAGACAGGAGCTTTTACAGTGTGCAGTCAGTCATAACACACAGTCAGTGTGGGGAGACATTGGCCTGAGTTAAACACAGACTGAGTGAGTATATTTATGAATTTGGTTTAAAGTGAGAATTAAAATGGTAAATGTGTTTCAAATTCAGTTGTGGAGTTAGTCAGATTCAGGCCTGGAACTAACAGATGTTTAAATAAGTTAAATAGTTACAGAAAATGTCTCTGGTTTTAATCACCACAAGAGAACATTTAATTGGGAGGAAATTTTAGAAAATTATTCACTTAATCATTTATGCAGTCTGAAACACACCAATGTCACCCTGCTCTATCACTCCTGACTGTACACCAGTCTCTACTTCCCACTCCCCTCACTCACTGTATCACACTCCCCTCACTCACTGCATCCCACTCCCCTCACTCACTGCATCACACTCCCCTCAGTCACTGCATCGCACTCCCCTCACTCAATACATCCCAATACCCTCAGCTGCTACATCCCACTCCCCTCAGTCACTACATCACACACCCCTCAGCTACTGCATCCCTCTCCCCTCAAGCATGCCACCCCTCTCCCCTCAGCCTCTCCATCCCACTCCCTTAAGTGTGAGTTTACAGAGACCAGATTGTGTGAAGATTTTTGGTAGAATATTCACTCCAGGCTGATACCTATTATTTTCGTTCCTGTTGGGACAGATGATAGAGCGACTGTGGATTTTTGAGTTGAGTGTTCCTCAGATTCCAGAGTTGGTGTTGTCCCTGGATCTGAAATGAAGTAAGGAGACATGGGAGATTGCAGAGGGTGGATCACCTCAAGAGAGCTTTAACTTGGTAGGAAAGTTTGGAAAATGATTCACTTCATCATTTGTACAGTCTGAACTCCACCAAAGTCTGAACCCCACCAAAGTCTGAACCCCACCAAAGTCTTAACCGCAACAATGTCACTCCTGAATGTACCACAGTCACTAACTCCTAGTCTCGTCACTCACTCGATCCCACTCCCCTCACTCACAACAACCCACTACCCTCGCTTACATTCCCATTAGTCCCAGTTCCACCCCATTTAGTTACTACATCCCACTCCCTTCAGTATGAGATTGCAGCGATTATGTTGTGTGAAGATTATTTTGTAGAATATCCCCTCCAGACTGGTACGTGTTATTTCAGATCCTGTTGGGGTCGATGATGCAGGGACAGTGGATTCTCGAGTCAAGTGTTCCTCAGAATCCAGAGTTGGAGTTGTTTCTAGATCTACAATGAGGTAAGGAGACATGGAAGAATTCAGAGTGTGTTTCACCTCAAGGGAGCATTTACTTTGTTTAATGTTCAGAAAATGATTGACTTCATCTTTCATACAATCTGAAACCCACCAATGCCAGTCTGTTCTGTCACCCCTCACTAAACAACTGTCACTACCTCCCAGTCTCCTCCCTCATTTATTCTGCTCTCCTCAGTCCCTACATTCAACTCCCGCTCAGTCCCTGCATCCCACTCTCCTCAGTCCCTACATCCCACACCCCTTATTCCCTACATCCCACACCCCTTATTCCCTACATCCCACACCCCTCAGTCCAGATGTCCCACCCCCCTCAGTCCAGATGTCCCACCCCCCTCAGTCCAGATGTCCCACCACCCTCAGTCCAGATGTCCCACCCCCCTCAGTCCAGATGTCCCACCCCCCTCAGTCCAGATGTCCCACCCCCTCAGTCCAGATGTCCCACCCCCTCAGTCCAGATGTCCCACAACCCTCAGTCCAGATGTCCCACAACCCTCAGTCCAGATGTCCCACAACCCTCAGTCCAGATGTCCCACCCCCCTCAGTCCAGATGTTCCACCCCCCTCAGTCCAGATGTCCCACCCCCATCAGTCCTGGCATCCCTCCCCCCACAGTCCCGGCGTCCCTCCCCCCACAGTCCCGGCGTCCCTCCTCCCTCAGTCCCGACGTCCCTCCCCCCTCAGTCCCGACGTCCCTCCCCCCTCAGTCCCGACGTCCCTCCCCCCTCAGTCCCGACGTCCCTCCCCCCTCAGTCCCGACGTCCCTCCCCCCTCAGTCCCGACGTCCCTCCCCCCTCAGTCCCGACGTCCCTCTCCCCTCAGTCCCGACGTCCCTCCGCCCTCAGTCCCGACGTCCCTCCCCCCTCAGTCCCGACGTCCCTCCCCCCTCAGTCCCGACGTCCCTCCCCCCTCAGTCCCGACGTCCCTCCCCCCTCAGTCCCGACGTCCCTCCCCCCTCAGTCCCGACATCCCTCCCCCCTCAGTCCCGACGTCCCTCCACCCTCAGTCCCGACGACCCTCAGTCCTGACGTCCCTCCCCCCTCAGTCCCGACATCCCTCCCCTCTTAGTCCCGACGTCCCTCCCCCCTCAGTCCCGACGTTCCTCCCCCCTCAGTCCCAAGGTCCCTCCACCCTCAGTCCCTACATCCCACAACCCTCAGTCACTAAATCCCACCCCTCTCAGTCCCTATATCCCACACCCCTCAGTCCCTAGATACCACCCATCTCAGACCCGACATCCCTCACCTGAGTCCCTGTCTCCCACTCCCCTCAGTCTCTAATACAAAATCCCCTCGAAACGCTTCTCACCCACTCATGAATGTCCAACAGTCACTAACTCCCAGTCCGCTCAGCCACTGCAACCCCACTGCACTCCCCTTACTCAGGGTACCACACTCCCCTCAGTCACTGCATCCCACTCCCCTCAGTCACTGCATCCCACTCCCCTCAGTCACTTCATCCCACTCCCCTTCAGTCACATCATCACACCCTCCTCAGTCACTTCATCCCACCCCCCTCAGTCACTTCATCCCACCCCCCTCAGTCACTTCATCCCACCCCCCTCAGTCACTTCATCCCACCCCCTCAGTCACTTCATCCCACCCCCCTCAGTCACTTCATCCCACCCCCTCAGTCACTTCATCCCACCCCCCTCAGTCACTTCATCCCACCCCCCTCAGTCACTTCATCCCACCCCCTCAGTCACTGCATCCCACCCCCCTCAGTCACTTCATCCCACCCCCCTCAGTCACTTCATCCCACCCCCCTCAGTGACTTCATCCCACTCCCCTCAGACACTTCATCCCACTCCCCTCAGTCACTTCATTCCAACCCCCTCAGTCAATTCATCCCACTCCCCTCAGTCACTTCATCCCACCACCTTAAGTCACTTCATCCCATCCCCCTCAGTCACATCATCCCACCCTCCTCAGTCACCTCATCCCATCCCGCTCAGTCACTGCATCCCACCCCCCTCAGTCACTGCATCCCACCCCCCTCAGTCACTTCATCCCACCACCTCAGTCACTTCATTCTACTCCCCTCAGTCACTTCATTCTACTCCCCTCAGTCACTTCATTCTACTCCACTCAGTCACTTCATCCCAGTTCCCTCAGTCACTTCATCCCTCCCCCCTCAGTAACTCACATTCACACCGCTCAGTCACTTCATCCTATTCTGCTGACCCACGAGACCCCACTGCCCTCAGTTAGTGGACCCCACTCCCATCAGTCACATCATTGTATTTTGTAGAATATCCCCTCCAGAATGATATCTCTTATTTCAGATGCTGTTGGGCTGGATAATACATGGGTACTGCAATTTACCTCGTATGTTCCTCAGATTTCGGAGTTGTTGATATCCCTGGGTCCGAAACGCAGTAAGGAGACATGGGAGACTGATGAGTGTGCAGAACCTCAAGATAGCATTTAATTGATAGCAAAGTTTAGAAAATGATTCACTTCTCCATTTATACAGTCTGAAACACACCATTATCACTGTGCTCTCAAACCCCACCACCCCCCCCATCCCCCCGAATGTCCAACATTCACTAACTCACTCAATACACCCCAAACCACTCACTCACTGCATCCCACTCCCATCAGCCCCTACATCCCACTCTGGTCAGTCACTACATCCCATTCCCATCAGTCGCTACATTCCAATCCCATCAGTCACTGCACTCCACCCCCCTCAGTCGCTGCATCACACCCCCCTCAGTCACTGCATCCCACTCTCCTCAGTCACTACATCCCACTCCCCTCAGTCACTACATCCCACTCTCCTCAGTCAGTGCATCCCACTCCCCTCAGTCACTACATCCCACTACCCTCACACTCTGCATCCCACTCCCGTCAGTCACAACATCGAACTCCTGTCAGTCACTGTACCCCACTCACCTCATTCACTACTCCCCTCTCCCCTCAGTCATTACTCCCCTCTCCCCTCAGTCACTGAATGCCACTCGCCTCAGTGGAATAATACAGATCCTTAAACAAATACAGATCCTGAAATGAATACAGACCCTAAATGAATACAACAAATCTAAAACCGACCTGAAACTAATGCACACCTTGAAACTAATACAGATCCTGAAACTAATACAGATCCTGAAACTAATACAGATCCTGAAACTAATACAGATCCTGAAACTAATACAGATTCTGAAACTAATACAGACCCTGATAATAATGCAGACCCTGAAACTAATACATATCTTGAAACTAGTACACATCCTGAAACTGAAACAAATCGTGAAACTTATACGGAGTCGGAGGGACAGTATTGGAGGGCACTTGCTGATGGAGACAGAGAGGGACAATAACGCAGCAAGTGTCAGGGAACCATAATCTGGGGCAGACACAGGGACGTAGAAAGTGAGTGAGTAACAAACAAAATGTAGGAGATTCCGGCATTACATGGGAAAGAGAGTAACAAGTACGTGAGAATAGAGAGGGAGAGGGACAGATGTAAATCGAATGATGGTATGTGACAGAGAGAAACAAACAGGGATTGACAGTGAGGGTGAAGGAATGGGAGTAAAAAATGGTTTGAGAGAGAGTGAGAGTAAAGGAATACGAGTGAAAGAGAGAAGGTGTGTGAGAGATTGACAAACATGGAGTGAGAGTGAAAGAATGTGAGAGGAACAGAGATATTGTGAGAGACAGTAACAATCAGTGGGTCGGAGTGAGAGTGAAGCAATGTGTGAGAAAGAGAGATGGTTTCAGGGAGAGTGACAAACAGGGAGTCAGAGTGAAAAAATGTGGAAGAAAGAAAGATGGTGTGATAGGGAGTGACAACAGGGAGTGAGGTTAAGATTGAAGGAGTGCGAAACAAGATGGCTTGAGAGAGTCACAAACGGAGTGAGTGTGGGGGCTGAATGTTCCTGGTCCCATTAGTGCCCAAAGGAGGGGGCTACTCTTGTGAGAGTGTGCAGACAAATAGAGCGGCTGGTTACCTCTTCTTCAGTATAGAAATGGTTATTTGGTGATTGATGTAAAGAACAATGAGGGAGCCTCCATGTTGTGGCAGCTTCGTATCCACCGACGACCAGGGCTGTGCAAATTTCCCGGTGGGGCTGCCCCAGCGCCAAAGACAAACCGGCACTCATAATAATGAGGCTAGATGGGGAGTTCCCATTATTCAGCATCTCACAGTGAGCTTCGCAATGGACAATTAGGAGACGGCCTCCAGGAAAGATTGTTCCCTCATCTCACAATCCCAACATCAGTACTCGGGACTCCGATTGGGTCCCGAATTCATGGTTCCGAAGCACGCGGGAATAGTCAGGTCACAGGGAGAAGCGGAGAGATATAGAGCCAGATTGAACTGAAAGGAATTCAGATGAGGTGTGAGCTGTGGATGGAAGTGAGCTCTGTCAGTGGGTCCTTTTCATTTCCCAGTCACTGTGTGAATCCTGAAAACCGGATCACGTTATTTCAAATTGCATTCTAGTTCCATTCAATTTGTCTGTGTGTGTGTGTGTGTGCGTGTCTGTGTTTGCATCTGTGTGTGTGTGCGTGTGTCTGCGTGTCTTTCTGTGCGTCTGAGTGCGTGTGTGTGTGTCTGCTTGTCCGTCTGTGCGTCAGTGTGTGTGTGTGTGTGTTGCGTGTCTGTGTGTGAGTGTGTGGCTGTGTGTATGCATATCTGCCTAGTATTTGTGTGTGTGTGTGGGTATGTGCCTGTGTGTATGTGTGTGTGCGGGGGGGGGGGGGGGGGGGTGGTATCTATGCGCGTTTGTGCCTCTGCGCCTGTGTGTGTGTGGGTCAATATTTATGTGTGTCAGTGTATGTGTGTGTCTGCATCATTGTGTCAGTGCATATGTGTGTGTGTGTGTGTGTGTGCCTGTGTGTTTGTGTCTGTACCTGTGTGTGTGTGTGTGTGCCTGTGTGTCTGCATCATTGTGTTTGTGCCTGTGTGTATGTGTGTACCTGTCTGTTTGTGTCTGTGCCTGTCTGTTTGTGTCTGTGCCTGTGTGTGTCTGCATCATTGTGTTTGTGCATGTGTGTGTGTGTGTGTGTGTGTGCCTGTCTGTTTGTGTCTGTGCCTGTGTGTGTGTCTGTGTGTGTGTGTGTCGAGGGGCTCACAATTCCTGCCTCTGCTAATTTTCATCGTTTCTGATCAGTGGTTTCTAACCCGCTGCTGTCTGATGTTGGTGAGTGTCTCTCGGTGTAACTGACGAAGGGATGTCAGAGACATTGTTGTGCTTTTACTGGCGAACATTTAGAATTGATTTAATCACATTTATCTTTATTGATTCTCCTCAGCATTATTAAAGTACTAAAGGTTACAATTAAAGCGCCCAGTGGAAGGCGGTGCAGGAGAAATATTTCGCACGAAGTTTCAAACGCCATTTTTATTCATCTTGTTGCTGTTCCCTTGGATGTTCAGGAGAGCACATGTGGAGGGACTTGGCGGTGAACCTTTGCACTCTCACCTTTCCTCCCTGCGCCAATGGGCGGAGCGGGCGGGAAATTTCGCTCCAAACCCGTCCATTGTGCCCGACAAAGGAAGCAGGACCAGGCCCTTCCCATTGTGACGTCATCAATGGGCCAAGATCACTCCCCCGTTCACTGTACAATCTCAGGGCCCTCCACTCTTTGTTATGACGTCATCATGGGACTAGGTCCCGCCCCCATTTCCATTGGGCAGCCGGAGGACCCATCCCTCCAATTAAGCTGTTAACAATGCGAGCAGGCCCTGCTTACGATGCCGCCACAGTTCCCGCCCTTTCTATTATGCAGTCGTTATGAAGAACAGTCCCGCCCCCTGTCCATTGTGCCGTCACATGACCCACCTGTCATATCATGTCGTTGTCATTGAGAACAGACCCCACCCCCTAGGCATTGTGCAGTCCGCAACTCCCGTTATGCCGTCGTCATGGGAAACATCACCACCCACGCCCTCCCCCCACCCCCCTCCTCCACCCCCCCACCCCCCACACTGCCACCGCCCACCTGCTCCCCGGGAACTGTGCGGATTAGGTGCCTCACCTCAATAATGTCACCATTGGGATCAGGCACCTTCCCCACACCCCATGCCGGTGGCGGAGCTATCCAACTCCTCCAGTCACTCTGTCCAACGGCACAGCACCCCCACCCACTGGGAAAGTAAATTAAAATGAGAAAATGCTGGACTTTCCCTGATTCATTTCTTCTCTCCTTTTTGAATGAATTGCACAATTGCTGCAAAGGGACATTTCAGCACCTGCTTCAATTGCTCCCTGAATTTTGTCAGGATCAGGGCATAAATACAAGAATTTGTGGAGCAGCTCAGGAGCTGCAACATGAAGCCCATTTCCTGTACATAAGGATGCAGTAATATGGACTCATAACCCAAATTATTCAGCCGGATCCATACAAAATACACAGTAAACGTTGACCACAACAGGAGGAAATTTGCCGAGATAGCAAACAGTAAAATCATGGATTTCCTTCGACTCTCCATCTCCGGATCTCTGTGCCCCTCTCCACTGCTCTGAGCCCAGAGTCTCCTGCGGGCTCTGCTGCTCACTAAAATGTGTCTGACGATGAAAACATTGAGCAGCAGAATTAGGACAAATGGGACAAAGGGGGTAACAATGTAATGGACAAACTCGATTGTTACCCAAACCGTAGAAAAGTAAACATCTAGCGTTACATAACAAAACCAGGGCAGGTTCCTCATTTGATAAAATCCTGTGAACATGAAATACCAGAAAAGGTTATTTAAAAAGCTCAGCACAGACACTGTTCCAAGAACCACAGCTGCTGTCTTTTCGGTACAGTATCTACATTTCAGAGTTCGGCAAGATATGGCGACAAATCGGTCAAAAGTGAAAGTGACGGTGAACCAGACTGAGCAATCAGTGGCTGCATAAAGCAGCACGGCATGGATATTACAGGTACGAAGGAACCACAGGAAACGAAACTGCTCCCGATAAACAATTGGAATATGCCTCAAAACCATGTCGAGTAGAATCACCATTAAATCCGCCGATGCCATAGCCAACAGGAAGTGAGTTACACCAGTGGAGAGACCACACGTTCCCCGGGAAATGATCAGAATTGTCATCGATATAACTGCGAGCAAGGGAAATAAACAGGAAATACATTAGTGTAGCAGAAAAGTTTAGTTGATAACTTTTTGTCATTTTCGATTGTGTCACTGTAACAATTAATATATGTAATTGATTTTACCTGAAATAACAAATGGTGGAGGTTTAAAATGTTGTATGTCTGGAGAGATTAAATGTTCATAGTATAATACTGATATTGGCGAACTCAATTTTATTGGAGGTGCGGGAGCACAGCGACTTTGGGTGCCTGTTCCCAATATTTGAAAACGTCAGACGAGGTTAACAAAAGCAGTTAATAAAACAGCTGGCACCTTCAGCTTGATGAATGGTGCAAACTCCAGAAAGCTATTCTACAACTATTCAAAACACCAATTTGGCCAATCGTATTGTATTGTGCCGAATAATGTGCAGAACACTTTAGAAATAATGTGAATAATTTGTAGAGGGTAGAGAGGAGACAGGGAAGAATGACAACATGGATGGATTGGAGCAGCTTATTTATTAGCATGAAGAGTACAATCACAGAATGGGTGCAGCATGGAAGGTTGATATTCAGTACATCTTATCCATGCTGGTCCACTGACGGAGCAATTCGCTGGTGTCACTTCCACAGCCATGTCCGCCTTGTTCTACACTTATCCCCTTTTCAGGTTCTAATCCGATGCCCCTTTTCCTCGGTGGGGCCAGGCTCCAGCACCCTTTCAGGCAGCACATTCCAGATTAAGATTTGTAATAAATGTTTTCCTCAGGGGGACATCGCTTCTTTTTCCAATTACCTTATATCCATGCCCTCTGATTCTCGATACTTCCAACAATGAAAGGGGTTTTCCATGCCTACTTTTTCCAGACCGTTTATAATTTTAAATATCTCTTCAAGTCGCCCCTCAACCTTGTGTTTTCCAAGGAGAACAGCCACAACATTTCCAATTCAGCTACACAACTGGGATTAATCATCTCAGAGCAAATTGTCGTCTATATTTTCTATTCCCTCTTAAGTGCCTTAACATTCTTGTTAAAATGAGATTCCCAGAGCTGGGAACAATGCTCCAGCTGAGGACGAAAGTGCGTGTATAAAGGTTTATCATCTGCATCGTCCTTTCATACTCTATGTCCCTCCTCATAAAGCCCAGGATGCGGGAAGATTAATGAACCACTGTCTCAACCCATCGTCCCACCTACCTTCACTGATTCACGCGCATGTAATACAGATCACTCTGCTCCTGCACCAATGTCAGAATTGTGTGCTGAGAAATTAACATGAAGGTGTTCAACATTTTGACCAGTTGAGAGAATTGGAAGGAAAGATGCAATTCTTTTTACCTTTCCTGAATGGGTGATAAACGGATGGCTCAGATATGATCTGATTGGAAGAGGAAGCAGAGGTCTCATTTGAAATACACTGGCCACAATTGCGGTGCTACCAGATTTAATAATGCATTTAAAACGTGAATTTGTTAAAGATTCGAAGGCGAAAAAGTCTCTAAAGAGGTAAGGGGCAACAATATAAGAATGAAGATATTCTCTTTCAGCCTGCCAGCCCATGTAACTCTCTGAGCACAGGAACGGTGGTTAAGTGGGATTTGATTTCATTTAGGTTACAAGCAGCAGAACGTGGTATCTGTTTATAAAGGTTTGTAACCACGAGGTGAATTTTGAGCAAGGTGGTGGTCTGGGGCAGTGGTGGTGGTGGGGGTGGGTGGGCGGGGAGAGTGGGGGTGTCGAGTGAGAGGAGGCGATTCTGGCTCGGATGACATTGTAATAGATGAGCAGATGGGTCTCAATTTGAAAAACAAATGCCCAGATTGTGTGTTTATGCAGCAGATGGGTCGAGGCAGAATTGGAGATATATGTTATTGGGACGGTGGTCAAGGACAGAATTTCGGAAAGGTGTATATTGGGTAGGAACTGAGCTCAGGCCATCAGCAAACGCAATTGTTGAACGGGAGACATTGGGCTGGGTCGAGATATGGGGTGTGGGTGGGTTGTGGATGGAGGACAAATTTTCGGATGCAGTCAGCTGACACTGGCTTCGATCCTCACAAGGCGCAACTGAAAAATAAGAAAAAAGGAGCAGCTAATCAGTGAAATGTGGCTTCCTGATTTAATAGCTAGATATAGAGACATCCAGGGATATCAACTGAACCGAAAGTAAATTTCAAGCACAGCATTGCAATTGAACGTTCTTTATGTACCTAAAAACTGTAGAGAGTAAGACTTACGATGCACACCAGCAATAGTGAGTATTTGATAGCAAAAACATTGAATAACCTGAAGAACCATTGGGACCCGATATTTGATTGCGATTCCATATTAAATCGTCAATAGATAGTGAACATACCAGGGTAACCCCGTGCCTCTTGTATGATACAAATCGACTGTTCTCAGGTCCTGATCCATTGTTCAAACATTCCCACCTACTGTTCTCAGGTTCTGATCCATTGTTGTAACATTTAAATCTATCGTTCTCAGATTCTGATCCATTGTTTTAAAATTCCAATCTATTGTTCTCAGATTCTGATCCATTGTTGTTATATTCCAATCTATTGTTCTCAGATCCTGATCCATTCTTGAAAAATTTTAAACTGATGCTCTCGGATTCGGACACATCTTAACAATAGTCCAAACTATTGTCCTCCGATTCTAATATGTCTTCTCCCTCGATTTGGAGTTGCTGCTCGCTGACAGTGCCGCATTGATTATCCGTGTTATAGGATGAGATGGCTTATGGAAGGATTCGCATTTTAATTGAAGAGGTGTTAGCTCTATTGGCACAATTAAGGTCCATGGAGACTGATGTTATTATGCCACAAAATAAAAGTTTCACTTTACCCCTTTCTATTGTACCCCAATGTAACAGCTTTTTTGCAGCTTTTGTGTGGATGTCTCAGGTTTCACGAGGGAAGGAAAGGTGGAAATCGTGGACAGACTAACCACGATCCTTTAACAAAAACAGAATTACCTGGAAAAGCTCAGCAAGTCTGGCAGCATCGGTGGAGAAGAAATCAGTCAACGTTTCGAGTCTTCATGACCCTTCGGCAGAACTGAAGCATAGTTAGGAGAAAGATGAAATATTTATCTGGTTTAAGGTGGGGGGGCGGGGGGAGAGAGAGAAGTTGAGGGTGTGGTGATTGTGGAGATAAGCAAGCAGTGATAGGAGCAGATAATCAAAAGATGTTACAGACAAAAGGATCAAAGAGGTGTTGAAGGTGGTGATATTGTCTAAGAAAGGTGCTAATTAAGAATGGAAGACAGGATACTCAAGGTACAGCTCTAGTGGGGGTGGGGTGGAAAGACTGACAGGGCATTACAGGTATAGATTTAAAAATAATGGAAATAGGTGGGAAAAGAAAAATCTATATAAATTATTGGAAAAAACAAAAGGGAGGGGGGAGAAACGGAAAGGGGGTGGGGATAGGGGAGGGAGTTTAAGATCCTTTAATCCTCCTTGGATAGCGGACTATTCCCAAAGTGTTGTCAATGTTGCTCGCTGTTTATCGAAGGGCAGATGGATAATCCTTGTATCTGCCGATCAATCAAAGAATCATTAGTGAAACTTTGCGTTATATCAGAGACTCAATAATTTGGGGCAAAATGAGTTTGTTGATAAGAAACCATGCGTTTATAAATAACAGCCAGAAGAAACACATTAATGAAAAACATGCCTCTGACAAACTCGATTGGCATCGTTGATAATATGTCAGGCAGGGTTGATGATGAAAGTGTGTTTTTTGTTAACTATACGGACTAAGAATGACCACATGCTAATTACCGTATTTGTTGGGAAACAGTAACAGATGGTTCAGCAACACAAGCACAATTGCCCGAATGCTACAGTTTATAATCAGAGGTGAGATTTGTTCCTTCCTCCAGAGAATTATCTTAGAACATAAAAACTTTTGAAGCTATTTACTTCTATAGGGATCACCCAGAATGACAGTGCTATGTCGCTTGCTTTATACCTTCTCAGTTCCAGCCATCCTCAGCCTTACGACTTTCAATTAACATGTAATTAGGCGACTCATTCCCTTGTTCTCTTTTCTTCTCAATATTTCCATGTTAATCCACGATTGTCAATATTTTGTCACAAGGCTCTGTGAGGACCACTGCAGTTTTTTTTTCATTTTCAAAGCAGACAACGTTCCAGGTTATTTTTCTTCACGCAATCAATATTGAGATTAACCTTACTTGCAATCCACGTGATGAATCTTCGGTTTAGAATTTCGCTGCTCACTGCGCAAGCATAAGTAAGTGTCATCAAGTGGTTAATTTCTCACAGTGAACTTTCGACGGCACATGTCCTAGTTGCAGCTAAACAATCTCATAAAACAGGCAGATCAATACAAACCAGAGATTCTCACAAAACTGCACACATTTCCGAGGGGCATCTTCAGGTGTCTTCTCAACTAGACCTTTAGTTTATGTATCCTTAAATGGAAAATATTTCATTGATATGAATCAATACGTAGATCTTACTGACCTTCAGTCTTCATCGATTATGCTTGAACTAATTTAGATCTAATTCTTTAAAAATACCTCTCGACCGTCGGCACTGAGTGAAATGATAGTAGCCGCCATTTCAACACAAAACAAGCCAAGGAGAAGTCATCTATTGATTAGTACCTGCTGCTTTATGACTCTTACCTTTCTTATCCGGCCTGTTAAATTTGCCCTGAGGGGAAAGGAGGCCTCCTTCATATAGCAGCTTGTTCTGGTCTGGAGTGCACTGTCTGTAATTGTGGTGGAGGCATGTTCAATCGAGGCATTCAAAAGTGCGTTAGATGAGAATTTGAATAGAAACAATGAGTAGGGTTATGGGGAAACGGCAGGGAAATGGCACTGAACAATAATGCTCATTCGGAGAGCCAGCGTAGTCACGATGGGTAGAATGGCCTCCTTCTGCACCATCGCAATTCTGTCATTCTGTGATTCTGAATTTATCTTGATGCGTCCAAACTTTTGAATGTGAGAGCAATTTAAATTTCGCACCTCAATGCTGTACGTTAAATCCGGCGTGGGGGAGACGGAGTGGGGATGCTAAATGCGGGGGGTGGGATGAGGCAGTCATATATTCATTTCTGGGGGAGATCCGCATTGTCAGAGGGTCAGCACATAGGGAACGCGGCACTGTCAGAGGGGCAGTACAGAGGGAGCGATGCACTGTCTGAGCGTCAGTACTGAGGAACTGTTGCACTATCGAACTATCAGCACTGAGTTAGCACTGAGCTCACAGAGATTCCGCACAGAGGGAATGCCACATTGTCGGACGGTAAGTACTGAGGGACCGGTGCATTGTCGGAGAATCAGTACTGACGGTGTGGTGCGCAGTCAGAGGGTCAGTGCTGAATTAAAAGCCCGGTATATTACCTTTCCTCCCTCTGTCTAACTGGTATATCGCATTGGCGGAGACCCACTGCTGGTGTACTTGTTATAACAGCCTTCCGCAATCGTGATCCTGGAATCTCACCCACACTCGCACATTGTACTTATTATATTTTCCCACTTCCCCAGTACACCTGGAACAGGTACCTCCCGCACTGTATTACCTTCCTGTCCTGGTGTGCCTGGAATACCCCCTACCTCATGTATCTGTATTAAACCTCCCCCTGCCAGCGATAGACATCATCCCTCCTTGCTGCTGCTGCTTTTGTTGATGGTCTGATTGCTCTCACAACCAGAGATTTGCGGGACCACTGATGTCGCTCCCCTTCCCTCTGTTCTCCAGTCTGTATGGGTCTCTGTGCAGCGCTGGCAATTAACAGCTTATGGAACAGACTCTGTCCGTTTGTTCTGTCAACATAGCGGCCGCACCCCCTCCCACTCCACCCTGTGCCTGCTGTCAGCCCAGCAAACATCCCCTCTGCTGATGGAAAGAAAAAATAAAACGGAAACGTAATGGACATTCTCAGTCAGTCAATGTTCAAGTTCACGGGTGGATTAAAGAATTGGAGTAAAGGGATATTTCAGCACATTCTTCAACTGCTCCCTGAACTTAACCTGGGTCACGGCGTAAATCCCAGTGTTTGTGCAGCAACTCAGGAGCTGCAGCATGAAGCCCAATTCCATCACAATATAATCTAGATCAACTTGCACATTCCCCAAGGACGATATCCGGCTCCACGTATAAAGCAATATTAACATTGTCCACATCAGGATGAAATTGGTTGACATAACGAGCAGTAAAATCATGGATTTCGTTCGACGCTCCATCTCTGGGTCTCTGGGACTCTCCCCACTGCTGTGAGGCTGGAGTCTCCTGCGGGCTCTGCTGTTCACTAAAATGTGTCTGACGGTGAGAAGATTGAGCAGCAGAATCAGGACAAATGGGACACAGCGGGTACAAATTAAGTGGGGTGATGGTGGAGAGGGATTGTCGCTGGACCTGAAACCCAGCATCATGCTCTGGGAACAGGTGTTCGTATCCCGCCCTGGCAGATGGTAGAATTTTAATTTAATAAAAATCTGGAATAAAAAGCACAATGATGACCATGAAGCTATTGTTGACGGTTTCCAAATTCCCACCTGGTTCACTAATGCCTTTTAGAGAAGGAAATCTGCTGGGAAACATGTGCCTCCAGACCCACAGCAATGTGATTGACTCTTTCCCCTCTGAACAAGGGTAATTCGGGATGGGCAATAAATGCTACCCTAGCCAGTGACGCCCACGTTCCATGAACGAATAAAACAAGAATGTGATGCAGGAACTGGACAGCTGTCCAGTCGGGAGATGGTTTTGGAAACAGTGACCAGCAGTCAGCATCGCGGTGAAACAGTCTGGAATGATTATCCTGCAGATATTTTTTAGAATAAGAATAGTGACATCAAAAAACCGCGCGAGAGCGATGGAGAGATCAGAACCAGCGCGAGTGCGGGGATGCTTCAAAAGGTGCCAACAGCACAAAGGTGAGAGCTGATTGGTGAGTCACGGGCAAGTGTATTCCGCTGGGTAAGCTAAGGAAAGGTCAGAGTTCTATTTTTTATTTACAATACATAAGTATCATAAAGTTTATTTTTTACTGTATTTAACTTAAAGTAAAAAACGGGTGTTTTTTTCAAACTAGAGGCACGGCAGGGCAGCTCAGTCCCATGTTATTTACCGCCTTCAACATGTGGGAAGTCTTAGACGCTCCTCACTCTCTGACCGACCATGTGTACAGGAAGTGCCGTCAACTGAAGCTACATGAGCTCCGAGTTTCAGAGCGGGAGCGGCAGCTGGAGGCACTGAAGCGCATCGGCAAGGCTAAGAGTTTGGTGGCTAGAACATTTTTAGGTATGGAGACCCCATAACAGACAGAGCCGGATTGGTAACCATCAGTATGAAGAGATGGGTCAGACAGGTAGTCAGGAAATCCCGAGGGTGCATCTCGCTCGAGAACCGTTTTTCTGTGTTGGAAAACGGTGAGAGTGACGGTTCGACTGGGGAGTGCAGACACGCTCATGGCCCTGAGTGGCTCAGCTGCACAACGGAGAAGGAAAAAGAGGGGAAGAACAATAGGTGCAGGAGGGCCCATAATAAAGCGAACAGACAACCGTTTCTTAGGCCATTGACGTGACTCCAGGATGATATGTTGCCTCCCTGGTGCCAGGATCAAGGATGTCACTGTACGGCTCAAGCGCATTCTAAAGTGGGAGGGCAAACAGAGGAAGATCGTGGTACATATTTATACCAACGACAGCGCTGCAAATAGGGATGAGGTCCTACAGACAGAATTGAGGGATCCAGGAAGCAGATTAAAAAAAACAGGATCTCAAAGGTAGTGATCACTGGACTTCGTCCATTGCCACGTACTGGTGATAAAAGAAGTAGGAAGTTAGTCCAGATGAATACGTGGCTGGATAGATGGTGCAGGAGAGAGGGCTTTCTATTTCTCGCATACTGGGACGGTTTCTGGGGGAAGTGGGACCTTTACAATGCAGACAGGTAGCACCCGAACTGCAATGGGAACAACATCCTTGCGGGGAGGTTTGCTGATGTTGTTGGTGAGGGTTTAAACGAACCTGGCAGGGGGATGGGATCCTGAGAGGTGGCTCAGCAGGGGGAGGTGCGCAGCCAAAAGTAGAAGAGAGAGCAAGTGAGTCTTGAATGCCTAGAAGTTATAGGCCTGTTAAGGCAGAACGAGTTTGGCAAGGTTGGATGGTATTTATTTTAATGCAAGGATTCTGACAAATAAGGCAGATTTGAGGACATAAGTTAACGTATGGAAGTTTGATGTCCTTGCTGCCGCAGAGACATGGCTGCGGGAAGGGCATGACTGGCAGCTTAAAATCCCAGGGTATAGGGTCTTCAGGCGAGACAAAGAAGGAGGTAAAAGAGGAGGGGGTTTCTCAATATTGGTCAAGGAATCAGTGACAGCAGTAAGGAGGGATGATATCCTAGAAGGCTCTTCAAATTAAGCCATATTGATAGAACTGAAAAAACAAAAAAAAGGAACAATCACATTGCTGGGAGAGTACTACAGTCCGCCAAACATTCATAGATAAATGGAAGAGATGATATGTCGGCAAATTTCAGGGCAGTGTAAAAATAAAAGTGTAGTAAGAGTTGGAGATTTCAATTTCCCCAACATTAACTGGGTTAGTGAGAGTGTGGTAGGTTTAGAGGGAGATTAATTGTTACACTGCAACCAGGAGAGCTTTTTAAGCCAGTACGTCGAAGGACCTACAATGAAGGGGCGGTCATGGACATAATTTTAGGGAATGAAGCCGGGCATGTGGCAGAGGTAACTTTGGGGAGGTGTTTTGCGCATACTGTTCATAACTCCATTAGATTAACGTTGTTATGGAAAAGAACAAGGGAGTGCCAGGAATCAGAGTTCTAAATTGAAGGAACGCCAATTTTAACAAGATCAGATATCATTTTACCAGAGTGGCCTGGGAGCAGATTATTTTAGGTAAATGTGGGACTCATTCAAGATGGAAATGGGGAGAGTGCAGAACCAGCATATTCCAATAACAATAAAGGGCAGGACCAATAAATCCAGGGAAACCTGGATCTCGAGGGATATACAGGATTGGATAAAGAGAAAAAGGAAAGGCTTATGGCAGTTAACTAGAGCTCAGAACAGCGGAAGCCCTGTAGGCGTATAGACTGTATAAGGGGCAGCATAATAAGGAAATTAGGAGAGCAAAAAGGGGGTATGAAAAATCATTGGCAGGAAAAATAAAGAAAAATACAAAGTTATTTTACAACTTCATTCAGAGTAAGAGGATTACTAGGGAAAGATTAGAGCCCATTAAGGACCATGGTGGAAATTTGTTTGTGGAGACGGAAGATGTAGGTCAGGTTCTAAATGAATGACTAGTATTGGTGTTCACAAGTGAGAGGGATGATAGAAATCATGCAGAAGGGCTGTGAGATAATTAAATAAATTAGCACAGAAAGAGAAGAAGTTCTAAGCGGTCTGACAGGCTTAAAATGAAATGAATATCCAGGACCTGATGCAATTTATCCCAGGCTGTTGCGTGAGGCAAGCGAGGAGATAACAGGCGCGCTGTAAATAATTTTCAAGACCTCTCTGACCACAGGAGAGTTGCCAAAAGAGCCAATGTGGCACCGTTATTCAAGAAGGGAGGAAGGGATTTACTAGGGATCTAGAGGCCAGTCACTCTAACATCAGTGGGTAAATTATTGGAAGTATTTCTGAGGGCGATAGTTTATCTACACTTGGAGAGGCAGGGAAAATCAAGGACAGTCAGCTTGGATTGGTTAAGGGGATGGAATGCCTGACTAATTTGATTGAATTTTTCGAAGAGGTGACCAGCTGTGTAGATTATGGTAATGCATTTGATGTAGTCTACTTGGACCTCAGCAAGGCATTTGATATGGTCAGGAGACTGATAACGAAGATAAGAGCCCGTGGGATCCAAGGCAATTGGGGGAATTGGGCTCATAATTGGCTGAGCGGCAGGAAGCAGATGGTGATGGTCTAGGGGTTTTTATCTGACTTGATGCCTGTGTCCAGTGGGGTTCCACGTGGGTCGGTGTTGGGTCCCGTGCTGTTTGTGGTATATATAAACGAATTAGATTTGAATGTAGGGTGGTTCATCAGTATGTTCGCTGATGGCACGAAAATTGTTGGGGTAGTAAATAGCAAGAAGGATAGCCTTAGATTACAGGAGTATAGAGACAGGCTGATCAGATGGGCTGTTCATTGTGAAATGTAATTTAATCCACATAAACGTGAGGAGATGCACTTGGGCAGGACAAACAAGACACAGGAGTATGATGAATGTTAGCATCCTGGGAGGTACTGCGGATCAGCGGGATCATGGTGTACATGTCCAGCGGTCCCTTAATGTAGTGGGGCAGGTAGGTAAGGTGATTAAGAAAGCAAATAGATACCTGCTTTTATTACACGACGAATAGAATATAAGAGCAGGGAGGTTATGCTGAACTGTATAAAACGCTGGTTAGACCACATCTAGTGTATTGTGTGCAGTCTGGAATCCGCATTATAGGAAGGATGTGTTTACATCAGGGTGCAGAAGAGATTTACCAGGATTTTGCCTGGCCTGGATATTTTTAGTTATGAGGAGAGATTGAATAAACTGGGGTTAATTTCGCTGGAGCAGAGGAGACATTATTGACATTATTGACGTGTATAAACATGTGAGGGGCATCGATAGGGTAGACGGGATGGAAGTTTTCCCGTTGGCGGAGGGGCCAATAACTAGAAGGCATAGATTTAATGTAAGGGGCACGAGGTTTAGAGGGAATGTGAGGAATAATGATTTCACCCGGAGGGTGGTGGGCATCTGGAACTCACTGCCTGAAAGGGTGTTCAGGGCAGAAAACTTCATAACATTTAAGAAGTATTTGGAAGTTCACTTGTAATGACCTGGCTTCCAAAAATGGGATTAGAGTAGTTTGGTACTTATGTGAACGTCGTAGACTCGATCCGCCGACTTTTCTGTGCTGCAGACCACTTTGACTCTATTACTCTGTCTGAAATTCTAATATTCTAAAACAAAATCATGGATTGCTCATCAGCAAATAAGCATCTGGTAACATGAAATACCAGAAAATATTCTTTAAAAAGCTCAGCACAGTCATTCTTCTCAGAGCCATTTTCAAGGTGCAATATTAACTTCTCAGTTTCTGGAAACACATGGCGACAAACCAATCAAATGTGAATGTCACTGAACCACACACAATGGCCAGTGGCTGCATACAGCAGGACGGCAAGGGTATGACACAGACGCATGGCCCACAGGAAATGAAACCATTCCCAATAAACAATCACAATGCTTGTAAATATCAAGTATCAGTTTGCCTGAAGGCGCTGTAATTTTCCACTATGTTGCTGAGTCCAGTGCCGTATTGAACCTATTGTACATGCAATTATTGACTGAAATGTCTCTGATATGTTGGAAGACAATAGAGATTAAATGGCAATAAATATGTTACTGAAATTGATGAACTCGGATGTTAATCATAATCCTGTCCCCCTGGATTCTTTAACTGGTATAAAAGCTTTGCAATCTCCAACACTTGTAATTTTGATGAAGAAGAAATAATTCAGTACAACAAGGTTTACTGAATTAATAGCCATATACAGTGAGACTTACCAGGGATGCCAATAATAGCGAGGATGGGATAGTAACACCCCTGAATCACATGGAGTGCCCGATAGATCCGGCTTTCCACTGACATCCAATCGTAATATGTAGAAAGTTCATAAAGCGCCTCCAAATAACTCCTACTCATTGTTGTAAATTTCCGATCTATTGTCCTCAGATCCTGATCCATTGTTGTAACATTCCAATCCATTGTTCTCAGAATCTGATCCACTGTTGGAACTTTCCAATCTATTGTTCTCAGACTCTGGTATCCTCTCTCCGTGTCTTATAACCGCGGGTCACTGTTCCTCATGGAGCTGATGCCCCCGCTGACAATATGAGGTAACACAATGTAGCGACTCCCTTATTAATAACAGTGGGAAGCCCCCCCAGTGAGTTATTTAGCATCCATGGAGACTGACATTAATTACAGCCACTGAACAAACAGCCTTTTTTAAAACGTTCAGTCCAATTGTTCTTGCACCACACTAAATTGGAACAGTGAGCTGGTCCGGCTGGGATGTAAGAGGGTTTCAGAGGACGGAATACTGTAAAGAGAAGAGTGTGAAGCAGAAAATCTGGCAAATGTAGGAGTTGTTTAGTAAAAATATCGGGTGGACATAAGCAAGTCGTTGAAGGTGGTTAGAGTATTAAAATAGTAATATATTGTTATTGATAAACAGAATCAGAGTACACAAAACGAATAAAATCAGACAACATTTGTGTAAATCTTGGTGAAGCCTAAGCTGAAGTACGTGTGTCTCATTCTGGCGAGCGTTTTTCAGGAAGGATTTGAGGGCCTTGGCGAGGATGCAGAGGAATTTGACTGGAATTGGAACAGGGATGAGGGGCTTGAATTACGTGGAGAGACTGGAGAAGCTGGGATTGTTTTCCTTCGAGCAGACCAGGCAAAGGGGACGTTTAATAGAGACCTTTAAAATCACGAATGTTTTTGATAGAGTAAATAACGAGAAACTGGTGATACTGCAAAATCAGTCAGTAACCAGCACAGGGAATTTTTCAGTGATTGACAAAGACGCATAGAGCGGTTGAAGAGTTCTTAGTGCAAATGAATCTGGAATGTTCTTCCTGACAGGCTGGCGAATGCAAATAAACATTTAACTCAGAAAATAGAATTGGATAATCACAGGCAATGGATATTTGCACAGCTAATGGAGGGGAGGAGAGAAGGGTTGATTAGATAGGTCTGGAAAAGAGTGGTAAAGGTCAAGATGGGCCACATGGCGTCTTCCTTAAATGTATGATTCCATGGCTCTGTTCCATCAGAGGCCATAGGGTGCGAATATCAGATTTGCAGATGATTTTTAACAGAATCAACGAGACAGAGGCTGATCATAATTGTATGCTGATAGATGCAAGAGCGGAAACAGACACACATACACCCTCTCAGGAAATAGTATTACGAGCTCTTCTCAGAAACTCCTCACGGGAACACCTCTCAGGTACCTCCTCGTGTCCCATTCCCCTCAGTTTCTAACACAAAATCCCCTCGAAACGCTTCTCACCCACCCCTGAATGTCCAACAGTCACTACCTCCCAGGCCGCTCAGCCACTGCAACCCCACTACACTCCCCTCACTCAGGGTACCCCACTCCCCTCAGTCACTGCATCCCACTCCCCTCAGTCACTTCATCCCACTCCCCTCAGTCACTTCATCCCACTCCCCTCAGTCACTGCATCCCAACCACCTCAGTCACTGTATCCCATTCCCCTCCGTCACTGTATCCCACTCCCCTCAGTCACTGCATCCCACCCCCCTCAGTCACTGCATCCCACTCCCCTCAGTCATTGCATCCCACTCCCCTCAGTCACTTCATCCCACTCCCCTCAGTCACTTCATCCCACTCCCCTCAGTCACTGCATCCCAACCACCCCAGTCACTGTATCCCATTCCCCTCACTCACTGAATCCCACTCCCCACAGTCACTGTATCCCACTCCCCTCCGTCACTGTATCCCACTCCCCTCAGTAACTTCATCCCAACCACGTCAGTCACTTCATCCCACCCCCCTAATTCACTTCATCTCAAGCCCCTCAGTCATTTCATTCCTCTCCCCTCAGTCACTTCATCCCACCACCCTAAGTCACTTCTTCCCACCCCCCTCAGTCACTGCATCCCACCTCCCTCAGTCACTTCATCCCACCCCCCTCAGTCACTGCATCCCACATCTTCAGTCACTGCATCCCACTCCCCTCAGTCAGTGCATCCGACTCCCCTCAGTCACTGCATCCCACTCCCCTCAGTCACTTCATCCCAAACACCTCAGTCACTTCATCCCACTCCCCTCAGTCACTGCATGCCACCCCATCAGCCACTTCATCACAACCCCACTAGTCACTTCATCCCACTCCCCTCAGTCAGTGCATCCCACTCCCCTCAGTCACTGCATCCCACTCCCCTCAGTCACTTCATCCCACTTCCCTCAGTCACTGCATCCCACTCCCATCAGTCACTGCATACCAAACAGCTCAGTCACTTCATTCCACTCCCCTCAGTCACTTCATTCCACTCCCCTCAGTCATTTCATTCCACCCCCCTCAGCCACTTCATCACACCCCCCAGTCACTTCATCCCACCCCCCTAAGTCACTTCATCCCACCCTCCTCAGCCACTTCATCACACCCCCCCCCCCAATCACTTCATCCCACCCCCCTAAGTCACTTCATCCCACACCCCCAGTCACTTCATTCCACTCCCCTCAGTCATTTAATTCCACTCCCCTCAGCCACTTCATTCTACTCCCCTCAGTCACATCATTCCAATCCCCTCAGTCACTTCATTCCACTCCCCTCAGTGACTTCATTCCACTCCCCTCAGTCACATCATCCCACTCCCCTCAGTCACTTCATCCCTCCCTCCTCAGTAACTCACATTCACACCCCTCAGTCACTTCATCCTATTCTGCTGACCCACGAGACCCCACTGCCCTCCGTTAGTGGACCCCAATCCCATCAGTCACTTCATTGCATTTTGTAGAATATCCCCTGTAGAATGATATATCATATTTCAGATGCTGTTGGGCTGGATAATACGCGGGTACTGCAATTTACATTGTATGTTCCTCAGATTTCGGAGTTGTTGATATCCCTGGGTCCGAAATGCAGTAAGGAGACATGGAGATCGATGAATGTGCAGAACCTCAAGATAGCATTTAGTTGGTAGCAAAGTTTGGAAAATGATTCAATTCTCCATTTATACAGTCTGAAATAGACCATTATCACTTTGCCCTCCACCGCCCCCGAATGTCCAACAGTCACTAACTCACTCACCGCACCGCAAACCCTTCACTCACTGCATCCCACTCCCATCAGTCCGTACATCCCACTCCGGTCAGTCACTACATCCCAATCCCATCAGTCGTTACATTCCACTCCCGTCAGTCACTACATCCCAATACCATCAGTTACTGCACCACAGACGCGTCACTCACTGCACCCCACCCACCTCAGTAACTGCATCACACCCACCTCAGTCACTGCATTCCACTCCCCTCAGTCAGTGCATCCCACTCCCCTCAGTCACTACAATCCACTACCCTCACCCTCTGCATCCCACTCCCATCAGTCACAATATCCAACTCCTGTCAGTCACTGTACCCCACTCACCTCAGTCACTACTCCCCTCTTCACTCAGTCACTACTCCCCTCTCCCCTCAGTCACAGAATCCCACTCGCCTCAGTGGAATAATACAGATCCTTAAACAAATACAGATCCTGAAACGAATACAGACCCTGAATGAATACAATGAATCTAAAACCGACCTGAAACTAATGCACACCTTGAAACTAATACAGATCCTGAAACTAATACAGATCCTGAAACTAATACAGATCCTGAAACTAATACAGATTCTGAAACTAATGTAGACCCTGATAATAATGCAGACCCTGAAAGTAATACATATCTTGAAACTAGTATACATCCTGAAACTAAAACAAATCGTGAAACTAATACAGAGTCGGAGAGAGAGAGTATTGGAGGGCACTTGCTGATGGAGACAGAGAGGGACAATAACGCAGCAAGTGTCTTGGAACCATAATCTGGGGCAGACACAGGGACTTAGAAAGAGAGAGAGTGACAAACAAAATGTAGGAGATTCCGGCATTTAATTGGAAAGAGAGTGACAAGTACGTGAAAATAGAGAGGGCTAGGGGCAGATGTAAATCGAGTGATGGTTGGTGACATAGAGAACCAAACATGGATTGACAGTGAGGGTTACGGAATGGGAGTAAAAAATGGTTTGAGAGAGTGTGACAACAGAGAGTGAGAGTAAAGGAATATAAGTGAAAGAGAGAAGTTGTGTGAGAGATTGACAAACATGGAGTGAGAGTGAAAGAATGTGAGAGGAACAGAGATTTTGTGAGAGACAGTAACAATCAGTGGGTCGGAGTGAGAGTGAAGCAATGTGCGAGAAAGAGAGATGGTTTAAGGGAGAGTAACAAACAGGGAGTCAGAGTGAAAAAATGTGAGAGAAAGAAAGATGGTGTGATAGGGAGTGACAACAGGGAGTGAGGTTAAGATTGAAGGAGTGCGAAAAAAGATGGCTTGAGAGAGTCACAAACGGAGTGAATGTGGGGGCCGAATTTTCGTGGTCCCATTAGTGCCCAAAGGAGGGGGCTACTCTTGTGAGAGTGTGCAGACAAATAGAGCGGCTGGTTACCTCTTCTTCAGTATAGAAATGGTTATTTGGTGATTGATGTAAAGAACAATGAGGGAGCCTCCATGTTGTGGCAGCTTCGTATCCACCGACTACCAGGGCTGTGCAACTTTCCCGGTCGGGCTGCCCCAGCGCCAGAACTACCGGCTCTCTTAATAATGAGGCTACATGGGGAGTTCCCACTATTCAGCATTTCACAGTGAGCTTCGCAATGGACAATTTGGAGACGGCCTCCAGGAAAGATTGTTCCCTCATCTCACAATCCCAACATCAGTACTCGGGATTCTGATTGGGTCCCAAATTCATGGTTCCTAAGCACGTGGGAATGGTCAGGTCACAGGGAGAAGCCGCGAGAAACATATAGAGACAGATTGAGCTGAAAGGAATTCAGATGAGGTGTGAGCTGTGGATGGAAGTGAGCTCTGTCAGTGGGTCCTTTTCATTTCACAGTCACTGTGTGAATCCTGAAAACAGAATCATGTTATTTCAAATTGCATTCTAGTTCCATCCAATGTGTCTGTGTGTGTGTGTGCGTATGCGTGTCTGTGTTTGCATCTGTGTGCGTGTGTGTGTGTCTGCTTGTCCGTCTGTGCGTCAGAGTGTGTTTGTGTGTCTGTGTGTGAGTGTGTGGCTGTGTGTATGCATATCTGAGTAGTATTTGTGTGTGTGTGGGTATGTGCCTGTGTGTATATGTGTATGCGGGGGTGTGTATCTATGCGCGTTTGTGCCTCTGCGCTTGTGTGTGTGTCGGTCTTTATTTATGTCTGTCAGTGCATGTGTGCGTCTGCATCATTGTGTCTGTGCGTGTTTGTGTTTGTGTGTGTGTGTGTGCCTGTTTTTTGTGTTTGTGCCTGTGTGTTTGTCTGCGTGTGTGTGTCGAGGGGTATCACAATTCCTGCCTCTGCTAATGTTCATCATTTCTGATCATGTGGTTTCTAACTTGCTGCTGTCTGATGTTGGTGAGTGTCTCTCGGTGTAACTGACGGAGGGACATCCGAGACATTGTTGTGCTTTCACTGACGAACAATTAGATTAGATTTAATCACATTTATCTTTATTGATTGTCCTCAGCATTATTAAAGTACTAAAGGGTACAATTAAAGAGCCCAATGGGAGGCGGTGCTGGAGAAATATTTAGCACTAACTTTCAAACGCAATTTTTATTCATCTTGTAGCTGTTCCCTTGGATGTTCAAGAGAGCACATGTGGAGGGGCTTGGCGGTGAACCTTTGCACTCTCACATTTGCTCCCTGCGCCAGTGGGCGGAGCCGGCGGGAAATTTCGCTCCAACCCCGTCTATTGTGCCCGACAAAGGAAGCAGGACCAGGCCCTTCCCATTGTGCCGTCATCAATGGGCCAATATCACTCCCCCGTTCATTGTACAATCTCAGGGCCCTCCACTCTTTGTTATGACGTCATCATGGGACTAGGTCCTGCCCCCATTTCCATTGTGCAGCCGGAGGACCCATCCCTCCAATTAAACTGTCAACAATGCGAGCAGGCCCTTCTTACGATGCTGCCACAGTTCCCGCCCTTTCTATTATGCAGTTGTTATGAAGAACAGTCCCACCCCCTGTCCATTGTGCCGTCACATGACCCACATGCCATATTAGTCCGTTGTCATGTGGAACAGATCCCAACCCCTAGACATTGTGCAGTCACAGGTGCTGCACCTCCGTTATGCCGTCGTGATAGGAAACATCAACAACCCTCCGCCTCTCCCCCCCCCACCCCCACCGCCCACCTGCTACCCGGGAACTGTGCGGATTAGGTGCCTCACCTCAATACTGTCACCATTGGGATCAGGCACCTTCCCCACACCCCATGCCGGTGGCGGTGCTATACAACTCCCCCAGTCACTCTGTCGAACGGAACAGCTCCCCCGCCCACTGGGAATGTAAATTAAAATGAGAAAATGCTGGACTTTCCCTGATTCATTTCTTCTTTCCTTTTTGAATGAATTGCACAATTGCTGCAAAGGGGCATTTCATCACCTGCTTCAATTGCTCCCTGAATTTTGTCAGGGTCAGGGCATAAATACAAGAATTTGTGGAGCAGCTCAGGAGCTGCAACATGAAGCCCAGTTCCTGAACATAAGGATGCAGTAATATGGACTCATAACCCAATGCATCCGAGTCCATACAGAATACAATGCAATCGTTGCCCACAACAGGAGGAACTTTGCCGAGATAGCAAACAGTAAAATCATGGATTTCCTTCGACTCTCCATTTCCGGATCTCTGAGCCCCTCTCCACTGCTCTGAGCCCAGAGTCTCCTGCAGGCTCTGCTGCTCACTAAAATGTATCTGACGGTGAAAACATTGAGCAGCAGAATCAGGACAAATGGGACACAGTGGGTAAGAATGTAATGGACAAACTCGTGTGTTACCCAAACTGTAGAGTAGTAAACATCTAGCGTTCCATAATAAAACCAGGGCTGGTTCGCCATTTGATAAAATTCTGTGAACATGAAATAGCAGAAAAGGTTTTTTTAAAAAACGCAGCACAGACACTGTTCCAAGAACCACAGCTGCTGCCTTTTCGGTACAATATCTACTTTTCAGAGTTCGGCAAGATATGGCTACAAATCGGTCAAAAGTGAAAGTGACGGTGAACCAGACTGAGCAATCAGTGGCTGCATAAACCAGCACGGCATGGATGTTACAGATACGAAGGAACCACTGGAAATGAAGCTGCTCCCGATAAACAATTGGAATATGCCTCAATACCATGTCGAGTATAATCACCATTAAATCAACCGATGCCATAGCCAACAGGTAGTAAGTTACACATTTGGAGAGACCACACTTTCCCCCGGTAATGATCAGAATTGTCACCGATATAACTGCGAGCAAGGGAAATAAACAAGAAAATAGCATATCAGGTTAGCAGAAAAAATTAGTTGATAACTTATTGTCACTTTCGATTGTGCCACTGTAACCATTAATACAATTAAATGATTTTACCTGAAATAACAAATGGTGGAGGGTTAAAATGTTGTATGTCTGGATAGATTAATTGTTCAAAATACAATACTGATATTTTCGAACTCAATTTTATTGGAGTTGCAGCAGCGCAGCGACTTTGGGTGCCTGGTCCCAATATTTAACGTCAGGCGATGTTTACAAAAGCAGTTAATAAGACAGCTGGGACCTTCAGATCGATGAATAGATGCAAACTCCAGAAAGCTACTCTACAAATATTCAAAACATTACTTTGGCCAAACGTATTGTATACTGCCGAATAATATGCAGCACACTATGGAAAGAATGTGAATAATTTGTAGAGGGTAGAGAGGAGACAGGCAAGAATGGCACCGCAGGTGAGTGATTACAATAACATGGACTGTTTGGAGACGCTTATTTATTATCATGAAGAGTGCAATCACAGAATGGGTGCAGCGTGGAAGATTGATATTCAGTACATCTTATCCATGCTGGTCCACTGACGGGACAATTCGCTGGTGTCACTTCCACAGCCATCTCCCCTTTGTTCTACACTTATCCCCTTTTCAGGTAGTAATCCGATGCCCTTTCTCCTCTGTTGGGCCTGGTTGCACCAATCCCTCAGGCAGCGCATTCCAGATTCAGTTTTGTAATAAAAGCTTTCCTCCAGAGGACATCGCTTCTTTTTACAATTACCTTGCCCTCTGATTCTCGATCCTTCCAACAATGGAAGGGATTATCCATGCCTACTTTTTCCAGACCGTTTAGAATTTGAAATACCTCTTCAAGTCGCCCCTCAGTCTTGAGTTTCCCAAGGAGAACAGCCACAACTTTTGCAATTCATCTACACAACTGGTATTATAATCTCAGAGCAAATTGTCGTCTATCTTTTCTGTGCCGTCTTTAGTGCCTTAACATTCTTGTTAAAATTAGATTTCCAGACCTGGGCACAATACTCCAGCTGAGGAGGAAGCAGCGTTTTATGGAGGTTTAACATCTATGTCTTCATTACGTACTCTATGCCACTCATAAAGACCTGGATGCGGGAAGATTTATGATTTATGATTCTCCCAACCCATCCTCCCACCCTCACTGATTCACGCGCATGTACATACAGATCACTCTGTTCCTGCATCAAGGACAGAATTGTGAGCTGAGAAAGTAACATTAAAGTCTTCAACATTTTTACCAGTTTAGAGAAATTGAATAAAAATGCAATTATATTTCCTTTTGCTGAATGGGTGATAAACAGATGGATTAGATACAATCTGATTAGCAGAAGGAGAGGAGGACTCGTTTGAAATACAGTGACCACTAATGCGGTGCTGTCAGAATTAATAGTGCATTTCAGACGTGAATTTGTTAAACATTCGAAGGCAAAAAAACTCTAAAAAGGTTAGGGAAAACAATATAAGAATTCAAATATTCACTTTTGGGATGCCAGCCCATGTAACTCTCTGAGCACAGGAACGGTGGTTAAGCGAGATTTGATTCCAGTTAGGTTTCCGGCAGCAGAACATGGTATCTGTTGAGGTTTATAAAGGCTTGTAATCAGGAGGTGAAGTTTGAGCAAGGTGGTGGTCTGTGGCGGTGGGGGTTGGGGAGTGGGGGTTGTGGGTGGTGAGTTAAAGGACGCGATGCTGGCTCGGATGACATTTTAATAGAGGAGCAGATGGGTCTCAGTTTGAAAAAATAAAATGCCCAGATTGTGGGTTTATGCAGCAGATGGGTCAAGGCTGGAATGGAGACAAGTGATATTAGGACGGTGGTCGTGGGCACTATTTCGGAAAGGGGTATAATGGGTAGGAACTCAGCTCAGGCCATCAGCAAACGCACTGGTTGAACCTGAGGCATCTGGCTGGGTCGCGAGGAGGGGAGGGTATGGGGTGTGTCTGGTGGAGTGTGTGTGGATGCAGGACAGATTTTCTGATGCAGACAGATGACACTGTTTTCGATCCTCACAAGGTTCAACTGAAAAATAAGAAAAAAGAGCAGCTACTTAGTGAAACGTGGCTTACAGATATAATAGCTAGACAGGGAGACATCCAGGGATATCAACTGAACCGAAGATACGAATGGGAATTAAAAGCACAGCATTACAATTGAGCATTATTTATGTACTTAAAAACTGGAGAGAGAAAGGCTTACGAGGCACACCAACAATAGCGAGGATTGTATAGTAAAAGCATTGAATAACGTGAAGCACCATTGGGACCCGATATTTGAATGCGATTCCATCATAAAACGTCAAAAGATAGCGAACATCCCAGTATAACCCCCTGCCTCTTGTATGATACCAACCTACTCTTCTCAGATTCTGATCCATTGTTGTAAAATGCCAATCTATTGTTCTCAGAATCTGATAAATTGTTGTAACATTCCAAACTACTGTTCTCAGATTCTGAACCATTGTTGTAATATTCCAATCTATTGTTCTCAGATTCTGATCCATTGTTGTAACATTCCAAACTATTGTACTCAGATTCTGATCCATTGTTGTTCCATTCCAATCTCTTGTTCTCAGATCATGAGCCATTGTGGAAAAATTCCAAGCTGCTGCTCTTGGATTATGACAGATAATTTTAATAGTCCAAACCATTGCCCTCCAATTCTAATATATCTTCTCCCTTGTTTTGGAGCAGCTGCTCCCTGACAGTTCCGCATTGATTATACCTATTTTAGGATGAGATGGTTTATTGCAATGATTCGCATTGTAATTGTAGAAGTGTAACCTCTATAGGCACAATTAAGGTCCATGGAGACTGGTACTATTATGCGACAAAATTAAAGTTTCACTTAACCTTTTTCTATTGTGCCCTAATGAAGCAGATTTTTTGCAGTTTTGGTGGGGATGTCTGAGGGTTTACGAGGGAAAGAAAGGTGGAAATCGTGTACACACTAACCACTATCTTTCAATCCTCCTTGGATATCGGACTATTCCCAAAGTGTTGCTCCCTGTTTATCCATTTGCAGATGGATAAACCTTGTATCTGCCGATTAATCAAAGAATTGTTAGTGACATTTTGTGTCATATCAGAGATTGAATAATTTGGGGCAAAATGAGTTTGTTGATTAGAAACCATGGGTTTATAAATAACAGCCAGAAGAGACACATTAATGGAATAAAAGCCTCTGACAAACTGGATTGGCATCGCTGATGAAGCATCAGATAGGGTTTATGATGGAAGTGTGTTTTTTGTTAACTATAAGGACTAAGAATGACCACGTGCCAATTACCGTATTTGTTGGGAAACAGTAACAGATGGTTGAGCTGCAAAAACACTATTGCATGAATGCTACAGATTATAATCAGAGATGCTACACGCTCAAATTTTCTCCTTCCTCCAGAGAATTATCTTAGAACATAAAACCTTTTGAAGCTATTTACTTCTTTAGGGATCACCCAGAATGCCAGTGCTCTGTCGCTTGCTTTATACCTTCTCAGTTCCTGCCATCGTCAGCCTTAAGACTTTCAATTAACATGTATTTAGGCGACTCATTCCCTTGTTCTCTTTTCTCCTCAATATTTCCATGTTAATCCACGATTGGCTATATTTAGTCACAAGGGTCTGTGAGGACCACTGTAGATTTTTTCCAGTTTCAAACCAGAGAACGTTCCAGATTAATTTTCCTCATTCAATGCATACTGAGATTAAGCTCACTTGCGTTCAACGTGATGAATCTTGGGTTCAGAGTTTTCGCTGCTCACTGCGCAAGCATAAGTAAGTGTCATCAACTGGTTATTTTCTCACAGTGAACTTCCGACGGCACCTGTCCTAGTTGCAGCTAAACAATCTCATAAAAGAGGAATATCAATAGAAACCAGAGATTCTCACAAAACTGCACACATGTCCGAGGGGCATCTTCAGGTTTCTTGTCAACTTACCTTTAGTTTACGTTTCCTTAAATGGAAAATGTTTCGCTGATATGAACCAATACATAGATCTTACAGACCTTCAGTCTTTATCGATTATGCTTGAACTAATTTACATCTAATTCTTTTTAAAAAATTCTCGATCGTCGGCCCTGAGTGAAATGATAGTAGCCGCCATTTCTACACAAAAGAAGCAAAGGAGAAGTCATCCATTGTTTAGTACCTGCTGCGTGACGACTCTTACCTTTCTAAACCGGCCTGTTAAATTTGGCCTGAGGGGAAAGGAAGCCTCGTTCACATAGCAGCCTGTTCTGGTCTGGACTGCACGGTCTGGAATTGTGGTGGATGCAGGTTTAATGGAGGCATTCAAAAGTGCATTAGATGAGTATTTGAACAGTAACAATTAGTAGGGTTATGGGAAACGGCAGGAGGATGGCACTGAGCAATAATGCTCATTCGGACAGCCGGTGTGTTCACGGTGGCCGAATGGCCTCCTTCTGCACCATCGCAATTCCGTCATTCTGTGATCCTGAATTTACCTTCACGCGTCCAAACTTTTGACAGTGACAGCAATTTAATGGACGCACCTCTATGCTGTAGGCTAAATGTGGCGTGGGGGAGGCGGCGTGGGCTTGGTAAATGCAGGTGGTTGGGGGAGGAGAGACAGAGTGGGCTGGGCAAATGCGAGAGGTGAGGGAGGACAGTCAGATGTTCATTTATGCGGGAGCGCCGCATTGTCAGGGGGTCAGCACATAGGGAACGCTGCACTGTCTGAGGGTCAGTACTGAGGAATTGTTGCACTATCGGATAATCAGCACTGAGTTAACACTGAACTGTCAGAGATTCAGCATAAAGGGAATGCCGCATTGTCGAAGGGTAATTACTGAGGGACCGATGCATCGTCGGAGAATCAGCCCTTACGGTATGCTTCTCAGTCAGAGGGCCAGTGATGAGTTAAAAGCCCGGTATATCATCTTTCCTCCCTCTGTCTACCTGGTATATCACATTGGCGCAGCCCCGCTGCTGGTGTACTTGGTATAACTGCCATCTGCAATCGTTATCCTGGAATCTCACCCACATTCACACGTTGTACCTATTATATTTTCCCACTTCCCCGGTGCAACTGGAACAGGTACATCCACAACTGTAGCTGCTATATTACCTTCCTGCCCTGGTGTGCCTGGAATACCCCCAACCACATGTACCTGTATTATCCGTCCCACTGCCAGCGATAGACATCATCCCTCCTTGCTGCTGCTGCTTTTGTTGATGGCCTGATTGCTATCACAACCAGGGACTTTCGGGACCACTGATGTCGCTCTCTTCCCTCTATTCTCCAGTCTGTATGGGTCTCTGTGCAGCGCTGGCAAGTCACAGTTTATAGAAGAGACTCTGTCCGTTTGGTCTGTCACCATAACGACTGCACCGCCTCCCACTCCGCCCTCTGCCTGCTGTCAGCCCAGCAAACATCCCCTCTGCCAATGGGAAGAAAAAATAAAATGGAAACGTAATGGACATTTTCAGTCAGTCAATGTTGAAATTCTCGGGTGGATTAAAGAATTGGAGTAAAGGGATATTTCAGCACATTCTTCAACTGCTCCCTGAATTTAACCTGGGTCACAGCGTAAATCCCAGTGTTTGTGCAGCAACTCAGGAGCTGCAGCATGAAACCCAATTCCATCACAATATAATCTAGATCAACTTGCAATTTCCCCAAGGACGATATCCGGCTCCACAAAGAAAGCAATATTAACATTGCCCACAACAGGATGAAATTTGCTAAGATAACGAGGAGTAAAATCATGGATTTCCTCCGACTCTCCACCTTTGTGTCTCTGGGAGTCTCCCCACTGCTGTTTAGCCTGGAGTCTCCTGCGGGCTCTGCTGTTCACTAAAATGTGTGTGATGGTGAGAACATTGAGCAGCACAATCAGGACAAATGGGACACAGGGGGGTACAAATTATTTGGGGTGATGGTGTAGAGGGATTGTCGCTGGACTAGTAACCCAGAAACCCGGCATGATGCTCTGGGAACTGGCGTTCGAAACCCGCCTTGGCAAATGGTGGAATTTGAATTCAATACAAATCTGGAATAAAAAGCGCAATGATGTCCATGAAACCGCTGTCGACTGTTTCAAAATCCCACCTGCATCACTGATGCCTTTTAGGGAAGGAAATCTGCTGGGCAACATGTGCCTCCAGACCCACAGCAATGTGGTTGACTCCTAACTAACCTCTGAACAAGGGCAATTTGGGATGGGCAATAAATGCCAGCCTAGCCTGCGACGCTCACGGTCCATGAATAAAAAAAAAACAAGAATGTGATGGAGGAACTCGACAGCTGTCGAGACTGGAGATGATTTTGGAAAGAGTGTCATGCAGTCAGCATCACGGTGAAGCAGTCTGGGAAGGATGTCCTGCAGTTAGCATCGCGGTGAAGCAGTCTGGAAAGAGTATCCTGCAGTTCCTTTTGAGAATAAGAATACTGACATCAAAAAAAGCGCGAGAGAGGGATGGAGAGACCAGAACCAGCGCGAGTACGGGGATGCCTGAAAAAGTGACGTCAGCACAAAGGTGAGAGCTGATTGGGGAGTCACGGGTGAGTGTTTCCTCCAGGATGAGCTATGGAAAGTTAAGAGTTCTATTTTTTAATTTAAAATACAAAAGTAATTTAAATTTCCTTTTTTACTGTATTTAACTTAAAGTAAAGAACGGGTGTTTCTTTTCAAACTAGAGGCACGGCAGGGCAGCTCAGTCCCATGTTATTTACCGCCTTCAACATGAGGGAAGTCTTAGACGCTCCTTACTCTCTGACCGACCTAAAATGTGTGTGACGGTGAGAACATTGTGCAGCAGAATCAGGATAAATGGGACACAGGGGGTACAAATTAAGTAGCGCGATGGAGCAGAGGGATTGTCGCTGGAGTAGTAACCCAGTAACCCGGCATCATGTGCAGGAAGTGCCATCAACTGAAGCTACATGAGCTCCGAGTTTCAGAGCTGCAGCGGCAGCTGGAGGCACTGAAGCGCATCGGCAAGGCTAAGAGTTTGGTGGGTAGAACTTTTTAGGCATGGAAACCCCAAAGCAGACAGAGCTGGATTGGTAACCATCAGTCTGAGGAGATGTGTCAGACAGGTAGTCACGAAATCCCAAGGGTACATCTCGCTCGAGAACCGTTTTTCTGTGTTGGAAAACGGTGAGAGGGACGGTTCGACTGGGGAGTGCAGCCACGCCCATGGCACTGAGTGGCTCAGCTGCACAGCGGGGAAGAAGAATAGGTGCAGGAGGGTCCATAATAATGCAAACAGACAACCGTTTCTTATGCCATTGACGTGAATCCAGGTTGGTACGTTGCCCCCCTGGTGCCTGAATCAAGATATCACTGTAAGGCTGAAGGGCATTCTAAAGTGAGAGGGCAGACTGATATCGTGGTACATATCATGTTGGTACCAAGGACATAGCTAGAAAGAGGGATGAGGTCCTTCAAACAGAATTTAGGGATCTAGGAAGCAAATTTAAAAAACGAGACCTCAAAGGCAGTCATCACTGGACTTCTTCCAGTGCCACGCACTGGTGAGTATAGAACTAGGAGGTTAGTCCAGATGAATGCGTGGCTGGATAGATGGTGGAAGAGAGAGATCTTTCTATTTCCCGCGTATTGGCACGGGTGCTGGGGGAAGTGGGACCTGTACAAGGCAGAGAGGTAGCACCTGAACAGCAATGGGGCCAACATCCTTGCGGGGACGTTTGCTGGTGCTGTTGGTGACGGTTTAAACTAACTTGGTAGGGGATGGGGTCCTGAGAAGTGGTTTAGCAGGGGGAGTTGCACAGCAAAAATTAGAAGAGGGAGCAAGTCAGTCTTGAAGGCATAGAACTTATAGGGCAGTTAACGCAGAAGCGATTTTGGCAAGGTTGGATGGTATTTACTTTAATGCAAGGAGTCGGACAAATAAGGCATAGTTGAGCGCATAAACTAATACATGGAAGTATGATGTCATTGCTGCCGCAGGGATATGGCTGTTGGAAGGGCATCATTGTCAGCTCAATATCCCAGTGTGTAGGGTGTTCAGGCGAGACAAGGAAGGAGGAAAAAGAGGAGGGGGTTTCGCATATTGATGAAGGACTCAGTGACAGCAGTAAGGAGGAATGTCATCCTAGAAGGATCCTCAAATGAACCCAGATGGATAGAACTGAAAATACAAAAAAAAGAACAATCACATTGCTGGGAGTATTCTACAGGCCACCAAACATTCAGAGAGAAATGGAAGAGAAGATATGTAGGCAAATTTCAGAGCCGTGTAAAAATAATAGGGTAGTAATGGTGGGAGATTTCAAATTCCCTAACATTAACTTGGTTAGTCATAGTGTGGTAGGTTCAGGGGGAGATGAATTCTTACACTGCACCCAGGAGAGCTTTTTAAGCCAGTACGTCGAAGGTCTTACAAAAGGATGGGGCGGTCCTGGACTTAATTTTAGGGAATGGAGCCGGGCATGTGGCAGATGTTTCAGTCGGGGAGCGTTTTGCGCATACTGATCATAACTCCGTTAGATTAACGTTGTTATGGAAAAGGAGAATAATGTGCTAGAAATCAGAGTTCCAAATTGAAGGAAGGACGATTTTAAAAAGATCAGAGATGATTTTACCCGGGTGGGCTGGGAGCAGCTTATTTTAAGTAATTCTGCTTCAGGGCAGTGTGACTCTTTCAAGATGGAAATAGGAAGAGTGCAGGACCAGCATATTCCAGTAAAGATAAAGAGCAGGACCAATAAATCCAAGGAAACCAGGGCCTCGAGAGAGATACAGAATTGGCTAAAGAGAAAATGATGCGCTTCTGATAGTGACCGAGAGCTCAAAGCAGCGGAAGCCCTAGAGGACAATAGACTGCATAGAGGGTAACTTAATAAGGAAATCAGGAGAGCAAAAAGGGGGTATGGAAAATTATTGGTAGGAAAACTAAAGAAAAATTTAAAGTTATTTTAAAAGATCATTATGAGTAAGAGGATAACGAGGGAAATAATATAGCCCATTAAGGACAATGGTGGAAATTTGTGTGTGGAGCTGGAAGACGTAGGTCAGGTTCTAAATGAATGATTTGTATTGGTGTTGACAAGTGAGAGTTACGAAAAAAATCACGCAGAAGGGCAGTGAGATGATTAAATAAATTAGCACAGAAAGGGAAGAAGTTCTAAGCCGTCTGACAGGCTTAAAATAATATGAATCTCCAGGACCAGATGAATGAGGCAAGCGAGGAGATAACAGGGGTGCTGGAAATAATTTTCAACACCTCCCTGACCACAGGCGAGTTGCCGGATGAGCCAATGTGGCACCGTTATTCAAGAAGGGAGGAAGCGATGTATGGGGGAACTAGAGGCTAGTCATGCTAACATCAGTGAGGAAATTATTGGAAGTAATAATGAGGGCGATAATTCAACTACACTTGTAGAGACAAGCAGTCAGCTTGGGTTGGTTAAGGGGATGGAATGCCTGACGAATTTTATTGAATTTTACGGAGAGTTGACCAGGTGTGTAGATTATGGCAATGCACTTGATGTCATCTACGTGGACTTCAGCAAGGCTTTTGATATGATAACGAAGGTAAGAGCCCGTGGGATCCAAGGCAATATGGCGAATTGGGTTAGGAATTGGCTGAGTGGCAGAAAGCAGATGGTGGTGGTGGAGGGGTTTTTTGTGACTGGATGCCTGTGTCCAGTTGGGTTCCACATGGGTCGTTGTTGTGTCCCGTGCTGTTTGTGGTATAGATAAACGTTTCAGAATTGAATGCAGTGGGGGAGGGGTTGATCAGTAAGTTCACGGATAGCACGAAAATTGGTGGGGTGGTAAATAGTAAGAAGGATACCCTTAGATTACAGGAATATACAGACAGGCTGATCAGATGGGCTGATCATTGGCAAATGTAATTTAATCCTGATAAGGGTGAGGTGATGCACTTGGGCAGGACAAACAAGACACGGGAATATGATGAATGTTAGGCCCCTGGGAAGTACCGCAGATCACAGGGATCATGGTGTGCATGTCCACCGGTCCCTTAATGTAGTGGGGGACGTAGATAAGTTGATTAAGCAAGCAGATGGGATACCTGCCTTTATTAGACGAGGCATAGAATATAAGAGCAGGGAGGTTACGCTGAACTGTATAAAATGCTTCTTCGGCCACATCTTGTGTATGGCGTGCAGTCTGGAATACGCATTACAGGAAGGATGTGTTGGCATGAGAGAGAGTGCAGAGGAGATTTACCAGCATGTTGCTTGGGCTGGACATTTTTAGTTATGAGGAGAGATTGGATAAACTGCGGTTATTTACGCTGGATTAGAGGAGATTCGGAGGGGACATTATTGACGTGTATAAAAATATGAGGGGCATAGATAGAGTAGACAGGATGGAACTTTTCCCGTTGCTAGAGGCACAAATAACCAGAGGGCATAGATTTAATGCAAGGGGCATGAGGTTTGGAGGGAATGTGAGGAACAATTATTTCACCCAGAGGGTGGTGAGCATCTGGAACTCACTGCCTGAAAGGGTGTTAGAGGCAGAAATCTTCATTAAATTGAAGAAGTATTTGGATCTGCACTTGTGATGCCCTGGCATACAAGGCTATGGACCTATTACTGCAAAATGGGATTAGAATAGTTAGGTACGGAGAGGCGCAGACTCGATGGACTGACTTTTCTGTGCTGCAGACCTCTTTGAATCTATTACTCTATGTCTGAAATTCTATTATTCCAAATCAAATTCATGGATTGTTCATCAGCAAATAAGAATCTAGTAACATGAAATACCAGGAAATTTTCTTTAAAAAGCTCTGTGCTGAGCTTTTTAATGAATTTGAATGTCTGTGCTGTCATTCTTCTCAGAGCCAATTTCACGGTGCAATATTTACTTCTCAGTTTCTGGAAACACATGGCCACAAAACGATCAAATGTGAATGTCACTGAACCACACACAACGGCCAGCGGCTGCATAAAGCAGGACGGCATGGGTATGACACAGAGGCATGGCGCCCAGGAAATGAAACCACTCCCAATAAAGAACCAGGATGCTTGTAAATAACAAGTATCAGTTTGCCTGAAGGCGCTGAAATTTTCCACTATGTTGCCGCATCCAGTGCCGTATTGAAACTATTGTACATGCAATAATAGAATGAAATGTCTCTGATATGGTGGAAGACAATAGAGATTAAATGACAATAAATATGTAATTTAAATTACTGTACTCGGATGCTAATCATTATCCTGTCCCCCTGGATTATTGAACTGGTATAAAACTTTGCATCTCCAAAACACTGTAATTTTGATGAAGAATAAATAATTCAGTTCAAAAAGGTTTATAGAATCAATAGGCATATACAGTGAGACTTACCAGGGATGCCAATGATAGCGAGGGTGGGATAGTAACCCACCTGAATCACCCGGAGTGCCAGATAAATCCGGCTTTCCACTGACATCCAATCATAATATGTAGAAAGTTCATAAAGCGCATCCAATGAACTCCTACTCATTGTTGTAACATTCTGATCTTATGTCCGCAGATCCTGATCCATTGTTGTAACATTCCAATCTATTGTTCTCAGAATCTGATCCACTGTTGGAACATTCCAATATATTGTTCTCAGATTCTGAACCATTCTTGGAACATTCCAATATATTGTTCTCAGACTCTGATATCCTTTCTCCCTGTCTTATAACCGCGGGTCCTTGATCCTTACGGAGCTCATGCCCTCGCTGACAATATGAGGTAACACATTGAAGCGATTCTCTTACTAACAACAGTGGGAAGCCCCCCAGTGAGTTATTTAAGATCAATGGAGACTGACATTAATTACAGCCACTGAACAAACAGGCTCATTTAACCCGTTCAGTCCAATTGTACTTGCACCACACAAAATTGGAACAGTTAGCTGGTCCGGCTGGGATGTAAGAGGGTTTCTGAGGGACGGAACTGTGCAAATTAAAATAGCAATATATTTTTATTGTTAAACAGAATCAGAATTTACAAAACTAAGAAAATCAGACAACATATGTGTAAATCTTGGTGACTCCTCAGCTGAGGTACTTGTGTCTAATTCTGGCGAGCGTTTTTTCCGGGAGGATGCGATGTCTTTGGAGAGGGTGCAGAGGAATTTTACTGGAATTGGTACAGGGATGAGGGGCTTGAATTACGTGGAGAGACTGGAGAAGCTGGGATTATTTTCCTTCGAACAGACCAGGTAAAGGGGTTGTTTAATAAAGACATTTAAAATCACGAATGTTTTTGATAGAGTAGATAACGAGAAACTGGTGATCATAAAAAAAGTCAGTAACCAGCACAGGGAGTTTTAAAGTGATTGACAAAGAGGCATAGAGCGGTTGAAGAGCTCTTAGTACAAAGAAACCTGGAATGTTCTTCCTGAAAGGCTGGCGAATGCAAATAAACATTTAACTGTGAAAATAGAATTGGAAGATCACAGGCAGTGGATATTTCCACAGCTACTGGAGGGGAGGAGAGAAGGGTTGATTAGATAGGTCTGGCAAAGAGTCGAAACGGTCACGATGAGCCACATGGCGTCTTCATCAAATTTATGATTCTATGGCTCTGTTGCATCAGAGGTGCGAATATCATGTTTACAGATGATTTTTAACAGAATCATCGAGACAGAGGCTGAAAATAATTGTATGCTGATGGATGCAAGAGCGGAAACAGACACACTCACTCCCTCTCTGGAAATCGTCTCAGGAGCTCCTCTCAGAAACTCCTCTCCCCAACCCCTCTCAGGAACTTCCTCGAGTCATGCCATTCATTGAATACTTCCTTGTCGAATTACTCCTTCCAAAGAGTATCACCTCACGTTATTCAGGATTAAATTCCATCTTCCAATTCTCTGCCCATTAGACCAGCCCATCTATATCCTCCTGTAACCCCAGGCACT
This sequence comes from Cetorhinus maximus, assembly GCF_964194155.1. Classification (NCBI taxonomy): domain Eukaryota; kingdom Metazoa; phylum Chordata; class Chondrichthyes; order Lamniformes; family Cetorhinidae; genus Cetorhinus; species Cetorhinus maximus. The sequence continues at coordinate 456,030 of NW_027596172.1, read as the reverse complement.
TGACCTCACTGTTGACAACCCGGCCAATCTTTGTATCATCCGCAAACTTACTAATCCTACCCACCACATCGTCATCTATGCAGCCATCTATCCTCTCAGGAACTTGTGTCCGGAACTACTCTCAGGAACTCCTCTCGGTAACAACTCTCCGGAGCACCTATCAGGAAATCCTCTCATGAACTCCTGTCAGGAACCCATCTCTGGAACCATTCTCAGTAACTCCTCTCAGGAACCCCTCTCAGGAATCCTCCCCGGGATCTTCTCGAATGATCCCCTGTCAGGAACTCATTCAGTAATTTCTCTTACGTTCCGCACTCAGGAACACCTCTGTTAAACGCGTCTCATGAAACACTCTCAGGGTCTTCTCTCAGGAATCCTCTCAGGAATTCCATTCAGTAACCCCACTCAGGAAGCCCCCTTCGGAACTCACCTCAGGGACGCCTTTCAGGAGCCCCCCCTCAGGATTTGCTCTGAGGAACTCCACTCAGGAACCCCTCTCAGGAACTCCTCTCAGGAACTCCACTCAGTAACTTCTCTTAGGAACCCCCGTCAGGAACCCCTCTCTGGATCTCCTCTCAGGAACTCAGCTCAGGAACCCCTCTCAAATACTCCTCGCATTAACTCCTCTATGGAAACCCTATCCAGAAATACCCTCAGTAAATCCCTCTCAGGAACCTCTCTCAGGAATTCCTGTCAGGAAATCATCTCAGGGTCCAATCTCAGGCTCATTGCAGAGTAATTACACTCAGGAATCCCTCTCAGGAACCACAATCAGGAAATCATCTCAGCGACGCCACCCAGGACTACCTCTCAGGAACCCCTCTCAGTTCATACCCTCTGTAACTGTGCTCATAACGCCTCTCAGGAACTACTCTAACGAACTCCTCCCAGTATCTACAACCCGGAAATCCTCTGATGAACACGCCTCAGGAACTCCTCTCAGTACCAGCTACAAGGAACCACTCTCAGGAACCACTCTCAGGAACTCCTCTCAGTAACTGCTCTCTGGAACTCCTGACAGGAACCCCTGTCAGAAACAGTGCTCAGGAACTCCTTTCAGGAACACCTCTCAGGAACTCCTCTCAGGTACCCCTCAGATGAATCCCTCTCACGATCTCCTCTCAGGAACCCCACTCAGGAACGCCTCTCACTAACTCCTCTCACTAACTCATCTCAAGAACCCCTCTCAGGAATTCCTCACAGTAGCTCCTCTCAGCAAACCCCCTCAGGAACCCTTCGTAGTAACACCTCTCAGGAACCCCTTTCAGGAGCTTCTCTCAGGAACTCCTTTGAGGAACTCTACTCATGAACTCCTCTCAGGAACTAATCTGAGGGACTGCACCCTGAAACTCCTTTCAGGAACTCCTTTCAGGAACTCCACTCAGGCACCCCTCTCCGGAACCCCTCTCAGGAACTCCTCTCAGGAACCACGCTCAGAAACTCCTCTCAGGAACCCCTCTCAGGAACTCCTCTCAGGAACACCTTACAGAGATGGGGAGAAACGTCTTTAGCCAGTGAGTGATGAAACTATGGAATTCTTTGCAACAGAAGTTTGAGGAGGCCAATATTTAAACCTGGTGGATTTTGATAAAGGTGTCCACACTGCAGCAAAGTCCTGATTGCAGCAACAGCCTGGATTAACATGTTGTTCACATCAGAACTGAGGGGGTACCGTGCAGGTATTTTACGTTAACATGCCAATGACTCGGGAACCCCTCTGAGGGACTCACACTGGAGTCCTCCTCAGGAACTCTTCTCAGGAAAACCTCTCAGGGTCACTTCTCAGTAACCCCTCGTAGGAAACCCTCTCAGGAAGTCTTCTCCGGAGCTCCTCACCGGAACCTCTCTCAAGAAACCCTCTAAGTAACTCCTCTCAGGAACCGCTCTCAAGAACTCCTCACAGGAACCGCACTCAGTAACTCCTCTCAGGAACCCCTATCAGGACTCCTTTCAGGATATCCTCTCACGTACCACTCTCAGGAACCCCTCTCAGCAACTCCTCTCAGGAACTCCTCTCAGAATCTCCTCTCAGGAACTCTCAGGAACCCCTCTCAGCAACTCCTCTCAGAGACCCCTCTGAGGATCTCCTCTCATCAACCCCTCTTATGATCTCTTTTCAGCACCTCTGAGGAATAACTCTCAGTAAACCCTCACAGGGACTCATCTCTGCAACTTATCTCAGGAACTCCACACAGGAACTCATCTCAGAAACTCCTCTCAGGATCTACTCTCAGTAACTCCTCTGAGGAACCACTCTCAGGAACTCCTCTCACGATGTTCTATCCATACATCCTCTCAGTAACTCCTCTTAGGAACCACTCTCAGGATGTACTCGTAGGAACCCCTCTGAGGTGCTCTCTCAGGATCTCCTCTCAGGAAAGCATCTCAGGAATACTTTCAAGAGTTCCTCCCAGTATCTACTATCATAAACCCCTCTCATGAACTCTCCTCTGGGTCATCTCTCAGGAGCCCCTCTCAATAACTACTCACACGAACCCCACTCAATATCCACTCCCAGGAACCCTTTCTCAGAAACCCCTCTGAGGAACTCTCATCACGAAGTCTCCTCAGGAACTCCTCTCAGGAACACCTCTCAGGAAATCTCCTCAGGAACTAATCACAGGAGCCCCACACAGGAACTCCTCTCATTAGCTCACACCTCTAACTCCCACTGCAAATCCCCTCAGGAACTCATCTCAGCAACTCCTCTGCATAACTCCTCGCAGGAACCCACCTCAGGAAGTCCTCTCAGCAGCACCACTCAGGAACCAGTCTCAGGAAACCCCTACGTAACTCGTTTCAGGAACTCCTCTAAGGAACTACTCTCATGAACATCTCTCAGGAAACCCTCTCAAGAGATCCTCTCAGGAACTCCTCTCAGGACCTGCACGCAGTATCTTCACTCAAGAACCCCTTTCAGGAACTCATCTTAGAAACTCCTCTCAGGAACCACATTCAGTAACTCCTCTCAGGAACCCCTCGGGGAACTCATCTTTGGAAGCCTACTCAGTAACCATTCCAGGAACCCCTCACCGGACCGCCTCTCAGCATTCCCTCACAGGAACTCCTCTCAGTTGCTCCGCTCAGGAACCCCTCTCAGAAACTCCTCTCAGGAACTCCTCTCAAGATCTGCACTCAGTATCTTCTAGCAAGAAACCGTCTCAGGTACTCCTCGCAGGAACCACACTCAATAACTCACCTCAGGAACTATTCTCAGAAACTCCTCTCGGGACCGGCACTCCATATATTCTCTCAACAACCCCTCTCAGGAACTCCTCTCAGGAACTTTCTCAGTAACCCCACTCAGGAACCCCTCACAGGAACTTCTCTCAGCATTCCCTCACTGGAACTGCTCTCAGTTGCTTCTCTCAGGAAGCTCACTCAGTAACTCCTCTCAGGAACTATTCTCACAAACTCCTCTCGGGAACCACTCTCAAGAACCTCTCTAAGTAACTCCTCTGAGGAAGCCTTCTCAGGAACACCTCTCAGGGTCTCCTCTAATGGCACACCTCTCAGGAACTCCTCACAGTAACAGCGCTCAGTAACTCCACTCAGGAACCCCTCTCAAGACAGCTTTCAGGGTATCCTCTCACGTACCACTCTCAGGAACACCTCTCAGAAACAACACTCAGGAACACCTCTCAGAAACTCCTCTCAGGAACCCCTCTCAGGAACTCCCCTCAGAAACTCCTCTCAGGAACACCTCTCAGTAACTGCTCTCTGCAACTACGATCAGGAGCCCCTGTCAGAAACAACCCTCAGTAACTACTGTCAAGAACACATCTCAGGAATTCCTCTCAGGAACGCCTCACATGAAATCTCCTCTCAGGAACTCTTCTCATGAACCCCTCTCAGTCACTCCTCTCAGGAACTTCTCATAGGCACCCCACTTAGGAACGCCTCTCAGTAACTCATCTCTGTAACTCCCTCTGTAACTCCTCTCAGTAATTCCACTCAGGAACTCCGCTCAGGAATCCCCACTGTAACTACACTCAGGATCCCCTCTGACAAAAATATCTCAATAATTCCTCTCAGGAAACCTTCTCAGGAACATCTCTCTCGATCTCCGCTTAGGCACCCCTCTCAGGAACTCCTCTCAACAACACCTCTCAGGAACTCCTCACAGGAACTTCTCTCAGGAACAGCACTCAGACACTCCTCTCAGGAACCCCCCTCAGGAACTCCTCCTATCAACCCTTCTCAGGAATTCCTCTCAGGAACTCCTCTCAGGAACAGCACTCAGACACTCATCTCAGCAACCCCCCTCAGGAACTCCTCTTATCAACTTTTCTCAGGAATTCCTCCCAGGAACTCCTCTCAGGAACCCTGGTCAGGAATTCTCTACAGTATGTACACTCAGGAATTCCCTCTCAAGAATTCTTCTCAATTTTTCCTCTCAGGAAACCATCTCAGGAACAGCTCTCAGAATCTCCGCTCTGAAGCTCCTCTCAGGAACCCCTCTCAGGAACCCCTCTCAGGAACTCTACTCACTAAGTTTCTCAGGAACTCCTCTCAGGAAAAGCACTGGCTTACTCCTCTCAGAAGCCTCTCATAGGAACCCTTCTCAGGAACTCCTCTCAGGATCCCTCCCAGGAATAACTCTCGGGAACTTCTCTATTAAACTCTCCTCAGGAAATCCTCTCAGGTTTTCATTTAGGCACTCCAGTCAGGAAATCCTCCCATGAAGCCATCTCAGTAACTCCTCGCATGACCCACTCTCATGAATTCCTCTCAGGATCTTCATTATTGAGCTCCTCTCAGGAACCCCTCTCAGGAATCCCTCTCAGTCACTCCTCTCAGTGACCCTTGTAAGTAGCTGCTCTCAGGAACTCCTCACACGAACACCTCACAGTAACATTTCTTCAGAACCCCACTCAAAAAGCGTCTCAGTCACTCACCTCTGTAACTCCCTCCTTAACTCCTCTGCAGAACTCCTTTCAGTAACTCCTCTCAGTAACTCCTCTCCGGAGCCTCCCTCAAGAAGCCCTTTCAGTAATTCCTCTCATGAATCCCTCTCAGGAACACCTCTCAGGGACCCCTCCAACGAACTCCTCTCAGGAACATCACTGAGAAAATCCTCTCAGGAACTCCTCTCAGGAACACATCTCAGGAAACACATTCAGAAACTTCTCTCAGGAACCCTCCTCAGGAACACCTCTCAGGAACTCCAGTCAGGAACTGTGCTCTGAAACTGCTATCTAGAACCCAACTCAGGATCTCCTCTGATTAGAATTTATAATACTCATTGTATATCTGTTTTTCTGGTTTCCCTGTGACCATAGTCCCTAACTAGTAAATATGGAAAATATACATTCTTCAAAAAAGCAAATTTATTCACAAAAACATATCAAATGTAAATTTAACTGTTTGCAGCGATATTTAAATATTTTTAAAAAGTTCGATAGATTGTTATATCATCTGTCACATTGTTACAATAGTTTTCTGACCACGTTAATAATCGACAGCGCTTAACTAGGTCCTAACTAACTGCCTTAATGGCTTGGCAGTTTGGGCATTGTATTTAGTTCAAATGTGAAAGGAACATGCTGGTATCGATGCAAATGATAGATATTGAGATTGTATAATGTAATATCAATGAGAGTAGGGCTGTAGTCCGCTTGTTTGTTTTAAATGTCCAGTGTGTTGGTTTGCTGATGCCGTTTTAACCGATCAGACACAGCGAAGTTCATCGCTTATATGAAACTGCAGCTATTGGATCCCAAAGACACAATCAAACAATAGCAATGTAATATAGTGATGACAAATGTTTTAGTCGTTAGCCAATATGTCTGGAATGAGATTCTTGTCCAACGGACAATGTCCTTGATTTTTCAAAGCCTTTCAAATCAAATGGTTTCAAACTTCTAGAAAGGGAGAAAAATGAAATAACTCTCTGTATCATTACGCTGCCTTGTAGACATCAAATAAGGATGTAAAATGAGGCTCCCCCATCATTGTGGATAGGGAGACTTGCAAACAATATGTAAAACTGTCCATTGTCCACTGTTTTTCCTGTTGTGTGAAGGCGTATCTTGACCAATATATTTGCCTGTTGTTTAAATCTATCCCTGGTACAATATATTTTCCCTTTTGTAAAACTGTCATTTGTCCAATGAATTTTTCTGTTCTGTAAACCTTTCCCATGCACAATGTATTGTCCTCTTCTGTAAAGCTATCCCATGCACAATATATTTTCCTGTTCTGTATAAATGTTTCCCAACACAATGTATTTTCCTGTTCTGTAAAGCTGTACCATGCACAATGTTTTGTCCTGTTCTGTAAAGCTGTCCTATGCACAATGTATTTTCCTGTTCTGTAAAGCTGTCCCATGCACAATGTGTTTTCCTGTTCTGTAAAGCTGTCCCATGCACAATGTATTCTCCTGTTCTGTAAAGCTGTCCAATGCACAATGTATTTTGCTGTTCTGTAAAGCTGTCCCATGCACAATGTGTTTTCCTGTTCGGTAAAGCAGTCCCATGCACAATTATTGTCCTGTTCTGTAAAGCTGTCCCTTGTCCACTGTATTTTCCAGTTATGTAAATCTGTCCCTTGTCCAGTGTATTTTCCTCCTATGGAAAGGTGTCCCTTGTTCGCTGTAGTTTCCAGCGGTGGAAAGGTACCCCTTGTTCAGTGTATTCTCCTGTTGTGTAAATCTGTCCCTTGAACAGTGGATTTTCCCTTTGTGTAAATATGTCCCTTATCCAATGCATTTTCCTTTTATTTAAATCTGTGCCCTGCACAATGCATTTTCCTGTTGTGTAAAGTTGTCGCTTGTTCAGTGAAGAAGGTACTCCCTCCTATCCAGCAACTACGATATATCTGTCCCTGTTTCAGTGTATTTTCCTGTTTTGGAAAGGTATCCCTTGTTCAGTGTATTCTACTGTTTTGTCAATATGTCCCTTGCCCCGTGTATTTTCCCTTTGTGTAAATATATCCCTTGTCCAATGTATTTTCCTGCTGTTTAAAGCTGTCCTCTTCACAATGTATTTTCCTGTTGTGTAGCGATGTTCCTTGTACAGTGAAGAAGCTTCTCCCTCCTATCCAGCAACTACCACAAAGGCCAATTGAAGATGGTAAATTACAATCCCCTATCACACAGCGACCACAGAGAATCAACCTTCATTTAACCGGGTTTATTCAAGCATATGCAAGGGAGCTGCAACCATTCCTGAAAATGACCCAGCTCCCAGATTGATTACATTTCACTACTTTTGAACATTTTCTTATCACAATACAGTTGAGTTCTTTTGAATACAGCCAATCGGTAACAGACACACTGGTACCATGTTAAAACTATCCCATGGAGTACATACAAATGTGTTTTTGCTAATCAATTGTTCTAAAGGCTGGATAAATAATTGTATTTTCAAAACAAAATTAAAATACGTACGCAAAGACCTTTGATCTCTTAACTCAGGACTGTTTGTGTTTCATCAAAGTCCTCTCTTTGTCTTTGTACGTCCTCCCATATCTAATGTAAACCAGCTGCCCCGTCCGTACCTGACAGAGGAGTATAGCTAATCTAACTTTGTGTTATGTTTATCTCCACTCCAGTTCTCAAGGCCTGAAGGCAACATTGCAACAGTTGAATTGTTCTGTCTGTGACTGGACATTAACTCATCTCTTGAAACTATGCAAATCACACAAACTCAAGGTGCCTTTGTGTTCAATATCAATCTGCTTACCCTCTCCTGTCAATAGGTTTAGCCTCAATAGCTGTCTGGAGATTTTATGTGTTTTTTTCAGTAAATTCTTACAGTGTTCTCTTTTAGCATTTTCGATTTTTCCCCCTAATAAGCCCAAGCTGACCACACATTTAAGTTGGGAATTCCTCTTCTTGCCCTTCGGGTGTCCAGTCATCGAGACCACTAGTGGAAACCTACACCTCCTGGTTGTATAACCTTACTTTCCCTTTCCCTGCCCTCTTCCTTCAATTATGCATAGGTCGGGGAACTGATGTGCACCTTTCGTTTGTTGCTGGCTGTATCTGGAAAGTCCCTTTCTAGGGTTTGGTTTGGTAACAGCAGAGTCCGATAGTGCATAAGAGCATAATTCATGTGGATATCGTCAATCCCATTCTAAAAATGCCCCACCAATTAATTAATCTTCCGGCCCTAGCATAGGAAGTAGTTGATTGGGTGAATCTCCTGGCCGACTGGGTGGCTAAATCCACTTGCACAGGCACTCTCGCGATTTGTTGTTTAGAAGCATCTACATATGCTTGGCATATCCTTGTTGCTTACTGCATGGCTAGGCGTGTTATTCTGATAGGAGTTTGATCAATAGAACCATAGAACCATAGAACACTACAGCACAGAAAAGCAGGGCATTCGGCCCTGCTAGTCTGTGCTGAAATATTATTCCACTAGTCCCATTGACCTGCACCCAGTCCATGACCCTCCAGACCTCACCCATCCATGTGTCTATCCAATTTGTTCTTAAAACTTAAGAATGAGCCCGCATTTACGGCATTCATCCCACCAAGGGCTAAACAAGTACCCTGTGGTCCTGCCCGGCACATGGAAGCCTCCTATAGTAAATGGATTGGTCACCTGCAGGCTGCAATTCGAGTTGCTAGCAGAAACCAAGCACCCATAAAGGAACTCAGCCTCGCAGGTCATGAAGCACCATTGAGTTGTGGATAGCTGAATTGCATTCAATGCTTCCTGAATCGGGAAAGCGGTGCATGTAACTGTGCTTGTGCTTGTGACTATGCCCCGCATTAGGGACAATCAAACAATGTAATTTCTTGATTCTGAACAACAATCTCTAGTAATCATCAGTAGCATGTCTTTTCCATAGGATCTGTATCCACGTAGCCCCACGCGGAATACCGTCCCCCCTCCACTTTATCTACTCCTAGGGAATCAAACCAACAGCTGTTTAGGAAAGCCCCGTTTGGGTGATGTTCTTAGGGAATGGCCATGATAAATTTTATCACTCCATCCTCTCCTCCACCTTGAGCTGACGTAATTACGAGTTCCTGTCGCCCCTTGCCTAATATATATGAGGTTGAATTGGTAAACTGACCCGAACTTGTGTTCGGGAATTATTCCGAACCTGATATCCTCAATGTCGGACTTTACCCCACTAATTGAATCTCGCGCTAGCATATCACATGCCCTCCCTGTGGCTTGTTATTCGCCTGTGTCTATTATTACATCTGCAGCCTGCCTATGAATCCATAGCAGACCCTCTCCTTGTAGCTCTACTGATGTCAGGGCATATCCTGTCCCGTGCGCACTGTAGTGCAGTCCATGAACGGTATCAGCAGCCACACAGGAGGTATTACCATTTAAGTCATAGATCCTGCCAGAATTAAGTATGGAATAAACACTCACAATTAGCCCTCCCATGTCTCCTAGTTTACTTCTTATTAACCTAACCTGTGCTTTTGCCCGAATTCCTGGAACGATTCGAAAATTATAGTCATTGACTATCTTCTTGAATTAGTGTCTAGCCCATTTGAAGGAACCCTGGTGGCTGTGACCAGTGGTGTGTAACACTGCAAGGAGTCCTGAGGCTTTGTATGTAACTTTCAGAGAGGACATAGTTACACCATGTAATCGTGATTTTGATCTTCCTATCCTGACTACCCCATCCTGGGGAGGAGGTGGGGAGTGACTTACTATATCTGGACATTCGGTGGGTCTTTGCTAGCTACACGTAGTCAAATTGTAACATCGAACTTATCTACATACATATCTTTCAATAACATACCTACAAGATTTTTGGCAATACCTTCCATCCAGCCCCGGCTCCCATATAAATGGGGGCAGATCCGCTCAACCGGCTATCAAATGAACATCTGGCCCCACTAGCTTAAAGGGAGTACCATGACACATGTACCCCCAGAGCCCTATTCCCGTAACTTAATCGTATATGCCCCTTATATCCATATGACGCCTTGAGTCTTTCTGGGTCGAAAGGTTTAGATCCTCTGTCGTTTGACAGTCCACCCGTAAAGCGGAGTTACCACAACACATCCAGCCATTCTCCTTAAGATCTGTTACAACCAGGAGGAAGCTATTTCCCTAATCACATCCGGGTTCAAGAGCCGAACTGGACCCCGGGCATATTAAAGATATAACACTCCACTTCTCTTTTATTTGCAACTTTACCCACATGCTGTATGTTTTCCCTCTTAATCCATTGCTTGGTCCTCCTTTGCTGAAGTCTAAACTGCTCCCAATACTCAGTCTTGCTGTTTTATTTTCTAGCAACTTCATATGACTCCTGTTTGGAACTACGATTACCATATTTTTCATGTTTGCACCGCTTATCCTAATGTTTTTTTTATATTGAGCCAGACTGGAGTGCATAACTACTGCAATGCACGCATTCGGTCCATAAACATTAACATTTGCATATTTACCGTCATGTTTGTTAATGAAGTTCCCCTACCTACCTTAGACAACTCACCCTCATAACTTCGTAGTTTCCCTTCCATCCGAATGTAACATTCTATCACGCTATGGCCACCATCCCCTAAAAGGCCAGTTAAAACAATATTATTAACTTTCCCCTTCTAACGGCACAATGCCCAATCGTGGATAGGCTGTTCCCCTGTTTGATCCTTGACACACTGGTCTGAATTTTTTAAAAATCGAACTCAATAAACAATGATTGGAGTAATATTGCACTCGTTTACATGTTTTTCGCTAATAATTCATCTAGACAATTGCGCATGCTCCGTGCATTCAGATAGAGTGCCTTCAAAGTTCTGTTTTTTATAAATCATTTTTACACAATTTAGGTCCATAATGTGCCTCTTTGCGGCTAGTCTTTTTGTTCTTTGTCTCCTGCTTTTCTTTTCTACTATTCTGCCTTTAATTCCTTGATTTGTTTCCCTCTCTCCTGACTCTCCGCTAACATTCCTATCCCCTCGCCACTGTATATTAACCGCCCCCACTCCCCGCCCCCACCCATCTCCGCCACAGTAAAAGTGAATCGCCTTGCGAGGATACTGTTCACGGTCCTGCTGGGCCGCAACCCGCCCAGCGTGTCGAAGACCAATCTTGCCTAGAATCGGTTCCATAATCATCAGGAATCTAAATCCCTCCTTCCTGCACCATTTCTCCATTCACACATTCAACTGGTCTATTCCCATCTTCCTGATCTCCTTTCCACGTGTCACTGGGAGTTTTCCTGAGATTACTACCTTTGAGGTTCTGTTTTTTAATTTATTTCCTCAGCTCCCCATATTTTCTTTTAAAGGCCTCATCCCTCCCTTTACCTATGACATTGGCACGGGTGTGGATCAGGGCATCTGGATGTTCACACTCCCCCTTCAGAATGCCCTGCAGCCGCTCAGTGACATCCTTGAACCTGCACCAGAGAGGGATCATAGCATCCAGCCTTCCTGCCCGTGGTCGCAGAAACATCTGCCTGTTCTCCTATGGAATGAATACCCTACCGCTATTGTTCTCTCACTGTTTTTCTTACTCCTTTTCTCTCCCCACACAACCCCCATCCTCCCCATGTGACTCAGCCACTCCAGACGCCACAGGCTATGCTCTCACTGCATTCCCCCGAGTAACCATCTTCCACAGCAGTATCCAAAACAGTAAATCTATGAGAGTAGGGGTTGGGCCGAGGGACCCCTGCATTACCTGCCTAGTGTTTTTACTCTTTCTGGCGGTAACCCATTGCCTTTCTGCCTGTACACTCTTTACCTGCGGTATGACTAACTAACTGTACGTGACAACGAGCAATATCTCGGCCTTTCGGATGCTTCACATTGATTCCAGCCGCATCTTCAGTCCCGAAAGGAGGATTTGCAGCTGCTTCGTCTGGAGACACTTCCTGCACACGTGGTCGCCCTGTGTTATTCTGCATTTACAACAAATAATTGAGAGGGATTCTGGAATGCGGCCGTGTATTATTATGGGAATTTCAAATAAAGGTAAGAATGTTAAGCTTCAGTTATACAGGGCACTGTTCTCGAATACCGTGTAGAGTTTTGGTCTACTTATTTAAAGAAGGTAATTAATGCATTAGCGGCGGTTCAGAGAAGCTTCACTCGATTGGAACCTGGACCGAGTGGGTTGTGTTATGATGGTATGTTGGACAGGCTGCGCTTGTTTCCACTGGAGTTTAGAAGAGTAAGGGATGATTTATTTGAAGTGGATAAGTCCCTGAACGATCTTGACAAGGTGGACACGGAAATAATGTTTCATCTTGTGGGTACGTCCAGAGCAAGTGCACATTGTTTTCAAATTAGAGGCCGCTCTTTAGGACAGAGATGAGGAGGATGTTGTTTGCTTTCTCTCTCTCAGAGGGTAGCAGGACTTTGGATCTCTCTGCCTCAGAACGCACTGGAGCTGGAATCATTGAATATGCTTCAGACGAACGAAGATAGTTTCCTCTTCGGCAAGGGAATGAAAGGTTATCGGGGGTCGATGGGAATGTTGTATCATTAATACAAACAGGTCAACTTTATGATCTACAAAGAGAGCAGCATTCTGGCTGAGGCGCACGGGGATGGTGGGGTGTGGGCAGAGCAAGAGGGATAAAAAACAGTGAGAGAGCATTAGGGGTAAGAGATTCTAAACTAATGGGATCGGACAGTCGTTTCTCCGGCCGCAGGTGCTATTGAAAGTCGGAGCGGGCACCAGGAGACGAAAAGCCAAATTCTGCTCCAATGCCTTGCGTTCATAGGAGGTGTCCCTGACTTCCCGCGACGCACGGCCGGAGCATTCCACTTGGCACAGCGGCCCAGCCATATCATACCCTTAAATTTTAGTTTAAACTGCCGGATGTCTCGCAGTGTCTGTGCCCTTCTTCTCGTTTAATAAACTTTTAGGTGCCTGGCTCTTTAACCTGTTTGAGGTCTCCCTGTTTATCCTGTTTGAAGTTTCCCTGTTTAAGCTTTTTGGGTTTCCCTGTTTAACGTGTTTCAAGTCTCGCTGTTTAGCCTGTTTGAAGTCTCGTTGTTTAGTCTGTTTGAAGTCACGCTATTTAACCTGTTTGAGGATTCGCTGTTTAACAAATTTGAAGTCTCGCAGTTTATCAAGTTTGAAGCCTCGTTGTTTAAACGTTTGGAAAACTCCCTGTTTAACCTGTTTAAAGTCTCGTGGGTTAAGTGGCTTGATGTCTCCCTATTCAACCTGTTTGAAATCTCGCTGTTTCACCTGTTTGAAGTCTCCCTGTTTAACCTGCTTGAAGTCCCCCTGTTTAAAATTTTTTGGTTTCCCTGTTTAACATGTTTCATGTCTCGCTGTTTAACCTGTTTGGAATTTCTCTGTTTAAACTGTTTGAAGTCTCGCTGTTTAACATGTTTGAAATTTCTCTGTTAAACCTGTTTGAGGTCTCGCTGTTTAACAAGTTTGATGTCTCGCTTTTTAGCTTGTTTGAAGTCTCGCTGTTTAAGCTGTTTGAAGTCTCGCTATTTAACCTGTTTGAAGTCTCGTTGTTTAACCTGTTTGAAGTCTCGCTGTTTAACCTGTTTGAAGTCTCGCTGTTTAAGCTGTTTGAAGTCTCGCTGTTTAACCTGTTTTAAGGTCCCCTGTTTAACCTGTTTGAAGTCTCCCTGTTTAACATATTTGATGTGTCGCTGTTTAAACTGTTTGAAGTCCCGCTGCTTAACCTGTTTTATTTTTCCTTGTTTAGTCTGTTTTAAGCCTCGCTGTTTATCCTGTTTGAAGGCTCGCTATGTAATCTGTTTGGAGTCACGCTGTTAAAATTGTTTCAATTCATGCTGTTGAACCTGCTTGCAGCCCCGCTGTTAAACCAATTTGATGTTTTCCTGTTTAACATGTTTGAAGTCTCCCTGTTTGGCGTTATTAAAGTCTCCACGTGTAACCTGTTTGACGCCTTGCTGTTTAACCTACCTGAAGACTCCTTGTTTCAACTGTCCTGAAGTATTGCAGTTGAAATTGCCCCGTCGCACTGCTGTTCAAACTGCCTGATGTCTCGTTTGCTAAATCTATTTTAAATCTCTCTGCTAAACTGTTTGAAGCCTCACTCTTTAATCCTTTTGGACGTCTCATTATTCTAACTGCCCTAAAACTCTCTGTTTAAACTGCCCGATAACTCGCTCTTTACAATGTCCGAAATATCTGTTTAAGAGGTCTCTCTGTTTAAACTGCCCGAGGTCTCTCTGTTTCAACTGCCCGAGGTCTCTCTGTTTAAACTGCCCGAGGTCTCTCTGTTTAAAATGCCCGAGGTCTCTCTGTTTCAACTGCCCGAGGTCTCCCTGTTTAAACTGCCCGAGGTCTCTCTGTTTCAACTGCCCGAGGTCTCTCTGTTTAAACTGTCCGAGGTCTCTCTGTTTCAACTGCCCGAGGTCTCTCTGTTTAAACTGCCCGAGGTCTCTCTGTTTAAACTGCTCGAGGTCTCTCTGTTTCAACTGCCCGAGGTCCCTCTGTTTAAACTGCCCGAGGTCTCTCTGTTTCAACTGCCCGAGGTCTCTCTGTTTAAACTGTCCGAGGTCTCTCTGTTTCAACTGCCCGAGGTCTCTCTGTTTAAACTGCCCGAGGTCTCTCTGTTTCAACTGCCCGAGGTCTCTCTGCTTAAACTGTCCGAGGTCTCTCTGTTTCAACTGCCCGAGGTCTCTCTGTTTCAACTGCCCGAGGTCTCTCTCTTTAAGCTGCCCGAGGTCTCTCTGTTTAAACTGCCCGAGATCCCTCTGTTTACAATGCCCGCGGTCTCTCTGTTTAAACTGCCCGAGGTCTCTCTGTTTATACTGCCCGAGGTCTCTCTCTTTAAACTGCCCGAGGTCCCTCTGTTTACAATGCCCGCGGACTCTCTGTTTCAACTGCCCGAGGTCTCTCTGTTTATACTGCCCGAGGTCTCTCTCTTTAAACTGCCCGAGGTCTCTCTGTTTAAGTTGCCCACGGTCTCTCTGGTTAAACTGCCCGAGTTCTCTCTTTTTAAACTGCCCGAAGTCTCTCTGTTTATAATACCCCAGGTCTCTCCCTTTAAACTGCCCGAGTTGTCTTTGCTTAAAATGCCCGAGGTCTCTCTGTTTAAACGACCCGGAGTCTCGCTGCTTAAAAAAACTATTATTTGATACAAATATTATTTTCAATTGGCCGATTGGCGGATTGGAATGGTGATATGTTTAGTCCTTTTAGCCATGACTCGAGGGGCAGCCTTCATTTCCGTGGAAGCTCGAAGATGACGGACGGCTTCAGAGTGGAGGTTTCGTGACTGCTGCCAGGGTAGTGAACTTTCACCAGCATGATATACATGATAATCACATGCAGCATATTGAAGTAGTGAGAGTTTCTTTTTTATCATTTGCTGTTCCTCTCCTCATTGTCATTTGGTCCAGGCAAAAACGACATTGGGAATCCTGCATCCTGACAAATGCATGGAAAGTCTCAGCCTTCACCTTCCTACTGGGAAATAAAATGATGTATTTCCACGCCAAGCATAGCCAGCCTCCAACACCTCATGTGAATTGAGTGATACCAGGCAGTCATAGCTTAACGTACACAGCAGGAATTCTGTGAGATGTCCAATTCAAAGCCTGCTTCTGCATCGTTACACTCGATGTTCTTGTACTTTGGTACTTGAAAGAACACGAATTAAATTGTGAATATTGTCTTACAGAAACAGGCTGGACACTTGGATTTTTTTTTTTAGGATCATGAAAGTTGTTTTTTCAAAACGACTGATCATTCAACAAAGTAACACCGGGAATTGCTTCGCATCACCAAATGGATGGTTCAAAGGCAGCGCACGGATAAAACAATTAATCAGGTGTGCAAATCGGCATTCAGAAACAGATCGGACATGAAGTAACACACAGGGTTAATGACATTGACTTTTGGAGACAAAGCAAGAAGGAACAGGAAGGATGAGAGCGAAAAAGAGAATGGGGGAGAGAGAGAGAGAGGAAAAGAGAGAGGCAGGTGGAAGTATGAAGGGCAATTAAAGAGAGAGCAGCCTCTCTGTTAATGACACACTCACAGACACCCTTACTCACACTCAACCATATTCATCTACACACAAAAACAGTCACACAAACGCTAGCACACACACACTTGCATACGTGGACAGACGTACACAATCACCCACAACATACTCTCACAAACGCAGACTCACACTAACTCGCACCGATACAGTCCCATACATTGACACACAACCACAATCAGACATAGAAACAGCTACACAGAATCACACACACTCATACACACACACACTCATACACACACATGCACTCGCACACACACACACATTCATCCATACACCACACCACACTCATACCCAGGCAGAGAACAAAGATTAATGATATCAATCTGACCCTGGTCAACCAGGGAGTGAATTAGAAAAATAACACAAGCAAAGTTGAACATTTTTGTGGGTTTTATTCTGAAATTAGACAATATATAAATATCCTCATAGCACAGGTTGGAACTGTAATTGATGATTTGACTGTAATCTGACCCCCAAAAATGACCCATGATTAGTTTTTGCTGTGAATATTTCAGGGTGTAAATTATCTGAGAGCACAGTTGCGGTTGCAAAGATGGAATAAAGTGTGGGAATGTAGAGTGAAGCTGCTCTGCAGAGGGAATGGTTCTTATTAGTGGTGAATTTAGGAGTGAAAGTTTATATTTGAAGAGGTTCCAAGAGCCTCGAACACCTGAAATGGAGCCTTTGGGAAGTGGATAAGTTCCTGCTGCTGTTTCATCTCCCGCCGGCCAGAGGCCGCTCTCATCCCCACAGGACCTCCTGATCCACCCGCTCCTCCTCCCATTGTCACCTCTTGCCCACCCTCTTGCCCGGCCGCTCTTCATTGTCCAACTGTCAGGGGAGGAGGAGGGCGGGGCAGAATCCTTCATGTAGGCGATAGGTCACCGACAGCCCCGCCCCGTTGATTTTATCAAAATGAATGGAAGAAGCGACCATTCAGGGTGAGCGGGCAACAAATAACCTGAGCCGGCCGGGAGGTTATTATTGTCATGATTAATAATAATAAATAAAAAGCAGTGGTCGCGGGTGTGGAGCGAACCTGCGCATGTTCGCTGGGCTCTTACGACCAGAGCGGCCCCTGTCACTGACAGAGGACTTTCCCAGCCGCGGGGAATTGTGGGAAAACGAACCGCCATTGGTCGAGTCACAACTGAGTGGCTGGATTGCTGCCTACAGGTGGAGGAATGAATGACAGAAATGGAAGCTTGAAGAGGACATTGGGCCCTTCGAGCCTGTCCACCCACCAATATGATCATGGATATAATTATAGCTCGACACTTACACACAAACAAAGTCCCGCAAACACACCCACTCTCCCTCACACTCTCTCTCCCTCACGCAAACTCTCTCTATCTCAAACATATTCTCTCAACTCACAACACCACGCCCCCCCCGCGCCCCCCAACTCGGTGACCATGGGAATAGGCGCCGTCCCAGTTCCATCGGCATGGAAACAGGCCCTGCCCCTGCTCTATCAATATTGTACAGGCAGGGCCCCAGCTTCGTCACCATGGGGACGGGCCCCGCCCCAGCTGTTTCACATTGGGTCCAAGCCCCGCGACCTGCACTGTCACCAGGGGACAGGAACCAGCCCTCGCTCAGCTCCCATATATTCTGACCCCTCCAACATCGCAAGAGTGTTCGAATCCACCCCTGCTGGAAAAGTTAATTCCGAGGAGAAAACACTGAAAGTCTCAGTGATTCCAATCTCTGCTTCATTGAGTTAACTGGGCAATTGGAGTAAAGGGATATTTCAGCAGCTGCTTTAACTGCTCTCTGAACTTAGTCTGGGTCACGGCATAAATCCCAGTGTTTGTGCAGCAACTCAGTAGCTGCAGCATGAACCCCAATTCCTGCACAAATTTCTCTATGAAAATGGTCCGAATCCCCATGTACCACATGCGGTTCCATATTGAATAAAACATTAACGTTGCCCACAACAGCATGAAATTTACTGAGATCATAAACAGTAAAATAATGGATTTCCTCCGATTCTCCATCTCTGCGTCTCTGGGAGTCTCCCCACTGCTGTGAGCCCGCAGCCTCCTGCGGGCTCTGCTGCTCACTAAAATGTGTCTGACGGTGAGAACATTGAGAAGCAGAATCAGGACAAATGGGACACCCGGTGTTAGAATGTGGTAAACAAACTCAATTATTCCCATTTGTTCAGAGTCTCGAAGTTCAATTGATACATAACAAAACCAGGGGACGTTAATCAGCAAATACTTGCCGGAAAACAAAAAATACCAGAAAATATTCTTCAGACAGCTCATCACTGTCACTGTCGCCAGAACAATTGCCGCCGTTTTCTTTGTGCAATATTTAATTTTCAGCTTCGGGCAACAAATGGCCACAAAACGATCAACGGTGAAAGTGACTGTGAACCAGACAGAACAGTCAGTGGCGGCATAAAGCAGGACAGCATGGATATTACAAGTTGCAATAGAAACCAAGAAATAAAACAGTTCATCAAAAACAATTGGAATGTGTCTCATTATCAGGTCGAAGATAACGACGAGTTCATCTGCTACTGCCATTGCCACCAGGTAGGACGTTACACATTTGGAGAGACCACACTTTCCCCGAGTAATTATCACAATCGTCAGTAAGTTAACTGTGCGTAAGGAAAACAAACAAGAACATTATACATCACGCATAGAAGAATGGAATCAGTTTTATTGAGCAGCTGTTGAGATTTTCAAATGTGTTACTCTATTCAATGATGTATTGATAGGATTGTACCTGATGGAGGTTCAAAGGGAGAAGGCGGGAGATTGGGGTTGAGAAAAGTTTCAGCCATGGTTGAATGGCGGAGCAGACTCAATGGGCCGAATGGCCTCATTTCGGCTCCTATGTCTTATGACTTTATGGCCTTATGGAGCTCAGTGAATATCTGTGACATGATGGACGGCAGGAGAGATGAAATGATAATAGGATGGTACAGAAATAATCCAAGACAATTTTGGCTCCAATAATTCTCTGCCTACCTTGAACAGCTGCACTCTCACTGAACCCTTGCAGTTCAAATGAATCATCAACTCTTTCCCTTTCAGCTTCTTCCAGATTAAACAAACTAGCCATAATGTTCAAAACAAAAACAGAATTACCTGGCTCAGCAGGTCTGGCAGCATCGACGGAGATGAAAAGAGTTGACGTTTCAAGTCCTCATGACCCTTCAGCAGAACTGAGTAAAGTTAGGAGAGGGGTGAAATATAAGCTGGTTTAAGGCTTGGGTGGGGCGGGGGTGGGGGGGGGGGGGTGGGGGGGGGGGGGTGAGGTTGGGGGAGAGAGTTGGGAGTGGGGTGGTTGTAGAGACAAGCAAGCGGTGATAGGATCAGATAATCAAAAGATCTCACAGACAAAAGGAACAAAGGGGTGTTAAAGGTGATGATATTATCTAAAAACATGTACTACTTAAGAATGGATGGCAGGACACTCATGGTAAAGCTCTATTGGGGGTGGGGTGGAAAGACTGACGACAGGGTATTACAGTTATTGATTTAAAAATAATGGAAATAGGTGGGAAAAGAAAAATCTATATAAATTATTGGAAAAAACAAAAGGGAGTTTAAGATCTAAAGTTGTTGAATTCAATAGTCAGCCTGGAAGTCGGTAAAGTGCCTAGTCGGCATTTAATGCCATAATGGACTTAGCCATGTTGTTAGTTGATTTCCCTTAATATCAAGCATGGTTATTGTATATGGCCGGTTGCCTTTCAGCTGTATATTCCTCCTGCCGGTGCCCCTCTCCATTACCCCGGTCCCTGCAATGGATAGGGACCACCAGTCTTGCCAGCATTAGTGGCTGTGTTATTAGGAATCCAATAATCCGCGATTGGGCGAATCACCGCTAGCTTCTGACTCAGTGGTAGGAGTTCTCCTAACGGAACCATAACGATCCACGATGAAGAGTGACCGGCCAGTACTATGAACTCTATTTCTATAGGTACAGCCTCCTGCCTGGAGCATTAGAACAGCATCAGACTAAACTTACACAATGCCGTCAATGTAATCAACCACCACGAGGAGCTTTACACCATTAATATAAATCAAAGCATGACACAGAGATCGATAGGGAGATATTAGCTCAGATGACCAACAGTTTGGTCAGAGAGTGAGGTTTAATGTGTGTTGTGCTGGCCTGAAGAGAGATAGGGATTTTGAGGAGTTTAAAGGTGGAATTCCAGAGCTTCGACTCTTGGGCGCTGCAGATACGACCATAATATACTACAGCAATGACGTTTGGGGGCGGGGGGGTGCTTTCTGGCTGGGTGTTGGGGGCGGGTTGATGAATCGAATGGGCAAGGTCGTTGAGGGATGAGAATTTTAACATCATGTCTTGATTAACATGGAGCCAATGAATTTCAGTGACAACGGCGTGATTGGGGATCGTTATATGGTGCGAGTTTAGACAAGAAGTGTATATTCCAGATGGCCCTGTCTTTCCGGAGGGTAGAGTGTGGGAGACCAGCTGTGAGTGTGTTGGAATTATTGTACCTGTGAGGTAACAAAGGCAGGAAGGAGAATACCAGCAACAGGTGAGCGGAGACAAAGGCATTTGTGGGCGATGAAATGCAGGTGGAAATAGGGAGCATAAGTGATGGCTTGAAGATGTGGATAAGAAGTACAATTCAGGCTGAAATGTTAGGCCAAGGCTGTGAATGAATTGTTGCATTCTCAGACAGATGGTAAGGAGACGAATGGAGTGGAGGTCTGGTAAATAGAGGTCAATGTGTGGACAGAAAATAATGACATTAGTCTGCCCTGTGATTAATTGGCATGGCAGATGTGTGTAGGAATATGTTTTTAGGAGGAGGAATGAGGAGAGACAAAACAGTATAAATGGTGCAATTATAAACAGGTTGAAAGAATAGAGAGAACGCTACTGGATCCTGCCGTGATATAGGGTCTGGTGGCCATTGTATCCGTTGAAACTGGAGCACAGGAATCAGGCATCTAACGTTTCAGTGCTGCAATGGAAGATCACAATGAGGTTATGAGTTCCATCCATTTGGCAGCAGATGGACAGATGCAGAGGTGGAGACGGTGATATCGCAGGATTAGTAATTGTTCGTAAATTGGGGAAGAAAACCAGTTCAAGTTCAAAGAAATCTCAGAGGCTGGAAAACAGACTGGCCTAGCCTAGAATACTAGCCAGGGATGCATTAAGGAGTCAATGGATAGGGAGCAGAAAAAGTGACTGGAACTGAAGACAATGGATTTGGTTATCCCAAATTAGATAGATCAAGAAAATTCATATTGTTAAGAATGGTTGAAAAAAAAATAATAGTCTGAGACCGTGACTTACCAGGGAGACCAAAAGTGGCGAGGATGGGATAATAACCAGCTTGAATAGTCGAAATGACAAAATAGAACCTTTCATTCAAATCCAACCAATCATTTTCCACAGAAAGCATATAAACTGCACTGCTAAAACTCCTGCTCATTGTTGCAAAATTCCAATTTATTGTTCTCAGATTCTGATGCAATGTTGTAACATTCCGATGTATTGTTCTCAGGTTCTAATCCATTGTTGTAGCATTCCAATCTGTTGTTCTCAGATTATGATCCAATGTTGCAACATTCCAATCTATTGCTCTCGGGTTCTGAACTACTATTGTAACATCCCAATCTATTTTCCTCAGATTGTCTTACAGTCTATCCGTCTTTTGAAGCTGCAAGTTCATGTTAGTGACAGAGCTGGTGCTCCCGCTAACACTATGATGTAACAGATTGAAGCGACGCCCTTTATAACAGCAGTGGGAAGCACCCAGTGTTATTTAGGATCCATGGAGACTGACATTAATTCCAGCCACTGAACAAACAGGTTCAGTTAACCATTTCAACCCAGTTCTTCTTGCACTACACTAAAGTGGTACATTTACCCGGTCCGGCTGACATGTACGAGGGCTTCTGCGGGACAGAAAATAATAGAGAGTTGTGCAAATTTTCAAACCGGGAAAATTTAGGAGCTGTTCAATAAAGAGATAAGGTGTACATAAACGAGAAGTTGAAGCTGATAGTGTTCTCCTTTTAGAGTATTAAATTAACAATATATTTTTTATTGATAAAACGAATCAGAGTTTACAAAAAGTAGGAGAGTCAGAGCAAAAAATGCGTTAACCTATAAGTCTTGGTGAAGCCTTAGCTGCAGTATTATTTCTAATTCTGGGGAGCACATTTCAGAAAGGATGTTAAGCGTCTTGGAGCCGGGGCCGAGGAATATTACTGGAATTGGAAGAGGGATGAGGGATTTGAATTGCATTGAGAGACTTGATAAGCTGGAATTGTTTTCCTTCGAGAAGATCAGGAAAAGAGGAGGATTAATAGAGACATTTGAATCACGATGGGATATTATGGAGTAATTAATGAGAAACTGGTTATCCTGGAATATGGGTCAGTAACCAGTAGACAAAGTTTTAATGTGATTGGCAATGAAACCGAGAGGGGCCGAAGTTATTTTCGTGCAAATAAATCTGGAATAAGCTGCCGGAAAGGCTGGCGGAGGTAGATACATCAGTGACCTTCACAATATAATTACCATTGGTCAGACAGTGGACAATTGCTTAGCTAATGTAGGGGGCTTGGTGGTGGCGGAGAGAGATGGATTGATTATATAGTTCTTGCAAAGAGTGTTAACAGGAACGATGAGCCAAATGACCTCCTGCTGAACTGTCTGATTCTATGAGTGTATTCCAACAGATGCCATTGTGTCCGCATATCATGTTTCCAGTTGTTGGGGAACAGTTCTGGTGAGACAGAGGCTGACCATAGTTGTGCGCTGATGGATGCAAGAGCGCAAACTAACACACTCACCAATTAATGAAGTCCCTGAGTATAATACACTCCCAGAAACTATTACCGGCTCTGAAACTCAAACAGCCCTGATGCTAATACTGGCCCGGATATTGTTACTGGCTCTGAACCTGATATATGCTCTAAAGCTAATATAGAACCTGAACCTAATAAAGTCCTTGAAACGAAAACAGACACAATATAACATTATAGGAGCAGAGTGTTTATACCAGTGTTTGAAACAAATGAAACCACTAAGACTATGACACGTCCTGATACTCTTACCGGTTCCAAATCTCATTCAGGCCCTGAAGGTAATACATACCCTGAAACTACTAAAAACCCTAACTCTAATAGAGACCTTGAAGCTAATACACACCATGAAACTAATAATGGCCTTGATACTAATGCAGACACTGAAAAATAATACAGAAGCTGGAACTCATAGAGGCCCTGAGACGAATACAGACCCTGAAACTAATTCAGACCTTGAAGCTAATACAGACCCTGAAACTAATACAGATCCTAATACTAAAACAGACCTTGAAGCTAATCTAGCCCCTGAAATTAATACAGGTCCTGAAACTAATACAGGCCCTGAAAATAATAAAGATTCTGAAACTAATGCCGATCATGGAACTAATACAGATCCTGAAACCAATACAGGCCCTGAAACTTTCACAAACCCTGAAACTAATACAGATCCTGAAACTAATACAGATCCTGAAACCAATACAGTCCCTGAAACTTTCACAAACCCTGAAACTAAAGCAGATCATGAAACTAATACAGATCCTGAAACTAATACAGATCCTGAAACTAATACAGTCCCTGAAACTTTCACAGACCCTGAAACTAAAGCAGATCATGAAACTAATACAGATCCTGAAACTATTCCAAGGTCTAAAAAGCATGCAGGCCCAGAAACTATTTCATGCTCTGAAACTGATACAGGCTCTGTAATTAATGCAGGCCCAGATACTATTATAGGCTCTGAAACTCATGCAACCCTGTAACGAATACAGGCCCAGGAATTATTTCAGGTTCTGAAACTCATACAGGCCCTGAAACTAATAAATGCCCAGACACTATTACAGGCTCTGAAATTCATACAGACCCTGAAACTAATACAGGCCAAGATATTATTACAGGCTCTGAAACTCATACAGGCCCTGAAACTAATACTGGACCTGGAACTCATAGAGACTCTGGAACGAATGCAGACACCAAATTAGAGTATTACACAGAGTGTAATAGAGGCTTTGGAACTAATGAAGCACCTGAGACAGCGATTGATGGTGAAACTAATATTGCCCCTGAACTTAAGACAGCGCCTGGCACTATTACCGCTCTGAAAATCATTATGGGCCCTGAAATTACAATTGCCCCAGGAAAAATGTAGACCCCTAAACTCCTAAAATTAATGAAACCAACAGAAGACCTGAAAGCTAATATTAAACACTGAGACCAGCAGGGGCCGTGAAACGAATAAATACACATAGAGACCATTGAAGTACTACAGAAAGGATGGCCATGTTACCCCTTCCGCCGCTGTACGATTCTATGAGTGTGTGGAGGCCATCGGAGGCTAGAGGCCTGAGAGAGACCAGCGACCTTATGTCATGATTACCGTTGTGTTGAACAGTTTCCTTGTGCTTGAGGCTGATCTTCCTTGCACGGTACTGAATCAAGAGCAGAATTAACCGAGCATGAATTGAATTCCCTCAAGCTGATAACACCCTTTCTCTTTCTCTGCCTCTGTCTCTCCCTGCCTCTCTTCCAATTTTAGGCTCAATTTCTCTCCCATCTCTTTCTTCCTCTGCCTTTCTCATCGTCTGATATATCACCTTGACTCTCTGGGTTTGTTAATCTCTCTCTGTCTCGTTCTATAATTTTTTGCCTGTCTGTCTGTCTACCCCTCTCTCCGACTTTCTCTCTCACTCTCGTTTGCTGTCTCTGTTTTTAAGTGGCAGTTTATTTCTATTTCTCTCCCTGTCATTCCTTGGCTCCCTTCCTCTCCTTTGTATCACTCTCTTGTTCTCTCTGCCACTCTTTTATCTGATTTCTGTAACTCCTCGATCTGTCTCTCTCCCACACTATGATTTTCCTCTCTCTCTGACTCATTCTTATCAACATGTTTTCTCTGCCTGCTTTTTTTCTTCTTGATTTCTTTCCTGTGCTGTCTCACTGTGTCTGTCTGGTTTTCTCAGGCTGCATCGGTCTCTCTGCCTGTATTTCACTTTCTCTATCTCTCCCTCCTTCTCTCCACCATGCCTCTCTGAATCTCTCTTTTTTTCTCACACAAACACTATCCATATCTCTATCCCTCTCACACACATTATGTATGTCTCCATCAATCTCTCTCTGTCTCACACACACACATTAGCCTTGTGTTTATCTGCCTATCTCTCGCACGACCTTTTGCCTGCCTCAGTCACTGAATCTATTACAGGCCATGTTTCTTATAATGCAATTAAAACTAGCACAAGCAAGTGGGCATAATCCAGTATAAACCCCGGTATGAACGGCAGGCGTGTAACTAAATCAGATCCTGAAACTGAAAGAGGCTCTGTTCCTAATTTAGACCCTGAAACCAACACAGATCCTGAGCCTGAAACAGACCATGAAACTATTACAACCTTTGAAACAAATGAAGAACTTCTAACTAGCACAGGACCATATAACTTATCCTCCCCCCATAAACCTAATAAATATCCACACCCGTGAAAACATGTATATTCCCCCCGCTTCGTCCATGGTGTATCTGGTAAAGCTTCCAATCTCACCCAGTGTAGCAGGTATATCAATGCCCTCCGCAGTGCACATGGTATATGAACTCCTGCCCCGCAGTAGCTGGTACGTTAACCCCTGCCTCAGCTTATGGGATGTGTCATCCTCCCGTCCACAGTCTAATAAATAACCAGAACCCCCCCTCCCCCTCCGCCCCCATCCTGTCTGCCTCCACACCACCCGGTGTATACAGTAAATGACTCGCTCGTGCACTTCGTATACCACACCACTCCATCACTGCTGCTGGCATTTCTCTCCCTTTCCAAGATGCACCTGCAATATCCCCCTCTCCCAGAATGACTTGTAGATCGCCTCCTACCCTGGTCTATCTAGTTTATCTCTAACGATGCTTGTACCTGTTCAATCTCACTCTCTGCCTCTATGTACTGGGCATTACCCCCTGCGTACAGTGTAGCAGGTATATATCCCTTCTCACTGGTGGACACGGATCCACTCCCATCTGGTGCAGTTGGAATATCTCCCCCTACCCGTCGATACCTGAGGTATCACCACTCTCCCCATGTCCCTGTGATATCAGCAACTACCTGCTCATGTTCTGTTTGGACAGCTTTCCTGTTTCCATTTGGAGGGGCCACTTATGACCCAGGTGGTCGAGAGGGGCTTGTGCTCTCTGTTTCAAAAGATGAGCATTCTCCCCATAGCCACACCTACTCTGTCACCGGAGCGACAGGCCCCACCCCACAGTGACATCATAAAGGCAGCTGCCGGCGCCGACCCGAAAATGAATCAAAAGGCCCCGCCACCGCTTTGGCAATCAAGCAGCAGGCCACGCCCTCGCTCTGGCAATGGAGAAAAATATCCCGCCCCCCTCTCTGATAATGAAGCAATAGGCCCCGCCTCGTCTTCCGCTCTGACAAGGGATACACTGTCCCCGCCTCCGCCCTGATCCGTCCCCGCCTTCTCCGGGGCTATGCAGCGTCACAGATGCCTGTCGTCAGCCAATTCGATGCACTCCCCGTGATGTCAAGGCTGATGGAACTGGATACTGCAACGGCTCTGAACCCTGACAATGTTCCGGCAATAGTACTGAAGACTAGTTGTTCAGGCCCTCCTCCGCCTCAGCCAAGCTGTTACAGTACAGCTACAACACTGGTACCTAAAGAACAATGTGGAAAATTGTGCAGCTATGTCCTGTGCACAAAAAACAGGACAAGTCCAAAACAGCCAATTATCGCCCCCTCAGCCTCCAATATTAAAGTAATGGAAGGGTTCATCAACAGTGCTATCAAGTGGCACTTGCTTACCAGTAACCTGATCATTGATGCCCAGTTTGTGTTCCGCCAGTGTCATTCAAATCCTGACCTCACTACTACCTTGATTCAAACATCGAAAAAAGGGCGGACATCCCGAGGTGAGGAGTGACTGTCTGCCCTTGACATCAAGGCAGCATTCGACCGAGTATGGCATCATGGAGCCCGAGCAAAATTGAAGTCAATTGGAATCAGAGGGAAAATTATCTGCTGCTGGGGACATACCTAGCACAAGCGAAGTTTTTAGTGGTTTTTCGTGGTCAATCATCTCAGTTCCAGGACATCACTGCAGAAATTCTTCTGGGCAGTATCCTCGGGTTGACCGTGTTCGTCTGTTTCATCAGTGACCTTCCGTCCATCATAAGGTCAGAAGTGAGGATACTCGCTGATGATTGCTCAATGTTCAGCACTATTGGCAAATCCACAGGTACTGAAGCAGTCCATTTCCATATGAAGGGAGAACTCGCGACATCCAGTATTGAGCTAATAATTGACAAGTAAAATAGTCACCATAACACCAAGATCGATGAAAAAACAATTGTCATGTGCACACATACAAACAAACAATAAACAAATGTTTTTGTATACGCATATACACAGAAATTATAACCAAGTGTTTGTGTACACACAAACATAAAATAAACAAGTGGTTGTATGTATAGATACACAGAAACAAAAAACAAGTGGTTTTGCACAATACGCATACAAACAATGAACATGTGGCAATGTACACACATACACACAAACAACAAACATGTGGCAATATACACACATGCACACAAAGAGTACACAAGTGTTCATGTACGCACATACACACAAAAAATACCCATGTGATTATGTATGCACATAAATACAAACAATAAAAAAGAGGTTATGTACAATCACACAGAGAAACAGTAAACATGTGTGTATGTGCACATATGCAAACGAACAATAAGCAAGTGGTTATGGACACGCATGCTTCCAGACAGTAAACAAGTAGTTAGGCACACACATATCCACAAACGGCAAACAACTGGTTATGTGCATCCAAGCAAGCAAGAAATAAACAAGTGGTTATGTAGACACATGCTGACAAACAATACTTAGCTGGTTATGTACGTGCACACGCACACAATAAAAAAGTGGTTATGTACACAAATGCACACAAACAGTAAACACGTGATTATGTACGGACATAAACACAATCAATAAACAAGTGGTTCTTCACACATACAAACAAAATTAAACCTGCGATTATGTACATAATTAAACACTAACTATAAACAGGTGGCTATGCGCAAAAGTAAACGAGTTATGTGCACGAATTCACACAAACGCCAAACAAGTTGTTATGTACACACATTCACACAATAAACATTTGGTTATGTTCACACATATACACAAACAGTAAACATGTGGTTATGTACACACATGAAATCAAACTGTAGAAATAGTTTATGTACACACACACCAACAGAAACAGTAAACATGTGTTTCTGTGCACACATGCAAACGAACAATAAACAAGTTGTTATGGACACGCATACACACAAACAGCAAACAAGCCAACCACATACGCACAAACGATAACAAGTTGTTACGTACACACATGCACACAAACGATAAGGAGATGTTGATGTACATGCATACACATAAACAGTAAATAGTTAGTTATGTACACACATAAACACAAAAAATAAACACTATGTTCGGTACACACATACACACAACAATAAACAAGTGGTTATGTACAAACATACACAAAAACAACATACAAGTGGCTGTATGCACAGATACAAATAAGCACAAACTGTCCAATTAGTTCATCCACTGATACTTCCCATTATCCTTGTAAACAGCTACCAGTGTGTGTCGGAGATGGAGGGAGTGAATGTTACTGGATCGGGTGCTAATCAAACTGGCAGCTTTGTTCTGAATGGTGTCGAGCTTTCTGAGTGTTGTTTGAGCTGCAGTCATTCAGGCAAGTGGTTTCCGACCCATATTCAACTGGAAGTCAGTTTATCATTTCTCACTCTGTGAAAGCCCATCACGACTCAAACGTACCTTTTAAAACTTCTCTTTAACTGGCATTATTTTTAAGGAAAACAATCCCAGTTTCTCCAAACCCCCAACTGGCTGGAATCCTTCATCCTTGTTACCACTCTCGGAAAGCTCAACCGCAGCCTCTCCAAGGCCCTGCCCTGCTTTGTAAAATAACATGCCCACAATTAGACACAATACTCTGGCTGAGGCATAACCAGTGAGTTTTAACATGTTAGTGTGAAGTTCTTCCTTAGGAGAAGTATTTACCTTTATTTTTCAACCGGACATCCATTATTTTATTTGTGATTCCATCAGGCTTGCAGCTGCTCATTTCCCCCATCTGCCTGTGTCCCCCGTAAACCAGCTGCTATTGCTCACCCAGTTAATATGAACCAGAAACAGAACAGGACTAGCCACATAAATACTGTGGCTACCAGAGCAGCTCAGAGGCTATGGATAGTGCAATGAATAACTTATCTACTGGTTCTCCAAAGCCTCTTTACCATCTCCAAGGTATAAGTCAGGAGTGTGATGGAATACACTCCACTTGCCTGAATGAGTGCAGCTCCCACAACACTCAACAAACTCGACACTGTCCAGGTCAAAGCAGCCCACTTGATTGGCACCCCATCCACAAACATTTACTCCCTCCACTACCGGCAGACACTAGCAGCAGCGCGCACCATCTTCATGATGCACTGCAGGAATTCGCCATGGCTCCTTACGCAGCACCTTCCAAACCCACAAACTCTACCATCTATAAGGACAAGGGCTGCAGACAGATGGGAATTCCAGCATCTGGAAGTCCTCCTCCAAGACACTCACCATCCTGACATGGACATAAAGCGCAGTTGCATCACTTTCGCAGATTCAAAACTTTGGAACTCCCTTCCAGAACGCACAATGGGTGTACCTACACCATATGGTCAGCAGCACTTCAAGAAGGCAGCTCACCACCATCTTCTCAAGGGGCAATTATGGATGGGCAATTTATGATGGCCCAGCCAGTGAAGCCCACACTCCGTGAATGAATAAAACATTCATGATCACCTTTTCTCCCTTTCCTGTCTCTAGGTCAATATCACATCCACTCTGCCATTACCTCTATACCCCATGCGTTTCCGTTTCCATAACATGTCTTATTAATGGTGCCTGATCGCACGACTTTGGAAAAACCATCTGTGAAACAAGAGACCAATATCATCATCAACCTTTTCATATATTCCATAAGAGGCCTCGAAATAATTTATTAGACCTGTTTTCTTTCATATTAAGGTTCCCATTTCCCTTGTGTTACATGAACCGATACATATTCTTTTGGAACGGTCACAGGTTTTGCCCTCCATCATGTCCTCTAGAAACTGAACAACCAACCTCATTCGACTGCCTGGCTGAAGGTAGAGAGTTTGTCCTCTTTTAAAAACAGGGTGGAATATCTACAAGCTTCCAGTCCTCCGGTGTCACTCCCATTTAGAAGGGACAATAAAAGGTTATGTACAATGTCTCCGCTGTGACCACCATCCCTTAACTCAGCAAGCCTCGCACATCTCTGTTCTGAAACAAGGGTGTTGGAATGAAAGGGGTAACAGAACCTGTATTTTCAATGGTTGCAATTAATATCAGGCTATATGGATTTTAACTGTGCCTCTGAAAGGTTACCGACTTATATTTATACTCTGCTCCTTTCAAAGCGTTTTCTCGCACTATCATTGGGAGCATTCCATCCGCCACAAACCGGGGTCATCGGCTTCAGAGAGATAGAAAGGAGAGATACGAATCTGAGGACAATGGATTGGAATATCACCACAATGGTTCACAATCTGAGAGTAATAGATTGGAATGTTCCAACAATGGGCCAGAATCTGACAACAATATATTGAAATGTTACAACAATGGCCAGGAGCTTCACTGCGGCACTTAACTTACTTTCTGCTGAAGATGATTGTATACTTTATACTGGCGTATCATATGCGTTACTTTTCGTTATTCAACCCGGTTACTATCCCGTCCCAGCTATAATTGGTGTCCCTGGTAAGTCTCTCCATTCAGACATTAACTTGTAAAACATGTTTAACTTTGTTAAGGTTCATTTCGCCTACATTTCTGTAAGACAAAAAATCATTGTGTGCAATTTGGATCACACACTCCATTCCTGATCCATTCTCAAGAGGTCCACTACCTGCTCATATAATAAGGTTTTTCCAGGTGGCTCACAACCTCTGAGATACTTTGTCGCAGAGGTTAGTTGCAGTCGAGGAGAGAAAATCCATTTTAAAGCTCTCGTTCTTGTCTTCCAATTCGTTCTTCAACTCAGCTTCTTCAGTCCAACCAGTTATCCCACATTACTGGAACCACTCTAGTAAATATCGTCCATTCTCCCTCCCAAACCGTTACATCTTTCTGAATGTACGGTGTCCAGTGTTGGACACAATGCACAGGACGGGATCAAATTCGTGCTTTCCGTAGATTTATTGTAAAACCCTGCGTTTTGTACCATCTGCCCAAATTCACAATGTGGGGGATCCCATAAGCAATCTTCAGAGCTTTGTTAGCCTGTCCTGGGACGGATAAAGGGGAAGGGCAGCGGAAGGAGGGTTACCCAGCTGGAAAAAAAACCTGTCAAACACAAAACCCACAGTTGAGCGACCAGCATTGTGGCACTTCAATGTTACCTTGGGATAAGAGGAAGGGGGGAGTCGTTTG
Organism: Cetorhinus maximus; assembly: GCF_964194155.1. Taxonomy (NCBI): domain Eukaryota; kingdom Metazoa; phylum Chordata; class Chondrichthyes; order Lamniformes; family Cetorhinidae; genus Cetorhinus; species Cetorhinus maximus. The sequence continues at coordinate 424,523 of NW_027596172.1, read as the reverse complement.
CTTAGATATGGGAGGGTACAGGGGGTCAAGAGATTGTAAACCAGGCGGGGAAAGCTCACCAGGATTAGGAGTAGATTTCAATTCAACAATGTAAGATGCATCCTTTTGCCCTTTATACTCTCCTGACATCCATGTCATCACCAACTTCCCCTTTGTTCTTTCAGGCACAATCATATTCACACAGCTCAGGGTAGGGGAACAGGATTTAACATTTCAAGATGTGCTCAATCAAACCAGCCAATTTTCTCCCAAGCTAACTTCCATTCATATCTTTCTTCCACACGGTTAATTTATTGTCAATGGTCATCCTTTCTCGGGGAAAGTGCGGTGTTTCTAAATGTGACTCTCGCTACCTGGTGGCCATGTCAGCTGCGGATCTACTGGTCGTTATCCTCGACCTGATATTGAGACACATTACGATCGTTCTTGAGGAAGAGGTTAATATCCTGTTTTCTCTCCGTGTGCGTAATGTCCATCCCGTCCTATATTTCGTCACTGGCTGTTCTGTCAAGTTCACAGTCACTTTCACCTTTCATCGATTTGTCGCTATTTGTGACCAGAATCTGAAAAGTAAATACTGTACCGAGAAGACGGCGGTAGTACTTCTGGGAACAGCGACTGCTCTGAGCTGTTTGAAGAACATCACCTGGTATTTTATGCTCACAGGTTAGTATTTACTGAGGAAGGCCCCTTGGTTATTGTGATGTAATATTAGCTGTTCAGCTCTCTCGGGCCTGGCTAACGATCGAATTTCTCCATTACATTCTCAGTCCCTGTGTTCCCTTTGTCCTAAATCCGCTGCTCAATGTTCTCACCGTCAGACACATTTTATTGAACAGCAGTCCCCGCAAGGAGACACCGGGCTCAGGGCAGTAGGGATAGTGCCAGATATCCAGAGATGGAGCGTAGGAGGAAATCCATCATTTTAATGCTCGTTATCTCGTTTCATCCTGTTGTGGGTGATGTTAATATTGTTTGTATCTGAAGCTGAATATCCTTCTTGGGGAATATGCAAGTTGATCTAGATTAAATTGTGACGGAATTGTGCTTCATGCTGCAGCTCCTGAGTTGCTGCACAAACACTGGGATTTATGCCCTGACCCAGGCTAAGTTCAAGGAGCAGTTGACGAATGTGCTGAGATATCCCTTTCCTCGAGTTCTTCAATCCGTGCAATGATCTGAAGAATGACTGACTGAGAATGTCCATTATGTTTCCATTTTATTTTGTATTTCCATTGGTATAGGGGCTGTTGTTAGGCTGACAGCAGGCAGAGTGGGATGGGGGTGTGCTGTCGTTATGCTGAAAGAGCAAATAGACAGAGTCTGTTCCACGCGGTGTTGCTTGACAGCCCTGCACAGAGGCCCAGATTGAATGGAGCACAGAGAGCGAAGCGAAGCGTCATCAGTCGCCCCGCCCACTCTTGGTTATCATAGCAACCCGGACATCAACAAAAGCAGCCACAGCAACGAGGGGTGTTGCATATCACTGGCCAACGGAGGGATGAGACAGGTACATGGGCTTGGGGCTTATTCCACGCACAACTGGTCAAGAGGGCAATATAACAGCTACATGGAGAATGTGCCTACACCAGGCTCACCGGGGAAGTGGGGATATTTTACAGGTGCATTGTGGCAGTCTGGGTGATATTTAAAGATCTCAAGAGAAGGCGGGTGATATACTGGGTACAACAGAAGCGTGAGTTTGGCGATGTGATATACCAGGTCATTTTTGGAGAGAGCATGTGTGTGAGAGCGTGTGAGTGAGAGCGTGAGAGAGTTCTTGTGATAGAGAGAGTGTGTGAGCGAGTGTCTCAAAGAGAATGTGTGATTGATGGGGTATGTGCGTGAGTGTGGAGAGAGAGTGAGATAGAGTACGTGTGTGAGAGAGAGCGTGTGAGATAGAAAGTGTGCGTGAGAGAATTTCAGTATTCGTGAGAGATTGTTTGTGTTCGTGATGCATGTGTGCACGCATGTGTGTGTGTGCCTGTGTGTGTGTGTGTGAGTGTGAGTGTGCGTGTGTCAGTGTACGCGCGTGTGTTTGTGTGAGGGAGACAGAGGGTGTGTGTATGCGTCTGAGCATCTGAGTGTGTGTGCGTGTGAGGGTGAGAGAGTGTGTGTATGAGTGTGTGTGTGTGTGTAACAGAGAGCTTATTTGTGACATTGTGTGTGAGTGTGTGAGAGTGTGTGAGAGTGTGCGAGAGAGATTGTGTGTGTTTCCTGTTTATTGATTCAAGGGATGTGGACTTCGCTGCATCCCGAGTTACCCTTGAGAAGGTGGTGGTGAGCTGCCTTCTTGAACCGCTGCAATTCATGTGGTGTTGGTACACCCACAGTGCTGTTAGGAAGGGAGCTCCAAGATTTTGACCCAGCGACAGTGAATGAAGGGCGTTAGGTTTCTAAGTCAAGATGGTCAGTGGCTTGGAGGGAATCTTCCAATTGGTGGTTTTCCCATGTTTCTGCTGACCTTGTCCTTCTAGATGTTAGTGGCCCTGGGTTTGGAATGTGCTGTCATAGTAGCTTTGGTGAGTTTCTGCTGTGCATCCTGTAGATGGCACACAGTGCTGCTACTGTGCGTCGGTGGTGTCGGTAGTAAATATTTGTTGATGTGGCGCCAGTCAAGCGGGGCTGCTTTGTTCTGCATGGTGTCACGCTTTTTGAGTGTTGTGGAAGCCACACTCATCAAGACAAATAGAGTGTATTCCGTCACACTCCTGACTTGTGAATTGTAGATGTTGGACCGGCTTTGGAGAATCCGGTGTGAGTTACCCCCCTAGCCTCCCTCCTGATCTTGTAGTCGCAGTATTTATATGACTAGTTCAGTCCAGTTCCTGGCCAATGTTAACTCCCAGGAAGCTGATTGTGCGGGATTCAGTGATGGTAATGCCTTTAGGCATAAAGGGGCGATGAATAGATTCTCTCTTGTTGGGGATGGTCAATACTCGCTCTTGTGTGGCGCGAATATTACTTGCGGCTTGTCAGGCCAAGTCCGGATATTCTCCAGGTCTTGCAGCATTTTGATTCAGACTGCTCCAATATCTGAGGTGTCGCGAATGGTGCTGAACACTGGGCAATCATCAGCTAACATCATCACATCTGACCTTATGATGGAAGGATTCTCATTGGAGAAGCAGCTGAAGATGGTTGGACCTAGGACAGTAACCCGTGGAACAACTGACGTAATGTCCTGGTGCTGAGATAACACTGCCAACAACTACAACCGTCTTTCTTTGTGCTAGATGTGACTCGAAACAGCGCAGCGTGGGTGGTGTATGTGACATTGCCTATACGACACTATTGCTTATTAATATGTTTCTTGATTATTTTGCGAGACAGCTCGCCCAATTTGGCACAGACCACCAGATTATAATGAGGAGGAATTTGCAGGATCGGCAGGGCTTAGTTTACCGTTGCAATTTCCTAGGCCAAATCCAGGTGCTCAATCCCGTTTCATTCTTTTGAGACTATGTGTCTTGAAGGGTCATTTCAAGAGTATTATCAGTGAACCACCATGTTGCTGACGACCAAAAGTCACATGTATCCCAGGCAGGTAAGGATGGCAGATTTTCATCCCTAAAGGGTACTAGTGAACCAGAGGGATTATTGTGACAATCGACCATGGTTTCATGGTCATCATCAGACATTTAGCTCCAGCTTTGACTGAATTCAAATTTCAACATGCTGCGGTGCGATTGGAACGCTGGTCCCCAGAGCATTAACCAGGGTCCCGTGTGTGTGAGTGTGTGTGTGTGTTTGTTTGTGGCTGTCTGTGTGAGATTGTGTGGGAGAGAGAGTGTCTAATTGAAGCTTTAAGACAATCCTTGATTTATTGAAGGGTTGACAGGCTCGAAGGACCCAATGTCCTCCTCGTTCTCCCATTTATGTCTTTCGTTCCTCCCTCTGCAGGCGGAAATATGGCGTCTCAGATGTTGCTGGAGCAATGGCGGCTCCTTTTCCCACAATCCCCCGCGCTGGGACAGTCCTCTATCATTGACACGGGACATAGTTGGGGCAGTTGGACAAAGAGCAGCTCGGGGGTGAGCAAGAGGTGACCCTGGGAGGAAGAGCCGGTGGAGCAGGAGGTCCTGAGGGGAATGAGTGCGGCCTCTGGCGGAAAGTTCGGGAACAGCAGCATGAACTGTTTCTCTTCCCAAAGGGCCCAGTTCAGGTGTTCGAGGCTCTGGGAATCTCATCAGAAATAAACTTCAGCTTCTAAATTCACCACCAATAAGAACCATTCCGTCTGCAGAGCAGCTTCACTCACCATTCCCACGTTATATTCCACCACTGATTTATGAAAGGAAATCTCTCATTGACAATTATTTTGGAGCGTATTTGAAGTTTGTGACTGGCACAGTAAATAAGGGGCAGGAGTGGAGGTAGTGTATTTCAATTCCAACTCAGCTGTTCTCTCTCTGTATCACCATAACCTAAAGCAGTGCAGACCAAGAGCTGAAAAATTGGAATAGATTGCAGAGCTCTCCATTTCTGGGCCAGCACGAACACATTGTGAATAAAGGCTGTAAATATGGGAAAATGCATTCTCTCCCATGTCTGTTTTGTGTTTGCTACTTTTTTTTTTCTGGACAAAAAATTCGTGTGTGAAATTGACAACAATATCTTGGAGATATATTTAGTAACAACTTTTATCAAGATCTAAAATGTCGGGTTAAACATTGACAATGTGTTGCAGCGGGTTCACAGGGCACAGCGAAGTATATCTACTTCCATTCCGAATTGGGATTAGAATCTGATAAGTGAATCGAATGTCCACATGGCAGGAATAAATAATCCCCAGCTACCATTTCCAGCCAATATCTCCAACGGGGAAGGAGGAAAGAGTTCATCCACAGGGTCACCTGGTAAAATGGCGAATTCCCGACCCGAGCGGACTGTGCAGACAGCTGCAAACTTCAATCTCTTACAATATTGATCAATATTCACACTTCATCAACCTGTTTCCACATGCAGTAAATTAACTTCTCTGAGACTGGGAAAAGGCAGCGCCTGAAGTGGCGATGAGCTGCCAACAGACAGTGAAAAGAGTTTGCGAAGAGGCTTTGACCCCGGGAGCTACGATTGCGGAACGAGCTCAAAACTCCCACTCCGATCCCGTCAGATGCTTCCGTTCACCTCTCAGTAAGAAGCCCTTATAGGGAGAGAGAGAGAGGGAGAGAGAGAGAGGGAAAGAGCGAGAGGGAGAGAGGGAGAGATTTAGAGAGAGAGGGAGAGCGAGAGGGAGGGAGAGAGCGAGAGGGAGAGAGAAAGAGAGAGGGAGAGAGCGAGATGTAGAGAGGGAGAGAGGGAGAGAGGGAGAGGGAGAGAGAGAGAGAGTGGTAGAGAGAGAGGGTAAGCGAGAGAGAGAGACAGAGAGAGAGAGAGAGAGAGAGTGAGAGAGAAAGAGAGAAAGGGGTCCGATGACTCAGCCATCACAGAAACATGAAGGAGGGTCTTGAAACCTACAGGTTAAGCATTCAGAAATTTGTTGAGCACAACATTCAAGCAATAACAATGGCACATAAAGTTTAAAATCAATCAGATTTCCCATTAGAGCAGATGATCACAGACTCAAGCGTGTTCCAGTTGTAAGCTCAGTATTCAAACACTCTAATCCTTGGAATTGGATGCATCTTGCATTCTGCCATTTTATTGATGCCTTTCTAAATGAGAGATTTCATTGTCTGTTTGTCCATCAATATAAGCCCTGCTTGCTGACCTGCAAAGTTTGACAAGTTTACCCTGTAGAGTCAATGGATCATTTCACAGCATTTCTACTGATGGTCGCCAGTGCAAATGATAAAAAACTCACTTTTCACTTCCTCCGTCATTCAATCGACCTCACAGCAGTAACTTCAGTAAATTCAGCAGCTCCCCTTACATTTACTTTCCTTCAGAGCAACATGAGCTTATAATATACAGAAGATGTAACACAGCTCTTGTCACAAGAAATTAGTCTTATGTGCAATAATATCTAGACTTGTGAGTCTATTTTTTATTCTGCAAAGCCCAGCATCAAACAAACCCCTCATTAGACAGAAACATTGATTAAAAACATGATAAATTCCCAGAGGTTGACCTTCGACAAGGGACTATCTGTTGTTCCTCTGCCCTTTCTCAGTGTTGACAGTTCCTTGAAACTTTAGGGTCTGTAAACAGTGGGAGATCTTTAATCGAAACCTCCAGAAAACAGGAGATCACGTCATTCCTGAAACGGTTCGGAGCTGGAGGGTGAGTCCGGCTTCAGTCTGACCATAGGTCACTGAAATAAAAGAGAGACCTCATTCTCTGTTTAGCAAAGCAGAGGCTGAAATACGCCCACCACTCTTGCAGTGTGGAGCTGAATTAATAGCGGTATCAGAATCACACATGGCTAGTTGTAGATGATCACTTTGCTGACAGATTAATTCTGTTAAAGAAGCTGAAGGTAAAGCAGAGCCGTCATCGAGCAGGTTTGTAAAGCACACGGAGATTGGATCAGGGCTGCTCGGTGACACTCTCCATCTCTTTGACGGTTGTGGATGGTCCACACCTGAGCACTGAATGTCTTTGCGCTTCAAACCGATTAGACATTGATCCTTCTGGAGCTGCCGCAAACAGAAGAAACGATGGATGAGTGACACAATCAAGGGAGGGATTAGGCAGAATGACTGGATATGTGAGGGATGGACTGATAATGAGAAATTTCTCAGTTCCTTGTTCATTCATGGGATGTTGGCTTCCAGGCGGTGGTGTTCCCATGCATCTTCCGCCCTTGTCCTTCAAGATGCTAGTGGTCGTGGGTTTGGGACGTGCTGTCTAAGGGGCCTTGGTGTGTTTCTGCAGTGCACCATGTAGATGGTACACGCTGCTATCACTGTGCGTCGGTGGAGGAGGTAGTGAATGTTTGTTGATGGGGTGCAAATCAATTGGTTTGCTTTGTCCTGGGTGGTGTTGAGCTTCTTGAGTGCTACAGAAGCTGCATTCAACCAGGCAAGTGGGAAGTTTGACATCACACTCCTGAAATTTCCCAATAGATGTTGCACAGGCTCTGGGGAGTCAAGATGTGAGTTACTCGCCGCACGATCCCTAGCCTACGACCTGCTTTTGTAGACAAATACCTTTATGGCTAGTTCTGTTCAGTTAGTGATCAATGGACATGGGAAGAACCAGAGGGGAAATAGGAGCAGTTATCTGAAGGGGGAATTCCGATTAGTGAATACAGAGTGTGAAAGGGAGGATTTTGTTCATCTCATGTTTGTTCTCAGTACAGTGCAGTCTCTCACCCGATCCATAATGATATCCCTCGCTCTTTCTTCATTGAGCCCTCTCACTGAGGTAACCTTCACGCGAATCGTCTTGTAGTTACTGTCTGAACACAACAGTAACAACACCAGCAGTTTAAACAGACTCTGCATTTCACGTAGGGCACAGTTTGTATTTCGAAAAATCACTTCCGTTTATGTTCTGCTTCCTCTAATCCAGCTCATCATCCCCTTTTTTCAGTTATCCCTCTCCATACCTCTCTTCATCTCACTCCATCTTATCTCAATTCTAACCTTCCAGTATATCATTCTCTATCCTTTCTCTTCACTGTCAGCACCTTGTTACCTCTCCTTATATCATTTTCATCCCATGTTTACGTCTTGTCATAGGGAATGATAAAGAGAGAGAGAGAGGGGGGGACAGCGAGATTAAGCCATAACTGACACAGAGACAGTTTATTGAGAAGGAAGCTGAGAAAATATTCACAAAGTTGCGGCCCATGTTTGCAATGATTTCACACAAAGCGAATACACGATTTGCATTGTTATATTTTGTTCTGTGTCTGCACCACTGGCAAGGCCAGCATTTCCTGTCCACCCACAGCTGACCTTGAGGAGGTGGTGGGCAGGCGCCTTCATGAAGACCTGCAGTCCGTAGCGGCCTGGTGCAAATTAGTGGCTGTCTGGGCCATTTCAGAGGACAGTTAGCAGTTCGCATTGCTTTTGGAACTGGAGTCACATAGAGGCCAGAGCGGGGAAGGACGGCAGATTTCCTTCCCTAAAGGCGCATTCCGAAAGGACAGGGATTTAACAGCGATTCTGAATGATTGCTCAGGGCAATTAATAGTTTCCTACAAACATTTTTAATACTGAGATCAAGAGTTTTGGTCTCTGAAGGAATAAATGGATATGGGGAGCGGGCAGGAAAGTGCAGGTGAATCCCAAGATCAGCCAGGATGGTATTGAATGGGGGAGAAGGTTCTATTGGTCGAATTTTCTACTCCTACTCCCATGTCTTCTATCCTCCTGTTCTGCACAACATCACTTACTGGCTAACCTGATATCATTGATTCACCATAGCGAATCAGTCTGGACCACGACTCACCAAATTCTGGGAGAAACCAGCAAAGCTCAAACATCAGAATGGAGAGGACAGCACGAGGGAGAAGAACAGGTGACAAACAGCTGTAGTGAGGGAGGGGAGGTTGAAAAGAAGAGTGAGAGTGAAGAGTTGTGACTGGAAAATGGGGGAAGAGAGGAAAATTGCCCAATTAGGAAAATTATACAAAACAATTTCAATCACCAAATTCCAATGCACTGAGTCATTGCGTCCAATTCCCCTCAATCATCGCGTCAAACTCCCCTAAGTTACACATCCCAATCCCATCAGTCACTGAGTCCCACTCCGTCGGAAACTGCATCACACTCCGGTCAGCCACTGCATCCCACTCCCCTCAGTCATTACATCGCACTCCCCTCATTCACTGCGTCCCACTTCCCTCAGTCACTGCACTCCACTCCCCTTAGTCATTACATCCCTTTCCCCTCTGTCACTCCATCGCATTTCCCTCAGTTATTACATATCACTCCACTAACTCACTCCATTTCACTACCCCTCCCTCAGTCCGTCCCATCTCGAGTCACTACACCACACCCCCCTCAGTCAGTGACTGCCAGTCCACTCACTCACATATCCCACTCCTCTTAGCCACTGCATTCCACTCCCCTCACTTATTGCATCCTACCCCCCCACAGTCACTTCGACACACCACCCTCAGTCAATATATCCCTCTTCCCTCATTCACTGTATCCCACACCGCTCAGTTACCACATTCCACCCCCCTCCGTCACGACATTTCCCTGCCCAAAGTCACACCATCCAACTCCCCTCACTCATTACATCCCATTCTCCTCAACCACTACATCCCACTCCCCTCATTTAGACGATGCTACTACGCTAAGTCAGTATGGGCCACTCCCCTCAGTCATTATTTCCATTATTTCCTTTACTTCCTTCCCTGTTTCTGCCACCCACTCCCCTCAGTCACTCCATGCCACTCCGCTCATTTACTCCATCCAACTCCCCTCAGTGATTGACTCCCAGCACACTCATCACTACATCCCATTCCCCTCAGTCATTACATCCTACTGCCGTCAGTCAGTATAATCCAATCCCCTCAGACACTCTATCGCTGTCCCCTCAGTAATTCCATCCAACTCTCCTTGCTCAGTTCACCCCAAATCGAGTCGCTGCACCCTACTCCCATCAGTTATTGACTCCCAGACATCTCACACGACAGCCCACTCCACTCAGTCAGTTCATGCCACACCAGTCAATCGTTGAATCCATTCCCCTCCGTCATGACATCCCACTCAGCTCAGTCACTACATTCTACTCCCCTTAGTCACTGCACCCCACTCACCTCAGTCACTTCGACCCTCTCCGCTCAGCCACTGCACCCCTTGCCCCTCACTCACTTACACCCTCTCAACGCACTCACTGCGACCCACTCTCCTCACTCACTGCATTCCACTCCCCTAACTCATTTGAACCCACTCCCATCAGTTACTGCATCCCACCCCCTCAGTCATTTCAATGAAGTTTTCTGTTGACTAGAAGCTCCTGATTGATGCCTGATATCTTAGTTCCTGTTGGGCTGGATGATGTAGGGTCAGTGGATTTTCCAGTTGAATATTCCTCAGATTCTGGAGTACTGGTGTTGTCCCTGGATCTGCAATGAATTCAGAAGACATGGGAGATTGCAGTATGCAGATCTCCTCAATAGACCATTTGCGGAAGTTCATAAAATGATTCACTTCATCATTTATATAGTCTGAAATCTATCAATCACACTATGATCCGTCACTCCTGACTGCACCTCAGTAACTAACTACAAACCCCATCACTCTGTGTGTCCCACCCCGGGTAACTATATCCCACTCCCCGAGACATTACACCCGATTCTCCTCAGGCACTGCATCCCATCCCTCTCAGTCACGACATCCTAATCCACTCCCTCACTATAACCCACCCCTCTAAGACACAGATTCCCACACATCTCATTCACTGCTAGCCACTCACCTCACTCACTACCGACCACTCCCCGAACTTACTCCATTACACTCCCTTCACTTACTGCGTCCTGCCCCGCGTCACTGCATCCCATGTCCCTCAGTTACTCGATCACTCTCTCCTCAGCGAACTCCATCCGACTCCCCTATCTCACTGCTCCGCAGTCTCCTCAGTCACGGCTCCCAATTTACACAATCACTGCATTTGACTCCCCTAACATACTTCATTCCAAGCACCTCAGTCACCACATCCCTCTTCGCCCAGCCATGACATAACAGAGTCACTAACCCCATTGAATTCAGGCAGTACATCGCACTCCCCTAATCTCTGCATCCTACTCCCTTTAGTTTGAGATTCCAGTGATTATACTGTTTGAGGTTTCTCTGTATATTATCCCATCCAGACTGATACCTGGTATTTCTGAATCTCTTGGGCCAGATGATGCACTGTCAGTGGACTTTCCAGTCGAGGGTTGCTCAATTTCCGGAGTTTTATTTGATCCTGGATCTGCAATGAAGTAGGGAAACATGGCAGATTTCCGAATCTGAATCAACTCAAGAGATCATTTAGTTGGCTGAAAAGTTCAGAAAAAGATTCACTTCAGCATTAATAATGTCTGAACCGCACCAATGTCACTCTTATCTTTCACTCCTGACGTGGCCCAGTCAGTAATTCCCAGTACTCTCCCTCACTGCATCCCTCTCCCCTCAGTCACTACATCCCACTAACGTCATACATGATATCACACTCCCATGTCACTGCCTCTCACTCGCCTAAGTCTACTCACTCTCTGAACCCCAAACCCTCACTCAGTACTTCTCATCCACTTCAGTCACTGCATCACATTCCCCCAAGTCACTGCATCTCACTCCCCTCAGCCATTACTTTCCAGTCTCCTCAGTCACTACATTCCACGCCCCTCAGCCTCTAAATCGCACGCCCTCCAGCCACTTTATTCCGTCCTCCTTATTCATTACATCCCACTTTCCTCAGTAACTCCATCCCATTCCGCTCAGCCGCTTCATCCCACTCCTCCCAGCCTCCACGTCCCACTCTCCTCTGTTAATACATCGCAATCCCCTCAGTGACTACATTACACTTCATTCAGGCACGGCATCCCTGTGCCTTCTCTCAGTACATCCCAATACTGTCAATTGATATACCCACTTCCCTCAGACATGACATCCCACCTTCTTAAATCGCTGCATTCCACTCGCTTCAGTCACTACACCTCACTCCCCTAAGTGAGTATATCGCACTCTCCTCTTTCGCATCCCATCTGACACGAGATACCACTCACCTCATACATTTTATCGCCCCCCTTTAGTCGCTGGATCCCGCACCCACCAGTCACTGCTTCTCCCTAACCTCAATCACTGATTCCAACGCCCCTAACTCACTCTTTCCCACTCACCAGGCTTATGGTGGCACACCCCGAACCGCTGCATCCCACTGACCTCAATCACTAAACTCCATCACTTTACTAGCGATATTCCTAACACTCAGTCACTGTAATCCGCTCCCTGAATTCGTTGTTTCGAACTCACCTCGGTTACTGCATTCAACTCCCATGAGCTACTGCATCCCACCATTTCAGTCACTGCATCTCACTCTTCTCATGCACTGCATCCCACTCCCCTTAGTCACTACATCTCAATCCCATCAGGGTCTGCATCCCCCCATTAGTCACTGCATGTCACTCCTCTCAGTCACTGCATACAACGCCCAGCAGTCTCGCAAACACTGTTCCCTCAGACACTGCATCCCAGACCAAACAGTCTCGAGATCACATTCTCCCCAGCCTCACCATCCCGCTCCTTTCATAATGAGATTTTCCGGATCATATTGTGTGAAGATATTCTGTAGAAATCTCGTCCAGACTGATACTTGAAGTTTCAGAACTTGTTGGGCTTCATTTACATTTTTAGAAAGTCACTACACCCCATTCCATTGCAATCACCTCAGTCACTGCATCCCACCCCCTTAGTTACGGCGTCTCACTCCCCTCAGTCCGTGCATCACACACCTTCAATCACTGCATCTCATTCCCCTCAGTCATTGCATCCCACACCCTCAGTCCATGCATCCAACTCCCCTCAATCACTACATCCCACTTCCCACAGTCACTGCATCCCACCGCCTAGGTTAATGCATTTCACTACCATCAGTCACTGCATCCTACACCCTCAGTTACTGCATCCCACTCCCCTCAGTCACTGCATTGCAAAACCTCAGTCACCACACCTCACTCCTCTCCATCACTGCATCACATTCCCTCAGTCACTGCAACTCACACCCCTCAAGCACTGCATCGCACCCCCTCCATCGATGCATCACCCTCCTCCAAGTCGCTACATCCCACCTCCTCAGTTACTACATCCCACCACCTCACTCACTGCATCTCAATCCCCTAGGTCTCTACGCCCCACTGCCCCCAGACACTACACCCCACCTTCCTCTGTTACTAGATCCCAATCCTCTCAATCACTACATCCAGCTGCCCTCAGTCGTGATATTCTACTCCCCTCAGTCAAGTCATCCCACTCATCGCATTCAATCATCCCGCTCCCCTCAGTCACTACATACCACTCCCCTCAGTCTCTCCATCACAGTCCTCTCAGTCACTACATCCACTCCGCCCATTCAGTACATCCCACTGCCCTCAGTCATAGGTCCCACTCCCCTCATTCTCTCCATCCCACTCCCTTCAGTATGAAATTTCAGCGATCATATTGTGTCAAGATTTTATGCCGAATTCCAACGTCATCTGATATTTCAGATCTTGTTGGGCTTGATGATGCAGGGTTAGTGGATCTTCGAGTGGACTGTTCTTCAGATTCCGGAGTTGGTGTTATGCCTGGATTGTAGTAAAGTAAGGAGATATTGGAGATTGCTGCGTTTGGATCACCTCAAGAGATCATTTAATTTGTAGGAAAGTTCAGAAAGTGATTCACTGCATAATTTATTCAGTCTGAAACTCTCCAATGTCACTCTGCTCTCTCACTCCTGAATGTACCACAGTCAGTAACGCCCGGTTCACTACTTCACTACATCCGACTCTCCTAATTCGCAACATCCCACTCCCCCAAGTCACTACACCCCACTGCCCTCAGTCACTATTGCCTCCCACTTTCCTCTGTCTCTGCGTCCCAATACGCCCAGTCGCTACACCCCACTCCCCTCAATTACTTCAACTCCCTTCAGTCACTACATCTCACTACCGGCAGTCTCTACATCAGATTCCACTCAATCACTGCTTCCCACAACCCTCACTCACTGCTGCCTCCTACTCTGATTCACTGCATCCCACCCCCTGTATTACTTCCACCACTCAGTGAGTGCCAATACCTCAGTCACTACATCCCACGCACCTCAGTCATTGCATTCAGGGCCCCTCAGTCCCAACTTCCCTCTCCGCTCAGCCTCTCAATTCTGGTCCATTCAGTATGACATTTTACAGTTATTATTGAGCGAATATTATCTGAAGAATGCTCCCGCCAGACGGATGCCTAATATTTCAGATCCTGCTGAGATCGATGATGGAGGGAGAATGGATTTTCGAGTCAGGAGTTCCTCTGATTCCGGATTTGGTACTATCACTGTATTTGCATTGCAAGAAGGAGTCATTGGAGGGTGCAGAGTGTGGATGACTGCAAGAGATCATTTAATTGATCGCAAAGTTTATAGAATGTTAATTCTTTCGTACCGTCTGAAGCCCAGCAATGTCACTCTGCTTTGTCACTCCTGACTGTACATGAGTCACGAACTCTGAGGACCCTCACTCACTACATTCTTCTCCCTCAGTCACTGTATTCCTCTCCACTGAGTTACTGCATTCTACCCCGCTAAGTAACGACATCACACTGCCCTACCTCACGATATCGCACTCCCCTCAGGCACTACGTCTCACACTCCTAAGTCACGACATCCCACTACCCTAAAACATAACATCCCAATCCCCTCAGTCACGACATCACTCTCCTCCTGTCACTACTTCCCACTCTGCTCAGCTGTTACAAAGCAATCGCTTCAGCCCACACATTCTAGTTTAATAAATCATTGCCTGTCACTCTACTCAGGCACTATATCACACACCCTCTGTAGCATATAGATTAATATCTTCTATTGATTCCAGCAGGAGTCAAATTCAGTGAAGCGTTCATTCTTAAGCTACCCTACCGTGCAGATACCTGTGCTTGAAGACTACGCTGAAATGGTGAGTTCAATATCAATGAATTCTCTCCTCGATTGCTCATCGTGTTCCTTATTTGGCGAGATCCCTGGATCTGTGATAAAGGAAGAGGGAAATGAGCGCGAAATTTCTGGACAACTGCCAATTTTACATCTTTGACACAGAGCTTCATTGAACGTCACACATTTTAAGGAATAGAAAGAGTTCAAATAAGTTATAATGGTATGTGTATGTGTTAAGAATGAGATTCATTTTTCAAGTTCAAGTGTGATTTTTATTTCTGTATTTTTGCTTAAGAGAGGTCAAATTGTGTTTTATGTACACTTTGAAAAAGTGCTTGTATTCCTAATGAGAGTTTACGATTTGGCATGTTAAGCAAACACAAAAGTAGAGAAAATTGTGCCGTTACATAACAACGGGTGTCCCGACAGGCAGCTCCCTCCCAGAGCCGCACAGAGGAAGAAAGCCACCAGTTTGTTTGGGAAGCTGTTGGAGTTGAACATGTTTGGAAAACAGTTGTCAAGCAGAAGCCACCTAAAAGGGGCAGATACCTTGTCAAAAGCTAAAATTGATTCAAAGTAGTTGCCAGAGATATTGGTGAAATGGGGACAGATAAATAGTCCCAAGCTAAAAACGAGGCCGCAAGATCCAGGTGACTGGAACAGGAGAAAGTCTTAAGCAGACCTTCTTGTCAGAGGAAAGGCAGGAAGCTGGAAAAGGCCCTTTTAAAGAAGTTAAGAGTGAGGGGCAGAGAGAAAAGCTGCAAGCTTCAGGCTTAAAGAGATATAAGCTACAGGAAACAGAACTAAAGCAAGAGCAGCTTGCAAGAGGCACGAATGTCTGAAAAGATGCTTGTAGATCTGCGACTATTTGCTAGGGCATGTGAATTAATGACACTGTTGTCGGCTGAGTCTGTGAGAGGATGCATAGATGACAGGTTGGATTCATGTGGCAACTCAGGAAAGAGGAACAGGAGATGGAGAAATCGAAAGCCTGGATGCGTTCCCTTGCCGAAGGCGTCTGAAAGAAATCGTCAGTTTGGGAGAAGATTCCATGCTGAGTCCATTGAGCGTGGATATTGCAAATCCTTATGTGAAATACAGAGTGTGGTAAGACCGTTTGGCTCCTGATCTGACAAGCTTGTGGGAAGAGTTGATGAAGATCCATCGCATTTGGCTGATCTGGCATTTGTCACGCGGTTTCAGGGTGTGTTGTGCGTGACTACAAGGTCCACAGTTTTACATGGACTGTGTACTTATTCTGAACATTAAGGTATACGGTTACTCCGTAACTTGTGATATCTTTACAAATATATGTAAATGGTACAATTATGTGTGAAGCAGTATTGTAATATAATTCATCCTTTCCTGTAAATAAACATTTTATTCGATTGCTAAAATTTCGTCACTTGCCTCCTGTCATTCTGTTCAGTATCTAAAAATAACAAATTAAAAATTAGGATTTATCACGCTGTGTTCATCCCTGGGAGTAGTCTTGTGCAGGAGAAACCGTGGCAGGGATCCGAAGACACAGAATTTCACTGGTATTAATCCAATGCACTTCATTTCTATCACTGCAGACTGTGCTGTAGCTGGAGAAGCCCCAGACTCTCAAACACAGCACCCAAATTCGCCAATCACTGAACCCCACTTTCCCGTACACTATATCCCAATCACTCCCGTCATTACTAAAGACACGTGTTGGCTACTGAATTCTACTCCACTCGATTACTAAATCACACAGAATTCAGTCACTGCATCCCACCTCCCTCAGTCATACCATCCCACCGCACTCAATAACTGTTTCCCACTCCCCTCAGTCGTTGCATCCCTCTCCCATCATTTGCTCCATCCCACTCCCCTCAGTCACTGCGTACCACTCTCCTCAGTCACCGCCACAAGATTCCCTGCGTTATTACATTCTACTACCCTCACACAGTGTATCCCCCGACAATGTCAGTAGGATACAGGGTAACTCTCCGGTGCTGGGTATTTGTGGATCACATTGAGGGAAGAATCAGTTTAGAATGAACCCCACAGAGCAGATATCTGAGCCTGGAGACACGGCTGAGATAGAGGATGGTTTCGCCTTTGAATCTTTGCTCGATTGGTCCTGTGGGGATCACAGCAAACAGCTCGACCTTATTTGGCATAATTGTCTAGAGAACATCACAAAACAATATTTATATCACTTCTAATTTTCCAATTAATCTCTCATATATCACCGCAGACTGTGATCTAAGTACGTAAGGACTACAATCCCAAACAACTCATTCCGCTTCACAAATTCTCTCAGTGCGAATCATCACAGAATCTACACCCCACTCCCCTTAGTCACAAAATGCAACACACCTCAGTCATTACACCCCACTACCCTCAGTCACAACATCAACTAAATTCAATCAGTACATCTGAATCCCCTCAGTCAATGTATCCAAATCACCTCAGTCATTACACCCCACTCAATATATCCAAATTACCTCAGTCACTACACCCCATTCCCCTCAGTCACAACAGCAACTAAACTCAATCGCTACGTCTCAATCCCCTCATTATCGGCATCCCACTCCACTCAGTCACAATATCCAAATCACCTCAGTTTCTACATCCAACTCAGCACCGTCGGTACATCACATTCCCCTCAGTCACTGCACCCCACTCTAAGGGGTGTCATTACATCCATTTTCCCTCTGTCACTCTGTCGCATTCCCCTCAGTTATTAAATATCACTCTGCTAACTCACCCCATTTCACTACCCCTCTCTCAGTCCTTCCCATATTGAGTCAGTACACCCAACCCCCCTCAGTTATTGACTCCCAGTCCACTCACTCACATATCCCACTCCTCTCAGTCACTGCATCCCACGCCACTCAGTGATTAAATCCCATTCCCCTAACTCACTGAGTACTCTCAACTCAGATACTGCATTCCACTCCGCTCAGTCATCGTATCCCACCCCCCACAGTCACTTCGACCCACTAACCTCAGTTAATATATCCCTCTTCCCTCATTCACTGAATCCCACTACCCACAGTTACCATATTCTACTCGCTTCCATTTCGACAGTCCCCTGCACACACCATCCAACTCCCCTCACTAACTACATCCCATTGCCCTCAATCACTACATTCCATTCCTCTCATTCACTCGATGCCACTCCAGTCAGTCAGTATGGGCCACTATCTCAGTCGTTATTTCCCACTTCCCTGTTACTGCCACCCACTCCCCTCAGTCACTCCATGCCACTCCACTCGGTCACTCCACCGCACTCCCCTCAGTCCTTGACTCCCAGGCCACTCATCAATGCATCCCATTCCCTTCAGTCACTACATCCCACTACCATCGGTCAGTATAATGCAATCCCCTCAGTCACACCATCGTTGTCCCCTCAGTAATTCCAACCATCTCTCCTCGCTCAGTTCGTCCCACCTCGAGCCGCTGCACCCCAGTCTCAGGATTCTTTGACTCCCAGACATCTCACACAACATCCCACTCCACTCAGTCACTCTATCTCACTCAGCACATTCACTACATTCTATTCCCCTTAGTCACTTCATCCCACCCCCTCAGTCACATCATCCTACTCTCCTTAGTCACTTCATCGCACTCCCCTCAGTCACTTCATCCCATTCCCCTCAGTCACTTCATCCCGCTCCCCTCAGTAACTTCATGCCACAGCCCTCAGTCACTTCATCCCACCCCTCCCAGTCACTTCATGCCACTCCCCTCAGTCACTTCATCCCACTCCCCTCAGTCACTTCATCCTATTCTGCTCAGTCACTGCACCCCAATCCCCTTACTCACTGCTTCCCACTCCCCTGAGTCACTGTACCCCACTCCCCTCACTCACTGCACCCCACTCCATTCACTCACTGCACCCCACTCCCTAAAGTCACTGCACCGAACTAACCTCAGTCATTGCGCCCCACTCCCCTCACTCGCTGCACAACTCTCCCCTCAGTCACTGCACCCCACTCCCCTCAGTCAATCATATTCACACCGTTCAGTCACTTCAACGTACTCTATGGATGCACGAGATCACATTCCCCTCAATCTCTCCATTGTATTGTGTAGAATATCCCCACCGGAATGTTTACTCTTATTTCAGATGCTGTTGGGCTGGATAATACACGGGATCTGCAATTTTTAGTCGTATGTTCCTCAGATTTTGGAATTGTTGTTGTGCCTGGATCTGAAATTTATAAGGAGATATGGGAGTTTGGCGAGTGCGGATAACGTCAAGATAGCCATTAATTGATAGGAAAGTTTATAAAATGAATCACTTCTCCATTTATACAGTCTAAGACAAACCAATGTCACTCTGCTCTCTCCCACCCTGAATTTCCAACAGTCAGTAACTGACTCACTGCATCCCACTCCCCTCACTCACTGCATCCCACTCCTGTCAGTCCCTAAATCCCACTCCCGTCAGTGACTACATCGCACTCCCGTCAGTCAGTAAATCCCACTCCCCTCAGTCGTTAACTCCCTCTCCCCTCAGTCACTCACATTCACACCCCTCAGTCAATTCATCCTACTCTGCTGACACACAAGACCCCACTTCTCTCAGTCAGTACATTTTATTTTGTGGAATATACCCTCCAGAATGATATCTCTTTTTTCGGATGCTGTTGGGCTGGATAATACACGGGCGCTGCAATTTTTAGTCGTATGTTCCACAGATTAAGGAGTTGTTGATATCCCTGGATCTGCAATGAAGTAACGAGAGATGGGAGATTGCCGAGGCTGGAGAACCTCAAGATAGCATTTAATTGGTACGAAAGTTTAGAAAATGATTCACTTCTCCATTTATACAGTCTGAAACACACAAATGTCACTGTGCTTTCTCCCCCTGAATGTCCAACAGTCACTATCTCACTCACTGCATCCCACTCACGTCAGTGCCTACATCCCACTCCCGACTGTCCCTACATACCAGTCCCGTCAGTCACTACATCCCAATCCCGTCAGTCACTGCACCCCACACCCCATTCTCACTGCACCCCAATCCCTTCACTCACTGCACCCCACACCCCTCACTTACTGCATCCCACTACCCTCACTCGCTGCATCCCACTACTCTCAGTCACTACATCCCAAACCCCTCACACTCTGCATGCCACTCCCTTCAATCAATACATCCCATTCCCATCAGTCACAACATCCCACGCCCGTCAGTCATTGCACCCCACTCCCGTCAGTAACTGCACCCTCTCCCCTCAGTCACTGCATCCCACTGCCCTTAGTCACTTCATCTCACTCCCCTCAGTCACTTCATCCCACTCACCTCAGTTACTTCATCCCACTCCCCTCAGTCCTTGCATCACACTCCCCTAAGTCATTTCATCCCACGCCCCCTGGCAGTACATCCCACTCCCCTCAGTCTTTTCATCTCACTCCCCTCAGTCACTTCATCCCACTCCCCTCAGTCACTTCATCCCACTCCCCTCGTCACTTCATCCCACTCCCCTCAGTGACTTAATCCGACCCCCCGCAGTCAGCTCATATAGAGGCACAACCATGAGGCAGAGTCTCAGAAACTGAATTCGCCAATAATACTGACGTTTATTGAGCAGAAGCAAAATGAATCAACCATTCACTTATCAAACAATCAAAGTCTCATCAACTAACGTTTTAAATGAAATCAAATTTGTCACATATTTAATAAGGGAAGGCGAAGGGAAAAGTCTGCTTATCAACGAAGCCCTACAGGTCTCACACTTGAAGTGTTAACGCTTTGACGTCAATGGCTGGGAGGAGCTCGCAACCAATCAGTCAAAATGGCAACACCGTGTCCATCATTCTGCATCATGATTTGTGTCGCCAAGTCTTAATGATGAGGCAGAGCGGCCCCAGGGAAGGAATGGGAAGGAAGAAAATCCTGCTCTGCGAACCCCACCCTCTAGTGGGCTTATCCTGCCCATTGTTCCCGAAGCTCTGCGGCTGGAGAATCATCTGTTCATCCACATGAACACCCACAGCAGGAAGTTGCCAGTGCGAGGATACATCATCATCGAATCGAGGGACAGCCGAAGCTGAGGACAATTTACTATCCAGCTTGGTGATGTGACCAAGCTTGGACACAGAACACTCAGTCCCCTCATTAAATCATTGGTATATATTGTAAATTTGCTGAGAATGGCGAATAATGAAGATTATTAGGCATCAGGCCTAGGACAGTTGGGAGTGAGATGGAAAATCAGTAGGTCACAGGGCTACTAATCCAGAGAGAGTGACATCAAATTTCACCACTGCGGTTTGAGTACTTGAATTTCAAAGCAAGCCTGTATACAGACAGCCTGGATCAGTAAAGACCACTGGCAGATTGTGAAAGTTGCAAGGATTTATATAGTGAATGTTCTCTCTCTAAAACAGTGTCTGTTAAGATTCCACTTCACTGTTTTCCAAGGCTCCCTTGACAGCAACTCACAATCTCATCAAACAAACCAATTAGAAGGATAAGTGCAGCAGGCTCATGGGAACGATACAGCCTGGAATTTCCCCTCCAAGCCTCACACCAACTTGACTTGGAACTCAATCGGCCGTTCCTTGACTGTCGCTGGGTCAACATCCTGGAAGTCCCTCACTAACAGCACAGTGGGTGTACCTACACCACATGGACTGTAACCAATCAAGGAGGTGGCTCATCGCCAACTTCTGAAGGGCAATTACTGATGGGCAATAATAGCTGTCCTACCCAGCGAAACCCACATCCGAAGAGGCAATGGAAATATATACTCCGGCCATTACAGAATTTTCACTATAAAATGTTCAGACCTGTTGTCAATTTCAATCCCCCCCCTTAACCATTCATGGTCAGTAACTGGAGGCAGCTTCTGATGTAGCGGAAAAAACTGTTCCAAATATCAGGTGAGATGTTTCCTTGTTTTGTTATCGCAGCTCCTATCATTAATAATCTTGAATTTGCACAAATATTATCACAATCTGCATCATTGATGAATGATATTGTTTCAGCCAACCCGCACTGCCAATGGTCGCAGGTGAATCCCATGTGATGAACGCTGTTGGATGTGTTGTTGCAGAGACTGACACGATCATGGCAGATTTTACCGGAGAGTGAAGGGGAAGCAAGTGGTGACCCCACTGCATCTCTCACAGCAACATTCATTTGAAGGCTCTTGTAAGCATTCGGCTCTGAATGGGCCCTTTTAATAAGATCAGGGATTTGTCATCTGCTGGGTGGTTGTTTGGTGGGGTGTGTGCTCCTTGTCCTGTCCGCATATAGGACTCAGTAATTGAATTGTATTCGAATATTAGCAGGGTGTCTGTAGGAGGAGAGGGACTGGGGGAGTAGGTGGGGAAAACACTCAGTTATTCACTTTCTTGCATCGACGAATGAATTGAACAATTCGAGTAAAGGGATACTTCAGCACATTCGTCAACTGCTTCCTGAACTTCATTTGGGTCACGGCGTAAATCTCAGTGTTTTGGTCAGCAGCTCAGGAGCTGCATCATGAAGCCCAGTTCCTGCACAAACCATGGCAATTGTTCATTATTTTTGTGAATATACGATATCCGCAACGATATTGAATACACCATAAACAACATCCACGACAGGATGAAATTGGCCGAGATAACAACCAGTAAAATGATAGATTTCCTCCGGCTCTCCATCTCTGTGTCTCTGGGAGTCTCCCCACTGCTGTGAGCCCGGAGTCTCCTGCGGACTCTGCTGCTCATTAAAATGTGTCTGACGGTGAGAACATTGAGCAGCAGAATCAGGACAAATGCGGCCGCCGGGTTTACCCTGTAATGGAGGAGCTCAATTGCTCCCGAAATAGGAGAATGCTGAGTCTCGACTGTTGTATCAGAAAACCAGGGGAAATAGAGGAGCAAATAGTTTCCTAAAAACATAAAATACCAGGCGATGTTCTTTAAACAGCTCAGCACAGGCACAGTTCCCTGAACCGCAGCTGCTTTTTCTGCAGTGCAATATATTATTTTCAGCTTCTGGCTACAAATAGCTACAAATCGATCAAAGGTGAAGGTGAAAGTGAACCAAACTGAATAGTCAGTGGCTGCATAAATCTGGACAGCGTGGATAATACACAGGGGGCTGTGGTCAAGGGAAATAAACTCATCCGGGTAAACAATTGAAATGTGTTTCATAATTAGGTCGAGGATAATGACCAGCAGATCTGTCACTGCCATGCCCAACAGGTAACGAGCGACACACTTGGAGAGACCACACTTTCTTTTTTTCAGTATCACAATCGTAAGTAAGTTAACTGTGAGGAAGGGAAATCATCGTAGAGATTAGAAATCAGGCTTAACCAGCTTTATTTAATGTCTATTGTACTGATGTCGTTATTGCATTGACGCACTGATATGAATGTTCCTGAAGGAATACAGAAATTATCTGTGATACTGAGGAAAGATGAAGTGAGAAAAGGGTGACGTTTGAACTCAGTTTTGATACTTTTTCTCCCATTGGCGCCAAGTCTGACTGAAAAACTGCTCGCCATCTGAACACTCACAGTTCCAATGAAGTACCACCTTACTTCTGGCTTTTCTAAGGTTATATATCAAACATCATTTTTGGATTCTGCGGCTGACTAAAAAGCCGGACACCCCTCCAGCCGCTTCCCCTCCCCACCTATCTGGTCTGAAGAACAGCTGCATGCAATCCGGATTTCCTGCATTATTGGCTGGCTTCTGGAGCAATCCGCAGGGCCAGGAATTCTTCCCAGTGCCGACCTTGGAACCCAGAGCCCGTTGTGGAACTGACTGAGCCGCAATGCGTCAATGGCCAAGGCTCCCTGAACTGAAATATTAGCTCTGCTTCTCTCTCAGACTTGCAGCCTGCAGTGTTTGTGCAGAAACGACTTATATTTATGTAGAAGTTTAAATATCCCATGAAACATGTCACAGTGATTCACAAGAACAACATAAAATAAGATATAATGCTGACCTATATCAGGAGAAATTAGGAAAGCTGACAACGTCCTTGCTCAAATAGATCTATTTGAGGAATGTTGGAAATCAGGAAAGCGAGCCAGAGACAATGAGGTGTTTCGAGAGCTTGGGGTCTTGGTAACTGAAGTCCCGGCCGCCAAGGGCTCAGCGATAAAAATCTGGGATCTGAGGTGCAAGTTAGATAAGTGAAGATATCTCAGAGGTTGTGAATTGAGAGGATATGACAACGATTTGGAGGGGCGAGGCCATGCGGCCAGACCGCGGAGGTATGATCATTTTAAAAGAAAGCCTTTGATCAGGAGCCAAATTAGCTCAGCGAGCACAGGAGCGATTGGGAATGGGGACTCGGTGAGAGTTAAGGCGAGGACAGCAGAATTCTGGATCATGTCACGTTTGGAGTGCATTGGAACAGTTGAGACTGGAGGTAACACAGGAAGCAAGAAGGGTATCAGCAGAAGTTGAATTGAGACAGTAGCTAAGTCAGACGGTGGAATACACGTGGAAATAGCCGTCCTGAGTCATGGTGTGAATGTGTGGAGGGAAGCACATCTCAGTTTAACATATGACACCAGGCTGGTGAACAGACTGGGGAAGACTCAGGCTGTTGACGGGGTGAGGGATTGAGTGGAGACCTGTGGAACAGGGTTTAGGGCGGGGATGGAAAGCAATCGTTTCAGTCTTCCCGGTATGTGACTGGCTGGCATATGTATGTGGTAATATATTTTGGGACGATGTCGGAGTAGAGGCATGGCAAAACTCTCTGTACAATTCTAAAGCTGGTGCAAGAATAGAGAGACCCTGGGAGATGATAAATACAACAAACCTATGAAATTAGCACGAATGGTTAAACAAACATTTAATAAAGCAAACGGGATCGTCAGTTTTATAAATAGGTGCATAAATAATAAATTGCTGAGCGTTATGCTAAACTTATAAAACTTTGATTTATCCTCTACTACAGTACTGTGCACAATCCCGTCAGTGCACACTGAACGGGTCTGAAGGGTTTGTAGGAATACAGAAGGAATTTGCTAGAATGCTTAAGGGGATGATATGTTACACAGACAGACGGGAGATGATGGGTTTTCTCTCCTCTAACCACACAACCTCATCACAGCTTAGATCCAGAGGTGGACAAACGAGATGAGGTCGCGTTTTGAGGTGAGGTTGAAGGCCTTTGGTATCGAGGCAGCATTTAACGGAGTGAGGCATCAAGGAGACTTAGAAATGTTGTCTCAATGGGACTGCGGGGGATTCGGGCGAAATGGGTGAGCAGGGAAGGTTTGTGGGTGAAATTGGGTGGGTGGATTGTTTGGGGGTTTGCGGGAAGGTAGGGGGTTGGGGGAAGTTTATAGGGTGGGGGTTTGGTCTTGCGGGCGTAGTGGGGCGGATGGCGGTAATGGGCGGTGGGAGGGATGGTGCTGTAGGGGGCAGGGTTGGTGGCGGGAGGGTGATGGTGGAATGGGGAGATGGTTGTCGCGGGGGGGGGAACACAGGACATTTTGGACCGATACCTATCACAGAGGACGATGGTAGTAGTTATTGGGGCTAATCATCTTATTTCAGGGATATCACTGCAGGAGTTCCACAGGGTTGTGTCCTCGGCTCAACCATCTTCAACTGTTTTACCAATGACCTTCCCTTCATTATAATATCAGAAATGGGGGTGTTCGCTGATGATTGCACAATGATCAACACCATAAGCAGTCCATGTCCAAATACAGCAAGCCCTGGACAATATCCAGGCTTGGGCTGAAAAGTGGCAGTTAACGTTCGACACCAAGTGCCAATAAAGAACATGTCAAACGGGAGAGAATGTTAATATCTTTCCTTGACATTCAGCATAATTGTCATCGCTGAATCCCCCACAATCAACTTCCTTAGAGCCACCATTGACCAGAGACGGAACTCGAGCAGGCAAATAAATACGGCTGCTAAATGAGGTCAAGAGGGAAGGAATACTGTAGCGAATACCTGACCTCCTGACTTCCCAAGGACTTTTCATCATCTACAAGGCACAAGTCAGGAGTATGATGGAATACTCGCCACTTGACTAGACGAGTGCAGCTCCCTCAACACTCAAGACAATGGACACCATCCAGGACAAAGCAGCCCCGCTTGATTGGCACCACATCCACAAACATTCACTCTCTCCACCACCGATGCACAGGAGCAGCAGTGTGTACCATCAACAAGATTTACTGCAGCAACACATCAAGGCTCCTTCGACAACACCTTCCAATCCCGCGACCACTACCAACTAGAAAGGTAATTGCAGCAGACACATGGGAACACCGCCCCCTGGAAGTTCCCCTACAAGCCACTCACCATCCTGACTTGCAAGTATATTGTCCGTTCCTTCACTGTCGCCGGCTCAAAACCCTGGAAATTCCTCCAGCTCTGTGACCACCAACTTGCTGAATCGAAGTTGCCTCCGCTCCATTTGTTGCTCATGTTAAAGAAACAGATGAACTCTCACTTCAGTCCCCATACCTTGACCATGGATGGAACCCGAATCCTCTGAACTCCCTGAGTGCTGCAGCAGCTCATGGCAACCTCGATCGAAGCACCCACAGCACCTCCATTAAATTTCCCAACCCAGAAAGCAGTCATCCCCTGTCACAGGCCACGTGCGCGCCTTTTCATTAGAAATAAGCCCAGGGCTGGTTCCCCGCGCGGCTCAGCACTGTGACCGCTGAGGGTGACTAACACAGGAGGACATCGGACTTGCACAGACCAAGTTTCAAAGGCGGCGGGTTAAAGCTGGTCGAAGGGCTGATTGGCGTCACCTTTAGACCCTCCCTCACCCTCCCGCCGCAGGGACAGTCCACCCGGGCTTGATTCATGTCCAGCGTGGAATTAGCCGCCATTGTGGGTGGCAGGAGGTGATAGATCCAAACTTCCAGGCACAGGAATAACTGAGGCTGGAGAGCCGGAAATTGTGGCCAGGCATTGGTAAGGGAGGGGGAAGCAAATTAATTCACTCTAAAGTGTCGAATTGAATAGAAACTTGAGGGCGAGGAAAAAAGGGAAAAAGGAAGGTTTTCAGCAAAAGGGAAACACCCACGGGGAGCGAAGTCACTGCAGGGGCGGGGCCCCGGACTGTGTCAAACACAAGGATGAGAAAGTTCAAACTCAGGAGCTCCCAGACCGAGAAGCGATGCTGGTTCGTGAGACAACTGCTGATGGGCGAATGGGGTTTGTTCTGATTTAGGAGGCGGGCAGCAGAATTTCAGAAGGGCTGTGGTTTATGAAGGTTTGTATCTGGGAACGTTTATGAAAAGCATTCGATTGGTCGATTCACAATGACCCCGGTACAGATGAGAGCTTATGCAGCTGATGCACTGATTCCGATGGGGAGGCTGGTGAGATTACCGTGGTCACAGTGGGCAGGTTTGGCAAATGGAGGATATGTGTTCGGAAGTTAGTCCAAGTTTAAAGGAATCAAAGAGGTTGGAAACAATCCGGTTCAGCCTCAGATACTGGCCAGAGAGGTGTTCTGGACTCAATATCTAGAGAATATCGTTTGACTGAACTGAACTGAAGACAATGAGTTCGGTGATCCGAACATCACAATAACATTAACATTGGCACAGCTCATTTTGGTTCTCAAAAATAATAGCCTGAAAGAGATGCTTACCAGGGCCACCAACAGCCGCGAGGATGGGGTAGTAAAACTTTTCAGTAACGACAAGTATCAAATAGATCCCATCTTCTAATGTAGCAAATGATAATTTTAGGAAGAACGTAAAGCACCACCAAGAAACTCCTGCCCACTGTTGTAACATTCCAGTCAATTGTTCTCAGAGTCTGATCCATTGTTGTAACATTTGAAACTATTGCTCACATATTCTGATCCATTGTTGAAACAGTCGAACCTATTGCTCCCAGATTTTGAACTCTCCTCCTCTCTCTCTCGCTCTCTCTGCAGCCTTCGATCCCTGTTCGTACAGCTGATGCTCCCACTGTCATTTTAGGCTCACTGAAAGGAATCCGTTATTAATAGAAGAAGAAAAAACTTTCCAGTGACACAATTACCATCCATGGAGAATGACATTAATTACAGTCAGTGAAAAAACAGGTTTAGTAAAATCATTTCAATCAAAAACGTTTGATCCACAATAATGTCGAACACTTACATGTGATCGATAAGATGTATGACGGTTGCTGAGGGAAGGAACAATGGAAATAGCAGAGGCACTGGCCAAATCAAGAATTCGGTTTGGCAATGTGTGCCAAATGGCTTAGTCTTGTACTTTGTGAAACCAAAGACAGTACACGTCCTGGAAACCAGCCAGGCCCTGAAACAAAAATTCAACCGAAGATAACCTGGACCCTAAAACGAATGCAGGCCCTGCAGCGACCGCTGACCCTTCAAGCGCTACAGGCCTTGAAACATTGGGCAGGAGGGGAAGACCTCGAAAGCCCCCACAGCTGAATGTATCTCCCTTCCTGAACATAGTTACATTAGTCACATCCCTGGAGTCAGAGCTAAGTTTCTGTTCCTGTCAAATAGGTAGGATGAGCCCATTGGCCCTTGATGTGACTAATCGGACACAGCTTTGAAAGCCTCAACTGGAAGACCATGGCAGCCAAAAGCTCTGCTGTTTCTCTTCCCTTTGATTGCTTGTTGCAGCTCTCCCATTGATGGTTGTTCATAAGATGCTGAAACTAATGCAGGTCCTGCCAATAATGTAGACCCCTGAAACCAATATATAGAGCCTGAAACTAATACAGACCCTGAAATTAATATGGAGTGCGAAATTAATACTAGCTCAGAAACTAATTAAGGTCCTGATAAAAATACAGATCATGAAACTAATAGAGACTGTTTATCTAGTACAGATCGTGAAACTAATAAAGCCCCTGAAACTAATACAGCCCTTGAAAATGAAGTAGAACCAGAAATTTATATAAATCCTGAAATTAATGCAAATTCTGAAACGGATCAGATCATGTAGATAATACAGATCTTGAAAATAATACAGATCCTGAAGCTAATACAGACCTTACAATAATTCAGATTACGAAGCTAATACACATCCTGTTAATAATACAGGCCCTGATACTCATACAGACGCATAAATAATTGCAGTATCTGAAACTAATTGCACATCCTGAAACTAATGCCGACCCTAAAAAATAAGAAAGATCCTGAAACTCATACAGACACTGAAACTAAAAGGAGACCCTGAAATAAATGCAGATCCTGAAATTATTACCGACCCTGAAACTAATACTGAATCTGTAACTAATATATACCCTGAAACCAATACAGATCCTGAAACTAATACAGGCCCTGAAATTAATATAGACCCTGAAACTAACACAAACTCTGAATCTAATACAAACCCTGTATTTAATACAGACTCAGAATCTAAATCAGACCTGAAATCAATACAGACCCTGAAACTAATACAAACTCTGAAACTAATACAGATCCTGAAAACAATACAATCCCCGACAATAATGCAGACCCTGAAACTAATACATATCTTGAAACTAGTATACATCCTGAAACTAAAACAAACCGTGAAACTTATACAAAGTCGGAGAGCGTTTATTGGAGGGAACCTGCTGATGGAGACAGAGAGGGTCAATGTCGCAGCAAGTGTCAGGGAACCATAATCTGGAACAGACACAGGGACGTGGAAAGTGAGAGAGTGACAAACAAAATGAAGGAGATTCCGGCAGTGAATGGGAAAGAGATTGACAAATATGTGAAAATAGAGGGGGAGAGAGACAGATATAAATAGAGTAATGGTCTGTGACAGAGAGAAACAAACAGGGATTTACAGTGAGGGTGAAGGTATGGGAGTAAAAAATGGTTTGAGAGAGAGAGTGACAACAGGGAGTCAGAGTGAGAGTGAAGGAATGTGAGTGAAAGAGAGAAGTTGTGTGCGAGATTGACAAACATGGCGTGAGAGTGAAAGAATGTGAGAGGAACAGAGATAGTGTGAGAGACAGTAACAATCAGTGGGTCGGAGTGAGAGTGAAGCAATGTGCGAGAAAGAGAGATGGTTTCAGGGAGAGTGACAAACAGGGAGTCAGTGTGAAAAAAATGTGAGGGAAAAAATGATGGTCTGATAGCGAGTGACAACAGGGAGTGAGTTTAAAATTGAAGGAGTGCGAAAAAAGATGGTTTGAGAGAGTCACAAACAGGGAGTGAGTGTGGGGGCTGAATGTTCCTGGTCCCATTAGTACCCAAAGAAGGGTACTACTCTTGTGAGAGTGTGCAGACAAATAGAGCGGCTGGTTACCTCTTCATCAATATAGAAATGGTTATTTCGTTACTGATGTAAATAACAATGAGGGAGCCTCCATGTTGTGGCAGCTTCGTAGCCACCGACTACCAGGGCTGTGCAACTTTTCCGGTTGGGCTGCACAAGTGCCAGGACTACCGGCACTCTTAATAATGAGGCTACATGGGGAGTTCCCACTATTCTGCATCTCACATTGAGCTTCGCAATGGACAATTAAGAGACGGCCTCCAGGAAAGATTGTTCCCTCATCTCACAATCCCAACATCAGTACTCGGGACTCTGATTGGATCCATAATTCATGGTTCCGAAGCTCGCGGGAATATTTAGGTCACAGGGAGAAGCAGAGAGAGAGAGAGATAGAGACAGATTGAACTAAAATGAATTAAGATGAAGTGTGAGCTGTGGATGGAAGTGAGCTCTGTCAGTGGGTCCTTTTCATTTCCCAGTCACTGTGTGAATCCTGAAAACCGGATCACGTTATTTCAAATTGCATTTTAGTTCCATCCAATGTGTCTGTGTATGTGTGCGTGTCTGCGTGTCGGTGTTTGCATCTCTGTGTATGTGTGCGTTTGTATATGCGTGTTGGTCTGTGTGTGTGTGTGCGTGCCTGTGTGTGTGTAGCTGTGTGTGTGTATGCCTATCTGTGTAGTATTTGTGAGTGTGTGTCTGTGCCTGTGTGTATGTGTGTGCGCGTGTGTGCGAGTGTGTGTATCTATGTGCTTGAGTGCCTGTGAGCCTGCGTGTGTGTCTGTCTATATTTGTGTGTGTCTGTGTATGTGTGTGTCTGCGCCTTTGTGTCTGTGCATGTGTATGCGTCTGTGTGTGTGTGACTGTGTGTGTGCCTGTGAGTATGTCTGCGTGAGTGTGGGTCGAGGGGCTCACAATTCCTCCCTGTGCTAATGTTCATCATTTATGATCAGTGGTTTCTAACTGGCTGCTGTCTGATGTTGGTGAGTGTCTCTCGGTGTAAATGATAGAGGGATTTCAGAGACATTGTTGTGCTTTTACTGGCGAACATTTAGATTTTCATTAATGACATTACAATTTATTGATTCTCCTCAGCATTATTAAAGTCCTAAAGGGTACAATTAAAGAGCCCAATGGAAGGCGGTGCAGGTGAAATATTTAGCACGAAGTTTCAAACGCCAGTTTTATTCATATTCTTGCTGTTCCCTTGGATGTTCAGGAGAACACATGTGGAGGGGCTTGGCGGTGAACCTTTGATCTCTCACCTGTTCTCCCTGCGCCAATGGGTGAGCGTAATGGGCGGAGCCAGCGGGAACCTTCTCTGCAACTCCGTCCATTGTGCCCGACAAAGGAAGCAGAACCAGGGCCTTTCCATTGTGCCGTCATCAATGGGCCAAAATCACTCCCCCGTTCATTGTACAATCTCAGGGCCCTCCACTCTTTGTTATGACGTCATCATGGGACTAGGTCCTGCCCCCATTTCTGTTGGGCAGCCGGAGGACCCATCCCTCCAATTAAGCTGTTAACAATGCGAGCAGGCCCTTCTTACGATGCCGCCACAGTTCCCGCTCTTTCTATGATGCAGTCGTTATGAAGAACAGTCCCACCCACTGTCCATTGTGCCGTCACATGACCCAACTGCCATATTATTCCGTTGTCATGGGGAACAGATCTCACCCCCTAGGCATTGTGCAGTCACAGGTGCTGCAAATCCCGTTATTTTCTCGTCATGGGAAACAGCACCACCACCCCCCCCACCCCCCACCCACCTCAGCCCCTCCCCTCCACCCCACCGCCCACCTACTCCCCGGGAACTGTGCGGATTAGGTGCCTTACGTCAATAATGTCACCATGGGCATCAGGCACCGTCCCCACACCCAATGCCCTTGGTGGAGCTATCCAACTCCTCCAGTCACTCTGTCGAACAGCACAGCAGCCCCACCCACTGGGAACGTGAATGAAAATGAGAAAATGCTGGACTTTCCCTGATTCATTTCCTCCCTCCTTTTTGAATGAATTCCACGATTGGTGCAAAGGGACATTTCAGCACCTGCTTCAATTGCTCCCTGAGTTTTCTCAGGGTCAGGGCATAAATACAAGAATTTGTGGAGCAGCTCAGGAGCTGCAACTTGAAGCCCAGTTCCTGTACATAAGGATGCAGAAATATGGAATCATAACCCAAACTTTGCATCCGGATCCATACAGAATACAACATAATTGTCGCCCACAACAGCAGGAAATTTGCCGAGATAGTAAAGAGTAAAATCATGGATTTCCTTCGACTCTCCATCTCCGGATCTCTGAGCCCCTCTCCACTGCCCTGACCCCAGAGTCTCCTGCGGGCTCTGCTGCTCACTAAAATGTGTCTGATGGTGAAAACATTGAGCAGCAGAATCAGGAGAAATGGGACACAGGGTGTAAGAATGTAATGGACAAACTCGATTGTTACCCAAACCGTAGAGTAGTAAACATCTAGCGTTACAGAACAAAACCAGGGCAGGTTCATCATTTGATACCGTTCGGTCAACATGAAATACCAGAAAAGATTCTTTAAAAAGCTCAGCACAGACACTGTTCCAAGAACCACAGCTACTGTCTTTTCGGTACAATATCTACATTTCAGAGTTCGGCAAGATATGGCTACAAATCGGTCAAAAGTGAAAGTGACGGTGAACCAGACTGAGCAATCAGTGGCTGCATAACGCAGCACGGCATGGATATTACAGATACGAAGGAACGACAGGAAACGAAACTGCTCCCGATGAACAATTGGAATTTGCCTCAATACCATGTCGAGTATAATCACCATTAGATCCGCCGATGCCATAGCCAACAGGTAGTAAGTCACACATTTGGAAAGACCACAATTTCCCCGGGAAATGATCAGAAGTGTCACCGATATAACTGCGGGCAAGGGAAATAAACAGGAAAATAATACATTAGGTTAGCAGAAAAGTTTAGTTGATAACTTATTGTCATTTTTGATTGTGCCACTCTAACCATTAATACATTTACAAGATTTTACCTGAAATAACAAATGGTGGAGGTTTAAAATATTGTATGTCTGGATAGATTAAATATTCAAAGTACAACACTGATATTGTAGAACTCAATTTTATTGGAGATTGGAGGAGCACAGCGGCATTGGGTGCCTGTTCCCAATATTTGAACACGTCAGGCGAGTTAACAAAAGCAGTTAATAAAGCAGCAAGGACCTTTAGCTTGATGAATGGATGCAAACTCCAGAAAGCTACTCTAGAACTATTCAAAACACTAGTTTGGCCAAACGTAATGTACTGTACCGAATAATGTGCAGGTCACTTTAGAAATAATGTGAATAATGTCTAGAGTGTAGAGAGGAGACAGGCTGAATGGCACCGCAGGTGAGTCATTACAATGACATGGATAAATTGGAGAAACTTCTCTATTATCATGAAGAGTGCAGTCACAGAAAGGGTGCAGCATGGAAGGTTGATATTCAGTACATCTTATCCATGCTGGTCCACTGACGGAGCAATTTGCTGGTGTCACTTCCACAGCCATCTCCCCTTTGTTCTACACTTATCCGCTTTTCAGGTACTAAACCAATGCCCCTTTTCCTCGGTTGGGCCTGGCTCTACCACATTCTCAGCCACCGCATCCAGTTTTGTAATAAAGGTTTTCCTCAGGGGGACATCGCATCTTTTTCCAATTACCGAGGCAGGATGCCCTCTGATTCTCGATCCTTCCAACAATGGAAGGGTTTCTCCATGCCTACTTTTTCCAGACAGTTTTTAATTTTAAATATCTGTTCAAGTCGCCCCTCAATCGTATGTTTTCCAAGGAGAACAGCCACAACTTTTCCAATTCATCTACACAACTTGGATTAATCATGTCAGAGCAAATTGCCGTCTGTATTTTCTGTACCATCTTTGGTACCTTAACATTCTTGTTAAAATGAGATTTCCAGAGGTGGGCACAATGCTCCAGCTGAGGACGAAATTGCGTTTTATGGAGGTTCATCATCTCCATCTTCCTTTCATACTCTATGTGCCTCCTCATAATGCCCAGGATGCGGGTAGGTTAATGAACCACTGTCTCAACCCATCCTCCCACTTTCACTGATTCACGCGCATGTACATAAAGATCACTCTGCTCCTGCACCAATGTCAGAATTGTGTGCTGAGAAATTAACATTAAGGTGTTCAACATTTTGTCCAGTTGAGAGAAATTGAAGAAAGATTCAGTTGATTTTCCGTTTGCTGAAAGGGTGATAAACGGATGGCTCAGATATAATCTGATTGGCAGAAGGAGCAGTCGTCTCGTTTGAAATACATAGGCCACTAATGCGGTGCTGCCTGTTATTATATTGCATTTCAAACGTGCATTTGTTAAACATTCGAAGGCGAAAACCTCTCTAAAGTGGTGAGGGGCAACAATATAAGAATGAAAATATTCGCTTTCGGCCTACCAGCCCATGTAACTCTCTGAGCACAGGAACGATGGTTAAGCGGGATTGATTCCAGTTAGATTACAGTTAGTTAGGCAGCAGAACGTGGTATCTGTTGAGTTTTATAAAGGTTTGTAAACAGGAGGTGAAGTTTGAGCAAGGTGGTGGTGGTGGGTGGTGAGTGAGAGGACGATTCTGGCTAGGTTGACATTGTAATGGATGGGTCTTAATTTGAAAAAAATAAATGCCCAGATTGTGTGTTTATGAAGCAGATGTGTCGAGGTAGGATTGGATATATGTCATATTATGAGGGAGGTCGTGGGCCGTATTTCAGAAAGCTGTATATTGTGTAGGAACTGAGCTAAGGCCATCAGCAAACCCTCTGGTTGAGCAGGAGGAATTGGGCTGGGTCGCGATATGGGGAGGGGGTGGGGTGTGTGGCTGGTGGAGGATGTGTGGATGGAGGACAAATTTTCGGATGCAGTCAGGTGACACTGGCTTCGATCCTTACATGGCTCAACTGAAAAATAAGAAACAGGAGCAGCTAATCAGTGAACTGTGGCTTCCAAATATAATAGAGACATTCAGGGATATCAACTGAACCGAAGATACGAATGTGAATTTCAAGCACATCATTGCAACTGAACATTCTTTACGTACTTAAAAACTGGAGAGAGAAAGACTTACGATGCACACCAACAAAAGCGAGCACTGGATAATAAGAACATCGAATAACCTGAAGAAACATTGGGAACCGATATTTCAATGCGATTCCACAATAAATCGTCAACAAATAGTGAACATACCAGGGTAAACCCCTGCCTCTTGTATGATAACAATCGACTGTTCTCAGGTCCTATTCCATTGTTCAAACATTCCAACCTACAGTTCCCAGATTCTGATCCATTGTTGTAAAAACCAAATCTATCGTTATCAGATTCTGATCAATTGTTGTAAAATTCCAATCTATTGTTCTCAGATTCTGATCTATCTTTGTAATATTCCTCAGGTTCTGATCCATTTTTGTAATATTCCAATCTATTGTTCTCAGATTCTGATCCATTGTTGTTACATTCCAATCTATTGTTCTCAGATCCTGATCCATTGTGGAAAAATTCCAAGCTGCTGCTCTTGATTCGGACAGATCATTATAATAGTCCAAAGTCTTGTCCTCTGTTTCTAATATATCTTCTCCCTCGCTTTGGATCTGCTGCTCCCTGACAGTGCCGCATTGAGTATCCGTGTTATAGGATGAGATGGCTGATTGGAAGGATTCGCATTTTAATTGAATTTTTATTGCATTTTAATTGCTTTATTGGCACAATGAAGTTCCATGGAGACTGATATTATTATGCCACGAAAAAAGGTTTAACTTAACCCCTTTCTATTGCACCATAATGAAACAGCTTTTTTGCAGCTTTAGTGGGGATGTCTGAGATTTGACGAGGGAAGGAAATGTGGAAATCGTGGACACACTAAACATTATCCTTCAATCCTCCTTGGATATCGGACTATTCCCGAACTGTTGTCAATGTTGTTCCCTGTTTTTCGAAGGGCAGATGGATAAACCTTATATCTGCCAATAAATCAAAGAATTGTTAGTGAAACGTTGTGTTATATCAGAGATTCAATAATTTGGGGCAAAATGAGTTTGTTGATTAGAAAACATGGGTTTATAAAAAACAGCCATAAGAGACACATTAGTGAAATAATGCCTTTGCAAACTCGATTGGCATCGTTGATGAAGTATCAGGTAGGGTTGTTGATGAAAGTATGTTTTTTCGTTAACTATACGGACAAAGAATGACCACGTGCCAATTACGGTATTTGTTGGGGAACAGTAACAGATGGTTCAGCAACATAAGCACAATTGCCTGAATGCTACAGTTTATAATCAGAGATGCTGCACGCTCAAATTTAATCCTTCCTCCAGATAATTATCTTAGAACATAAAAAACTTTTGAAGCTATGTACTTCTTTAGGGATCACCCTGAATGCCAGTGCTATGTCGCTGGCTTTATACCTTCTCAGTTCCAGCCATCCTAAGCCTTAGGACTTTCAATTAACATGTATTTAGGA
Source organism: Cetorhinus maximus (assembly GCF_964194155.1). Lineage (NCBI taxonomy): Eukaryota > Metazoa > Chordata > Chondrichthyes > Lamniformes > Cetorhinidae > Cetorhinus > Cetorhinus maximus. Next base: position 388,346 of record NW_027596172.1, on the reverse strand, counting down.
GACTCATTCCCTTGTTCTCTTTTCTCCTCAATATTTCCATGTTAATCCATGATTGGCTATATTTTGTCACAAGGGTCTTTGAGGACGGCTGTAGATTTTTTTCAGTTTCAAACCAGACAACCTTCCAGATTATTTTTCCTCATGTAACCCAGACTGAGATTAACCTTACTTGCATTCCACGTGTTGAATCTTGGCTTTAGTGTTTTTGCTGCTCACTGCGCAAGCCTAAGTAAGTGTCATCAACTGGTTAATTTCTTACAGTGAACTTTCGACGGCACCTGTCCCAGTTGCAGCTAAACAATCTCATAAAACAGGCAAATCAATAGAAACCAGAGATTCTCACAAAACTGCACACATCTCCGAGGGGCATCTTCAGGTGTCTTCTCAACTGGACCTTTAGTTTATGTATCCTTAAATGGAACACATTTCACTGATTTGAAGCAATACACAGATCTTAATGACCTTCAATCTTCATGGATTATGCTTGAACTAATTTAGATCTCATGCTTTATCAAAACTTCTCGACCGTCGACCCTGCGTGAAATGATAGTAACCGCTATTTCTACACAAAAAAAAGCCATGGAGAATTCACCCATTGTTTAGTACCTGCTGCTATATGACTCTTACCCTTCTAATCCGGCCTGTTAAATTTGGCCTGAGGGGAAAGGAAGCCTCTTTCATATAGCAGCTTGTTCTGGTCTGGAGTGCACTGTCTGGAATTGTGGTGGATGCAGGTTCAATCGAGGCATTAAAAAGTGCATTAGATGGAATTTGAATAGAATCAATGAGTAGGGTTATGGGGAAACGGCAGGGAAATGGCACTGAGCAATAATGCTCATTCAGGCAGCCAGCGTGGTCACGCTGGGCAGAATGGCCTCCTTCTGCACCATCGCAGCTCCGTCATTCTGTGATCCTGAATTTACCTTCACGCGTCCAAACTTTTGAAAGTGAGAGCAATTTATTCTACGCACCTCAATGTTTTGCGTTAAATGCGGCGTGGGGGAGACGGGGTTGGGTTCGTAAATGCGGGGGGTGGGATAAGGACAATCAGATGTTCATTGTTGAGCAAGTGCCGCATTGTCAGAGAATGTTCAAATTCTCAGGTGGGTTAAAGAATTAGAGTAAAGGGATATTTCAGCACATTCTTCAACTGCTCCCTGAATTTAACCTCGGTCACGGTGTTAATCCCAATGTTTGTCAGCAATTCAGGAGCTGCCGCATGAAGCCCAATCCCATCACAGTATAATCTAGATCAACTTTCACATTCCCCAAGAACGATATCCGGCTTCACATAGAAAACAATATTAACATTGCCCACAACAGGATGAAATTGGCTGAGATAACGAGCAGTAAAATCATGGATTTCTTCCGACGCTCCATCTCTGGGTCTCTGGGACTCTCCCCACTGCTGTGATCCTGGAGTCTCCTGCGGGCTCTGCTGTTCACTAAAATGTGTCTGACGGTGAGAAGATTGACCAGCACAATCAGGACAAATGGGAGACAGGGGTTACAAATTAAGTGGGGCGATGATGTAGAGGGATTGTCACTGGACGTGAAACCCGGCATCATGCTCTGGGAACAGGCGTTCGAATCCCGCCCTGGCAGATCGTAGAATTTGAATTTAATAAAACATTTGGAATAAAACGCACAATGATGACCAGGAAACCATTGCTGACTTTTGCAAAATCCCACCTGGTTCACTAATGCCCTTTAAAGAAGGAAATTTGCTGGGCAACATGTGCCTACAGACCCACAGCAATGTGGTTGACTCTTAACTACCCTCTGAACAAGTGCAATTCGGGATGGGCAATAAATGCCAGACTAGCCAGCGACGCCCACGTTCCATGAATGAATGAAATAAGAATGTGATGGAGGAACTCGACAGCTGTCCAGACGGGAGATGGTTTTGGAAAGAGTGTCCTGCAGTCAGCATCGCGGTGAAACAGTCTGGAAAGAATATCCTGCAGCTGTTTTTGAGAATAAAAATAGTGACATTAAAAAACAGCGCGAGAGCGATGGAGAGATCAGAACCAGCGCGAGTGCGGGGATGCTTGAAAAAGTGACGTCAGCACAAAGGTGAGAGCTGATTGGTGAGTCACGGGAAAGTGTATTCCCCTGGGTAAGCTAAGGAAAGGTAAAAGTTATATTTTTTTGTTTAAAATACATAAATAACATAAATTGTCTTATTTAGTTTATTTAACTTAAAGTAAATAACGAGTGTTTTTTCAAGCTAGAGGCACGGCAGGGCAGCTCAGGCCCATGTTATTTACCGCCTTCAACATGTGGGAAGTCTTAGACGCTCCTTACTCTCTGACCGACCACATGTGCAGGAAGTGCCGTCAACTGAAGCGACATGAGCTCCGAGTTTCAGAGCTGGAGCGGCAGCTGGAGGGACTGAAGCGCATCGGCAAGGCTAAGAGTTTGGTGGCTAGAACGTTTTTAGGCATGGTGACCCCAAAGCAGACAGAGCTGGATTGGTAACCATCAGTCTGAAGAGATGTGTCAGACAGGTAGTCAGGAAATCCCGAGGGTACATCTCGCGCGAGAACCGTATTTCTGTGTTGGAAAACGGTGAGAGTGACGGTTCAACTGTGGAGTGCAGCCACGCTCATGGTACTGAATGGCTCAGCTGAACAACGGGGAAGCAAAAAGAGTGGAAGTACAATTGGTGCAGGAGGGCCCATAATAATGCGAACAGACAACCGTTTCTTAGGCCATTGACGTCACTCCAATATGGTATGTTGCCTCCTTGGTGCCAGGATCAAGGATGTCACTGTACGGCTGAAGGGTATTCTAAAGTAGGAGGGCAAACAGACAGATACCGTGGTACATATTTGTTCCAACGACATCGCTGCACATAACATAATTTAGGGATCCAGGAATCAGGTTAAAAAACAGGCCCTCAAAGTTAGTGATCATTGGAATTCTTCCAGCGCCACGCACTGGTGAGTATAGAAGTAGGGTGTTAGTCAAGATGAGTGCGTGGCTGGATAGATGGTGCAGGGGAGAGGGCTTTCTATTTCTCGCATAATGGGACGGTTTCTGGGGGAAGTGGGACCTGTACAAGGCAAACATTTAGCACCTGAACTGCAATGAGACCAGCATCCTTTTGGGGAGGTTTGCTAGTGTTGTTGGTGAGGGTTTAAACTAACTTCGCAGGGGGATGGGATCCTGAGAGGTGGCTCAGCAGGGGGAGGTGCACAGCCAAAATTAGAAGAGAGAGCAAATGAGCCTTGAAGGCAAAGAACTTATAGGCCAGTTAAGGCAGAAGCGAGTTTGGTAAGGTTGGATGGTATTTAATTTAATGCAAGGACTCTGGAAAATAAAGCAGATTTAAAGGCATAAGTTAACATATGGAAGTATGATGTCCTTGCTGCCGCAGAGACATGGCTGAGGGAGGGGCATGATTGGCAGCTCAAAATCCCAGTGTCTTCAGGCGAGACAAGGAATGAGGTAAAAGAGGAGGGGGTTTCGCAATATTGGTCAAGGAATCACTGACAGCAGTCAGAAGGTTTGACATCCTAGAAGGCTCTTCAAATGAAGCCATATGGATAGAACTGGAAAAAAAAAACAAAAAAAGGAGCAATCACAGTGCTAGGATTGTACTACAGGCCACTAAACATCCATAGAGAAATGGAAGAGAAGATATCTTGGCAAATTTCAGAGCAGTGTAAAAATAAAATGGTAGTAATAGTGGGAGATTTCAATTTCCCCAACATTAACTGGGTTAGTCATAGTGTGGTAGTTTTAGAGGGAGATCAATTCTTACATTGCACCCAGGAGAGCTTTTTAAGCCAGTACATCGAAGGTCCTACAAAGTAGGGGCGGTCTTGGACTTAATTTTAGGGAATGAAGCCGGGCATGTGGCAGCTGTGTCAGTGTGGGAGCGTTTTGTGCATACTGATCATAACTCCGTTAGATTAACGTTGTTATGGAAAAGGACAAGAGAGTGCAATAAATCAGAGTTCTAAATTGAAGAAAGGCCAATTTTAATAAGATCAGGTATGATTTTACAAGAGTTGCCTGAGAGCAGCTTATTTTAGGTAAATCTGCTTCAGAGCTGTGTTACTCATTCAAGATAGAAATAGGGAGAGTGCCGGACTAACATATTCCAATAAAAATAAAGGGCCGGACCAATAAATCCAGGGAAACCTGGATCTCGAGGGATATACAGGATTGGATAAAGAGAAAAAGGGAGGCTTATGGCACTTAACGAGAGCTCAAAACTGCGGATGGCCTATAAGAGAATAGAATGTATAAGGGGCAATTTAATAAGGAAATTAGGAGAGCAAAAAGAGGGTATGAAAAATCATTGGCAGGAAAAATAAAGAAAAAAACAAAGTTATTTTACAATTTAATTAAGAATAAGAGGATAACTAGGGAAAGAATAGAGCCCATTGAGGACCATGGTGGAAATTTGTGTGTGGAGCCGGAAGACGTAGGTCATTTTCTAAATGAATGACTTGTATTGGTTTTCACAAGTGAGAGGGATGATTGAAATCATGCAGAAGGGCTGTGAGATAATTAAATAAATTAGCACAGAAAGGGAAGAAATTGTAAGCAGTCTGACAAGCATAAAATAATATGAATCTGCAGGACCAGATGAAATTGATCCCAGGCTGTTGAATGAGGCAAGCAGGGAGATAACAGGGGCGCTGGAAATAATTTTCAACACTTCTCTGACCACAGGAGAGGTGCCAGAGGAGCCAATGTGGCACCGTTATTCAAGAAGGGAGGAATGGATTTACTAGGGAACAAGAGGCCAGTCAGTCTATCATCAGTGGGTAAATTATTGGAAGTAATTCTGAGGGCGATAGTTTATCTACACTTGGAGAGGCAGGGAAAATCAAGGACAGTCAGCTTGGTTTGTTTAAGGAGATGTAATGCCTGACTAATTTGACTGAATTTTACGAAGACGTGACCAGGTGTGTAGTTTATGGCAATGCATTTGTTGTAGTCTACTTGGACTTCAGCAAGGCTTTTGATATGGCCAGGAGACTGATAACGAAGGGAAGAGCCCGTAGTTACCAAAACAATTTGGCGAATTAGGCCCAGAATTGGCTGAATGGCAGGAAGCAGATGGTGATGGTCTAGGGGGGCGGGGGCGGTTTGTGACTGGATGCCTGTGTGCAGTGCGGTTCCACATGGGTCGTTGTTGGGTCCTGTGCTGTTTGTGGTGTATATAAACTATTTAGATTTGAATGTAGTGGGGTTGATCAGTATGTTCGCAGATGGCACGAATATAGATGAATATTAATGAATCTTGATGAATATTGATAAATAGTAAGAATATTAGCCATAGATTACAGGTGTATAGAGACAGGCTGATCAGATGGGCTGATCATTTTCAAATGTAATTTAATCCAGATAAGGGTGAGGTGATGCAGTTGGGTAGGACAAACAACACACGGGAATATGATGAATGTTATGATCCTGGGAAGTACCGCGGATCAGAGAGATCATGGTGTGCATGTGCAGCGGTCCATGAATGTAGTGGGGCAAGTAGATAAAGTGATGAAGAAAACATATGGGATACCTGCCTTTATTAGACGAGGCATAGAATATAAGAGCAGGGATGTTCTGCCGAACTGTATGAAACGCTGGTTAGGCCACATCTAGTCTATTGCGTGCAGTCTGGAATCCGCATTATAGGAAGGATGTGTTTGCATCAGAGTGTAGAGGAGATTTACCAGGATGTTGGCTGGCCTGGATATTTTTAGTTATGAGGAGAGATTGAACAAACTGGGGTTAGTTTCGCTGGAGCAGAGGAGATTGAATGGTGACATTATTGACGTGTATTAAAATGTGAGTCGCATAGATAGGTTAGGCGGGATGGAAATTTCCCCGTTGGTGGAGGGACCAATAACAAGGGGGCATAGATTTAATGTAAGGGGCAGGAGGTTTAGAGGGAATATGAGGAAGAATTATTTCACCCGGAGGGTGGTGGGCATCTGGAACTCACTGCCTGAAAGGGTGTTCGGGGCAGAAAACGTCATAACATTTAAGAAGTATTTGGATGTGCACTTGTAATGACCTGGCATACAAGGCTATGGACCTATTGCTGCAAAATGGGATTAGAATAGTTAGGTACTTATTTGACCGGCGCAGACTCGATGGGCCGACTTTTCTGTGGTGCAGACCTCTTTGACTCTATTACTCTATGTCTGAAATTGTATTATTCCAAAACAAAATCATGGATTGTTCATCAGCAAATAAGAATCGGGTAACATGAAACACCAGAAAATTTCTGTAAAAAACTCCGCACAGTCATTTTTCTCAAAGCCATTTTCACGGTTCAATATTTACCTCTCTGTTTCTGGAAAAACATGGCCACAAACCGATCAAATGTGAATGTCACTGAACAACACACAACGGCCAATGGCTGCATAAAGCAGGACGGCATTGGTATGACACAGACGCATGGCCCACAGGAAATGAAACCGTTCCTAATAAACAATCAGAATGCTTGTAAATAACAAGTATCAGTTTGTTTGAAGTCGCTGAAATTTTCCACTATGTTGCTGCATCCAGTGCCGTATTGACACTATTGTACATGCAATAATATGATTGTCTCTGATATGGTGGGAGGCAATAGAGATTAGATGGCAATAAATATGTTACTGAAATTGCTGAACTCGGATGTTATCATAATCCTGTCCCCCTGGATTCTTTAACTGGTATAAAAATGTTGCAATCTCCAAAACACTTGTAATTTTGATGAAGAAGAAATAAATAATTTCTACACGCTTTATAGAATTAATAGCCATATACAGTGAGACTTACCAGGGATGCCAATAACAGCGAGGATGGGATAGTAACCGGCCTGAATCACATGGAGTGCCTGATAGATCCGGCTTTCCACTGGCAGCCAATCAAATAATGTAGAAAGTAGATAAAGCGCCTCCAATGAACTCCTACTCATTGTTGTAACATTCCGATCTATTGTCCTCAGATACTGATCCATTGTTGTAACATTCCGATCTATTGTCCTCAGATTCTGATCCATTGTTGTAACATTCCGATCTATTGTTCTCAGATTCTGATCCACTGTTGGAACATTCCAATCTATTGTTCTCAGATTCTGATCCACTGTTGGAACATTCCAATATTTTGTTCTCAGACTCTGGTATCCTCTCTCCCAGTTTTATAACCGCGGGTCCTTGTTCCGAATGGAGCTGATGCCCCCGCTGACAATATGAGGTAACACAATGTAGCGACTCCCTTATTAACAACAGTGGGAAGCCCCCCAGTGAGTTATTTAGGATCCATGGAGACTGACATTAATTACAGCCACTGAACAAACAGGCTCATTTAACCCTTTCAGTCCAATTGTACATGCACCACACTAAATTGGAACAGTTAGCTGGTCCATCTGGGATGTAAGAGGGTTTCTGAGGACGGAATACTGTAAGGAGAATAGTGTGAAGCAGCAAATCGGGCAAATGTCGGAGTTGTTTCGTAAAACTATCGGATGGACATAAGCATGTCGTTGAAGGTGGCAGGGCAAGCCTTGTAGAGTATTAAAATAGCAATATATTTTTATTGTTAAACAGAATCAGAGTTTATGAAACTAAGAAAATCAGACAACACATATGTAAATATTGGTGAAGCCTCAGCTGGAGTACTTGTGTCTAATCCTGGCCAGCGTTTTTCATGAAGGATGTGAGGGCCTTGGAGAGGGTGCAGAGGAATTTTACTGGAATTCGAACAGGGATGAGGGGATTAAATTACGTGGGGAGACTGGAGAAGCCGGGATCGTTTTCCTTCGAGCAGACCAGGCAAAGGGGAGGTTTAATCGAGACATTTAAAATCACGAATGTTTTTGACAGAGTAAATAACGAGAAACTGGCGATTCTGTAAAATCAGTCAGTAACCAGAACAGTGAATTTTAAAGTGATTGACAAAGAGGCATGGAGCGTTTGAAGAGTTCTTCGTACAAATAAATCTGGAATGTTCTTCCTGAAAGGCTGGCGAATGTAATTAATCAATTAACTGTGAAAATAGAATTGGATGAGCACTTGCAGTGGACATTTGAACAGCAAATGGAGGGGAGGAGCGAAGGGTTGATTAGATAGGTCTGGTAAAGAGTCGAGTCGGACAAGATGGGCCACATGGCGTCTTCCTCAAATTTATGATTCTATGGCTCTGTTGCATCAGAGGTCATAGGGTGCGAATATCATGTTTCCAGTTGATTTTTAACAGAATCATCCAGATAGAGGCTGGACATTATTGTATGCTGATGGATGCAAGAGCGCAAGCAGACACACTCACTTCCTCTCAGGACATCGTCTCAGAAACTCTTCTCCGGAACTCCTCTCAGGAACTTCCTCGTATCATGCTGTTCATGGATTACTTCCTTGTCAAATTACTCCTTCCAAAGTGTATCACCTCACATTATTCAGGATTAAATTCCATCTGCCAATTCTCTGGCCCTAAGACCATCATGTCTAAATCTTCCGGTAAACCAAGGCTCTTGACCCCACTGTTGACCACCAGGCCAATCTTTGTATCATCCGCAAACTTACTAATCCTACCCACCACATAGTCATCTATGCAGCCATCAGGAACTCCTCTCAGGAACTTCTCTCAGGAACTACGCTCAGGAACTCCTCACGGTAACAACTCTCCGGAACACCTCTCAGGAAATCCTCTCAGGAACTCCTCTCAGGAACCCATCTCTGGAACCAGTCTCAGTAACTCCGCTCAGGAACGCCTCTCAGGATATGCTCTCAGGAGCCCCTCTCAGGAACCATTCTCAGGAACCCCTCACAGGAATCCTCCCCAGGATCCTCTCGAAGGATGCCCTGTCAGGAACTCATTCAGTAATTTCTCTTAGGATCCGCACTCAGGAACTCCTCTGTTAAACGCGTCTCCTGAAGCGCTCTCAGTGTCTCCTCCCAGGAATCCTCTCAGGAATTCCATTCTGCGACCCCACTCAGGAAGCCCCCTTAGGAACACACCTCAGGGACGCCTCTCAAGAACCACCCTCAGGATTTCCTCGGAGGAACTCCACTCAGGAACCCCTCTCAAGAAACCCTCTCAGGATCCCATCTCAGCAACTCTTTTCAGGAGCCCCTCTCACGAACTCCTCTTCGGAACTCCTCTCAGGAACCCCTCTCAGCAACTCCTCTCTGGAACACTACTCAGTAATTTCTCTTAGGAAACCCTGTCAGAAACCCCTCTCAGGATCTCCTCTCAGGAACTCATCTCAGGAATCCCTCTCAAGTACTCCTCGCAGTAACTCCTCTATGGAACCCCTCTCCTGTACTATCCTCAGCAAATCGCTTTCTGGAACCTCTGTCAGGAACTCCTCTCAAGAACCATTCTCAGGAAGTCCTGCAAGGGAATCATCTCAGGGTCCAATCGCCGGATCATTGCTGAGTAACTCCACACAGGAATCCCTCTCAGGAACCACAATCAGGAAAACATCTCAGGGGCGCATCTCAGGACCACCTCTCAGGAATCCTTCTCAGTTAATATCCTCTATAACTCTGCTCATAACGCCTCTCAGGGTCTACTCTAACAAACTCCTCCCAGTATCTTCTCTCAGTAAACCCTCTGAGGAACAAGTCTCAGGAACTCTTCTCAGTACCACCTATAAGGAACCACTCTCAGGAACTCCTCTCAGTAACTGCTCTCTGGAAATCCTAACAGGAACCACTGTCAGAAACAAGCCTCAGTAACTCCTTTCTGGAACACCTCTCAGGAACTCCTCTCAGGCATCCCTCAGATGAATCCCTCTCACGATCTCCTCTCAGGAACCCCACTCAGGAACGCCTCTCAGTAACTCACCTCTGCAACTAAATCTGTAACTGTTATCAGGAGCTCCTCTTAGCAACTCGTCTCAGTAACTCATCTCAGAAAACCCTCTCAGGAATTCCTCTCAGTAGCTCCTCTCAGGAAACCCCCTCAGGAACCCCTCGTAGTAACATCTCTCAGGAACTTCTCTCTGGAACTTCTCTCAGGAACTCCTTTGAGGAACTCCATTCAGGAACCCCTCTCAGGAACTCATCTGAGGGACTGCACCCTGAAACTCCTTTCAGGAACTCCTTTCAAGGACTCTTCTCCGGAACCCCCCTCAGGAACTCCTCTCAGGAACACCTTACAGAGATGAGGAGAAACGTATTTAGCCAGTGAATTGTGAAACTATGAAATTCGTTGCCACAGAAGTTTGAGCAGGCCAGATAATTGAGTGTGCTTAAGACATAGATAGAGAAGTTCTTGACAGGTAAGAGGATCAAAGGTTACAGGGAGAAGGCGAGAGAATGGGGTTGAGAAAATTATCAGTCATGATTGAATGGCGGAGCAGATTCTATGCGCCGAATGGCCAAACTTCTGCTCCTATGTATTATTGTCTTATGATCTCAGCAACCCCTCTCAAGAACTCAACTCAGGAACTCCTCTCTGTAGCTCTTCGCAGGAACTCCTCTCAGGAACTGGGCTCAGTAACTCCTCTCAGGTATCCAGCTCAGGAACCCCTCTAGGGATCTCCTCTTAGGAACCGCATTCATAAACTCCTCTCAGGATCCCATCTCAGGTACTCCTTTCTGGAACTCCTCTTAAAAGCTCCTCTAAGGAACCGCATTCATAAACTCCTCTCAGGTACCATCTCAGGAACCCCTCTAAGGATCTCCTCTAAGGAACCGCATTCATAAATTCCTCTCAGGTACCATCTCAGGCACCCCTCTAGGGATCTCCTCTAAGGAACCGCATTCATAAACTCCTTTCAGGAACCCATCTCAGGTACTCCTTTCTGGAACTCCTCTCAAAAACTCCTCCCAGGAACCGCATTCAGAAAGTCCTTTCAGGAACTCCTCTCAAGGACTTCTCTCAGTAACCCATCTCAAGAAACCCTCCACCGAACGCCCCTCAGGAAACGTGCTCCAAAACTCCGCTCAAGAACTGCTATCAGGCACCCCTGTCAGAAACAAGTCTTACTAACTCCTATCAGGATCAATTCTCAGGAATTCCTCTCAGGAACCCCTCTCCGTAACTCCACTTAGAAAGCACTCACAGGAGCTCCTGTCAGGAACTCCTCCCAGGAACCCCCCTCTCAGTAACTCACCACTGTAAGTCACTCTGTAACTACTCTCAGGATCTCCTTTCAGCAAACCCTCTTGGGGACTCCTCTCAGGAAGGCCTCTCAGTAGCTCCTCTCAGGGACCCCACTCAGTAACCTCTCTCAGAATCTCCTCTCAGGAACCCCTCACAGGAACTGCTCTCAGTGACGCCTCTCGGGAACAACTCTCAATAACTCCTCAACAGGAACCACACTCAGGAATTCCTCTCAGGAACTTCGCTCTTGAACTTTTCTCAGAAACACCTTTCAGAACGTCTCTCATAATCTCATTTAGGAACTCCACTCAGGAACTCCTCTCACGACACACCCTCATGATCTCCTCTTAGGAGGCCCACTCAGGAGCCCCTCTCAGTAACTCGCTGCTGAAACTCACTCTGTAACACCTCTCAGGATCTCCTCTCAGCAACCCCTCTTGGGGACTCCTCTCAGGAAGTCGTCTCAGTAGCCACTCTCAGGGACCTCTCTCATGAACCTCTCTCAGGATTTCCTCTCAGGAACGCCTCACAGGAACTGCTCTCACTGACTCCACTAGGGAACAAATCTCAGGAACTCCTCTCACGAACACCACTCAGGAATTCCTCTCAGCAACTTCTCCATTGAACTTCTCTCAGGAACCCCTCTCAAAACGCCTCTCAAGATGGCCTTTAAGAACTCCACTCAGAAACTCCTCTCAGGAACCCCTCTCAGGAGCTCCTCTAAGAAACCACTCTCAGGAATTCCGCTAAGCATCTTCACTCTTGGGCTTCTCTTAGGAACAACTCCCTCAGAGACGCCTCTCAGTAACCACTCTCAGGAACCCCTCTGTTACTACCCTCCCTACCTCATCTCATAACTTCTCTCCGGAACTCCCCTTAGCATCCCATCTCAGTAACTCCTCTCAGAAACCACTCTCAGGAACATCACTCTTGAGCGCCTCCCAGTAACTTCTCTCACTAAACCCTCTGAGGAACAGCTCTCAGGAACAACTATGTTTATTCCCTCTAAGCGAACACTCTGAGGAACTCCTCTCAGTAGCAGTTCTCTGGAACTTCTGTCAGGAACCCCTCTCAGAAACACCACTCAGCAACTCCTCTCAGGAACCCCTCACATGAAGCCCTCTCACGATCTCCTGTCTTGGACGACAATCGGGATCTCCTCTCAGGAACCCCTCTTAGTAACTCCTCTCAGGAACCCCTGTCAGCAACTCCTCACAGGAACTCTACTCAGGAATGATTCTCAGGAACTCAACTCTGGTACTCCCTCTGCAACTTCTCTCAGCAACTCATCTCATTAACTCCTCTCAGTAAAGACTCTCAGGAACTCCTCTCAGTAACTTCTCTCAGGAAAAGCTCTAAGGAGCCCCTATCAGGAGCTTCTCTCAGGAATCCCTGTCAGGAACACCTCCCAGGATCTCATCTCAGAAACCCCTCTCAAAAACTCCACTCACCAACTCATCTCAGGAACCCGTCCCAGGATCCCCTATCAGGATCTACTCTCACGAACTCCTCTCAGAAACTACTCTCAGGAACTCCTCAACAGAAACCACTCTCAGGAACTCCACTCAGGAAGTTCACTCTTGATCTCCTCTCAGGAACTCACCTCAGCAACGCCTCTCTGGAACTCCTCTCAGGAACTCCTCGCAGTAACTTCTCTCAGTAAACCGTCTGAGGAACAGCTCTCAGGAACACCCCTCAGTAACTCCCCTCAAGAACTCCTCTCAGGAACCCCTCACATGAAACCCTCTCACGTTCTCCCCTCAGGAACTCCAATCAGGAACTCCTCACAGGAAACACTCTTAGTAAGTACTCGCAGGAAACTTTCTTCGGAGCTCCTCTCAGGAACTCCTCTCAGGAACCCCGCTCTGGAACTCTTCTCAATAACTCAGCACTGTCACACTCTCTGTAATACCTCTCAGGAACTGCTCAATGGAACTCCTATCTGGAACCCGTCTGAGAAACAACCCTTAGTAACTCTTCGCAGCAACACCTCTCAGGACCCCCTCACATGAAACACTCTTACGAACTCCTCTCAGGAACAGAAATCAGGAACTCCTCTCAGGAACCCTCTTAGGAATTGCTCGCAGTATTTCCTCCTAGGAACGCCTCTCAATATCTCCTCTTTGGAACCAATCTCAGGAAATCCACTCAGCAACTTCATTCTTGATCGCCAGTCAGGAACAACTCTCAGCGACGCCTCTCTAGCACTCTCTCTCAGGAACTCCCCCGAGTAACTCCTCTCTGTAAACCCTCTCAGGAACAGCTCTCAGGAACAACTCTCAGTATCCCCTCTAAGGAACCCCTCTGAGGAACTCCCCTAAGTAACTGCTCTCTGCAACTCCTATCTGGAACTGCTCCAAGAAATAGCCCTCAGTAACTCCCCTCAAGAATTCCTCACAGCAACACCTCACATGAAACTCTCTGACGATCTCCTCTCAGGAACCCCACTCCGGAACGCTTCTCAATAACTCAGCACTGCAACTCTCTCTTTAACTCCTCTCTGGAACTACTCTAAGCAACTCTTCATAGCAACTCCTCTCAGTAACGCCTCTCAGGAACACATCTCAGTATCTCCTCTCTGGAATCACTCTGAGTAACCGCTGTCAGGAACACCTCGCAGTAACTTCTCTCAGGAAACCCACTCAGGAACTCCAGTTTGTATCTTCTCTCAGGAATCCCTGTCAGGAACCCCTCCCAGGGTCTCCTCTCAGGAACTCATCTCAGGAAACCATCTCAGGAACAGCTCTCAGTAACTTCTCTCAGGAAACCCCTCTCAGAAACCACTCTCAGGAATTCCGCTCAGGAACTTCACTCTTGAACTCCTCTCAGGAACACCTCAGTAACGCCTCTCAGTTACTTCCCTCTGTAACTCCTCTCATAACGCCTCTCGGGAACTCCTCTCAGGAACTCCAATCATGAACTCCTCGCAGGAAACCCTCTTAGTAAGTACTCGCAGGAAACCCTCTTAGGCGCTCCTCTCAGGAACTCCTCTCAGGAACCCCTCTCTAGAACGCTTCTCAATAACTTACCTCCCTAACTCAGTCTGTAACTCCTCTCAGGAACTCCACTCAGCAGCTCCTCATAATGACTCTACTCAGTAACGCCTCTCAGGAACACATCTCTTTAGCTCCTCTCTGGAATCCCTCTGAGTAACCGCTGTCAGGAACACCTCTCATTAACTTCTCTCAGGAAACCCTCTCAGGAACTCCTATCAGCATCTTCTCTCAGGAATCCCTGTTATAAACCACTCCCAGGATCTCCTCTCAGGAACTCATCTCAAGAAACCCTCTCAAGAACTGATCTCAGCAACTCCTCTCAGGAACACCTCTCAGGATCCCCTCTCAGAAACAACTCTCAGTTATTTCCACTCAAGAACTTAACTTTTGAACTCTTCTCAGGAACAACTCTCAGGGACGCCTCTCAGTAACGCATCAGAGTTACTACTTTCTGTAACTCCTCTCATAACGCCACTCAGGAAGTCCTCTCAGGATCTCCAATCAGGAACTCCTCGCAGGAAACCCTCTGAGTAAGTACTCACAGGAAACCCTCTTAGGAGCTATTCTCAGGAACTCCTCTCAGGAACCCCTCTCTGGAACGCTTCTCAATAACTCACCCCTGTAACTCCCTCTATAACTCCTCTCAGGAACTCCTCTCAACAATTCTTCATAGTAACTCCTCTCAATAACGGATCTCAGGAAGACATCTCATTAGTTCCTCTCTCGAATCCCTCTGAGTAACCACTATCAGCAACACGGCTCAGTACCTTCTCTCAGGAAACCTTATCAGGCATTCCTATCAGGATCGTCTCTCAGGAATCACTGTCAGAGACCCCTCCCAGGAATTCCACTCAGGAACTTCACTATTGAACTCCTATCAGGAACACCTCTCAGGGACGCCTCTCAGAAACGCCTCTCAGTTACCACCCTCTGTAACTCCTCTCATAACGCCTCTCAGGAACTCCTCTCAGGAACTCCTCCCAGTAACCTATCTCAGTAAAGTCTCTGAGGAACAGCTCCCAGGAACACCTGTCTGTATCCTCGCGCAGGAACCACTCTGAGGAACTCCTCTCAGTAACTGCTCTATGGAACTCCTATCTGGAACCCGTCTCACAAACACCCCTCAATACCTCCTCTCAGGAATACCTTTCACGACCCCCTCACATGAAACACTCTCACGAACTCCTCTGAGGAACAACAATCAGGAACTCCTCTCAGGAACGCTCTTAGGAATTTTTTGCAGTATTCACTCCTAGGAACGCCTCTCAGGATCTCCTCTTTGGAACCACTCTCAGGAAATCCACTCAGCAACATCATTCTTGATCTCGAATCAGGAACAACTCTCAGCGACGCCTCTCTGAAACTCCTCTCAGGAACTTCCCCGAGTAACTTGTCTCAGTAATACCCTCTCAGGAACAGCTCTCAGGAACAACTCTCAGTATCCCATCTAAGGAAACCCTCTGAGGAGCTCGTCCAAGTTACTGCTCTCTGGAACTCCTATCAGGAACTCCTCCCAGAAACTCCACTCAGTAACCCCCCCCAAGAACTCCTCTCAGGAATCCCTCACATGAAACAACCCGTAGTAACTGCAATCAGGAACATCTCTCAAAAACTCGTCTCAGGAAACCCACTCATGAACCAGAATCATGATCTCCTTTCAGGAACCCCTTTCTTGAACTCCGATCTGCAGCCCCGCTCAGGAACCCCTCTCAGGAAAGCCTCTCATTAACCCTCTCAGGAACTCCGCTGTGGATCTCCTCTCAGTAACTACTCTCAGCAACACCTCTAAGTAAGACCTCTCATGATCCCTCTCATGAACCCCTCTCAGGAACTCCTCTCAGGATCCCCTCTCATGAACCCCTCTCAGGAACTCCTCTCTGGACATCCTCTCAGGAACTCCTCTCAGGATCCCCTTCAATGAAACCCACTTAGAAATTCCTCAATGGGACTCCTCTCAGGAACCATTCTCTGAACCCTATCAGGAAAAGCTCTCAGTAACCATTGTAAGTTACCCCTCTCATTAACTCCTATCAGGAACAATTCTCAGAAACGCCCCTCAGTAACTCCTCTCGTGAATGCAGCTCAGGAACTCCGCTCAGGAAGTCCTCTCATGAAATCCTCTCAGGGTCTCCTCACAGGAAACTTTTGCTGGAGCACCTTCTCAGGAACCATTCTCAGGAACTTCGCTCAGTGATTCCTCTCAGTAGCAACTGTCAAAAATGCATCTCAGAAACACCCATCAGCAACTCCTCTCAGGAAATCCTCTCAGGAAATCCTCTCAGGAAGTCCTCTCAGGAATAAATCCCTGGAGATGCTCTCAGGAACTCATATCAGAAAACGACCTTATGCCCCCGTCTCAGGAACCCAATTCAGGAACTTCACTCTGGAATCACTCTCAGGAATTCCTAAAAGGGACTCATCTCAGGAACCAGTCTCTGAACTGCTCTCAGGAACGCCTCTCAGTAACCCCTCTAAGGAAGCCCTCTCATGAACACCTCTAAGGAGCCCACCTCAGGAACCCTACTCAGGATCTACTCGCTCGAACTCCGATGAGGAACCCCTCTCAGGAACTCCTCTCACGAATTCCTATCAATACCTCCTCTCTGTAATTCTACTTAGGAACCACTCTCAGGATCGACTCGCAGGAACCCCTCTCAGGTACCAGTCTCAGGATCTCCTCTCACGAACTCATCTCAGGAATACTCTCAAGAGTTCCTCCCAGTTTCTCCTCTCAGAAACACCTCTCAGGAACTCTCCTCGGGGACATGTCTCAGGAGCCCCTCTCAGTACCTACTCACACGAACCCCTCTCAATATCCAATCCCAGGAATTCCTTCTCAGAAATCCCTCTGAGGAACTCTCCCCAGGAAATCTACTCAGAAACTCCTCTCAGTAACACCTCTCAGGAACTCTCCTCAGGAATTAATCACAGGAGTCCCACCCAGGAACGCCTCTCAATGGCTCACACCTCTAACTCCCACTGCAACTCCTCTCAGAAACTCACCTCAGCAACTCCTCTGCATAACTACTCGCAGGAACTGCCCTCAGGATGTCGTCCCAGAAGCACCACTCAGGAAGCAGTCTCAGGAACTCCGCTACGTATCTCCTTTCAGGAACTCCTCTAAGGAACTCCTCGCATGAACTACTCTCAGGAACACGTCTCAGGAACTCCTCTCAGGAACTCCTCTCAGGACCCGCACTCTGTATCTTCTCTCAAGAACCCATCTCAGGAGCACCTCTCAGAAACTCCTGTGAAAAACCACACCCAGTAACTCCTCCCAGGAACTCATCTGGAGAACTCCTCTGTAGAAGCATTCTCAGTAACCCCACTCACGAACCCCTCACAGGACCTCCTCTCAGTATTTCCTCACAGGAACTCCTTTCAGTTGCTCCTCTCAGAAACCCCTCTCAGTAACTAGTCTCCGGAATTCCTCTCAAGAACTCCTCTCAGTAAGTCCTCTCAGGAACCTCTCTCCGGAAGTACTCGCAGAAATCCCTCTCATGAACTCCTCTCACTTACTCCTCTCAGGAAAACCTCTCAGGAACTCCTTTCAGTGTCTCCTCTCAGAAAACCCTCTCAGGAGCCCTTCACGGGAACATGACTTAGGAGCCCCCCTCAGTAACTCCACACCCGAACACCTCTCAATATCCCCTCACAGGAACTCCTCTCAGGAACCCCTCAGAGGAACTCCCATCAGGAGTCCTCCTCATGAAAACCTCTCAGGGTCACCTCTCAGTAACTCCTCGCAGGAAATCCTCGCAGGAAGTCCTCTCAGGAATCCTCACAGGAACCTCTCTCAAGAAACCCTCTCAGTAACTCCTCTCAGGAACCCCTCTCAGGACTCCTTTCAGGATATCCTCTCACGTACCACTCTCAGTAACGTCCCTCATGAACTCCGCTCAGGAACCCCTCTCAGCAACTCCTCTCAGGAACTCCTCTCAGGAACTCCTCTCAGGAACCCCTCTCAGCAAGTCCTCTCAGGGACCCCTCTCTGGATCTCTGCTCATCAACCCCTCTTATGATCTCCTCTCAGCTCCTCTGAGGAATAACTCTCAGTAAACCCTCACATGAACTACTCTCAGGAACTCATCTCAGGAACTCGATACAGGAACTCCTCCCAGAAACTCCTCTCAGGATCTACTCTCAGTAACTCCTCTGAGGAACCCCTCTCAGGAACTCCTCTCACGAAGTCCTATCCATAAATCCTATCAGTAACTCCTCTTAGGACCCACTCTCAGGATCTAATCGCAGGAACCCCTCTTATGTAGCCTCTCAGGATCTCCTCTCAGGAACTCATCTCAGGAATACTCTCAAGAGCTCCTCCCAGTATCTCCTATCATAAATCCGTCTCATGAACTCTCCTCGGGTCAACTCTCAGGAGCGCTTCTCAGTAACTACTCACATGAACCCCACACAATATCCACTCCCAGGAACTCCTTCTCAGAAACCCCTCTGAGGAACTGTCCTCAGGAAGTCTCCTCAGGAATTCCTCTCAGGAACAGCTCTCAGGAACTAATCACAGGAGTCCCACACAGGAACGCCTCTCAGTAGCTCACATCTCTAACTCCCATTGCAAATCCTCTCAGGAACTCATCTCATCAACTCCTCTGCAGAACTCCTGGCAGGAACCCACCTCAGGAAGTCCTCTCAGAAGCACCACTCAGGAACTAATCTCAGGAAACCCCTACATAACTCGTTTCAGGAACACTTCTAAGGAAGTCCTCTCATGAACAACTCTCAGGAAACCCTCTCAAGAAGTCCTCTCAGGCACTCCTCTCAGGACCTGCACTCCGTATATTCTCTTAAAAACCTCTCTCTGGAAGCACACTCAGTAACTCCTCTCAGGAACCGTCCTCAGTCACTTCTCTCAGGAACTCCTCTGAGGACCTCCTCTTTGGAAGCTTTCTCAGTAACCCACTCAGGAACCCCTCACAAGACCTCCTCTCAGCGTTCGCTCACATGAACTTCTCTCAGTTGCTCCTCTCAGGCACCCCTTTCAGAAAACCCTCTCAGGAACTCCTCTCAGGATCTGCACTCAGTATCTTCTCTCAAGAGCCCATCTCAGGAGCTCCTCTCAGAAACCCCTCTCAGGAATCACACTCAGTAACTCCTCTCAGGAACTACTCTCAGAAACTCCTCTCAGGAACTGTACTCAGTCACTCCTCTGAGGAACTCCTCTGAGGAACTCCTCTTTTTAAGCCTTCTCAGTAACCTACTCAGGAACCACTCACCGGCCCTCCTCTCAGCATTCCCTCAAAGGAACTCCTCTCAGTTCTCCTCTCAGGAACCCCTCTCAGAAACTCCTCTCAGGAACTCCTCTCATGATCTGCATTCATTATCCTCTCTCAAGAAACCCTCTTAGGAACTCCTCTCAGAAACTCCTCTCAGGAACTCACACAGTAACTCCTCTCAGGAACTCCTCCGAGGAACTCCCCATTGGAAGCTTTCTCAGTAAACCCACTCAGGAACCCATCAGATTAACCCTCTCAGCATTCCATCACAGGAACTCCTCTCAGTTGCTTCTCTCAGGAACCCGACTCAAAAACTCCTCTCAGGAATTCCTATCAAGAACTCCTCTCAGTAAGTCCTCTCATGAACCCCTCACAGGATCTACTCGCTGGAATCCCTCTCAGGAACTGCTCTCAGTAAATCCTCTCAGGAGAACCTCTCAGTGTCTACTCTCAGAAAATCGTCTCAGGAGCCCTTCTCAGGAACATGACTTAGGAGCCCCCCTCAGTAACACCTCACCTGAACGCATCTCAATATCCCCTCTCAGGAACTCCCCTCAGAGGTCCTACTCAGGAACTCCTCTCAGGAAAACCTCTGAGGAACTCGTCCAGTAACAAATCGCAGGAAACCCTCTCAGGAACATCTCTCAGGTTCTCCTGTCAGGTACCCCTCTCAGGAACTACTCACAGGAACCACACTCAGTAACTCTTCTCAGGAACCCCTCTCAGGACACCTTTCAGGATAGCCTCTCACGTACCACTCTCAGGAACTTCTCTCATGAACACCTCTCAGGAACTCCTCTCATGAACTCCTCTCAGGAACCCGTCTCAGGAACTCCTCTCAGGAACCCGTCTCAGGAACTCCTCTCAGGAACTCCTCTCCGGATATTCTCTCATCAACCACTCTTAGGATCTCCTCTCTGCTCCTCTGAGGAATAACTCTCAGGAAACCCTCACAGGAACTCATCTCAGGAATTCATCTCAGGATCTCCACACAGGAACTCCTCTCAGGAACTCCTTTCAGGATGTCCCTCAGGAATTCCTCTCACGTGCTTCACTATTGAACTCCTCTCAGGAACTCCTCTCAGGTTCGCATTTAGGCACACTTCTCAGGAACTCCTCTCAGGACTCACTTTGAGGAATTCCTCTCAGGAAGTTCTCTATTGAACTCCTCTCAGGAACTCCTCTCAGGACGCCTCTTAGTAACCGCTGACAGTTATGACCCTCTCTAACTACTCTCATAATGCCTCTCAGGAACCGCTTTCAGGAACTCCCCCCAGTAACGACTCTCAGTAGAGCCTCAGAGGAACACCTCTCAGGAACCCCTCTCAGTAATTGCTCTCTGGAACTCCGATCATGAGCCCCTGTCAGAGACAACCATCAGCAACTCCTCTCAGGAGCAATTCTCTGTATTTCGCCTCAGGAACTCCTCTCAGGAACTTCACACAGGAACTTCTCTCAGGAACCCGTCTCAGGAACGCCACACAGAAACTCCTCTCAGGAACCCTTCTTAGGAACTCTTCTCAGAAACTCCTCTCAGGAACTGCTCTCAGGGACCCCTCTCGGGCTCTCCTCTCATCAACCCCTCTTTGGATCTCCTCTCAGGAAGTCCACTGAACTGCTCCTCGGAGGAATAACTCTCAGGAAACCCTCACAGGAACTCCTCTCAGGAAATCCTCTCAGGAAATCCACACAGGAACCCCTCTCAGGAACTCCTCTCAGGATACCTCTCAGGAATTACTCTCAGGTACATCTCTATTGAACTCCTCTCACGATCTCCTCTCATTTTCCCATTTGGGCACACCTCTCAGGAAATCCACTCAGGAACTACGCTTAGGAATTCCTTTCAGGGACTTCACTACTGGACTCCTATCAGGAACGCCTCTCAGGACCCCCTCTAAGGAACCCCTGTCAGGAACCTCTCTCAGTAACTGCTCTCTGGAACTCCTTTGCCGAGCCTCTATCAGAAGCAACCCTCAGAAACTACTCTCGGGAAACACATCTCAGGAATTCCTCTCAGGAACCCCTCACGTGAAATCCTCTCACATAATCCTATCAGGAACTCCTCTCAGGAACTTCTCTCATGCACCCATCTCAGTCACTCCTCTTAAGAATTCCTCTCAGGAACTTCTCATACGAACCTCACTTAGGAACGCCTCTCAGTAACTCATCTCTGTAACTCCCTCGGTATCTCCTTTCAGGAACTCCACTCAGAAACACCTGTCATCAAATCCTCTCAGGAACCCCGCTCAGGAAGTACCCACAGTAACCACTTTCAGGAACCCCTCTCAGGAACACTTCTCATTTTTTCCTCTCAGGAAACCATCTCGGGAACACCTCTCCGGAGCCCCTCTCAGGAACACGTCTCAGGAACTCTTCTCAGGAACTCGTCTCAGCAACTCCTCGGCATAACTCCTCACAGAAAACCGTCTCAGGATGTCCTCTCAGAAGCAGCACTCAGGAACCACACTCAGGAACCCCCCTACGTAACCCCTTCAGAAACTCCTCTCAGGAACTCCTCTCAGGAACAACTCTCAGGAATCCCACTCAGGAACTCCTCTCAGGAACTCCTCTCACGATCCGCAAACAGTAACTTCTCTCAAGAGCCGACTCAGGAATTCCTCTCAGGAACTATTCTCAGGAACTCATCCCAGGAACTCCTCTTTGGAAACCGTCTCAGTAACCCCACTCAGGAACCCCTCACAGGGCCACCTCTCAGCAATCCCTCACAGGAACTCCTCTCAGCAATTCCTCTTAGTTGCTCCGCTCAGGAGCTGCCTCTCAGTATCTCCTTTGAAGGTCCCCGCTTAGTAACTACTCTCAGGAATTCCTATCAAGAACTCCTCTTAGTAAATCCTCTCAGCAATCCCTCTCAGGAACTCCTCTCAGTATCTCCTCTCAGAGAACCCCCTCAGGAGACCTCCTCAGAAACTTGACTTAGGAGCCCCTCTCGTTAACTCCTCACCCGAATTCCTCTCAATGTCCCCTCACAGGAACTCCTCTCAGGAACCCCTCTGAGGTATTCCGATCAGGAAGCCTCCTCAGGAACTCCTCTCAGGAACACCACTCAGGAAATCCTCTTAGTAACTCCTCGCAGGAACCCCTCTCAGGAAGTCCGCTCAGAAGCACGACTCAGGAACCTCTCTCAAGAACCAGTCTAGGCAACTCCTCTCAGGAACCGCTCTCAGGGACACATCTCATGGCCCCCTCTCAGGTACCCCTCTCAGGAACTCCTCACAGGAACTGCACTCAGTAACTCCTGTCAGGAACCCCTCTCAGGACAACGTTCAGGATGGACTCTCACGTTCCACTCTCAGGGACTTCTCTCATTAACAACTCTCAGGAAAACCTCTCAGTAACTCCTCTCAGAAATTCCGCTGCAGGAACTCCTCTCAGGGACCCCTCTCAGGATCTCCTCTCATCAACCCCTCTATGCATCTCCTCTCAGGATGTACGCTCAACACATCCTCTGAGGAATAACTCTCAGGAAACCCTCAGAGGAACTCCTGTTAGGATCTGCTCTCAGAACTCCACACAGGAACCCATCTCAGTAACTCCTCTCAGGATCCCTCTCAGGAATTCCTCTCAGGTTTTTCTCTCTTGAACTCCTTTCAGGAACTCATCTCAGGTTCTCATTTAGGCACACCTCTCAGGAACTCCTCTCAGGGCACACTCTCAGGAATTCCTCTGAGGAGCTTCTCTATTGAACTCCTCTCAGGAACCGTTCCCAGGGACGCCTCTCGTAACCCCTCACAGTTACGACCCTCTGTAATTCCTCTCATAACGACACACAGGAACTACATTAAGGAAATCCTCTCAGTAAAGTTTTTCAGTAAATCCTCAGAGGAACACCTCTCAGGAGCTCCTCTCAGTATCCCCTCTAAGGAACCCTCTCAGAAACAACCCTCAGTAACTCCTCTTAAGGACACATCTCAGGAATTCCTCTCAGGATCCCCTCACGTGAAATATCCTCTCACGAACTCCTCTCAGGATCTCCTCTCATGAAACCCTCTCAGTCAGTCCTCTCAGAAATTCCTCTCTTGAACTTCTCGTAGGAACCCCACTTAGGAACGCCTCTCAGTAACCCATCTCTGAAACTCCCTCTGTAACTCCTCTCAGTAACTCCTCTCAGGAACCCCACTCAGGAAGTTCCCACAGTAACTACGCTCACGTTCCCCTCTCAGGAACACTTTTCAATAATTCCCTTCAGGCAACCCTCTCAGGAACAGGTCTCTGGATCTCCCCTCAGGTACCCATCTCAGGAAGCCCTCTCCAGAGCTCCTCTCGGAAACCACTCTCAATAATCCCTCTTAGTAACTCCTCTCAGGAACCCCTCTCAGAAACACCTCTCAGGAACTCCTCTCAGGAACCCCTCTCAGGAACCCCTCTCACGAACTCCCCTCAGGAACTCCTCTCAAGAAATCCTCTCAGGGACCCCTCTCAGGATCTCCTCTCATCAACCCCTCTTTGGATCACCTCTCAGGAAGTCCACTCAACAGCTCCTCTGAGGAATAACTCTCAGGAAGGCCTATTAGGAACTCATCTCAGGAAGTTCTCTCAGGTACTTCTCTATTGAACTCCCCTCAGGAACTCTTCTCAGGTTCTCATTTAGGCACACCTCTCAGGAACTCCTCTCAGGACCCACCCTCAGGATTTCGTCTCAGGAACTTCTCTATTGAACTCCTCTCAGGAACCGCTCTCAGTGACGACTCTCAGTAACCCCTCACAGTTCCGACTCTCTGTAACTCCTCTCATAACGCCTCTCAGGAAAAACTTTCAGGCACTCACCCCAGTAACGTCTCTCAGTAAACCCTTAGAGGAACACTTCTCAGGAGCCACTCTCAGTATCCCCTCTAAGGAACTCCTCCGAGTAACACCTCTCTTTAACTGCTCTCTGGAACTTCGATCAGAAGCCCCTGTCAGAAACAACACTCAGTAACTCCTCTCAAGAACATGTTTCAGGAATTCCTCTCAGCAACCCCTCACATTAAATCTTCTCTCAGGAAATCCTCTCATGAACCCCTCTCAGTCGCTCCTCTCAGGAACTACTTTCAGGAACTTCTCATAGGAACACCACTTAAGAACGCCTATCAGTAACTCATCTCTGTAACTCCCTCTATAACTCTTCTCAGTAACTCCTCTCAGGAACCCCGCTCAGGAAGTCCACACAGTAACTACACTCAGGAACCGCTCTCAGGAAAACTTCTCAATAATTCCTCTCAGGAAACCTTCTCAGGAACACATCTCTGGATCGCCGCTTAGGCACCAATCACAGGAACTCCTCTCAGGAACAGCACTCAGAAACTCCTCTCAGGAACCCCTCTCAGGAACTCCTCTTAGGAACTCCTCTCAGGAACTCCTCTCAGGAACTCCTTTCAGTAACCGCACTCAAACTCTCCTCTGAGGAGCTCTTGTAAGGAGCCTCTCTCAGGGTTTCTTCTTAGCAACCTCTCTCAGGAACAGCTCTCAGAATCTCCGCTCTGTAGCTCCTCTCATGAATCCCTCTCAGGATCACCTCTCAGGAACCTCCCTCAGGAACACTACTCACTAAGTTTCTCAGGAACCTATCTCAGGAACCGCACTCACTAATGCCTCTCAGAAGCACCTCATAGGAACCCTTCTCAGGAACTCCTATCAGAATCCCTCTCAGGAATTCCTCTCGGGAACTTCTCTGTTAAACTCCCCTCAGGAACTCCTCTCAGGTTTTCATTTAGGCACTCCACTCAGGAACTCCTCTCACGAACCCATCTCAGTAACTCCTCGCATGACCCAGTCTCCTGAATTCCTCTGAGGATCTTCTCTATTGAGCTCCTCTCAGGAACCCCTCTCAGGAATCCCTCTTAGTCACTCCTCTCAGGGTCCCCTGTAAATAGCTCCTCTCAGGAACTCCTCAAAGGATCACCTCTCTGTAACACCTCTCAGGAACCCCACTCAAAGAGCTTCTCAGTAACTCAACTCTGTAACTCCCTTCTTAACTCCACTCCAGAACTCCTCTCAGCAACTGCTCAAAGTAACTCCTCTCCGGAACCCCGCTCAAGAAGCTCTCTCAGTAATTCCTCTCAGGAATCCCTCTCAGGAACACCTCTCAGTATCACCACTCGGGAACTCCTCTCAGGAACTCCAGTCAGGAACTGCATCCGAAACTCCTCTCAGAAATACGTCTCATGACACCCTCTCAGGATCTCCTCTGATTAGAAATTATAATAATCATTGATTATCTGAATTTCTGGTTTCCCTGTGACCATAGTCCCTAACTAGTATATATGGAAAATATACATTCTTCAAAAAAGCAAATTTATACACAAAAACATATCAAATGTAAATTTACCTATTTGCCACGACATTTAAATATTTTCTAAAAGTTTGATAGATTGTTATATCATCTGTCAGATTGTTACAATAGTTTTCTTACCAAGTTAATAATCGAGAGTGCCTAACTACGTCCTAACTAACTGACTTAATATCTTGGCAGTTTGGGCATTGTATTCAGTTTAAATGTGAAAGGTACATGCTGGTATCAATGCACGTGATAGATATTGAGATTGTATAATGTAATATCAGTGAGAGTAGGGTTGTGGTCCACTTGTTTGTTTTAAATGTCCAGTGTGTTGGTTCGCTTATGCCGTTTTAACCGATCAGACACAGTGAAGTTAATCGCTTACATGAAACTGCAGCTATGGGATTCCCAAAGACACAATCAAACAATAGCAAAGTAATTTAGTGAGGACAAATATTTTAGTCGTTAACCAATCTGTCTGGAATGAGATTCTTGTCCCACGGTCAAAGTCCTTGATTTTTCAGAACCTTTCAAATCAAGAGGTTTCAAACTTCTAGAAAGGGAGAAAAATAAAATAACTCTCGGTATCATTGCTCTGCCTTGTAGACATCAAATAAGGATGTAAAATGAGGCTCCCCCATCATTGCGGATTGGGAGATTTGCAAACAATATGTAAAACTGTCCATTGTCCACTGTTTCTCCTGTTGTGTGAAGGTGCATCTTGCCCAATGTATTTGCCTGTTGTTTAAATCTGTCCCTCGTACAATATATTTTCCCTTTTGTAAAACTGTCATTTGTCCAATGAATTATCCTGTTCTGTAAACCTATCCCATGCACAATGTATTGTCCTGTTCTGTAAAGCTGCCCCATGCACAATGTATTGTCCTGTTCAGTAAACCTGTCCCATGCACAATGTATTGTCCTGTTCTGTAAAGCTGTCCCATGCACAATGTATTGTCCTGCTCTGTAAAGCTGTCCCATGCACAATTTATTGCCCTGTTCTGTAAAGCTGCCCCATGCACAATGTATTGTCCTGTTCTGTAAATATGTCCCATGCGGAATGGATTGTCCTGTTCTGTAAAGCTGTCCCATGCACAATATATTGTCCTGTTCTGTAATGCTGTCCCATGCACAATGTATTATCCTGTTCTGTAAAGCTGTCCCATGCACAATGTATTGTCCTGTTCTGTAATGCTGTCCCATGCACAATGTATTGTCCTGTTCTGTAAAGCTGTCCCATGCACAATGTATTGTCCTGTTCTGTAAAGCTGACCCATGCACAATGTATTGTCCTGTTCTGTAAAGCTGTCCCATGCACAATATATTGTCCTGTTCTGTAATGCTGTCCCATGCACAATGTATTGTCCTGTTCTGTAAAGCTGTCCCATGCACAATCTATTGTCCTGTTCTGTAAAGCTGTCCCATGCACAATGTATTGTCCTGTTCTGTAATGCTGTCCCATGCACAATGTATTGTCCTGTTCTGTAAAGCAGGGCTGTGTACAATGTGTTTTCCATTTCTGGAAAGATGTCCCTTCCAGTGAATTTTCCTGTTGTGTAAATGTGTTCCTTGTCCAATGTATTTTCCTGTCAAGTAAAACTTTCCCATGTCTAGTGATTTCTTTCCCTGTTGTTTAAAGCTGTCCCTTGTCCAGTTTTTTTTCCCCTGCTTTGAAAAGCTGTCCCTTGTCCAATGTATCTCCCTGTTATATAACACTGTCTCTTGTGCAGTGTAATTTTCTGTTGTGTAAAGCTGTCCCTTGTCCAGAGCATTTCCCTGCTGTGTAAATCTGTCCCTTGTCCAGAGCATTTCCCTGTTAACTAACGATGTCTCTTGTGCTGTGTAATTTCCTGATGGGTAAAGCTGTCCCTTGTCCAGAGCATTTCCCTGTTGTGTAAAGCTGTCACACATCTAAGGTATTTTCCTGTTGTGTAAAGCTGCTCCTTGTCCAATATATTTTCCAGTCGTTTAAAACTGCCCCTTCTCCAAAGTATTTTCATGTTGAGTAAAACTGCCCTTTCCCAGTGTATTTCATGTTGTGGAATAATGTCCCTTATCCAGTGTAATTTTCCTCCTCTGGAATGGTGTCCCTTGTCCAGCGCATTCTACTGTTGTGTAAACCTTTCCCTTGCCCAGTGTATTTTCCAGCTTTGGAAAGACATCCCTTGTCCAGTGTATTTTCCTTTTGTGTAAAGTTGTCCCTTGTCCAGTGTACTCTCCTGTTGCATAAATCTGTCCCTTGTCCAGTGTATTTTCCTGCTATGGAAAGGTCTCCCTTGTTCATGGTGGTTTCTTGATGTGGAAAGGTGTCCCTTGTTCATTGTATTCTCCTGTTGTGTAAATCTGTCCCTTGTCCAGTGTATTTTCCTGCTATGGAAAGGTCTCCCTTGTTCATGGTGGTTTCTTGATGTGGAAAGGTGTCCCTTGTTCATTGTATTCTCCTGTTGTGTAAATCTGTCCCTTGTTCAATGCATTTTCCTGTTGTTTACATCTGTCCCCTGCACAATGTTTTTTCCTGTTGTGTAAAGTTGTCCCTTGTCCAGTGAAGAAGGTACGCCCTCCTATTCAGCAAATAACGCATATCTGTCCCTTGTCCAGTTTATTGTCCTGCTGTGGAAATGGATCCCTTGTTCATTGTATTTTCATGCTGTGGAAAGTTTCCCCTTGTTCAGTGTATTTTCCTGTTGTGTAAATCTTTCCCTTGCCCAGTGCATTTTCCTGCTGTGTAAATATGTCTCTTGTCCATTGTATTTTCCTGTTGTTTAAATCTGTCACCAGTACAATGTATTTTCCTGTTCTGTAAAGATGTCCGTTGTCCAGTGAAGAAGGTTGTCCCTCCTATCCAGCAACTACCA
This sequence comes from Cetorhinus maximus, assembly GCF_964194155.1. Lineage (NCBI taxonomy): Eukaryota > Metazoa > Chordata > Chondrichthyes > Lamniformes > Cetorhinidae > Cetorhinus > Cetorhinus maximus. Next base: position 359,935 of record NW_027596172.1, on the reverse strand, counting down.
CATAGGTCAATTAAAGAGGAGAAATTAAAATCACCGAACACACAGCGACCACGGAGACTCAGGCTTCCTTTAACCGGGTTTCTTCAAGCATATGCAAGGGAGCTGCAATCATTCCTGGAAATGACCCAGCTCGTAGACTGATTACATTTCACTTTTGTACATTTTCTTATCACAATACATTTGAGTACTTTTGAATACAGCCAATCGGTAACTGACACACTGGTACCATGTTAAAACTATCCCATGGAGTACATACAAATGTGTTTTTGCTAATCAATTGTTCTAAAGGCAGGATACATAATTATATTTTCAAAACAAAATTAAAACACGTACGCAAAGATCTTGGGTCTCATAACTCAGGAATGTTTGTGTTTCAGCAAAGACCTCTCTTTTCTTGGTACCTCCTCCCATGTCTAATCTAAACCAGCTGCCCCGTCCCTCCCTGACAGAGGAGTATAGCTAATCTAACTTTGTGTTATGTGTATCTCCAGTCTAGTTCTCAAAGCATGAACGCACCATTGCACCACGCGAATTGTTCCGCCTGTGACTGGACATTAACTTATCTCGTGAAACTGTCTAAATCACACAAACTCAAAGCGCCTTTGTGTGCAATATCCATCTGCTTACCCTCAGCTGTCAATAGGTTTAGCCACAATAGCTGTCAGGAGATTTTAAGCGTTTTTCAGAAAATTCTTACAATGTTCCCTTTTAGCATTTTGAATTGTTTCCCCTAATAAGCCCAAGCTGGTCACACACTTAAATTGAGATTTACTCTTCTTGCCCTTATGGTGTCCAGTCGTCCAGACCACCAGAGGAATCCTACACCACCTGGTTGTATAACCTTACTTTCCCTTTTCCTTTCCACCCCCAACTCCCCCCCACCCCCCCTCCACCCGCGCCCCCCCCCCCCCCCCCCCCCCCCCCCCCCCAACCTCCCTTGAATTATGCATAGGTCGGGGAATTGATGTGCACCTTTCGTTTGTTGCTGCCTGTGCCTGGAAAGTCCCTTTTCAGGCTTTGGTTAGGTAACAGCGGAGTCCGACAGCGCAAAAGATCATAATTCCTGTGGATATCATCAAACCCATTCTAACAATCCCCCACCAATTAATCAATCTTCCGGCCGTAGCATAGGAAGTAGTTGATTGGGTTAATCTCCTGGCCGATTGGGTGGCTAAATCGACTTGCACACGCCCTCTCGCGATTTGCTCTCGAAAAGCTTCTGCATATGCTCGGCCTATCCTTGTTGGTTCCTGCATGGCTAGGCGTGTTATTCTGATAGGAGTTTGATCAATAAACAAGCTGTCATCCCACCAAAGGCTAAACAAAACCCTGTGGTCCTGCCCGGCACATGGAAGTCACCCATGGTAAATGCGTCGGTCACCTGTAGGCAGAAACTCGAGTTGCTAGCACAATGAAAACCACCATAAAGGAAATCAGTCCCGCTGATCATGAAGCACCATTGAGTTGAGGATGCCTGAAATGCATTAAATGCTTCCTGAATCGGCAAAGCAGTGAATGTAACTTTGCTTGTGTTTGTAAATACCTCCAGCATTAGGCACGAGCGCACAATGTAATTTCTTGATTCGGAACAACAGTCTCTAGTTACCATCAGTACCATGTTTTTTTTACATAGGATCTGTATCCACGGAGCCCTACGCAGAATACCATCCCCCAAACTTTATCTACTCCTAGGGACTCAAACCAACAGCTGTTTAGTAAAGCCCCGTTTGGATGATGTTCTTAGGGAATGGCCATCATAAATTTTGTCACTCCATCATCTCCTCCACATTGAGCTTTGTAATTACCAATTTCTGCCTCCCCTTGCGTATGTTTCTGAGGATTAATTGGTAAACTGACTCGAACATCTGTTTGAGAATTGTTCCGAACCTGATAGCCTCAATGTCCGACTTTACCCCACTAATTGAATGTCGCGCTAGCATATCACATGCCTTCCCTGTGGCTTGTGATTCACCTGTGTCTATTATCCCATCTGTAGTCTGCCTATGAATCCGTAGCAGAACCTCTCCTTGTAGCTCCACTGATGTCAGGGCATATTCTGTCCTGTACGCACTGTAGTGCAGTCCATGAACGGTATCAGCAGCCACACAGTAGGCATAATTATTTAAGTAATAGACCCTGCCAGAATTAAGTATGGAATTGGAACTCACAAATAGCCCTCCCATGTCTCCTAGTATTCTTCATTTTAACCTAATCTGTGCTTTTGCTCTAATTCCCAGAACGATTCGAAAATTATAGTCATTGACGATTTTCTTGAATTGGGGTCTAGCCCATTAGATGGATCCCTGGTGGCTGTGACCAGTGGTATGTAACACTGAAATGACTCCGGAGGCTTTGTATGTCACTTCCAGAGAGACCACAGTTGCATCAAGTAATCGTGGTTTTGATTTTCCCATCCTGACATCCCCATCCAGGGTGGGGGAGGGGAGGGGGTGGGGGGTACACACGACTTGTTATATATCTGGACATTCGTTTGGTCTTTGATAGCAACAAGTAGTCAAATTGTAACATCGAACTTCTCTTTATACATATCCTTCAATAACATACATACAAGATTTTTGGCAATACCGTCCGTCAAGCCCCGGCTCCCATTGAAATGGGGGCAGGTCCGTCCAGCCGGCGATCAAATGAACATTTGGCGACACTAGCTTAAAGGGAGTAACATGACACATGTACCCCCAGAGGCCTATTCCCGTAACCTTATCGTATATGCTCCTGATGTCGATATGACCCATTGAGTATTTTAGTGTCAAAAGGATTAGATCCTCTGTAGTTTGACAGTACACCCATAAAGCGGAGTTGCCGCGATACATTCAGCCATTCTCCCTAAGATCTGTTATACCCAAGAGGAAGCTATTTCCCTAATCACATCCGGGTTCAAGAGCCGAACATGACCCCGGGCATATTAAGTTCCACTTTCACCGCCTCCTCCAGTGAGTGTCCTTGCAACTTCACAGTCTGAGTCTGGTGACTATTGGGAGTCACCCTATCCGATATCCAAGTGTTTGATTTATTTATCCATTCTCCTGTGGCCCCTTTCGGTAATTGCACATCTTGTCCGGGGTAAAGGCAAGTGTTACTGTTGATATTCACCGTGGGTGCCTCCCATGCCAGAGCTGACACTCCCATAGTCGTGATCACTAACCTGCGAAAACATTAACATTGGTTCCCCTCGCCCGGGTTATCATTAGTTCCAAAATAAAGTTTTATTTGAGAATAATGTTTCCATTTGCTTCCCGTTTTCGTATCAACGAGTGCGCACGCATCACCTGTCATAATTACCTCGTATGGTCCTTGCCATCTGGGTGCGAAGCCTGTTCATTCTGCTTTCACCTTGACAATTCCACTCGTTCCTACCTGAGGGGATCGTTGCTGATATTCGCTGCCTCTCTGTCCCTAAGCATTTGTCTGTCTCTAACTTCCTTTCTTACTTCATGCAATTTCTTACTTAATTCCGCCGTGTCTGCATCTCCCTCCAATCCAGTCATAATCCCTGAAGATGCCTGGCGAAGTGAAAGGAAAACTTCATTGATGACCATCATGGGTCCAAGTGTGGACTAACAATGGAATGTTGAAACCAGAGCAGTGAACAGTGATCTTAGCGTGGTCTACACGAGGGATATGTAGACTTTTTCTGGGCACTGTGCTCCAAGTGAAGTCTAAGTAAGTGATATGTAGGACGTGACTGTGCACGGCAAAAATGGAAAAAAAAAAACTTGAATCGCGCTTTCAACGCCTCTAAAATACCCGGGGGGACTCACCAGGAGCATAATGACAAATAATTTATACAGAGCAAAATATTCAGATGGAGGGAATGCAGGATAATCTGTCCCCGGTCGCTGTAGGCACAGCCTCTACTGAGGGATCTATTGAAAACAGGACATGCAGAGTCAGCCAGAGTTGAATGGCCTAATCATCTCGCATGTTTGCAGACTAGAGGAAATCATACAACAGTTAATATGATGCGTGCTGGAAACATGGAACAGAATGAATGTGATAAACCACGAAGAGACAGCATTTGGATGATATACTTGAGGGGACTGCGGGCAGATCATTGGATCATATTGATGAAAACCGAACAAGTCCACAGTAAATAAAATGCCATAAATTATTTTTTTAATTGGCCCAAAACTGAAATTGACAGGTTTTCATTGGGAAAGGGTTTTAATGATTATGGAAATAAATTGGGGTGATGGTGTTCTGCGCATACCAGCCAGGTGTCAATTAAGCGGAGATACAGGCTTGAGGCGCTGTATGGACACCTCCTGTTCCATTCAATATTGATCTATAGCGGCTACTGTGAAATATACTCCCCTCCCATAGTATAAGGATTGTCGTTATACAGCGGCTCAACTAGGGCCAGGAATCCAAGTACCAAAAACAGAGCTTTCCGCATCTCTTGCGCTCCTTAGCGTCACAATGAGATAACTGGAGTACGGATGCTCTTTATAGGAACGGAGCCACTATTCTGTAGTTAATATTAACTTGCGCATCATGACGATTTTCACCACATTGAACATTTTGAAGAGGCCATCTCCCAAGCTGGATACGAGTTACTCAGCAGCGAGACAGATCTGTGTAATGATTGAACTGGTGAAGGTTTCACATAATTATTAACGGTGATTAAAGCAAGGGCCAACCTGCACAGTAGAAAGCAATTTGTCCCATTAAAACTCTGATGGACCTTTGAAATAGCTACCGAATCCTGCCCACTCGATCGTTTCACGTTCCCCATTGCTCTGCTATCGTTCTATTTTTCCATTCAATTATGCCCACAGCCCCTCATTTGTAATTCGCCATCGTAGCTTCCAGCATTGTCCTTTCAGGAAGCACCTTACAGGTCACATGGACAGGCTGAGTAAAAATACATTTTCCAGATCTTCCATCGGGTTCCACTGCTAATTATCTTCAATGTGTTTTTCCCGATCATCCAAGATCCCACCCTGGCTGCCAATAATGCAAGAACAAATGTAAATTTCTCCCTGGGGCCCTGTGACCGATATTGATGAGTTGAGCAGTACCAGCAAAACATGTTAACTGGTTATTAACTCGCTGATGAGATTTGTAGCGTGAAGCAATGACCATCCCTCAGTAGTAACTCATTGTCTGTTCCAAGCTTTGGGGCAGCCCGAGCTGGGGAATACTCTGCAGGGATTTATGCATTTCACTTGTTCATTGTGTATATTTCCCATCATCTCTCTCTCTCTCTCCCCCTCTGTTTATCGTTGTCGCTTTCCCCCCTTATCCCGTTCTAGCTCAGTCTCTCAGCGTCTCTCTCAGTGCTCCCTCTATCACTCTGCATCCCCCTCTCTGTGCTCTCTCCCTCTTCCTTCGTTTACTCTCTGGCTCTCTTTCTCTCGATGATTTTCTCTTTCTCTATCACGCTGCGTTCGCCTGTTCCAACGTTTATTTTATCCGCCTCTGTCCATCTCATCCTCCATCTTCCTTTCATGCTGTATCTCAGTGTATTTCTAACCTGTATTAACAATTAGCCCGGATAGGTAAACTTATCTACGTATAAGACGTTTTCTGTGAGTTAAATATTTGCCTCTGAAACGGAAATGCGCTGCAACCATAATTTAATGTATGTATTACATGTACATGCTCTCTGAGCGGAATAGATAGAGACAGTTAAATATGCAAACTCAAAGCTGTGATCACTTAACCGAGGCTATGGATGTTTCATCATTCATGGGACGTGAGCGAGGCTGGATAGGCCCACATATGTTATTATCCATCACTATTTGCCCTTGATAACCAGCTGCATCCACCTTCCTGAACCACTGGAGTCCATATGATTTAGATACACCTGCAGTGCTGTTGACGAATTTGCAGTGAGGCGCCTGTAAAATTTCCCTGCTGGCGTTTCCTCGCACTGTGTTCAGCGTCCGGAACTGTTTTATTTATCGAGTCTCTGCCACTCCAACTAGGCCCAGTGAGTTATTCACCATTCCCTGAGTTCACGCAGAGAAACAGCTTCCTCCATCCCACAAGCCCCTATCTGCACTCCGCCCAACAAACCCATTCCCCAACACACCGCACCCAAACACAGACTAACGCACCTTTTCCTCCCGAAACTCTTCCCCATTTCGTCACCAAACCGCACCGCTATACATATCCCCTTCCCAGGGCCTCGATCCTAATGGTCTCGCACTGCCTTCCCGCTGCATGGACTAGAAGGGCTGAATTGAGTTTTTCGCCGTTTCACTCTATCAAGCTACCTAAATCGTGTCTTTTAATGTAACCCAGCGGTGGGCATGAGTTGGAGACTAAAGTGAACAGGAGAGGGCAAAATGGTGGAGGCGTCCAGAATGCAACGTGTCTATAGAGCTTTGCATGTTGACCAGCAGAGTTGTGCTTTCGGTGGTTAAAAGTACTTTGTCGGTCTGTAAAATATTTGCTTGTAACGCGGAGCTGACCAGTTTAGACAGTTGCCATTCTGTCTGACAGCCTTGAACAAGGTGTGAGAATCTGGCATTAACGTATCGCCCCAGGATAGGATCCAGCAGCTCACAGCCCATGTGCGTGGACAACACACAGACCGCCCACTCCTGAGTCTCTAAATATCACTCGTTCCAATCGATAGACACGGCGGGCTGGGTTTCAGTGTGATTGTGAAACCCGGCGCCAAATTGTCACTTAATGTGGAACCGCGACTCACCGTCTGTGGGAACAACGCACATCTTCAGTGGCATGTTGTATCCTGTGCCTTCAGAGACTCCCTTATATCCATAAGATGGAATAGGATTCGTTGTAAACCTGCATCTGCAATGCTGGTGACCACAGGTGGAGGAAGGGACTGATCATCCTCATGACACTTGAAGCTGTAGATGTTTGCAAATGCTTTAGCCTTGTCTCTTCAACTGACATACGGGGCGCCCGTTATTTGTAGGGTCTTCTCCTTCGATTAGTTATTTAATTTCCTGCCACCAATAGACGTGAACGGCCAGCAAAGCTTTCGTCAGAGCTTTTGATTGTGGGATTACATAACTCTGTCTATTGCACGCTCCTACCGCTGTTTCCATTGCCTGTAGACTTTAAGAATATCTTCATCAGCTGCAACTTCATTGCGCAATTTGCCTGGTGCTGTTCCTGATGCACTGAACCGTACAAATCATTGATCCAGAATTCGTCATTTGGTTTCATGGTAATGGTAGAGTGAGTGATAAACTGAGCCATGGAATTAAATGTTGTGGCTGTATGGAACTCTGCTGCTGCTGATGGCCCACAGAGACTCATGGATGTCCAGTGCCCAGCTGCTCGATCTATTCTGAATCTTCCCAATTTAGCAGGAAGGTAGTGCCACACACTATAATGGAGTGGGTCCTCAGTGACAAGAGAGGGCTTGTCTTTACAAGGACTGTACTGTGGTAACTCCCACCGATGCTCTCGTGAAAAGATGCATACGGGGAAAGCAGACTGGTGAGGACGATTTCAATGTGTTTTGCCTCTTGTTCGTTCTCTCACATCGGGCCACATGTGAATTCTGAATTCTGAAAATAAGCTCCTCCGGGTTCGACAACATCAGTGATCATTGATGCTACCGAACCACTCAAGTTCTTGGATATCCAGTTTCACAACTGGATTACATTTTGGGTCATGATACACTCAATATATCTTGAACTTACCCTTTGTCATGGAGGAACACAGATTCACTAGCTGGGGGATGGTGCAAGGTGGAAATCGGCAGGAAATTTCCATTCCCTGTTTTTCCTGATGAAATGGCGCATCATAGAGCCTGGAGTCCATGTTGACGGCTCCCAGATCCAGTAACCTAATGACTTTATACGATTGTGCTGTCATACGATGGGTATGTTATTGCATTGTGCTGATCTCTCCGGACCAGTTACACAATGAACCAAACCAATGCTTTGGCGGCAGGAATTCAATTCCCAACACAGAAGTTGGTAGAATTTAAATTCATTGATGTTTTGAAAAAGAACATGCTGTACTCCAAAATCGTGACCTTGAAATGGTTGTCGTGAAAACCCAACTGGTGCCCTCATGCGCTTTGGGGAAGGGAATCTGCCGCCATTAACTGATCTGGCCTACATGTGACTCCAGGCACACAGCAATTTTGGTGATTCTGAAATAAACAACAAATCCGCACAGTTGTATCAAAAGCCCTACAAAGTCGAAAAAGAAAGAATGAGACAAGAATCATCACCGGACAGGCAGCAGAAATGACAACGTAATTCCAACCCTGTCCAAAGTGAGAAGCCCTCATTAATGACATCGGGGGCATGGTGCCAAAATTGGCAGAGCTGTCCCACTGGCAGTCAAGCAACTGCCTGAAAATGTCATATCCACAGAACCAAAGCTTACAGAAAATTTCCCAGTCTCCACCCTTACCATCGGTAGGGTTAGCCGGTTCCACAGACAGAACACACCCACCGGAGGTGGGAGCACAGTGGCATAGATTCGGAAGGGAGAGGCACTGAGAAGTCTCACCATTCACTTTCGAACCCATGAAAAATAACCGCATGACGTTAAATATGGACAATTAACATCATGCTGATTTCTACATACAACAACAGCCATCCACGCACCCAACCCCGCCCGACCCACTGAGCAGATGAATCAACACTCCTGCATGTTTAATGCCACTTCGAGGAAGCACTCGATAAGATTTTGGAGGAGGATTCGAGTGTCGAATACCAAGAGGAGATCTGTAGTTCAACAATATGCTAATCTGATCGAGACCTAAAGGGCATGCGAGCAATACAGCGTCTCTGGCAGGTAGGTTCGGATTCAACATGAGGGGGAAAAATAGCATAAATGACCCCGCCTACTCCAATTTCTCTGCTGCAGTTACATATGTTCATTACACTTGATAGGAATTATCGCCCTACAATCATTGTGGTAACAAAGTCCCATCCTGACACTGTGGATGCCATCCACCATATTGTGCGGTGCTACCTCCCGTACTAAATTGCATGGACTTTCAACAGCTCCGGCAGCTGAAACATGTGCACCCATGAAGCGCTGTAGGCGATCAATAAGAGCAGATTGCTACAACCACAACTTATGGTTCAATGGCCCAGCGGTTCGCCAATACCACCATTACCCTCATGGCACAGGTGGGGTGCGTGGTGCTGGGGCACGAAGCCTGGTGCAATGACGAGTGAAGGACATCATTTCGGGAGCAGAACCAAACAGATCTAAACATGTGATGTCATTCTGGTGAAGTTACAACACAGGATTACTTACATGTAAAACAGAGTCGGCAACATTCAATAGGCAGAGACAAAGCGATCCCACAATCAACGGATCAGTTATAACCGTTGCAGCCATTCGCTCCCAGTCACTGATGGAGGAGCAGGCAACCCAGAATTTGTTATTACAGCATCTCAGTCCAGCAGTTAAAGCTGAGGAATTTGCAAAATTCTTTAGACAGAAATGCTTTTCTTGGGATGTGGCAAGTTCGGGAGTTCAAGCCTTCGGCAGTATTGCCGGAATATTGTCAGTGCTCACAGCCTTTGCTGTATCCAGGCCCTTCTGCAGCATCCTGATTTCACCTCTGCTGAATCAAATTGGCTGAAGGCTGGTATCTTTGATGATTTGGACCCCGAATGAGGCCAAAATGCTTCCTCCACTCGGGACTTTTCGCTGAAGATTGCAGAACACACCACACACTTGAAACATTTAGGTAGAGGGACATAATGTAAACTTCATTTGAACCTTTCCAAATATACAGGAGGCGCCGTTGTGAGCAGCGAACACAGTGGTTGAATTTTAAGAAACTACAACACAGCACCGTTTCATCTGGAGTGGGTGTTCTGGATCCTGCTATGTTGAATGGAGGGACCTAAAGATGCAGATGCTGCAGCTTCTATCCTTGCACATGGAAATAAAATGGGGCTGATGTTGGGCGAGACTGAGAAGCGTAAACATGTCAAACTGGTAAATTTTGACTTAGTAGTATTTGATAAACATATAGTGGAGCTTTAACTTGGATAGTGATGGGCACTTGAAGCATTGTATTCACTGCAGTTAGTTAAACGTATACAAATGCAATGTTGCCCTATAATGGAAATAAATGAGGGCACGGTTTCTACCAGTTGCACAAGGCAGCACTGCAATAACTGTACTAGTCTCTATCATTGCTGAATTAGTTAACAGGTGTCATTAGGTTAAATTAGATGAGTTGATTCCCAATTATGGGACATTTGCAGGATGCATAACCATTCACTTTTTTAAAACCTCCGCATATCTTGTGAACATTGTTGAGTTTCGAAAATTTGCTGAGTGATAATAATTCGAAATATGTTAACAACTCAAGTAATTGAACCTGCCATATACTTTAACACACCTTTAAAGCTCCCAGGATTCGTCAATGGTATATAGATGGGCAGTGCGAAGGGAGGAGCGGGGAATATATGGATGCTGGTGAATTTAGCTGTATGAGGAATAAACATTGTTGGATAATGCGTTGTATGTAGAGGCTTGTAAGATGGAAGGGGAAATTCATCATGATTCAAGCAGGAGGTATGAGGAGTGAAAAGAGTAAGACAGGAATTGAGATGAAAACTGTCGAGGAATGCTGTTAACCACTGTAGAAGGGAATATACACTGAGGAAGAATGAACACAAATTTAGAGGAACCGATGCTGAAGGCAGCGTCATCCAAACAAATGGAACAGAGGTGGAGATTTTGGGAAACATTGGAAGAGATATTTTCCAGGAAGTAGGGATGGAAGGAGCAAATCAAACGAGCTGCAGGTGTAAGTGAACTTATATTAGAAATTGATGCAAATTGAATTCTCTTAAATGGAGGTTCGAAGTGTCGAGGAACCGAAGCGAATATTCAGGGACAGTCCAAGCAAAGAGGAAGAGGAAGTTGAATTAAACAGAATGTTGATGACATTTTAGTTCCAAGCAAAATAAGGAAAGAGTGCTGAAACATGCATTAAAATATCAGAATGCACCGACGCTGTCATAAAAGGCCCCAACAATAAATGCAGGATTTGAATAACGAATGGTCCACCTATCCTACATAGGCATCAAAGGAAGCACACAGGCACGATTTGTCAGTGGAACAATTTCAATGTGTAATATACCAGAGTTTACACTTGATGTCCAGACAGCTATATTAACAACATGATACCTGCACAAATGTCAGGCTGAGGAAGCTGCGAGGGTTTTCACCACATGCCAGAGCTGGTGAGGATGTTGGGTTTTCGACGGGAGTCAATAGTCAATGAAACTGAAGGAGCCAATTCCAATAAGGGTACTCGCAATGTCGTAGCAAGAGACGGTTGAGTGAATGTGTCCGACAATGGCAGAGAAAATGAATGGATTTCCAGCGCAGAGCTCCAATACAAAATGTAACCTCGCCGCACGCTTTGTGGGACAGTCATGTCAGATTAAGCAATACATGATGACTCATAAATTTAGGAAGCGAGAGCGGTCGTTGAGGGAGAGGGGGCGGGCGGTTGGAATGCTGGGGCTGGGGGCGGGCCTTGTTGGGGGTGGCGTGGGGGTGATGGGGAATAAACAGTTAAATAATGGTGATTAAATTCAGTCCAAATAATTCAACACATTGAAGGCAAACATGTGATAATGTAATCGACGTAAGGGAAAAACCCTTGGTTTGAATGGACATAATCCAAAAAAATAAAAATAATTATATAAAACGATAGGGAAAGCCAGATGAGGCACTATTATCTTATCATTAATACTCATAAGAGCCTCGTCAAAGGTTTAAAATACAGCTAATGTTATTACTCAGTTTAAGACGGCAGATAAAATTTGCCAAAAGAACAATAGATCAGTCAGTGGTAGGAAATACTATTGAAGTAAAAACAAAACAGAAAACAAATATCCACAAACACAAAACATGATGAGTAGCAGTCGGCACAAGTTCATCCATCAGGATTGTAGTTGACTAACTTCATTGATTTTCATGAAATAGCATCAGAAATTGTAGATTAGGTTAGTGGGATAGGCAGCAGGTGCATTCATTGCCTCAAATGGTTTCGTCAAATTGTAACGGAGCAGGACACATGACTAATTTCATAGCGAATGGAGTTATGAACAAGCAGCACAAAGGACATCCAGCTGGCTTCAATAAAGAAACATGTAAATAAATAATCACAGAAAAAGGGCTAAAGGGATTTTTGAGATTGTTGGAAAATAGGAGGTGGTGTTCCATGAGGACCAAAAGTGTCATAACCCTCCCTCAACATTTACTTAAACAATATGGAATTGGAAGAAGAAAGTTATTTTCATAAAATGCACATATATCCAAATTGAGAGTATAGTGAAAACAAAGGATGAATACGACAACACATTTGAACAGTTTAATTATGATCACTAAAATTGCACAATTGACATTAAAATCGAGAAACACAGCTTTCATGTATGTTAATCAGAAGGTCAGGAACACAGGAGTCGGACTGTTGGGATCCGATTGGATGAAGAGCCATGATGTTGTCGTGGATCTTTGCTTTCTCTGCGTGTGGACAAGAACAGAATAGGCCAAATACATTTTGGGGAATGAAACAGCTGAATTGATCCTTCGGAGAGCCAGTGCAGAAACCTTGAGTAGATCTATCTCAATTCGTCCACAGCAATTACATGATTCTGTCATCCAGTCATTTGTTGAAGCAGAGAGGGTTCTGAAGAAAATTCATAGATGTGTTCAAAATTATGATTGATTTTGACAGAGTAAATTTCAGCAACAAAAGAGGGTCTGAGGGATAGCGAACCACTGGAAAATGAGGAAATGTCATTGTTATTGGTGCCACGAGCCGTGTGGGGAGGATATTCGTATATGCAGCGCGTTTTTGGGGTGCTGAATACAATAGCAATTCGGCTGTTGTCCTTTTCATTCAAGTCTGAATATTAGGAGTCAATAGAGAAGTGCATCAATAGGATAAAGAAAATGCAATTTGAAGTATAAGGGGAAGGAACGGAGCAATTGGATTAAATGAGGAATTATTTCAATGAGCACCACGCATCTTAAACTTATTGCATTTCACCTGTGCTTGAGTGCCTCCAATGGCGTATACCGTTCTGCCGTAGACTGTTAATAGTTCCTGATACTTAATCACCCAAAATGCGCCTCATTTGTTCACTTGCAAATATTGAAGCCGCTCATGTGCTTCAGTCCATTTTCCAACTACAGACCCGCAAGGGCTGAACTTGGATTTTTTAGCACTAAAACAATCAGACTTTCAACTTCAGCACATCAGGACAAACGGCAAACCATAATTAGTTATTCACGTTCATTGTGCAACAAAAGCAAGCAAGTGTGAACCAACGTTTACAAATCACAGGTTGGCCCACTCTGTGGATTTAAAAAAAAACATTTCTGGGTACCACGCCATGGAGAGTGACCCTTATCGCCAGACATGCATGACAGTCGCTACATGAAAGAATGAAGTTGAATGTGATAGATCATCTTAAAGAACAGAAAGTTAAGAAGGTAATTGATATAACTGTTGAAAATCGCGAATAGTTTTGACAGTGAAAACTGTAGCGGTAGAAGGACACGTGGATTGTGAGTGTGTGTGGGTGGCGGAGTGGCGTGACCAGGGGGCACTGATTTTTCGCCATTGCTAACGGAACCTGGGGCTGCAAGATGGACAACTGTATTTATAATCAACAGATTGATGGGCTCTTTAATACACTGCCTGCAACGCTGAATATATTCCAGACTGAATATTAGCTGTCAAAAGAGCTGGTAAACAGAATAAGGGCAATACAAATTCACGAATGAGGTGAAAGAATGGATCACGGGTTTAATGGATTACGCCTTCAAAATGCAGAATATGATTATATTTATCGCAATTCAATATTGCCTGAGGGCCTGCGAATCTTTTTTTTTTGTTTGTTTCTGCATTCGTGAGTTCTTAGCTCATCCGAATGAATCCTGCTCATTATAGGTCACATTCTGGCCATTGCAGACTTTGCTAAGGCTGAAACAACATAGGGTACTGGTGACCTAGAACTGAGATTCTGCCTCGAACATGGTGCATTCAGTCCGCTCTAGATCCTGATTTGTATGTAAATTATTATTTGCATCGGGCTCCGCCCAATTTGCAAAATCTGGTTTAACGTGCGCCGCTGTCGTTTCTAAATCATTTTGTTTGAGGAAACTATCCTGGGTACAACATAAATACATTATCTTGAGGGAAACGCTTTGGAGCTTTCTTAATTCCAGGTGACAAATGCGCTGTCATGTATTGGGAAGGGCCGTTGCTCTCAGGTGATAGTGAAACCTGTTCTCCAAATAAAGTTGCTGATGGTAGTTTTATTTTTTGAAAAGCAGCAATCTGTCCAGCCTGTTGATTACATATATTTACGATGTTCTCCATATGCAATTTGAAATGATTTGGGAAGAAACAAAAAAATTCTGATCATGTACTTCACAGCTGAGAGCTTGGATAAAACCCTCTTTCCTCGCCGGGAAGATGAAACTCGTTCTCTTGTGAGCGACCAGGACATAATAATCACGATCCCAAGGAGAAGATGGATGTCTCCGGCCTCCCAGTGTCTGAGTGAGAGTTCAATTGACATTAAGGTTTCAATTAGGTTTCTTCATTTTCCCAGTTTTCCTGCACAAATCAGGCAAATACTTTGCAACGACATGTCGGGGAAGCATCGTCGTTGAAGGTCAACACTCAATGCTGTCAATTTCTCCTGCGCCCGGAATCATAGATGCTAAGGCACTAAAATGTTTTTCTCATTTGTTCACATATAAGCATTGAAGCAGGCGATCCTATTCAGCTCCTGCAGACCCGCCAACAGGCAGCGTTTCTATTTTCATACGACAATAATCAACAGATGAGGCTAAACATAAAACAAAAGTTAGTTATTCATGTTCACTCTGCAACCAAAGCAAACATGTCCGAGTCAACACTTAAAAATCACCGGTTTCACTCTCATTGTGGGTTATTCTAACCCTCTTGGGCGTCACAACTTAGGGAAAAAGGCGTATTGCGGAGGCCCCAGGCACGCCTGACTGTGGCGACATGCAAAGATGAACTCGAATACTCCTGCTCACCTTTCAACACAGACAGTTGAAAAGGAAGATGTTCCAATAACAAATAAGTGGATTGCTAACGGAACCAGGGGCCGAATGGGGAAACGATGGTTTTATGCAGTGTTTTGCTGCTCCCTTGAATACGAGGCTTGTAAAGTTGGTTTTATTCCAGACCGAATGTTAACTTTCAGAAAAGTGCCAAAATAGTAAAGGGAAATACAGATTTAGGAATGAAAGGACAGAATCAAGCATTCGGATTAAATGAGTAGTTCTTTCAAATAGCAATATATATTTTATTCTTTTGCATTTGATTTGTATTCACCACGTTACCAGAAGGATATGGAGGCGTTGGAGAGGTTGCAGAGGATGTTTACCAGGATGCTGTTTGGTCTGGAGGTTATTAGCTATGAGGAGAGGTTGGAGAAACTCGGATTGTTCTCACATAAGTGACGGAGATTGAGGGGCGAATTGATAGAAGTTTACAAAATTATGATTGGCATCGACAGAGTAGATAGTCAGAAAATTTTCCCAGGGTAGAAGAGTCAATTACTAGGGGCCATAGATTTAAGGTGAGATGTTTTTTACGCAGAGGGTACTGAGTGTCTGGAAATCGCTGCCAGAGGAGGTGGTGGAAGCAAGTACGATAGTGGAGTTTAAGAGGCAGCTTGATAAATACATGAATAGGATGGGGATAGAGGGATATGGACCCCGGAAGTGCAAAATGTTTTAGTTGAAGTGCAACATGATCGGAGCAGGCTTGGAGGGCCGATTGTTCTGTTCCTGTGCTGTACTTTTCTTTCTTCTTTGTTCTTTGTTCTATTTAGGGCCTCCAATTCGGGTTCTTATCTGTGGTTGCCTATTCATCGCTCGTCGGAGTTTATCGAGTTCATTTCACGTCCCATTCTGGCAATTGCTGACATATGTATGGCTGGAACAACATAGGGATACAGGTGACCTCGAACTGAAATTCTGCCTCTAAAATGTTGCTGTCAGTCAGTGCTGGAACTCAATGTTTATCAAATGATTAATTAATTCTTTCAGGACACAAATCACAAAGTCAGGTAGAACGTCTTCCGTTTGCCATTCCTAATGCTTGTTGTCTGAGCGAAATGTCCTGGGAACACCTTGAAAGCATTAACTTGAGGGAAACTCTGAAAAGATGTTTAAATTAAAAAGCCTGATGGTGGAAAGGGCCTCTGCTGTCAGGTGATTGTGGGGCGCTGGCCCCTCCATGAAGTTTGCTGATGGTTGTTGTTGAAAAGCGGCCTCCTTTCCGATATGCTGAGTGCATGTGCTTTCTGATTTTCCTCATTAGGAATTGGCAATCCATTTCCGAATTAAATAAAAGTGACCGCTCATTTCGGAACGCTTGGACGGCATCCTGTATCCCCGTCGGGGAACTGAACCCTACACTCTTGTGCAATACGCGAGATTACTAATGAACTCAAGACCGAGGAGCTGCCTGCCATTTTCCCAGGGCACGATGGAGGTTTCAATCCACTGTCAGCACTCAATTAATTTTCGTGATTCCGTTTCCCTGCATAAATGAGATGTTTCCGCTACAGCTAAATACATGCGGAGCTTCATCGGTGCTGGTTTCAATTTCATTCTCCACCCTGAATCATAGTTTCTTTGTCACCCATAACGTACTCCACTTGTTCACATGCAAACATTGAATCCATCCATCTTCTCAAGCCCAGTGCCACCTGCAGGCAAGGTATGCGTTTCGTTTTCAGGTCAGTAATAACCAGGATTTGAGCTTCAACACATCAGATTAAATTGGAACCAAAAATCAGTTTTTCCTGTTCATTCTGCAACAGAAGTAAAACGCGTCCGAAACAACACTTAAAAATCACAGGTTGACCCATCCGGTGGAATTTCCATTCGTTCTGGTCACAGTAATTCGAGCGGTAGCTTCAGAGATAGAAAACCGTGGCTCCGAGCTGAAATGAAATTGAATGTTGTTGCTCATCGTTAAGAGCAGGAGGTTAAGAACAGGAATTACAGAGGTATTCAAAATCACCAATCACTTCGACTGCGAAAAAAATAGTGGCAGAAGTGAGGGGCACCACTGGGCAATGATTCAAGGGATTGATAACGGGAGCAGGGGCTGCATGGGAAAATAATGTTTTCACGCAATATTTTTTTGGGTTATTGAGTGCCTCAGCACTAACCCAGTATTAACTTTCAAAAGAGATTACTGTAAACAGCATCAGGGAAATGTAAATTCAGGAAGGAGGGGAAAGGACGAAGGCCAGGAATTAATTGTGTAGCACATTGAAAAAGCTATTTTGTAACTTTTGCTCTTAATCGAACTCTGAGCACCTCCACTTGTGTTTTGTTTTCTGCGTTCTGCCTTTTAATAGCTCAAAGGCATTGATTCTGTTTATTTACATTACATTATTCCCATTGCAGCCTCACTTCAGTCTTTAACACCACTGGATGAATTTGACCTCGATAGATGACTCTTGCAAGTTGTAATGAGTCAGTGCGAGATTCTCATGTGTTGTCAGAATATTAATTATGTCGCTACCGTCACTCATTATAAAATCTGGGACGACTCTGGTATGACAGGAGGCTGCTTTAGTGACTGGAAGCCAGTATCCAGTGGCGTACGAGCGGGATCTGTTCTGGGTCACCTATTATTCATCATTTAGGTAAACAACGTGGATGAATATGTGGGTGTAGGATTAGGAGGATTGCGGATGACACAAAGATTGACAGTGGTTAACAATGAGGTAGCATGTCCTAAGCTACTGGAAGTTATAGGCGGGGTGGACCAATGGGCAGATTGTTCACTGATGGAATTTAACTCCGAAAAGTGTGAGGTGATGCATTTTGGAAGGAGTGATTTGATAAGGTGGTATTCGATGTGTGGCATGCCACTACGAAGTTCAGAGCAACAAGGGGACCAGGGCGTATCTATCCATAGATCTCTGAAGGCAGAAGAGCTTGTTAGTGGGGTGGTGAAAAAGGCACTTGGGACACTTGCTTTTATCAAACGAGGCATATATTAGAAAAAGAGAGAGGCCATATTAGATTTCCATAAAACCTTGGTGAGGACACAGCTGGAATTTGTGTGCAGTTCTGTTCGCCACATTATAGGATGGATGAGATTGAACTTGAGGAGTTGAGAGGACATTCACCAGGATGTTGCCTCAGATTAAACATTTAAGGTATAAAGAGAGGCTGGATAGACTTGGGTTTTGTTATTTGGAGCAGAGAATACTGAGGGGCGACTTGATCAAGGTGTACAAGATCATGCGGGGCATGGGCTGGTTGGATAGGGAGAAGCTGTTCCGCTTAGTTGAAGGGTTAGTCACGAGGGGACAAAAGTTCAAGTTGAAGGGCAGGAGGTTAAGAGGGGATCTGAGGGAAAACTTTTCACCCAGAGAGGAGTGACGGTGTGGAATGCGCTGCCTGGGAGTGTGGTGAAGGCGGGTTGCCTGACATCCTTTAAAAATAATCTGGTTGAGCACTTGGCACGCGATAACATACAAGGCTATGGGCCATGTGCTAGTAAATGGGATTAGGGAATAGGTCAGGTGTTTGTTACGTGCCGGTGCACGTGCAGACTCGATGGGCAGAATGGCCTCTTCTGCACTTCTGCGTGATCCTGTGACTCGGGCATTTGGCGTTGCCGAAGCATGTTGGATGTATAAACTGTCCAGGATAAACCTCGAATGTCTTATCTTGTGGAAAATGCTGAGAGGTTTCCTGAAATCAAGATGTCAAGTGTACTGCCTGATGATTATAAGGGCTGTTGCAGTCATGGGATTGTGATCTGCTGCTCTCTAAACAAACATTGCTGATGGTTACTGTTGAAATATTCACTCTCCACCATGCCGATTGCTTGTCATTTATGATGATCTCCATGTGGAAATGGAAAGAGAGTTGCAAACCGATTAAGATGCCTGCCCTGCTCTGGGCCGAGCGTTTGGCCAAAAGAGTATCTCTCCATCGGGGACTTAAGCCTGGGTCACCCTCTTGCTTAAAGACTATAGTAACGGGATGCACATTCCGCGGGCTTCCCAGCTTCCAATAGACATTTAGGTCCATCCTTACGCTTCAATAAAAGTTAATCAGATTCGCAGTTTTCTGCTAAAAATGAGAGGGGCAATTTGCAATTAAACACACAGGAAGTATCATCGTCGAATGTTATCGCTGAATCTTTTCATTTTTTTGCCTGTGTCCTGAAAAATATATCATTACATTCCCACAATTTGTACTTTTAATTGACTGGTTTCCATTGAAGACGCCCATTTGTGCAGCAGCCCCATACAATCTAACCACGCGCGAAGGGCTGAATTTCGATTTAAAGCATCAACAATATTCAAGTGGTCAGATTCGACACAACAGATTAAACAGAAAGCTGTGCTTTATTTTTATTCTTCACCTTTCACAAGCATGCTCTAACCAGCATTTATAATTCACGGGTTCTGGAAATATTTGGGCTTTTTCTTCACCCACATTGTTGTGGGCGCATCGAACCCCTTCTTGAAATGGTCATCGAATCAACAGCCTTCAAGTCATTGATGCTTATTTCTTACTTTTTTCTCCTGTGGGAAGTGGGCGTCACTGGTAAGGCCAACACTTGTTGCTCATCCCTAATAGCACTGGTTGGCTTGCTACAACATTTCATTGGGCAGTTCAGAGACAACCAGGTTGCCTTGTCTCTGGTGTAACATGTAAACCAGACCAGATAAGAACGACAGGCTTCGTTCCGCAAACGATATTCGTGAACCTGCTGTTTGTGCGTTATTTTTTCCAACAATTAATCTGACACAACATTTGGTAAAGAACGAGTTGTTTAAAACCAGATGGAAACTTGAAACAACTTTCATAACATTTATTTGATGAGATGTTTCTCTGAATTTTGGACCAAAACCACCAAGCCTGAAGAGACTATATTATGTAAATGAATTTAGATATTTATTGATTTAACTACAAAGTTGAGCACATACACGTTTTCACCAATTACTACGATAATAACTTTGAAAAAAGTCGCCTTGTTAATCGCACCCAGGTTAATCGTCAATAAGGCAACAACATCCGATAGAATTTAAACAGAACCAGGCAAATCAAATCTCACCTTACGAATTCAAAATGAGGTTCCGTTGCAGACAAATTTGCAGGGTTACAGCCTGGTTAGGCCTTAAATGCCTCTGACTGACAAACACAAACTCGTTTCTGTTTAAACCCAGCCCCACTTTGAATTTACTTTTTTGCACTGTATTACCAGGGTTTTGTTTTTAAGTTTACTTCTCCTATCAATAAACGTTTTATTCCACCAATTTTATCAGTTGTATTACCCGCATGGCACGGGTGCGGTGCGTGGTGCTGGGGCACGCAGCCTGGTGCAATGACTAGTGAAGGACGTCATGTCAGGAGCAGAACCAAACAGAGACCACAGACATGTGGTCTCATTCTGGTGAAGTTACAACCCAGGATTACTTACATGTAAAACAGAGTCGGCAACATTCAATAGGCACAGACAAAGCGATCCCACAATCACCGGATCAGATATAACCGGTGCAGCCATTCGCTCCCAGTCACTGATGGGGGAGCAGGCAACTCAAAATAGGTTATTACAGCATCTCAGTCCAGCAGTTAAAGCTGAGGAATTTGCAAAATTCTTCAGACAGAAATGCTTTTCCTGGGATGTGGCAAGTTCGGGAGTTCAAGTCTTCAGCAGTATTGCCGGAATATTGTCAGTGCCCACAGCCTTTGCTGTATCCAGTCCGTTCAGCAGCATCCTGATTTCACCTCTGCTGAATCAAATTGGCTGAAGGTTGGTATCTGCGATGATTTGGACGCCGAATGAGGACGAAATGCTTCCTCCATTCGGGAAGTTTCGCTGAAGATTGCAGAACACATCACACACTGGAAACATTTAGGTGGAGGCACATAATGTAAACTCCATTTGAACCTTTCCAAATATACAGGAGGCGCCGTTGTGAGCAGCGAACACAGTGGCTGAATTTTAAGAAACTACAACAAATCACCGTTTCATCTGGAGTGGGTGTTCTGGATCCTGCTAAGTTGAATGGAGGGACCTAAAGACGCAGATGCTGCAGCGTCTAACCTTGCACATGGAAATAAAATGGGGAAGATGTTGGGTGAGACTAAGAAGGGTAAACATGCCAAACTGGTAAATTTTGATTTAGTAGCATTTGGTAAACATGTAGTGCAGCTTTAACTTGGATAGTGATGGGCACTTGAAGCATTGTATTCACTGCAGTTAGTTAAAAGTATACAAATGCAATGTTGCCCTATAATGGAAATAAATGAGAGCACTGTTTCTACCAGTTGCACAAGGTACCACTGCAATAACTGTACTAGTCTCTATCATTGTTGCATTAGTTAAAAGGTGTCATTAGATTAACTTAGATGAGTTGATTCCCAAATATGGGACATTTGCAGGATGCATAACCATTCACTTATTTAAAACCTCCGAAAACCTTGTGAACATTGTTGAGTTTTGAGAATTTGCTGAGTGATGATATTTCGAAATATGTTAACAACTCAAGTAATTGAACCTACTCTATACTTTAATACACCTTTAAAGCTCCCAGGATTGGTCAATGGTATATAGATGGGCAGTGTGAAGGGAGGAGCGGAGAATATATGAATGCTGGTGAATTTAGCTGTATGAGGGATAAACATTGTTGGATAATGCGTTGTATGGAGAGGCTGGTAAGATGGAAGGGTAAATTCATCATGATTCAAGCAGGAGGCATGAGGAGTGAAAAGGGTAAGACAGGAATTGAGATGAAAACTGTTGAGGAATGCTGTTAACCACTGTAGAAGGGAATATACACTGAGGAAGAATGAACACAAATTTAGAGGAACCGTTGCTGAAGGCAGCGTCATCCAAAGAAATGGAACAGAGGTGGAGATTTCGGGAAACATTGGAAGAGATATTCCCAGGAAGTATGGAGGGAAGGAGCAAATTAAACGAGCTGCGGGTGTAAATGAAGTAATAGATATTGGTTCAAATTGAATTTGAATGGAGGGTTGAAGTGACTAGGAAGCGAAGCGAATATTCAGGGACAGTCCAAGCAAAGAGGAAGAGGAAGTTGAATTAAAAAGAATGTTGATGACATTTTAGTTCCAAGCAGAATAAGGAAAGAGTGCTGAAACATGCATTAAAATATCAGAATGCACCGACGCTGTCATAAAAGGCCCCAACAATAAATGCAGGATTTGAATAACGAATGGTCCACCAATCCTACATAGGCATCAAAGGAAGCACACAGGCACGATTTGTCAGTGGAACAATTTCAATGTGTAATATACCAGAGTTTACACTTGATGTCCAGACAGCTATATTAACAACACGATACCTGCACAAATGTCAGGCTGAGGAAGCTGCGAGGGGTTTCACCCAATGCCAGAGCTGGTCAGGATGTCGGGTTTTCGACGGAAGTCAATAGTCAATGGAACTGAAGGAGCCAATTCCAATAAGGGTACTCGCAATGTCGTAGCAGGGGATGGTTGAGTGATTGTGGCCCAAAAACTACCTCATTGTATCTGCAAGGCAATATCCCACTGACAGTGCGTTCAATAATGAAACTGGGCTATTTTGGAAATGAGAACGACAGGCTGACAATGGCAGAAAAAATGAATGGATTTCCAGCGCAGAGATCCAATACAAAATGTAACCTCATCGCTCGCTCTGTGGGACAGTCATGTCAGATTAAGCAATGCATGATGCCTCAGAAACTTAGGAAGCGAGAGCGGTCGTTGAGGGAGAGGGGGCGGGCGGGTGAAATGTTGGGGCTGGGGGCTGGCCTTGTTGGGGGTGTCGTGGGGGTGATGGGGAATAAACAGTTAATTAATGGAGATTAAATTCAGTCCATAAAATTAAACACATTGAAGGCAAACGTGTGATAATGTAATCGACGTAAGGGCAAAACCCTTGGTTTGAATGGACAAAATCCAAAAAAATAAAAATAATTATATAAAACGATAGGGAAAGCCAGATGAGGCACTATTATCTTATCATTAATAATCATAAGAGCCTCATCAAAGGTTTAAAATCCAGCTAATGCTTTTACTGAGTTTAAGACGGAAGATAAAATTTGTCAAAAGAACAATAGATCAGTCAGTGGTAGGATAAACTATTGAAGTAAAAACAAAACAGAAAAAATATATCCATAAACACAAAACATGATGAGGAGCAGTCGGCACAAAATCATCTTTCAGGATTGTAATTGACCAACTTCATTGATTTTCATGAAATAACATCAGAAATTGTAGATTAGGTTAGTGGGATAGGTAGCAGGTGCATTCATTGCCTCAAATGGTTCCGGCAAATTGTAACGGAGCAGGACACATGACTAATTTCATAGCGAATGGAGTTATGAACAAGCAGCACAAAGGACATCCAGCTGGCTGCAATAAACAAACATGTAAATAAATAATCACAGAAAAAGGTCTAAAGGGATTTTTGAGATTGTTGGAAAATAGGAGGTGGTGTTCCATGAGGACCAAAAGTGTCATAACCCTCCCTCAACATTTACTTAAACAATATCGAATTGGAGGAGGAAAGTTATTTTCAAAAAATGCACACATATCCAAATTGAGAGAAAACAAAGGCTGAATACGACAACACACTTGAACAGGTTAATTATGATTACTAAAATTGCACAATTGACATTAAAATCGTAAATTAAGTTCACTTCAGGTAAGTGTTATGTACTATTTCTTTTTTTTTTTGGTCTGAAAATTGCGATTCCCAAATGCTGCTTGGAAAAGAAGTGACTGTATAGGGTCCAGGGTTTTAGGGGTTCAGGGGTACCAACTCTCAAATCATTTAACGCATTAACGGAAGTTAACAAAGCCAATATAAATCGAAGCGAAGCCCAGAAGTTCATTTCTACAGGTATGGAAGTGAAAACATACACACACACTCACACACACACACACACTCACACTCAGAAGATTAGAATACTATAAGTGTGCTTTCAGGTTGTTTCAGTGCCAGGCAGTAGGTTGTATCTATTTCTATTTAGGAGTTGAATAGAAAAAATGGAAATATTGAGACATCTCACCTTACAGACTCATTGCCAAATATTTCCAACTAACTGTAAAATTGTTCCTGTTTTCAGTCCATTACATTGATATAAAACCGATGCAGTTCCATGGAATAGGTACATCAGGCCATAATTAACATCATGATTTCAAAATACAGCCTAATTATTTCATTCAAGACAGTGAACCGCACTCTATGATACCACACACACATAGTCCGAGTAATACATGGTCACCGGGTTCAGGTATACCCACCTGGTTCGTGACTCACACTCAGCACAATTCTAACCTGACGGATACTCCTCGTAATAAACGATGGCTGGAATAACGCATTCCACACTAGTTAGAATCCACTCTCCGTACCATTCTACACTGACAAGAGCACCCAGTAATACATGGTGACGGGGTCAGATATTCCACTCTGTTTGGTGACCACACTCAGTGTGCTTTCAGCCTCACTCCCAATGGCTCCTTCCTTGTGAGGATTTTCCTTTCCTTGCGGTCTGATTCAACATTAGACGGCATTCCACTAAATACAATAACATGATCATTCAGAGAGACTGAGTTATTCATCAGATCTATTATCGGTTCAAAAAAATAGATAACACCCGAAACATTCAGACATTTGCCTTAAGTAAATGATTTCAGCCATCGGTTGTCGGTATAATGGTGACCAAGGGGTAAGCATATAATATTGACATTCACTTTGTGAAACCAGAGGGAAGCTCACACAGGGATTTACAAAACTGCAATGGTTACAGTCGCTTATCTGGGTCAGCATCTACAGCAAGATTGACATGGAATATTTTAGCGACCGTTTAATATGTTTCCCTCATTATCAATGTGAATTGCTGCGTCTTTTTGTGCTGACGACTGTCTCTCTGCTTCTAGCTTTGAGGTGATATTTTCACAAAGACATTAATTTGGGACCTCCTCGGGGATATTGAGGTGGCAACATTGTTCAACATTTCTTTTTAAAGTAGAACAAACAGTTCACGACACCGATTTCTGTGTTGGAATATGTTGCATTTTTGTTTCTGAACGGGAGTTGCAAATTTCCAAAGCCAGGACATTTCTAATCAAATTAATCAACTACTAAGATGAGTATCGGCATTCTCCAACAATGTTGTTGTCCACTCAAACACCATCAGTCTTATCTCTAGATTTCATTCTCTTTCATTGATATCTTTTACGCGGATGCAAGCATTCAGTATGTTTCAGCATTTGGGGTGTTCTACTGCAATCTGGGATGTCGGTACTATCTTTAATGTGGACATCAGTTAAGTGATTAAAATGGGATATTGCTGACTATGCAGTGCAAAACTCAACATTTGAAATAACTAGGTCTAATTAAATACTACTGAAATCTTATCCATCTGATTTTGTGAAGCACCTCAAACAACAAAACACCTCAAAAGATACAGCGCCTAAAACAGATTACAACAATTTCAAACGATGAGGCCGCAGGAACTAATAAAGCTTCAAAAGCTAATGCATTCACTTCCACCGATCCTGACCCTCCAATTTAGATAGGCCCACCAACGGATACGGAATCCCAGCTGATAGAAAGTATACAAATAATGCAGGGCCGCCAATTCGAGGTTTGCATGGGGTAATTCCATTGGAAGGGTGAAGTTTCCTCGGTAGTTTGGGGGCTGGGGCCACGGGAGGGGTGAGTGGTGGGGCGGGGCGGGGGGGGGTGGGGGGGGGGATGGGGGTGCGGGGGTGTGTGATTGGGCACATAAACAGAGCTTTCATGTATTTTAATCAGAAGGTCAGGATCACAGGAGTCGAACTGTTGGGATCCGATTTGATGAAGATCAATGATGTTGTCGTGGATTTTTGCTTTCTCTGCGTGTGAAGCAGAACAGAATAGGCCAAATACATTTTGGGGAATGAAGCAGCTGAATTGATCCTTCGGAGAGCCAGTGCAGAAACCTTGAGTAGAACTATCCCAATTCGGCCACAACAATTACATGATTCTGTCATTCAGTCATTTGTTTAAGCAGAGAGGGTTCAGAAGAAAATTCATAGATGTGTTCAAAATTATGATTGATTTTGACAGAGTAAATTTCAGCAGCAAAAGAGGGTCTTCGGGATAGCGAACCACTGGAAAATGAGGAAATTTCATTGTTAACGGTGCCATGGGCCGGGTGGGGAGGATATTCGTATATGTACCGCGTTTTTGGGGTGCTGAATACAATAGCAAATACGGCTGTTGTCCTTTTCCTTCAAGTCTGAATATAGGAGTCAATAGAGAAGTGCATCAATAGGATAAAGAAAATGCAATTTGTAGTATAAGGGGAAGGAACGGAGCAATTGGAATAAATGAGGAATTATTTCAACGAGCACCACACATCTTAAACTTACTGAATTTCATCTGTGCTTGAGTGCCTGCAATGCTTATACCGTTCTGCCGTAGACTGTTAATAGTTCCTGAAACTTAATCAACCAAAATTTGACTCATTTGTTCACTTGCAAATATTGAAGCCGTCCATCTGCTTCAGTCAATTTGTGATGGTTTGAAATGCAGCCCACACCAAAGCCGGAGGAGCCGTCGATTCGCTTTCATTATAATCAATGCATCCATCTGCTAATGATTGTCTGCAGAAGACATTTGAGGGCCAAGAGTTAAATGTTAAGCGTGGAATCCCCTCCCAGCGATGTACTCTAGATATCCCATTATTTTATTCAAAAAAATGTATTTCATTCAGTTCAAGCATCACTCTGGATGGAGTATGTGAGTGGGTGAGCAGGAGGAGTGTATGGCGTGGGGAATCGTTACTGAGGGTGCATGGGGTCGGATTGTCTTGAACGCATTATTCTGAAATATTTCGGCTGACAAAACAAAAGCCTTCTCCAGACACTTTCTACTGCGCATCAGTTCACCACCAACACCAACCTTCCAGGTCCTGTGGTTGCGTTTATAATTTCCAGGCAGAATGGTGCAAATCTATGTGCAACGACACAGAATGTAGGTCAAGTCACTGACGGAAATGTCATTGCCACAGGAATCCACGGAAAGATTTGGGCAGCGTATGAGTCCCCTCTGGAAGATTAAATGACAAAGACATACATCAGCCATGTGTCCTGTTGGAACATAGAATGGGTCCCGAAACACAAAACAGTGGAGAACATCTGAAATTTCCCCACTACTTTGGCGGTTCATGCGAATTGAGGTTCCTCGAACAATTTTGATCTGAATTAGTAACAATTTGATTCTCAACATCGCTCTGTGGGTCAATCGTTTACCACCGTGACTATCCACTTTGGGATCTACCCGTTGCTCGTTTAAATAAAGCCCCTTCAAATAAATTGACCGCACACATCATTCCAATGTTCGACGTTACACTTTGAAACGGTTCATTTCACAAGGAGAGCGACTGACGTAGCCTGTTTGTTCAATGACTGAAACTAATTGATTTCTTTAGGGGACATGAATGCGCTCATGGGGATTTATCTGCTGCCTACATAACAGCTTCTCTGAATGTCACATTTCATGTTTTCCAACAGGCTCGGTGTATCTGTTTCAACAGGAGTTAGCGCTTCTCACCGAGGATATAATTTGCTGAACTTCATCAGATACGGGCCATTTACAAACCCATTCTCGAAGCTCTCATTTTCCGATGTACGTTTATTAACATGCTCTCGGACTAACAATATAAATTTCTGTCCTTCTTTCCATTCATGGATGAGGGCAACGCTGGTAAGGCCAGCATTTATTTCCCATCTCTAATTCCCCTTGTAAAGTGGGTGGTGAGCTGCTGCGGTCTTTGTGGTGTAGATACATCCACGCAATTGTTAGCGGGTGGGGTTCCATTATTTTGACACAGAGACAGTGAAGGAACGGCGATATTTTTCCGAACCAGGGCGATGAGTGGCTGGGAGAGGAACGTTCAGCTATTGGCGTTCCCATGTTCATGTTGCATTTGTCTTTCTAGATCTTACCGGCCGTGGGGTTGATTAGTTAACTAAAGGGCTTCATGTTAGCCAAAGATAACGGCATTTCGCTGTTCCCTGCTACGAATGTAGTCGTGCGAGTTTTACCCTGGTTCTCCAGATTAATTAACGTGGCATCTCGTTCCGAATCTCCTGTGAATTTAACGTGTTTCTCTTGTTTTCCTGTAATGAATTTAAAGAAGAGGATTTCTACGTTTCAGCTCACACGTTCATTCCATCTTGTGCATCCATCTCAGCAGAAAAGTCGTCTCCTCATAAAGATGGGAGAACTGATACTTCACGAGATAGAAGCCATTTACTACCCTATTCTCGCGGCTATTGGTGTTCCTGGTAAGAGCCCAAATAGAATCATTACCCGTATAAATGGATGTTGACGTTCTTCTCAAACGCCGGTTCCTATAACGTGGAATCGTTTCTTTACTGTTGGGGAGTTATCAAAGCAGGAATGTATTTTTAACCATAACGTGAACAGATTTCTTCTTGTTCTGTATCTTTCACTCCGTGGTATCCACTGCTGACACCTTATTCTTGCTTTACGGAATGTCATGTAACAGGGTGGTCCCTGCAATAATTATCATAATCAAGTGCCAACCGAGTTTTAACTTGTAGAAAACACAATCTGTGTAAATCTGTGCAGAGGCAAATTCACATTCTGCAAAATTCTGCTTCATATCCTTGAAGCCTTTGCTAATGGTTTTCATCCATTTTCCAATCTTTAATGGAACGGAATCATTGTCAAATCACAGACTTATTACCACAGTGCTGCTTTTACAAATCTGTATGCAGAGAGGATATCCGGAAGTCTGGGTGAAACAGATTATTGTGTGTGCTGAATAAATTCCGATGTCTTAGTCACTTGTCTATTGGAATACATGCATTTCTAAAGTTTCAGTTATCGACCACCGTAATGTATTTACATGAAGTGTAGTCATTGAAATAACGCAAACGGTGACTGGAAATTTTTGGTCGGGAAGTTGCCACAAGCAGCAAGTTGACAATGACAAGATGATCCTTTATGTGGGCTTTAGCAGAGGTTTAAATCGTGGTCAGGACGCAAGGGACTCCGACAATGTTGTTCGGCGAAGTAGTGGCATGGATTATTTGACGTTTACCCTGTGAATCGATTTGACAGCTGTTCTGAAAGTTATTACATCCGATAGTGCAGACCTACTTCAATACATCAATGGAGCATTAGCCGAGAATTTTGTTCTCAGGTACAGACGTCGGACGTAAGTAGTCAAACATCTATCTCAGCACGCAGATTGCTAACTGAGACATAAGTGGTGAGATTTAGGAATACCTATGCTTCCCGTGTAGTTATCTGGTTCTCATTATTCTGCTCATTTCAATTTCTAACCCTGTACTTCCTGCTGTTGTGAAGCCTGCTTCCAAATGTAACTGGTTTACATTGAGAATTGGAGTGGATTAATATTAAGCATCGTCGGACTCCTCTTTGGCTTTGGGAAAATCATATTTTCACTTTACATGGTGGCGCTGGCAGAGGGACATAGGAACATAGATAATACGAGTAGAAGTTGAACATTTGGCCGCACGAGGGTGCTCCACTACTCAAGTCTATCATGGCTGAAATTATGCCTCCACGAAATTCTATGCACTATCTCATATCTTTGGATGCATTTAATATTGAGAAATCGGTTCATTGGCACTTCCAACAAACTCAATGACTGCCCATCTGCCGAGGTTTCAGTACATATTTTGAAACATTTACCCCTCCCTGAGTGATGGAATTCTTTCTCATCTCAGTTCTAAACGCAGACCTCTTATTCTGATATTGATTTTCCTGGTGTGAGACACACCCGCCTGGGGAAATATCCATGAAAGGTCTACACCACCGAAACTTATAAGAACGGTGAATGCTTCAGTGAGATCACTTCTCATTTTCCAATGTTCCAGAAAGCAGAGAATGAGTCTCATCAATGTTTCCTCATAGGATAATCCCAATGAAATACCAGTAATCCAACAAGTAATCTGTTGAACGTTACTTGTCGCAGAGCTAAAACAACCCCTAATAAAATCTACACCAAAGGAGCAAAGTAGAATGTTTAACCGGCACCACAAACATCACCATAAACACTCCACATGAAAAGTGCAGAGTTGGGGATACGCTGGGCTTGGGGTTACAAATAATGAATGTGCACAAATCAGCTCCAGCTGATAGCCCACAGTGCCTCGTGAATGCGCACTTTTGAGTTCTTGATCAACGTGAAACCTACCCCATTTAGCGCAATGGTTGTCTCACACATTACGATGGAGGGAAGCCCCAATGTGAAGGCGGAATTCGTCAGTACGAGGACCGTGCCCTGGTCAATCCTATCAATCATTGAATGGACAGATGCACATGTTGTGGGTAGGTTGGTGGAGCGAATTCAATTAGGTTTTAGTTCCTGTTGTTTCCCTGACCACCTACCAAAGACCCAGTCTAACATTTATCTTTATGACTCTGCCAGTTCGGCCATTAGTGGATCTACCGACCCGCTGTTGCTCACAGACATCGAGGTCCCCTGCATAAAGCACTTTTTTTTTTCTTGTCACTCCCCAAAACGTCGGCCATTAATGATCATTGATTCATCCGCTGAGGGGAACGGGAGGTGGTCATCAGGAGGGGATATTCATTGCCCATGTATTACGTGATGTCATGAGATTTCATTTAAGTACCACGTGCTCTGAAGGCTATGAAAAATGGTGCACATGAAAGTGTTGCAATATGGTATTTAGGAAAGCAGTAATGCAAATGAGCGATACCAAGAAATCGGATGGATAATTCAATTTTACAGAAGATTATTTCACTCAGATGTTTGCTGATGATTCATATGAACTTTAAAAGCAGTAAGAGGAATTATTCAGATAAGGATAAACAGCTTGAATCATTAAGTTTTTGGAATGATTGCAAATCAAGCAGTCTGATTTGTCCTGGATTAAGTCAATATGCTTCAATTCTATTGGAGCATAAATCATCTAGACAGGTGTAGCGCATCCCATCATCCTCCTGATTTGTGTATTTTAGATGGAGGAATGGTTTTGGAGAGTCAGGGTGTGCGTTGCTCACCACAGCATTCTCAGATTCTGACCTGCCCTTCTAGTCACAGTTCCTTGTCAATGGTTTGGCCAAGGATGTTGAAAATGGGGGCTTAAGGGATAGTAATGCCATTAAATGTCAATGGTATTTTGTTGGATATTCCTTTTGGTGCAGGTGGACATTGCCTGTTAATTGTGTGGGGCGAATATTACTTGTCATTTTGCAGCACAAGTCTGGCTATTGTCCAGGTCTTGATGCACATGGTGACGGATTTCATCAGCATCTGTTGAGTCGGGAATGGTGCTGAACTTTGAACAATGATCCGCGGACACAAGCCCCTCCCACTACCCCACCCCCTAGCCAGCACACCAAACCTACTTCTGTGTTTTAATTGGAGAGAAGTTCATTGATGCAGCAGCTTTAGATGGTTGGGCTCAGGACACTGCCCTCAGGCTCTCGTCCAGTTTATCTCATGGGGCTGAGATTATTCACCTGCAAAACAAAAAAAAGTAAATTAAAAAAATATACTTTTTGCTTGGTATGACTCCAAGCAGTGGGGTATTGCCCATTATTCTTACTGACTACAATTCTCATAGCCCTCCTTGATACAATGTGTGACAAATGTTGTCTTGATATAAAACACAGCAGCTCGCTCCTCACCTCATGAGTGCAGCACTTTGACCACGATTAGACCAAGGCGAACCGAGGGCTGCAGCACGCACGATGCAAAAAGTGAGCGTCAGTGAGCAGTTTGCTGCCGTGTACTTGGCGATTGAAAGCATTGTCCATGATAATTTATAATATGTGTAGGCAGATGGGGCTTTAATTAGATTGGTTGGACTTCCTTCTCATGTTTTTTTGTGGATAGGCATACCTGTGAAAATGCTCACATTTTCGCTTAGATACCATTACTTTAGATGCACCTTACCCGCTTCGATAGGAAGGCGTATTCAGCAGCACTGATCTCCCGTATTATTGGCATTATCTAAAAGTACCCATTGCCTCTGCATCATCCAGTTCCTTCAGCCATTCCTTAAATTCAAGTGCTGAGAATCACATTGTATGAAGACTGGCATCTGTGATGCTTGTCATCTGCAGGAGGAGGCCTGGGTGGTTCATCCACCCGTCACTTCAGGGTGAGTGTGGCTGCAAATTCTTCAGCCATGTATATGCACTGGTGCGCTGCGCTCCAAAATCATTGTCGATGCGGATGTTGGTGGAAGCCGCCCACGAGTGAGGTGCAGAACTTTCCACCACCATTCAAGGCGACTGTGACTGGACTTCAGAGCTGAGCTATCGTTATTTGGTAGGGGGATCAAAGAGCCCTGTCTTTCTCATGCTGAATACGCTGTTTTGCTGGCAAGTAGCCCTGGCATGCAATTCACCAGGTTATGCCGCTTTGTTAGGTCTGATCGCTGCTGCTGTGGACATATTTGACCTCGAAAGCCTGAAAGGACAAGAGCAGAAGAGGCATGGGGACATTCTTAATTACACAATCCTTTCCAAGTCACACACCAAGCTGACCTGGAGATAGATCACCGTTCCCTGACTGTCACTGGATCAAAAACCTGGAAATCCATCGCTCGTAGCATTGTGTCTTCACCCGCTTCACATGGACAGCAACACTAGAAAACCCTTATTTTCAGGAAGAATTAGTGAAAACGGAAATAAATGTGCTAATCTTGTCAATATATCCAAAGAAAAGAAAATGTTGCATGATGACGAATCTATGAATATTGATGTTGTTTTTGTATTGAAATGACGTTCCTGGCAGTTTCCTTTCTTCCAACTCTACAAAGATTAACTACAAAATGCATGTTTAAATGTAAATTATTTCGGAGAACACTGGCCCCTAACTGAGATCGTATATTTTGATTCACTTCTGAATATCTAAATATTTAACCAAAACGATTGGCTGGAATTTTCGTCCGCAAATCTCAGCCGCCACCCCTCCCCCACCAACCCTCACCCCCAAAACCCCCCTTCACCTCCCAAAACCCCCACTCCGCACCACCCACCCCCCTCAAAAATGCCGAATCCGCAAGAAGATCAATGACGTGCATCGGGTATAATGACGTCACGTACATCAATCTCCCACTTGCAGGTGGAGAACGGGCGGGCCCACCTTTTACAAGTTAATAAAGAGCAAGTTATTGAGTTTGTGAACGGCACAATCGTATGTTTTCGTGATTCGTGCTTTGCACTTGCCGTGGCCCAGACGAGAGAAAAATAAAATGTTTCTGGGCAGCTACCATCAAATGACAATCGCGCGGAAGAGAGGTTCTGCCTCCGGGACCATGATTAAATGTAGCAACAGATTGTGCTGGGGAAGGTGGCAGCGCCTTCATGTTTGTTTTTCACTTTTTTGTTTCTTGCCTGAGCATTAAACAAAAAGCTTTTTTGGAAAAACAGTTTCTGAGAAGAGGTAGTCTTGAGCTTGCAGCTATACCGACTTTCTGTTCACAGCATTACACTCTGCCGCACGATGTTCAGGCTTTCACTGCCGATTGGACGCGGATCCCATTTTGCATCACTCAATGGCTCCTCCCCGTGGGAATTTAATGAATTGTGGAACGGGAGGTGGTTTAAGGGAAGATGAGTAGGAGAAGGGATAATTTTACATTTCTCCAATCTCACGCTGCCGAAAAACGTAAAATCCAGGCAGCTGTCTACTTATTGTAATGATTTTTTATGATCTTAAATAACGATTAGCGTTTTGAACCTGCACCGGAGGATTTCTGTTACTTCTCTTGTGTAACTGCTGCTATCGAGCCTGCAGCAATGTGTCATAACCACAAACACTATTCAGTGCATCGCACTCGGTGCGTTCGCCACAACATTCACAAATTCGCCGAACTGAATGTACCCTTCAAGATCTGCTTTGCATGCAAAAGATGCCATAGAAAATTGTTATTTTGTACTTACATTGCGAATAGAACTTTGCTGTTAAAGTGATATGGATTTGGGACCGTGGAGGAAACTCCATCGGTCTGTAGTTCTTCAGAGTCGGGTGTTTGCAGTAACGACACCAAGAGGCACATAAAACAAAGTGCACTGCACCTGCTCCATGTTCCTTTTCCCAAAGAGCAAATCAATAACAGGTCAGAAGCAGATTGCAGTTGCAGAGAGCAATGGGTCCTTCTGTAGCATATTTTCATGTTCATTTCTCTAATTTATTTAGCAGGGAATAATGTTGATAATATATTTGTTGACTGTATACTTAATATGCTAGCTAAATAGTGGATAATGGTTTGGATAGGTCACTATTTAATTAGGGAGATAATTGGGTGGTTCATTATTGCGGCATTTCAACGCTTAATTCGGAGGAAAATTCTGGCAATATACTGATAATTTATTGGATAATATTTTTGATAGTTAATTTGTTGAAACATTGGCTGTTCATCATATAATTGTTTGAATAACTGTATGTCTTAAACTGTTTCCTTATTTAAAGTACTGACCAGTACAGTTTCAAGTGCTGATAATTTGGCTAACAGTCTTTGTATGATTTAGAATAGCGCACGGAGAATTATGCCTCTCAGTTTAAATGCATGTCATTGTAGGAATATAAATATTGGGTTTGCTCAAATAATAATAGGTATCGGGTAAATGAAGGTCAATTTTCATTTTTGACATTTATTTTAAGCTGCCATTCTGTCAACATAGCTTTGATTAATAATGCTTCCACTTTTTCCAGTGAATCCTACCTGGTCAACAGAAACTCAAACTTTAATTTTTATCCATTGCCTGGCGTGTTCAAGGCTGTTTTTGATTATCTTTGAGAGCTCCATTAATCAATCGATGTTTGATGCTTGCATTCGAGTTAGAGAATGGTGAATCGGAGGCTGCCAACTGGGCTGTGTATGTAACGCGAATAGTTATTTTTTAAGTTTGTGTGGTCAAAGCTTGACAACTTGCATTCTGATCCAAAAATGTAAAAAGCTGTTTATCTTTATCCGACTAAAACGCCTTACTTCTTTCAAAGTTCATTTGAATCATTAACCAACAACTTACTGAAATAATATGATCCAAAATGTTAATTCACCACCACGTTTATAGACGTTCAATGCATTGTTGCTTCCCTGAGTTCAAGTTTGCGAAAAATCTACGTTCAGTCTGCACCATGTTGCATGGCTTTGAAACCAGTTGCTGCTTGAAATAACACTCTATCTGCTCATGCTATTATTTTGAGAATGTGCATCATCCATTCACTAATCTGTGCCTCCCAAATCTGACCGCAGATTTCAGTAGTAAAGTTATTCTGCACCCTTGCCAGAGCCATGACATCCTATCCTGTAGCATCGCCAGCAGAACTACAAACAAAATTTCGGCAGCGAGCCGATTACCTACTTTCAATAATAATTCAATCGAGAGTTATTTAACTTGCTTTGTAATGCCGAAAATAATCTAATAAACGTGCGCATCAAGTTAGTACATATCTGGCATCTACAAATTAGTTCAGTGAGATTCACTCAGAAAATATATTCTTCAAAATTCAAGTGGATGTTTACTACGTACACATCTGAAATCATAATGCAACCGTGATTATCTGAGGCTCACGTCAATTTCGCTTGACTTATATAGATCATTTAATTTCATCAGTAATCAGCATAAATGTCTGAAGTTAATCTTCTGTATAATAATGCAGCATTGAATAACTTCGCTAATTCTCTAAAAAGGTTCCTGCATTTTGAAAAAAAAGAAATATGCATTTTTATAAATAATGCTAAGATTCATGAGTTTTAAGAGCCTGGCCAATCTGAAATGAAATAAGATGAGGATGATGTTAATTTAAACTTCGGTGTGTTAGAAGTTAGGTCTTTATCATCTGGTAAACAAGAATTCGGAATTGCACTTTTCTGAACATATATTAATCTACAGTATCAAATCGATGTGCCCATCATGGTCAATTTTTATCGCAATCTTCTGCATTTGGTGCCCAGCAAAAATCAAATTTCAGCTTCAAATTTCAAATCACTTCGCACGGATGCTGTGCTTGAGTCGCAAGTGACTCCCTTCTGCCCTTTCAGCAACAAAGTGATTTGTTCTGCAGCCGATCAGTTAATGGGAACCCTGTCCTGTCTACTCGGAATCAAAATGCTAGTTATGACCTCACTAGAATCAGATAATCGAATTGCACATTCACTATGCTTTTCAAGAAATGTGCCCCAAGTCCAATAAATATTGCTCACTTAATCTGATAGCAATGTCACCCTTCCGAGTCAGCCCTTAAACTGCCCTCTTGATCAGCACTGACTGCACCCATTCTGCACAGAAATGTTCAATCAGCGATGCATTCACCTGAAATAATCCTGCACAATGCCCAGCCAGCATATGAATCTCACATTACTCAGTCTGACTTAAAACACGTGACTGATCAGCTCTCATCCCTGAATAAAACTTCTCCATGGGAACCTGCATAAGAATGCAACGTTGTACTGATTGTCATTGTACCGCAATTGTGATAACTCCTCTGTAAACTTGCATTCGGCCTCATCTATGCTGGTCTTTTATGTAGCTCAGTGTCCATTTTCTGTTCCTGTGTTTTTACCATTCCATCTTTACCCTCACAAGCTTTCACAGTACGTTCGTGTCCCTGGGCAATATTTTACCTTCAACTGTTAGTCCTGTAGCACAGTAATCATTCCCAGTACTTATCGCATCTATAGACCACACAGCACACATTTCACCACTACCTCTTCCAGATTATAACTCTTTTTGGCCCAGATTATATTTTGCGCATTCATTTCCAAATTCAGAATTTACCAACACACATGAATTGACACTTTACACCTCCCATTTACCTTTTAATATTCAGCATGCCCAGCCATTTGTGAGCATTCAAATTGTCCAGGTCACATTTGCCCTCAGCAATCTCAATCGTTCTGGAACAATAGCTGTCCAGTCTACGGTGAAGATGTTCCTTTCAAAAGGCGAATTATCAACTGATGTTTTTCTTCCCTATCCACTTTGAGTAGGTCCAGTTTACATTTGGAACACATTCTCCTCGGAAAGCAGACTGTGCATATTTGGGTCAAATGCACGATCCTTTGCTGAAACAGGAAGAAAATTAATCATGTTCATCTGTGTCACCAACCTCCTGCTCTCTCTATCCCTCTCTTACAGCTAATGTTGCTGCTATTGTGATTCTTTCCCGAGGAAAGTGTGGCCTCTCCAAATGTGTCACGCACTATATGATTGCCATGGCCGCGGCGGATCTCCTGGTTGTTTGCTCTGAAGTCATACTGAATAATACGCTGAATATTTATTTCCCTGTTTCATTCTTGACAATGAGCACGGTGTGCCATCTAACTGTGACACTGGCTTATGTAGTTACATCAGCCTCTATCTGGTTAACAGTGATGTTCACATTCGATCGTTTTGTGGTCATATGTTGTAAGAAGCTCCGAAAAAAATATTGCACAGAGATAACAGCGGTAGCTGTCATATCAGTGATGAGTGTGTTGAGTTGTTTGATAAACATTCCCTGGTACTTTGCATTAGAACCTGCGTTTATAATGGACAATGTAAATCGTGGTTGTGTCCTAAAACAGACATTTTTGGTTTCTGCTGAATGGGCCGCATTTGATTTGTTTAGCATTACCATGACCCCATGTGCTCCATTCATTCTAATTTTGTTGCTAAATGTTTTGACGGCTAGACGTATTTTTGCGGCCAGTAAAGTTCGCAGGGGTCTCCGCGGTTGCAGCAATGGAGAACATCTCAAGGATTCTGAAATAGAAAGCCGAAGAAAGTCCATTATTTTACTCTTCAGTATAACCGGCAGCTTTATATTGCTCTGGACAACTCCCGTTATATATTTTATCTCTCTGCGTGTAAAAATCACATTGAATTCTGGCACAATTGAGCTTGAGTCAGTTGGACGCATGCTTGGGGTCCTCAGTTGCTGCACAAATACATTCATTTATGTGCTGACACAGGCTAGGTTTAGGGAGGAGCTGAAGAGCGGAATGCAGTACCTCGTGAAACTGTGCGTAAAATTTGGCAAATTACAGCGGAAAACCCATTGACATTTACAAGAGAACATAAACTTTGTGCCCTGAAAGAACTCATGTTAGCAAAATGCTTGTAACAACGTTTAAGCACTCTGGATAAAATAATATCCTACTAAAAAAGCTCTTTTGTAATATAATGTCAAATTGAACTCCTTTTCACAGTATACTGTAAACAAATGTGAATAGTAAGTCGTAATAATAATAATAAATAATAATAATAAAAGTAATGAACAGACCCTGTTAGCCGTGCAGAGTTTGAAAGGGTGAATTGTGATGCCAGGTTCTGACAGCCTGGTGTTCATTGGAACAGTTGTTCTGATCAATAATAGAACACCCCAAACATCACCAGCTGGATAACGATAACTCGACAAATGTAACATAGACAAACGTCACAAATTTCCTACAACGTCTCTTCTGGGCCAAATAGTACATAGGGGGAATTTTCAGTACAAGTTTCATGAAGCCTGGGACCCTCCAATTATCGGACAGTTGCACAATGAGCTGCTTCTCAGAGTTCCATATACCTCACATGTTTAAAACAAGGAAGGCCTGGTCATCACGTGTTTTGTGAAAGAACGGGCATTGGAGCAATTGATCACTCATTCCCACGATCCTTAGGGCTGAGAGACGACTCAAGACATTGGATTCAGAACTTTTAAATCCGATGTCCCTACGATTCATTTGAAAGCACGAATAGCACATACTTGTTTTTTCACGCTTAATGGGCTACCACCTCCCCACATGCTCAGTGACAAATCTCTCTGTTTCATGTTATCTGGTCCTTTCACATACACAGCTACGAAATGGCTGTCATCATAATTCTCGAATGTGTTAAAATGTTTAACTTGATATCCACTCATCAATATAGCGAGTGACGCTTCAACCAGGTATCAGCACGAATTCCCAGCCAAGAAACTTTTGATCACACATGACCCTACCATCAACTTCCTTCTTCGTATACCTACGCATATTGAATGTGATAAAAATGTAATGCAATTCCTCTCGTCGCATATTCCTATAATTTACTTAACTTAAATACCGTTCGTAGAATGCAACCATAGACGGGCTGCAGCACAGAAGCAGACCATTTGGCCCGTCCTTTCCTTAATGGCGCTTTGAAGGAAGTTGCAGCCGGCAGCCACTCCTCCGGCTTCTCGCTGTGATCTGGGTCATTCGCTTTTCTCAGATATTAATCCAAAATCGTCTTGACGATTCCTATTTAACCACCCTAATCACCCGGTAAAATGATTGGCCAGAACAACTGCCAATTAAAGTGGCATTAAACAGAAAACAACAACCTCTGTCCTTGAATAAATTAACAATAAAAACACGACAGGTTCGGTCATGGAATGAGGGGCATAGCTGGCAAGAAAAACAAATATTGCCAATCTTTAATTCCTCTTACAACAAATCATACGTGATCCGTCTTTTCGAGCATCTACAGCGTTTCTGATATCTTGGCATTGGCTGCTTAGGGCCTTATTACTAAATTACTAAATGCCCACACCGCCGGCTCAGCTACAACTCTTTCCTGAATGTTTGTTCCGGCTTTTGAGCGCCTGCACTTTCTAACTATCCACCCCGACTGCTCAGCTCCCAGTCATTTTAGTTACTGAGGGAACCTGAGTTCCTTAGGGTAGCGTCCGAGGCTCAACCATGTTTAGCTCCCTCATCAATGCCCTTCTCTCCATCTTAAGGTCGGAAATGGGGATGTTCGCTGATGATTGTGCAATTTTCAACACATTTCGTGACTCCTGAGGTAATGAGGTTGTCTATGGCCAAATGCACCATGTTCAGGCTCTTGCTAACAATTGGTAAAGGCCATTCACACCATACAAGTACCAGGCAATGACTATCTCCAAAAGAGAAAATCAAACCATCGCCCGTTAACATTCAATGGCATTACCATCGCCGAAAGTCGCACTATCAGCATTGTAACGGTTATCATTGACCAGAAACAGAACTGGGCTGGTCATATAAACACAATGTCTACAACTGCAGTTCAGAGGCAAGGAATCCTGCGGCGAGTAGCACACCTCCTGACTTCCCCAATTCCTTTCCACCATCTACATGGCACAAGATAGGATTGTAATGGTGCACTCTCCACTTGCTTCGGTGCGTTCAGCTCCAATAGCATTCAAGAAGCATGATAGCATCTGGGACAAATCAGCCGTTGTTTGACACCACATCAATAAACGTTGACTCCCTCCACCACCGACGAACAATAGCAGCAGTGTGTACTATCTGCAAGGTGTACTGCACGAATTCTCGAAGTCACCTTAGACATTACAGTCCAAACCCACGACCCCAACCATCTAGAAGGATAATGGGCAGCAGGTGCATAGGAACACAAAGATTTGGAAGTTCCCCTCCTAGCTATTCACCAGCCTGATTTGAAATGATATCCCTGTTGCTTCCTTGTCGTTGGGTTAAATTCCAGGAACTCTCTCCCTAACAGCACAATGGCTGTGGGGTTACCAGAGGGACTGCTGCGATTCAAGAAAGCAGCTCACCACCACCTTCTCAAAGGTACCTACGTCTAGTCAATAAATGCTCTGTAAACGATTGACGCCAACACCCCCTAAATGAATAATGATAAATTATCATTGTCTCTGTGTCTGCACAGCTACTGCGCTTCCCATTTCTCCAGTCTGACAGCTCTGATCAACTATAGCCAAATCACTGTCCTAGCTAATACTTCCTGCTTCTTACAGAACAATGTTCTCGCTATTTAGCTCCTGCACTTTTATAAATCTCTGCTCTGGGGGAAGAGAACATTTACTTTTCAATCTGTGTTTTGATTATCCAGCTCCCTCTATTTTTAACTCTGTTATGGGGGAGAAGCCCCTTTCTAATCTCTGCTTTGGCTATCTACCTCTAGCTCTTGTTAAATCTCTCCTCTGGCAGCTCAGCTCCCGCTCTTTTTGCCTTTCTACCCTGGCGCCTCAACTGACCCTCTTTTCAAAAAATATCACCTGTTCGTGCTCAGCTCCCTGCTCTCTCCAAATCTCTGCTCTCACCGTTCAGCTGCAGCACTAAAGGAGTAATTAAACCTGCCCTGACTGCCAAGAGTCTAGCCGGGAATTGGAGACTGTTGAGTTTAATTAAAATGATCACTGGTTTGTAACTTCACGCCTTAAAATAAGAACATGCTTGAACAAACTGGTTGCATTTTGATATCACAACAGAGAAGATTAATGAATAGAATACATGGCGATTTGGATTTTCAGATATTAATTGACAGCTTATCGCAGATAAGGCTGCTTAAGAACATTTAGGATCATTAAAGAGGACAGAGGCGCGGTTTGTGGGAGGGGGAGGGGTCGCTTTCCAATTGCATCAATTTCGGTAATACGCACAAAACAGAAACTGTCTGCATTCGTTTTGTTTCAGTCTGGTTGATGGTAGCCAATTGTTTTCCCCACGGATCCGGGTTTGTTATATTTTTGCTCGATATACTCCAGTTGGATCTTGGAATACAGCACAACGCCTCAAAATGTGTTCGTGATGCACACATGGTGGGGTGGGAGTTAAACAAGTGAGGCTGATATGAATCATCTGCAACTTGAGATGGAGAGACGAGCAAAATAGGCAAGGGATTAGCAGATGCAATTTAATGTATTGCAATGTAAAATAACACAATTTGGCAGAAGGGGTAGTAAGGGGAAATAGAGATGGAATGTCACTGTCCTAAAGAATGTGATAGAATGGAGGGACCAAGGTGCATGTGCTTCGATGTTAGAGTTTGGCAGACAGAGCCGCGCCTCGGGTATGGAAAATTGTGGCGACTGGGCCTGGCACCGCGCTTTGGGGGCGGGATATGGAGTGCGCGGTGGTGACCTGTGATTGCGGGCAAACTTTCCGTTCTGGGTAAATTTGAATGTGTCTGTTTAAGTGACACAAATGAGCGGCGCTATTCGTATTAAGGATTTAATGGCTCGCTCGAGCAGAGACAGAGAAAATGGGGGAAATATTGCTAGGAAGCGGAGAAAATGCAGAAAAAAACGGGAAATGATAAGACCCTGAAATGTTCTCCGGAAAACTAGAAGGCTTTGAAAAGTTTTTCGACAAGTCTGTAAGATATTGAATTAATGCACTCCAGGGAATACACCACCAACTCTGAGGAAGAGGGCAAAATCTGCAAAAGTTGATGAAATAGCGAATTCTTCCGACGCGCTTCCCACTGAAGAAGTAATATATGGCCCAGCAAATTCGCGGATTTATTCAACAAGAAGACGATGGACATTCCATTAAGGAGGGGGCCTGTGAAAATAATGGGCAATGCCTTTGTCTTTCCAAACGATGATGAGAACGAAACTTTTCAGGAGACTTAAACTCATTGGAAATGCCAAACGGGGAAAGGGTTGAAACAAATTGCCTGGTGTCCACGAAAAATCGCTTCTGAAGCTTTTTGATTTTGCTGAAAATTGTACGGCTCAGAAACCGCACGCAAATTATGCAAGGAATGCGGCAGTGCCAGGAATCATCTCAATGACAGATTGCAATGTCATCGAATTATCTAAGGAGCTTATTCAAAACGCAACAAAATGGATTGAAACAAAGCGAAGGTTCCCAGAAATGAAGGCACTGGATTAGTAAGCACAGAGATAAATAAACAAGGTGAAGAATAAATGACAAGCAAAGTTGACAGGCATTATAGCAGTCTTTCAGCTCTAGTTGATCATAACTCAGAATTTCGTTGAACACATGCAAGTCTTGATGA
Organism: Cetorhinus maximus; assembly: GCF_964194155.1. Lineage (NCBI taxonomy): Eukaryota > Metazoa > Chordata > Chondrichthyes > Lamniformes > Cetorhinidae > Cetorhinus > Cetorhinus maximus. The sequence goes on along the minus strand of NW_027596172.1, from coordinate 317,157 downwards.
ACACACTAATGAATCCTTTCTGGGTTTAAATGCAATTAGAGCTAAATTCGAACCGACGATGCAAGGATATACGCCATGCATCAAAAACTAATACACTGTTCAACATTTTCTTGGACCTCATATTCAAAATGAGCTAATTTCGATGATGGCGGCGCAGGTGAAGAAAATAAATGTTATTGTAAAAGTGAAGGTTGCAATACACCTTGTGCTTATTCTTGTCAGTCCCCCTGGTCTGAGTGATGAAGATTCCTGGTGCTTCGTTAGGTTGATCTGACTTCTGAAGATGTGAATCGATTTGATTCACTTTCTGCTGATTTAATACAAAATTTGGCAAGGCCTGTCTGATTCTCTCAATGATGCGCCAGATGCGCTTGGCCTTCTCATCACTGACTGTAAGAGGCAGGGACACCACGAACGGGTAAACATTAAGGATCAGAAACGAGGCGTACAGACGTGCCTCCTTCATCACAACCTTCGAGGCTTGTTAACTCCATGAGGCTGCCACCAGTTATCTCTGGTATTGGAAGATATGGAAAAGTGTAGTTATAAAACCATGACATTGTATTGGAGTTGTGCAGCGAAATAAAAGAATATTACAGTTTTAAAAATAGATGACATATATTGAGAGCGGATGATACCTGTCTAACGTTAAAGTCGTTGTCAGACTGTTGGTGGAATGTCTAGTGTAGAGTGGGAATGCAATCTGTTACCAAACAGTTGATATCAAGAAGGCATTGATTATAGTTGCTGAAGACAACCCAAACGTTAAAATTGAGGCTTAGTCCACGATCAACTACGAAGTCGAAGCTTTCGAATTTCGCTTTGCAATGGTTGAGTGGCACAACAGCATATTCGCCACAAGCATTGCGACGCAGAATATTCAATCCTTCGAAATGCAGCTTCGTGCGGCTTTAGCATTTCGGAGGGATAGGCGAAAATGAAAAGCAGGCCGCGTAGCGCTCTTAATAAGGGAAGACATTATTGGTAGGAGCGGATCTTTCATCAAACGATGTTGGCCCAATTTCTGAGGAGCTGGGAAACGGCAAGGGGATCAGATAGTTGTGGGAGTTGTTTTTCGGCCAGCAAACAACGGTGCTAAATCGGGGCACAGTATACATCAGGAAATTCGAGCTGAATGTAACATGGTTAAAGGAGGAAAATGGGAAACTTCAGTTTGCAAAAAGACCGTGGTTCGCCAAATCAGCACTAATAGCCTGGAAGAGAAACTCACTGAATGTATACGAGATTGGTTTCAGAACCAGTACGTTGAGGAGCCAACTAGGGATCGAGCTAGACAGGACTTAGTGCTATGTCAAGCGAAATTCTCAATGCCTTTCCATGCTCTCAAGTAGTCTTTGGGAAATAGTCAGGATAAAGTGATAAAACTTCGCAATATGTATGAGAGCGATATGCTGAATTCTAAAAAACGGTTCTTAAAACTGGAGAAAGAACATTATGAATCTAAGAGAGGGAAGTTGGCTATGATGGATTGCAAAATTATAGGAAAAGATTTGTCAGTGGACAGGCAATGGCGAATATTTAAGGACATAATGCACTGTCTACATCAGCCATGCATTCATCGAAAGCTCAAGCACAGACAGGGAAATAAAACTCAATCGTTGTCACCAAATGAAGTTAAATATTGCATTACATGAAATGAAATGATTTATCTTGGGGCAGGAAAAAAAGGGGTAATTCTGAGGGTTGGGGAAAATTTAGAAAACAGCAAATGAGGACCAAGAAACTGATTTAGAAATGGGAAGAGAATGGAATGCAATCCAGCGAGGAACATAAATAGCAAAGCTGGGCACTTTACATGTGAGTACGGGAATATTTAATGTGGAGAATAGGGAAACATCATAGACACGAAACAGTAACTTTTCGCCTGTCGTCACCAAAAAACATACAGAATATTTCCAAGATAAACTAGGCAACCAAAGGACTTGTGAAACGGGGGAGCGAAAAGAAATACATAGTTTTAGTGGAAAAGGTAGTACTTTAAATGTGAACTGGATTGAAGGTTAAATAATTCACTGGAGTAGAATTGCTTCTTCTCACGAGTGCTGAAGGAGGAGGCTAAAGAAACAATGGATGCATTGGTTGTTTTCTTTCAAAATTCTTTAGCTTCTGGAAAGCCTCCAGCGGATTGCAAAGCATCAGATGTTGCATCACTATTTAAGAATGGAACAAGAGGGACGAGGGAGAACTGCAGAAATGTTAGTTTGACATAAGTGGTATGGGAAATGTCATAATCTATTAGTACGGATGCGGTAACTGGGTACTTAGTGTAGAATGGTTAAATTGCCCATAGTTAACAAGGGTATATGAAAGGGAAATCATGTCAGAAAGACAATTAAACAACTCACTGCATAAAGAGGCTCCACAAATCTCCACATTTCCATTGCTGCGAGGGCCCAGCACATCAGTGGAAAATGTAAAGCTGAAGCATTGGCAAAAATCTTCCCCTAGAGGTACCGAGTGTATGAGCCATCTTGGCCTCCTCCATAGGTTCCCAAAATCAGAGATGATAATCTTCAGACAAGTGTCTTCATTCTCCGTGATAACAGGAAGCCGCTGAACCTCTGGATACTGCAAGACGTTGAGCACCGGGAATATCCCACCAATTGTACTGAGTGCTTGTGAACCCGATAGTGCCTGTGCCTTACCCATGCTGCTCCAGTACAGATTCAACACTGCCATCTACCCAAATATGTGATAAATCGCCCAGGTATGTGATATAAAAACACTCAGCACAAACCCAACCCGTTTATTAACAGTCACATCAGCCTACATTTGATGATCAGGAAAGTAATGGAAGGGTTCATCAAGCGGCATCTGATCAGCAGTACTCTGCTCACTAAGGCTCAGTTTGTATTCCACAAGGTTCACTCTGTTCCCAATAGCATCACAGCCATGGTCCAAACATGGAGACAAGAGCAGAACTCCAGATGTGACGTGACAGTGACCACACTTAATATCAAGGCAGCATGTAATCCGATGTGGCATCAAGGCGCCCTCAAATAACTGGAGTCAATGCGAATTAATGGGGGAAAACGCTCCGTCGATTGGAGTCATATCTGGCACAAATGAATATGGTTGTGGTAGTTGCAGGTCATTCATCTCAGTTCAAGGATGTCACTGCAGGAGATGCTCAGGATAGTGCCTAGTCCTCAGCACCTTCAGCCGCTTCATCTATCACATTTCTTCCACCATAAGCTCAGAAGTGGGGATGTTCGATGACGATTGCTCAATGGGCAGAACATTTGCAACTCCTCAAATACTGAGCCGTCCATGCCCAACTATAGGAATATCTGGACATTATCCAGGCTTGGGGAGAGAAGAGACAAGTAACGTTCCCGCCACATATGTACGAAGAAATGATTATCTCCAAAAATAATCTTACCATCGTCCCTTTTCATTCAATGATATTATGATTTCATTTCAAACCCCCGCTTTCTTCATCCTAGGAACAACCGTTGATCAGTAACTGAACTGGCCTCACCATACAAAAACTGTGGCAACAAGAGCTGGCCAGAGGCTAGGAAATCTGTGGTGAGTAACTCACGACCTGTCTCCCCAATGCTTTGCCACCATCTACAATGCACAATTCAGGAGTTCCCGGATGAATGCTGCTCCAACAGCCCTCAGGAACCTCAAAACCATCGAAGAGAATGCTTGATTAGCAGCCCTTCAATAAGCATGCGCTCCCTCCAGCACCGACAAATAGTGGCGGCAGTGCGCACCAGTTACAATATTTTCCTCAGGAGCACACCACTCTACCTTAGACAGTACATCCTAAATCCAGGATAGCTGCCATCTGGAAGGACAAGAACAGCAGGCACACGGGAACACCAGCACTTGCAGGTTTTCCTCCCGGCCACTCGCCATCCTGGCTTCGGACTATCACCGTTAATTCATTGTCGCTTGGTCAGACCCTGCATCTACCTAGCCTGCCTAGCCAGCGATGCCAACATTCTGTAAAAGAATAATAAATATATAGACATGTTAATGAGGTTAGTATTTATTCTCCAGTTTAGTCACTATGTGGAATTCTGTTAGTAAACAATGATGTCTATGTCATGGAATTTATTCAATATAGAGTTAGAAAGATTTTTGATAGAGCAGGGAGTTATGGGTTATGGACCATCTAGGAGGTAGGAGTACAGAGAGCTTGCAGGTCAGTTTTGATTTTAATGAGCAGCGGAGCAGGATAGAAGTGCCGATTGACCTACTCCAGCCGCTAAGCGCTATATTCAAATCTTACTTTCTCCCTAATAGTAAACAATATATGTATTCATTTACTCCTGCGCTCCAATCCTCTTCCAAATAATTTCAACGTGTCATCTGCTCTTTTAATTGATTTCTTTACACGCAAGCCCTCGTGTTTCACACTTTTTAAATATTATACTCTGCTTTCATAATATTAGGGCGGAAGTCAATGACTTCGCACTTCGACACATGACACTTCATCTTTCATCATATTGACAGCTCAATTCATCATTCTATATCTCTCTACAACTTTTCTGTTCTCCCCCTCAGCTTACCTTTCTCCATAGGTCTATATCATCAACAAAGGTAGATACGTAATTCTTTGTCTCTACTCCCGAGTCATTAAGATTGACTTTAAGAGCCATTCAGCAACTTTCAGCCTTTTACACAGGAATATGATAAGGTCATTTTGACGTCGTGTATTATTGAATTGAAATGGAGTAGGTATTCAATGCCTCGAGCCAGTTTCGCAGAAATAGAAGGCGGCTATTCAGTCCTTCTTGTGTTTGTTGCAGACGAGCAGGCGGAAGGCATTCAGCCTCTGTCGATCCTGTCACACAGGGATCGGGAGGAACACAATTCATTCTATTTTCGACACTGCAAGACAGGAGAAGGGGGATGTCATTTAGCACCCACAGCCGGTTGCCGTGGAACTCTGGGGAATGACTGTATGGGAGCAATAAGCACGTCGTTGGAATGCTCAACACAGGCCCAAATGAATTTCACAAGTTTGAAAAACGATGCTTCTCTTGCAGAATTGCATATGTTGCGGGATATCGATGTTACTGATTTATTTAAAAGCAAAAAAACTGCGGATGATGGAAATCCAACGCAAAAATAAAAAAATAAAAATACCCGGAAAAACTCAGCAGTTCTGGAAGCATCCGCGGAGAGGAACACAGTTAACGTTACGAGTACGTATGACTCTTCAACAGAACTAAGTAAAAATTGAAGAGACATGAAATATAAGCTGGTTTTAGGGGGGGTGGGACAGGTCGAGCTGGATAGAGGGTCAGCAGTGGCTGGTAGTTAATCATGCATTTCATAATACTCAGAATAATTATATCTCTGCAGTAAAGGAAGATTCTTAAGGGAGGACCCACCATCCACGGAAAACTAAAAAGGTTAGGGAAAGCATCGAGCTGATGGAAAACGGAATAGACCGTGAATAGTTTGCTGCCAGGTCAGATGATTGGCCAGATTAAAAGGGACATCAAGGAATGACTAAATGGTTATCAGGAATAATAAATTAGAGTATTAGGGGAAACCAGCTTGAAATGTAAAACGGTTAGAAACAGTGTCAACAGAATTTTTCGAAAGGAAAAGAGTAAGTAAAGAGAGTGATATTCCTATTCTGAGTTTAAAAAAGGGAGTCAATATTAGGTAATAAGGAAATGGCGAATGAAATGAAGGCATATTTTGCTTCTGTATTCAGCAAACCAGGAACACAAATGTTCCACTAATAGCTGTAACGCAAGAGAGGAAAGGGAGAGGGATACTTGATGGAATTGCAATCACTAGGAAAGAGGTCGTGAACAAACTGATGGAGCTGCAGGCACACACGTCTCAGGGTCCCCAGGAACATCATCCTCGGAGCTTACAAGTGGTGACTAATGAGGTAGTAAATGCGATGGTGTTAAAATTACAATATTCCCTAGTTTCCGGAAACGTTCCATTCCACTGGGAGCACGAAAAAACCTCAATATTCAAGAAGGAAGAGATATGGAGATCAGGAAACTATGGGCCAGTTTGCTTGATATCTGCCATGGGGACGGAGTTAGAAACGATCAGGCAGGAGGTTATAGCTGGGCACTTAGAGATAATCAAGATAATCGGGAAGAGTACCCATGGTATTGTGAAAGGGAAATTTTGTTTAACCATTTAATTGGAGTTTCTTGGATGATTAACGTGCGTTCTGGATTTTCGCATGTGCTGTATTTCGGATTCTCGGAAGTCATTTGAATAGATGCCGCATCAAAGTTTATTTTAGATGGAAAATGCTCATGGCCTATGGGTTAACTTATTAGCATGGATAAAAGATTGGTTAGCTGGCAGATAACAGAGACGTTGGAGCGTAATGTGGGATAATGGGAAGTTTTCTCTTTGGCAGGGACAATGAAAATATAACTGGGTGATACTTTACCTGAGAAATGCTGCAGGATTCCGAACTGCACAGGGATCAAGCTGGTCAAGTGCATGAGTCGGAAAAAGTGGCCATGCAGGTAGAGCACGTAATTCAGAAGGATAAGGAAATGCTATGCTTTTTTTTGTGAGGGTAATTGAACATAAAAGTAAGGATGTTATGCTTCACTTAAACAGATAATTGGTGAAATCTGGACTATGGTGTATACTGTGGATTTCCATTTTTTTGGAAGGATCTGAATGATTGGATGTGCTTCAGAGAAGGCTTAGTATGTTGTCACCTGGAATGAATGGGATGTTATGTGAGGAAAGGTTAGGAAGATCAGATTTGCCTGCATAGCATTTTACAGGAGGGAGGGGTGAAATAATTGAAGTGTATGCGAACCTGAAGCTTTTTACATGGCGGTGGGAAACGATATTTCATGCTTTGGGTGAGCCCTGAATTAGGAGGCATTTATTTAATTTTAAAAAATGGTTTGTCCTTTTAGGACAGAGTTTGAGTTTGTGGTTTTTTTTGTTTGTTTTTCCTCGAGGTTTATCTGACTTTGGAACTCTCTGCCTTAGAAGGCGGTGGAGGCTCAATCAGTGAATCCTGTTAAGATGGAGGTCAATTTATTATTGCAAGGAAAATGAATCTAAGCTTATGGGGTTGGTTGGAAATTTGGCACTCGAAACAAACAGATTATCCATGAACTATGTGAATGGTGGAGGAGGCTCGATGGGCCAAATAGTCTACGTCTGCTCATATCTTCTGTGTTCGTATGTTCGTAATCGTGGCGACATGGACGAAATTGATCACAACAATATAAACTTTCATTTTAAGTTGTTGCCAGATCGAAAGAGTTCATTGAGCACAAGGGGGGTGGATGAATGAGGTTTCTTGAGAGTTCGGTTATAGGCAGCAGTGTTTGAGATGAGTTTTGATCATACAGATTTGTAACTAGGTGCTGCCAGGAAAATAATTAGAAAAGTTGAGCCTGGATTTCCCAAAAGGACAGGTGAGGCCTTGACCAGCAGATCATCTGGAGTACATGTTCTGATATAATGTTGGGGATCGAGTGAAAAGCACTGGGTGAGTGTGATGATATGGAGGCTCATGTCAATCAGGGTCAAGTAGATCTCAGATGTTCCGACCTGTCTGGTTCAGCATCAGATATTGGCCAGACACTGGTTCAGGAACCGTTATTGCTTAGAAATTAGGAAAATGTCCGGCATCTTCCCAATTTTGAGCATCACGGATGGTTATGCAATGAATCGTGGATTTCAGGCATAGCGCCTGAATATAATGATTTAACAGGAAGTACGCCAAAGCAATGATAGGAGAGTGAGCTAACGACGTCCTCAGTAAGATAAGAATTGGTTGTCGAGGTAAAATCTGAACGCAGAGATTCAGAAAAAAAATACAAAACAGGGCAGATTAAATTGTCTCAAGTGTAACAGCGTCAAACATCGTTCATAAAATTACTCACTGAGTAGAGTTTCTTACTGGGGCACAAACAATTGCCATGATACCTAAGATTTGTATTAAAACACTAGTCCGAAATGGATCCGTTTGGCTTAGTTATCGACTAATCACCTGCAGAAATAAGGTTGAAAATGTAAGATAATCCAGACGGTGAGTTGAACATTCAACTCTAGTGTTCCCAGATCGACTGCATTGTGGTAACATTCGAAACAATTGATCTCGGATTCAGATCCTTTTTGCAAATCGGTTATTCTCAGATTCAAATACATTGTTTCAACATTTCATTCTGTTGATCTCAGATTCAAATACATTGTTGCAACCTTTCATTCTGTTGATCTGAAATTCAGATCCATTGCTGTAACATCCTCATCTATTGTTCTCAGATTCAGATCTGTGCAGGCAAACTGGGTAAATGTTGCTAGAAAATGGAAATCCAACGGCAAAGTGGAATCTCATTGACTCCCGTGGAATGCAGAGGCAAGCCTGTTTTCCTAAGTATAGTGGTGAGTATCCCCACCTTCCACACGGGAGACCGGGGTTCAATTCACCGACGGGGAGAAAAGTCTTTGTTTGAATTGTGCGCTGGGGAAGACGTGCTCACGCTTTTGATGAGCAAATCGGTTTTCAGTACCGCATGATGATCGACCTAAAGAGCACCTCCTCATCAATTGGGACAGAAGGCAGATTTGCAAATATACATCATGGGTAAAGTTTCTGGAAAGATCATGATATCAAAATCCCCTGTGGGCAACAGCCCTGCAATCCATCATGCTGCCGGCTTCCATCTTGTAGACGTCGCAAAGTTTACCCAAAATAATGCATCCCAATGTTTAACAAGGCCACTTTAAATTAAAAAAAAACATGCTTTAGAATAGACAACGGCACAAGTCATACCAGACTTTACGATAACCGAAGAGGTCAACGTAATTCACATCCCGACCACGATTGAGCATCCAGGGCGAACTGACGACAACAGGTTCCAGGCAGGATCACAGCTCCACGTCGCCTGTACCCGAAGCTGTTGAAGCCTGAAGTAAGGGTGAGATGGTCAGAGGGCCAACTGAAATGTACACAATGTGTTTCGGTGAGCTCCAAATTGTCAAACCCACTAAAGAAGGAACATTTGAAGGCAGGCACATTTCCATTACGCACTCCACCCTTCTTTCACATTATTCCTGTTTTTTTTTTACATTACTTACGGTATGAGAACACTTCCCTTCAGCAAATAAAAATTCATGCCGAAGGAAATAACAACCTTGCATGCAGTCGCCTCAAAAGGCCAAGCTCATCATGAGTATAAACAAAGTTTCGCCAAGAATCTCCTGTTTCTCTCAACAAAGCATCAAATATTTGCCGCCTGGTAACGCGCCCTACTTCAACTAAAGTTCTGACTGCCCAATGAGCCTGGATTTTGAAAGCCGCTCAATAAACTCTTCAGAACACGCTGTGCTTAAAGGTGAGGTCAACTATTCGATTCCAGCTTTGCCAGCAGCCTGAATCATGCATGGCTTGTTCCTCCCAACTAAGAGGTTCTGTCCCAGGTGTGACGCCCAGATTTCGAAAATGTCCGCTGGGCGAGAAACCCGGTCAATTTTCATGGAAACCCAAATTGTTGAAAAAACTCAGCGGGCCTGAAAGCAGCTATGGGAAGAAAGACAGAGTTTACTTTCCGAGTCTGTGCGGCACTTCTTAAAAACGATCATTTGTAAACTTTGTTCGGACGTGTTTGAATAAGTTGCCTATCCTCACCGCATTTCTGCACTCCTCTGTTGGCATTTAACACTCAGTCTGAAATGAAAACAGCCTTGTGGATATCCTATCCAGTTGTTTCGGAAACGACTGCATCAAAAGACGCTTTCCCCATGTAGCCTCTGCTTTCCTGATCTCATCACCCTCTGCTGGTCCTCACTTCTGCAACTACAGGTTTCAAGAAATTCTTGATTTTTAACCCTTCGATCGAGCGCCTTGTTTTATTTCTGTGCTGAAAGCTGACCATGAGAATTCAAGCTTATTTATATCCATTTTGCTTGGCACCGCTTTCGTACATGGATCCTGCTGCTGCACTAATCCTTTATCTCTGAAGAGGGACCAAGAAGGACTCAAAATCCAGAGAGCCACAGCCCGTGATTTGGAAATGGTGCAACTGACAAGTTTGCTTATGTTGCTGAGCGTAAATGAATAAAGAAACGTCTTCCTATACCGGTTACATGAGATATTTTGTATCCAACACTATGACATGGTATGTGTGGATTATGGAAATAGAGCAGGGAGTTTGGCTGCAGGAGATAGGCGTCTGAAGCAGTTGGCCAGCTTGAACTCCTTGCGATTTTTTTGCGAGAATTTGCGAGTGACGAAATGAGGGAAATAGCCGAGGAAGAAGCATCTTCGCTTCTGTACAACGGGCAAAACTGTGGCCATGTAGCGATTGTCAAGGAAGTAGATGCCTCCCGTTGAAACCAATGGAAGGTAAATATCTGCACATTGTGCAGTCAAACTGTGTAACCATTTCTTCAAAACGAAAATCCCACGGCAAATTGGAAACTCACTGGCTCCCATGGAAAGCAAGAACTGGCCTCTCCTCGTTAGTATAGTGGTGAGTATCCCCGCCTGTCACGCGGGAGACCGGGGTTTAATCCCCCGACGGGGAGACAAATCCCTGTTTGATTAGTACGAGGTGGAACGCGTGCTCAAACTTTTGATTCGCAAACAGGTTTTCATTTCCACAAGGTGATCGACTGAAAAGGCATCTACACAGCAAATCGGACAGAAGGCAGAATGGCAAAAATACACCATGAGCAAATTTTCTGGACAGTTGTGGTTCTCAATATCACCTGTGATCAACGGCCCTTTTCGCCATCATTCTGTCTTCTTTCACCTTGTGACCGTCGAAACGTTATCCAAAAATAACAGATCTCCATGTGTATCCAGGGCACTTTACTAAAAGAACAAACGTTAGAGACGAAAACGGCACAAGCTTCAAAAGATTTTGGGGTAATCGCTGAGGCCGACGAACTTCACACCCCGACCACGGTTGAGCATCCATAGCTAACTGACGACGACTGTCGCGGAAATCGGAGTGAACACTCAGGCCCAGGAAGTTTGTCTCGGAAGCCTTTATTAAATCGTGATATCACGGAGAGCCCAATAGCATACAATGGAGCTAGCTGACACTCTGAGGAAGCATCAGAGTACACACATAGTTATAGTAAAAGTCGTACATATCAAAGAGCATGAAAGTGATAAAACTGCCTAACCTTCAATAATCAATTACTTTGAGAATCGTTATCTTTGGCATGCAACACAAAATTAGTCTATTCTAGTTTTTGCCTACACAGGATATTGGAGGGAGTCCATCTGGTGATAAAAAGTGGGACAGAGAATGGATAACCATGCTTGACCTTATCTTAAGTGCTCGGGGGTGGACACTTGAGAGAACAGATGACCATTGCTTGATCCTGTCTCTTTGTGTTGGGGGCAGACAACCTAGCCTTGCCTCAAGGAGTCTAGGAAGCTTGTTTATGATACTCCTTTTCTCCTTTCCTGCTCAATTAGCTGGCAGCTGCAGGTGTGCCTGCTAGAACAAAAGAGGGAGCTGTGCTGTAGTATTCCACTATGGTTTTAACCGTTTAACCCTTAGTTGTCCTGTAGATGTATCTTATTGTTCCACAATCCCTCCTGGTTAATCTTTCAGATTAATACCAATGAGGAATAGTATCTTCATCATCATAAGGGGGCTCATTTCTATAAGGAAAAGGCCGATCCCTGGCAGGGTAAACTTTTTCTCCCCACCAGTGGGTTTCACTGGGGCCAGTGCGTATCGATTGATGAACGATTGGAGCTCCTCCTAATCCAGCGGTGACTCCATTCATAGCTCCATTAACACATTGGGCACAGCGAATCGTCAAAGTAGCACATGCACAACACCCTATAACACCTATTAAAACTAACCCAATTAAAACATACAGCAGCCAACTTCCCCAACCGGAGAACCACAACGTTATTAGCCCACCAGGAATCCTTGTTATAAAAATTGCTCAATCTTTCCCCAGCTTTCTTTATTTCTTGCACTTTATCCATAACATGCTGTCCCAGGTTCGTAATATTCTCAGAAACATCAGGCACATAAGTGCAGCATTCTGAACCTATCATGGCACAAGTGCCACCCTTCTCAGCTAGTAGGAAATCAAGGGCCATTCTATTTTGCAGAGCTGTCAGGCGTAGAGCTACCATTTCAGTAGTGATGGCTGAAACCTGTTCCTGTGTCTCAATCAAAGCATCAGTTGTTGAATTAGCAAACTTTTCAAGTGCAGCTGCCAGGTTAATAACCTGTCGGGAATTACGAGCAGTCCCATATGAGGGAAAGACAATGATCCATAATCGCTCGGCCTCCGAGATGTCACGGCGATGCAGACGCACATGAGGGTTAATATCTACTCTACTTATATAACGGAGGTACGGATTCAAATATGCCATGCAGCAGCAACAACTCCAGGTGGGAGTGGTAGCGCCTTTGCCCTAATTATCGGCATCTTGATTAAAAAAGGAAGATAATTGCGGCATCCCAGGCAGCCAGGGATATGTTTATTCTCCACAAACCCAGTAAGTACCGTTTAGAGCATTTTGAGGATCATAACTACCAGGGCTGGTAAATATGGTGTTTTGAAAACTATTGTTTCCCAGGTTATAGGTACCGGTTGCAAGGGTCGAAAACCAACAGGTGGCCTTTATCGGTTCCGGAGGGGGCCTGATTTTTATCCCATGATTTGTGTAGTTCCACCCATTAGCAGGTGGAGACGATGGAAACAGCCTCTAAACATATTGGGTTCTGCATCATCTGACTGGATATGGAAGTTTGTGAGATCCATTATTTCTTCGTCAGTCAGGGGTTTTGCCTGATAGGTGCTTGATTCACCTCCATGGTGGGGAATCTGGGCACATATCCAACCGGGGCCCTGTCGTACTAGTCCAGCATAGGTGCGGCATAAAGACCAAAAAGTGTTGGGGTGGGAATCCTTTAGGTACACTCCATAACAAACAACATAAGGATAACATATAGCAAAAAGCAGTATCTGATACATAATGCACATTAATACACTATTAGCAATGGTTATAGGACTGCTGGACAATGTTTCTTGCAACGAGTGGTTTGGATCCAATCTTCCTTCCCTTTAACCTTCAGGGCCGTTCGAGTTGTCAGCAGTACCACATAGGGTCCTTTCCACCTAGGAGAAAGAAAATCTTTGTTTAAATACTTTACATACACTTGATCACTCAGCTGAAAGGTGTGTATAGGTGCATCTCCCACGGTTGCCTGACCCTGCCTTACCCTCTCATGTAGTTCAGCTGCTGTTTTACAAATTACCTGGGCGTAAGCCAGGGACTGTTCATCATTCCAAATTAAGGCTAATTTCTCAGCGCATACAGGAGGTTGGGCTCCGGTCATCATGAGGCGTCCCATGAGGGCTTCATGGGGTGTTATTCCAGTAACGCTATTCTTTCGGTTTCGCATAGCGAAGAGTACTACTGGGAGCGCTTCGGGCCACGAAAGATTAGTGTCCTGACAAACCTTAGATAAGGTGTACTTTAGTTCCCCATTTACCATTTCAACTATTGCTGAGGACTGTGGCTGGTAAGGAATATGCAACTTCCACTGAAAACCCACGAGCTGCACTAAATCCTTTCCTATTTTCCCAGTGAAGTGAGTTGCTCCATCACTGTTTATTCCCATAGGTATTCCATACCTAGGTATCAGTTCATTACACAATATTCTCACTACTGTTTGCGAATCATCCCTTCGTGTAGGGTAGGTTTCAACCCTTCGGGTGAACATATCTACTATTACCAATAAGTACTTCTACCCTGAGGCCGGGGGCATATGTACGAAATCAATTTGCAAGTTTTCAAAAGGCATTTTAGGCATTGGTAGGTGATCGTACTTAGCTGCCGCTGTCCCTTAATTATTCTGCTGGCAAATCAGGCAAGAACGTCTGATTGTTTGTATCGTTGGAGTGATACCAGGTGCAAACCATTGTTGGTTTATTGCATGTTGCATCCCCTCTTTGCCCATGTGTGCCTGTGCATGCACTAGGCGACACAGGGACAAAAACAGTCTTCGAAGACAAACCAGTCGACCATCCGAATGGAACCAAAACCGTTTTTATAACAGCATTGTGTTTTTTTCCCATGCCCGTGTTTCCTGCTTAGGACAGTTTTGTTGGGCTGCCTGTGACTCGGCAGACTCCAGAGCAGGAAGGGGGTGCGATTTGGAAGACGGAGCGCTTGCAAAAGAGGGGTCTGCGCAGCTGCGACTTCTTTAGCTGCTTGGTCAGCGCGAGAATTCCCCACAGAGACATCATCAGTCAGTTTAGTGTGTGCTTCACATTTAATGACCGCCAGACGTTTAGGCAATTGACTCGCTTCTAGGGGGTTCAGCACGAGCTGGGAATGTGTAATGGACCCACCTGCTGACGTAATAAAACCCCGATTTTTCCATATTTGACCGAAATCATGGACAACGCCAAAGGCATATCGGGAATCAGTGTAAATATTGGCTGCTCGACCTTTAGCCAGGATACAAGCTCTGGTTAGGGCAAACAGTTCTGCTGCCTGTGCTGAAGTGCCAGGGGGTAATGCGTAAGCTTCCACGATGTGGTGTTGGCTCACAACAGCGTAACCGGCGAGAAGCAAATAGTCTCTAGGTCAATGAGAGGAGCCGTCGGTGTAAAACGTAACGTCTGGGTCCCGTAGAGGATCCATCTGCAAATGCATTCTAGGAGAAGTGGATTGCTCGACCATGGCAATACAGTCATGCTCCACCTCTTCAGGGGACTCGGGAACAATAGTGGCGGGGTTAATGGCCGGCGGTCGGCGATAGCTGTAGTTTGGAAGCGATAATAAAATAACTTCATACCCCGTTCGTCGTGAGGCAGTAAAATGTTGTGTAGGAGCAGAATTTAGATGCAGCATGACGACATGGGGTACCCGTACCTCACAAGGGTGATCGAGGACTAACGGCAACGACTTTTCAACCATTGTGGCCGCGGCGGCAACAGCACGGAGACATGCAGGCATCCCCATCACCACAGCGGGAAGAGCCGTAGAATAATAAGCGGTCGGTCGCATACCTCCATTATGGTCTTGAGTAAGAACTCCGGAGGCGAATCCCTTCTTTTCGCAAACGTGTAGCTGAAAGGGACGCTCAAAGTTGGGTAACCCCAGAGCCGGGGCCGTGGTTACAGCTGCTTTGAGCGCTTTAAACGCTGCCTCCTGTTTTGAGGTCCACTGGACAATCGCAGGCGCTTCCTACATGGTAGCTGCACGGAGCACAGCATCATGTAGACGGTAATCGGGAATCCACTGTCTGCAATAGCCCACTATACCAAGGAAGGAAAGAATCTCCTTCTTTGTTTCAGGGGCAGGTATCCGCAGGATGGCTTGTACTCGTTCGGGTCCGATCTGCCGAGTCCCTGTTTTTAAAGTGAATCCCAGGTACTCTACTAGTGGCTGGAAGAACTGCAGTTTACTTCTAGATACCCAATGGCCTCTCGTTGCTACGAATCGAAGTAAAGTTACTGAGTCTTTCACACAGTCTGTCAGTATGGGTGAGGCCACTAAAAGATCATCGGCATATTGTATAAATGTGGAGTTCCCATTTAAATAACATTCGTCCATGTCCCGCTTTACTGCTGCAGCGTATACAGCAAGACTTTCAGTGTATCCCTGGGGAGGCCTCGTCCAGGTATATTGTTGCCCTTTATAGGTAAAAGCGAACAAATACTGACTGTCGCGATGGAGGAGGATAGAATAGAAAGCGGAGCATACGTCTATCACGGTATAAGCCACGGCGGTAGTCGGGATGGAGGACAGGATTACATTTACATCGGGTACTACCGGCGCTATGGGGACCACAATGCTACTTACGGCTCGCAAGTCCTGTACAAAACGCCATTCGTTTGGTCGTCCAATTTTGGGTATCGGTAATATGGGTGTGTTACAGGGCCTAACGGTGGGTTTTAGAACCCCTTGTTAGAGCAGAGCATTTACGACGGGAGCTATGCCTGCCTCAGCATCATGGGTTAACCGGTACTGCCGAACGCAGGGCAGGACAGCATTTTTCCGCAGCCTAACACAATGATCTGGGGCGGAGAGCACTCGACCGACATGATTTTTATGCAACGCCCACAGGCCACCCTCGAATACGTCTAACGCATAGGGACCGACAAAGTCAGATTGCTCGGGGGGCTGTTGTCGTTGAAATTTGGCTGGGGGGTCAATTACTTTACAGGAGACCCCGGAAATCCCTGGGAGATAGATCCTACCCTCAACAGATCCGAACCATTCCACTGATCCAATGCATTCAGAGGTAGGGGTCTGTTGAAGTCTTTTTATCATGGGACCTATATGGTGTGACCGAAAGGGGGGCCGAATAGCTAGGGTCAGATGGGGCACAGACTCAGAGTCTGCTTGAAACAGAGGCTGATGCTCCATTGTCAATGTACCGGTCCGCCCAAGCCCGCCTCGCCGAAGTAAAGGTAGGGATCAGGGCAGATGGGATTCACAGTTCCTATGAGAGTGCTGACCCTTTGATAATATTCGGGGTTATATTTCATTGTGTACCATGCCGTACAATGGTGATGAGAGTAATTCAGCACTACCTGTAACAAGCTTCTTAGGCTTTTAACAGGTGGCGCGCTAGGTAATCTATCAAGTTCCTGCCACAATCGGCCCATCCCTGCCTTGTAAGGATTGTCTTCAAGTTGCCAGCAGTATAAAATTGGCTCAGACTTAGTCTCAGGGGCGTCGTCAGGGGCAAGGAGCAGGGATGTTAACTGGTGAGATTGGGGTGTGGGCACTTCCATGTACATGCCTTGTGGCGAGCAGTAAATACTGGCCCCTAATTTACAGAGAGTTTGGAGTCCCAGCAAGGGTAAAGGAGTGGTTTTAGAAAGTATGAGAGTCTCTTCCACACGGTTGTGTTCCATTGACAAGGCAACCCGCTTAGATAGATGTTCTGACAGGGGAACGCCTGCCACTCCTACAGATACTAGCCTTTTCTGACTAAGGGATAATCCCAGGGTGGGAGGTACAGAGGAAAGGGTAGCGCCAGTGTCCACCAAGGCTCCTAAATGTTTGTCTCGTATTCTAAGGGTTACCATAGGTTGCGCTTCCGAGTCTTGGGAAAGTGATGTAACTGCTCCCTGTACCATAGCCTCCCCTGGGCTCCCCTATTCTTGGGGAAAAGGGTTATTGTAAATAAAGGGGGGAATCGACACATTCTGCTGGCCATGGGACCCAACAGGTTCCCTAGGGGGACCCGATCGACATTCTCTAGCCCAGTCTCCCCCTTTTCCGCATTTGTGACGGGTGTCAAGGGATTTATCTCCTCTCTGGCCTCTTACTTTTCCTTACGTTTATTGTGACTCTGGCGAATGAATTGGGTTTTCTGCTGGTTGGAGCCCTCCCTGTTGCTAACAAATAGTCCCTCTCGGTCCATATTAACTGAAGCAGTGGTTACTTCAGACCATTTTAAAGTTTGACAATTTAGGTTTCGCATTTTGAAAGACTGGCCATGTTGGGGCAGCATGCAATTCAGCAGTGTTTGTATGGCTAAGGGTCCGTTGCCTTCCAGGGGAACGCCCGCGTGCTCTTCCCAAGCATTACGGAATTGGGCAATAAAATCAGGGGCGCTTTCCTTTCCTTTGCAGGCACCGAGTTACATCCCCCATGTCCCCGTGTCTTTGCGCTGCTGCCATAATAGCAGTTTTGCCCCTGCCTTGCAGCCAATGTTTTAAACTTTCATTCCCAGCCTCTGCTTGCTCAGCGTCTTGCCGCCAATCTCATTTCTCCCCAGGCGGCACCGGAATGGGACTTTTTAAGGCGGCCCAGGAGCTACCATAAGCAAACTTTAATAAGGCTTGCAAATCGCCCGGAAGGGGCTGGTAAATTTCACACATCTGCTCCAGCCAATTTAAAAACGCAGCTGGGCATTTTATAGGATTCAGCGCTTCAGCTATCATAGCTCGAGCTTCCGCTGGAGTCCAGGGTTTGAGTAGAGCCGTGTCACCAATCATTATTTTAGGTTTCTGAAGTACATGAGTGGTAGTCTCAGCCGCTGCCTTCCTAGAAAGGTCTCGTCTCAACCTCACTGGACGTTCGTCATTGCTCTAACTACCGACGCCGGGTTCCCTTGTGTGGGGGCCGAGATCAGGTTGGGTACTGTCTGGGACATCATTTGATGGTCCCGCTTCTACTCCCTCCCCCAAACCGGCAGCGGCAGCCGCGGAAGCCCCATTGGATTGTCTCCAAGCCGCGGCTATTTCTATGAGTTCGTCCGTTAAAGGGTCGGGAAGGGGAAGCCAGTGAGAATTGCCAGATGCCGCGAGTCTTGGATACAAGGTATAAGGTCCCATTGGGTCGGTGCCGAGGGGATATGGTGGAGGGGCAGATGCTGCAGCTGGAAGCGCATCTATCAGCTTTTCACTACCTTCGGTCTGATTTTCCTTTTTATTCTTTACTTTGTGGGGTTGGTGGCATTTCGCCACCTCCATCCATTTACTAAAACAACCCATCATATAGTCGAAATCCCAGTTGGGATCTCCAGTCCCATTAGCTACCCCATCCAACCAGGCCTGGATATGGGGTATTTTAAAACTTCCTCCATACGGCCATTCTCCCCGCGTCCACCCGTTCAGGTCGCTGCTAAAAGGCACCACATACCGATCATCGCCAGTTTCTCGTATTACAACGTCGGCTGGCGACCCTGGAGGGACCAGCGGATCTCCTACCTGCTGACGAGCTTGGGTTACCATTATCCTTCCTTTTTCCGTTTTCTTAGCCATCTTTAAGGGTCCCACTTTCAGTTGCGGTTTCGGTCTGTTCTTAGTACTTTGAGAGGCAGGGGGAGTGGCAGAGCCCGCTCTGCTGCTGAGACCTCCCACTTATCTGAAAATGAAACACAATTAGCAGCGCGGAGCGTTTCCTACCCTATGCGCTCACCGGTGTTTAAGAATTCCTTGCCAAGACCTCCGATTCTTTGGGTCACTGAAGTCTCTTTGGTCGGTAGCCACCCTTTTACCCGCCGTCCCCTTCTCAGCTGGGACTCTGATTCACTGCAATCCCCTTTTTCAGCTAGGATGCAGTTCGCACTCTCCCTAACGTGGGAGAGGTATTCCTCTCTTTTTTCCGTGATGGTTATTTTTTAGAGATCAGACGTCCCAGGATTTCAGTCACCTCTTCAACTTAAGGGGCTACTGGACTTCAGTCGGATCCCATCCTCGTCAATAATTTGTCGCGGAAATCGGAGTGAACACTCAGACCCAGGACGTTAGTCTCGGAAGCCTTTATTCATCGTGATATCACGGAGAGCCCAGTAACATACAATGGAGCTAGCGGACACTCTGAGGAAGCATCAGAGTACACATATAGTTATAGTAAAAGTCGTACATATCAAAGAGCTTGAAGGTGATAAAACTGCCTGACCTTCAATAATCAATTACTTTGAGAATCATTGTCTTTGGCATGCAACACACAATTAGTCTATTCTAGTTTATACCTACACAGGATATTGGGGGGAGTCCATCTGGTGATATAAAGTGAGACAGAGAATAGATAACCATGCTTGACCTTATCTTTAGTGCTAGGGGGTGGACACTCGAGAGAACAGGTGACCATTGCTTGATCCTGTCTCTTTGTGATGGGGGCAGACATCCTAGCCTTGCCTCAAGGATTCTAGGAAGCTTGTTTATGATACTCCTTTTCTCTTTTCCTGCTCAATTAGCTGGCAGCTGCAGGTGTGCCTGCTAGAACAAAAGAGGGAACTGTGCTGTAGTATTCCACTATGGTTTTAACCGTTTAACCCTTAGTTGTCCTGTAGATGTCATTTATTCTTCCACAATCCCTGCTTGTTAATCTTTTTTAGATTAATGCCAATGAGGAATTGTATCTTCATCATCATAATTGGGCACATAACCATAAGGAAGAGGCCTATCCCTGGCAGGGTAAACTTTTTCTCCCCACCAGTGGGTTTCGCTGGGGCCAGTGCATATCAATTGAGGAACGATTGGAGCCCCTCCTAATCCAGTGGTGACTCCATTCAAAGCTCCATTATCACATTGGACACAGCGAATCCTCAAAGTAGCACTTGCACACCACCCTGTAACACCTGTTAAAACTAACCCAATTAAAACATACAGCAGCCAACTTCCCCAACCGGAGAACCACTCCATTACTGTAGCCCACCAGGAATCCTTGTTATAAAAATTGCTCAATCTTTCCCCAGCTTTCTTTATTTCTTGCACTTTTTACATAACATGCTGATCCAGGTTAGTAATATTCTCAGAAACATCAGGTACATAAGTGCAGCAATCTGAACCTATCATGGCACAAGTGCCAGACTTTTCAGCTAGGACGAAATCAAGGGCCATTCGATTCTGCAGAGCTGTCAGGTGTAGAGCTATAATTTCAGTAGTGATGGCTTAAAACTGTTCCTGTGTCTCCATCAAAGCATCAGTTGTTGAATTCGCAAACTTTTCAACTGCAGCTGCAGGTTAATAACTTCTCGGGAATTACAAACGGTGCCATATGAGGGGAAGACAATCATCCGTAATCGCTCGGCCTCCGAGATGTCACGGCGATGCAGAGGCAGATGCGGGTTAATATCTACTCTACTTATATAACGGAGGTACGGATTCAAATATGCCATGTAGCAGCAACCACTCCAGGTGGGAGTGGTAGCGCCTTTGCCCAAATTATCGGCATCTTGATTAAAAAAGGAAGAGAATTGCGGCATCCCAGGCAGCCAGGGATATGCTTTTTCTCCGCAAACTTAGTAAGTACCGTTTAGAGGATTTTGAGGATTATAACTACCAGGGCTGCTAAATATCGTGTTTTGACAACTATTGTTTCCCAGGTTATAGGTACCGGTTGCAAGGGTCGAACACCAACAGGTGGCGTTTATCGGTTCCGGAGGGGGCCTGATTTTTATCCCATGATTTGTGTAGTTCCACCCCTTAGCAGGTGGAGAGCGAGGGAACCATCACCTAAACATATTGGGTTCTGCATCAACTGGCTGGATATGGAAGATTGTGAGATCCTTTATTTGTTCCTCAGTCAGGGGTTTTGCCTGATAGGTGCTTGACACACCTCCATGGTGTGGAATCTGGGCACATATCCAACAGGCGCCCTGTCGTACTTGCCCAGCATAGGTGCGGCATAAAGACAAACAAGTGTTGGGGTGGGAATCCTTTAGGTACACTCCATAACAAACATCAAAAGGATAACACATAGCAAAAAGCAGTATTGATACATAATGAAAATTAATACACTATTAGCAATGGTTATAGGACTGCTGGACAGTGTTTCTTGCAACGAGTGGCGTGGATCCAATCTTCCTTCCCTTTAACCTTCAGGGCCGTTCGAGTTGTCAGCGGTACCGGATAGGGTCCTTTACACCTAGGAGAAAGAAAATCTTTGTTTATTTTTTTTTTACATACACTTGATCACCCGGCTGAAAGGTGTGTATAGGTGTATCTCCCACGGTTGCCTGAGCCTGCCTGACCCTCTCATGTAGTTCAGCTGCTGTTTTACAAATTGCCTGGGCCTAAACCAGGGACTGTTCATCATTCCAAATTAAGGCTAATTTCTCAGCACATACTGGAGGTTGCGCTCCGGTCGTCATGGGGCGTCCCATGAGGGCTTCATGGGGTGTTATTCCAGTAACTCTATTCTTTCGGTTTCGCATAGCGAAGAGCACTACTGAGAGTACTTCGGGCCACGAAAGATTAGATCCTGACAAACCTTAGATAAGGTGTTCTTTCGTTCCCCATTTGCCCTTTCAACTATTCCTGAGGACTGTGGCTGGTAAGGAATATGCAACTTCCACTGGAAACCCATGATCTGCACTAAATCTTTTATTATTTTCCCAGTGAAGTGAGTTCCTCGATCACTGTTTATTCCCATAGGTATTCCGTACCTAGGTATCAGGTCTTTCCACAATATTCTCACTACTGTTTCCGCATCATCCCTTCGTGTAGGGTAGGCTTCAACCCATCGGGTGAACATATCTACTATTACCAATAAGTACTTATACCCTGAGGCCGGGGGCATATGTACAAAATCAAGTTGCAAGTTTTCAAAAGGCATTTTAGGCATTGGTAGGTGATCGTCCTTAGCTGCCGCTGTCCCTTAATTATTCTGCTGGAAAATCAGGCAAGAACGTCTGATTGTTTGTATCGTTGGAGTGATACTAGGTGCAAAACATTGTTGGTTTATTGCATCTTGCATCCCCTCTTTGCCCATGTGTGCCTGTGCATGCACTAGGCGACGCAGGGACAAAAGCAGACTTCGAGGTCAAACCAGAAGACCATCCGAATGGAACCAAAACCGTTTTTATAACAGCATTGTCCTTATTCCCATGCCCGTGTTTCCTGCTTAGTACAGTTTTGTTGGGCTGCCTGCAACTCAGCAGACTGCAGAGCAGGAAGGGGGTGCGATTTGGAAGATGGAGCGCTTGCAAAAGAGGGGTCTGCGCAGCTGCGATTTCTTTAGCTGCTTGGTCAGCGCGAGCATTCCCCACAGAGACATCATCAGTCAGTTTAGTGTGTGCCTCATAGTTATAGTCCGCCAGACGTTTAGGCATTTGAATCGCTTCCAGGAGGTTCAGCACGAGCTGGGAATGTTTAATAGACCGACCTGCTGACGTAATAAAACCCCGATTTTTCCATATTTGGCCGAAATCATGGACATATGCTAAGGCATATCGGGAATCAGTGTAAATATTGGCTGCTCGATCTGTAACCAGGATACAAGCTCTGGTTAGGGCAAACAGTTCTGCTGCCTGTGCCGGAGTGCCAGGGGGTAATGCGTAAGCTTCCACGATGTGGTGTTGGCTCACAACAGCGTAACCGGCGCGGAGCAAATAGTCTCTAGGTCGATGAGAGGAGCCGTCGGTGTAAAAAGTAACGTCTGGGTCCCGAAGAGGATCCATCTGCAAATCCATCCTATGTGAAGTGGATTGCACGACCATGGCAACACAGTCATGCTCCACCTCTTCCGGGGACTCGGGAACAAAAGTGGCGGGGTTAATGGCCGGCGATCGGCGATAGCTGTAGTTTGGAAGCGATAATAAAATAACTTCATACCCCGTTCGTCGTGAGGCAGTAAAATGTTGTGTAGGAGCAGAATTTAGTAGCAGCATGACGGCATGGGGCACTCGTACCTCACAAGGGTGATCGAGGACTAACGGCAACGACTTTTCAACCATTGTGGCCGCGGCGGCAACAGCACAGAGACATGCAGGCATCCCCATCACCACAGTGGGAAGAGCTGTAGAATAATAAGCGGTCGGTCGCCTACCTCCATTATGGTCTTGAGTAAGAACTCCGGTGGCGAATCCCTTCTTTTCGCAAACGTGTAGCTGAAAGGGATGCTCAAAGTTTGGTAACCCCAGAGCCGGGGCCGGGGTTACAGCTGCTTTGAGAGCTTGAAACGCTGCCTCCTGTTTTGAGGTCCACTGGACAATCGCAGGCGCTTCCTTCATCGTAGCTGCACGGAGGACAACATCATGTAGACGGTAATCGGGAATGCACTGTCTGCAATAGCCCACTATACCTTGGAAGGAAATAATCTCTTTCTTTGTTTTAGGGGCAGGTATACGCAGGATGGCTTGTACTCTTTCGGGTCCGATCTGCCGAGTCCCTGTTTTTAAAGTGAATCCCAGGTACTGTACTAGTGGCTGGCAGAACTGCAGTTTACTTCTAGATACTCAATGGCCTCTCGTTGCTAGGAAACGAAGTAACGTTACTGAGTCTTTCACACAGTCTGTCAGTGTGGGTGAGGCCACTAAAAGATCATCGGCATACTGTATAAATGTGGAGTTCCCATTTAAATAACATTCGTCCATGTCCCGTTTTACTGCAGCAGCGTATACAGCAGGATTTTCAGTGTATCCTTGGGGAAGCCTCGTCCAGGTATATTGTTGCCCTTTATAGGTAAAAGCGAACAAATGTTGACTGTCGGGATGGAGGGGGATAGAAAAGAAAGAGGAGCATAGGTCTATGACGGTATAAGCCACGGCGGTAGTCGGGATGGAGGACAGGATTACATTTACATCGGGGACTACCGGCGCTATGGGGACCACAAAGCTATTTACGGCTCGCAAGTCCTGTACGAAACGCCATTCGCTTGGCCGTCCAATTTTAGGTATCGGTAATATGGGTATGTTACAGGGGCTAACGGTGAGTTTAAGAACCCCTTGTTGAAGCAGAGCATTTACGACGGGAGCTATGCCTGCCTCAGCATCATGGGTTAACCGGTAATGCCGAACGCAGGGCAGGACAGCATCTTTCCGCAGCTTAACACAATGATCTGGGGCGGAGAGCACTCGACCGACATGATTTTTATGCAACGCACACAGGCCACCCTCGAATACGTCTAACGCATAGGGACTGACAAAGTCAAATTGCTCGGGGGGCTGTTGTCGTTGAAATTTGGCTGGGGGGTCAATTGCTTTACAGGAGACCACGGAAATCCCTGGGAGATAGATCCTACCCTCAACAGATCCGAAACATTCCACTGATCCAATGCATTTAGAGGTAGGGGTCTGTTGAATTATTTTTATCATGGGACCTATATGGTGTGACCGAAAGGGTGTCCGAATAGCTAGGGTCAGATGGGGCACAGACTCAGAGTCTGCTTGAAACAGAGGCTGCTGCTCCATTGTCAATGTACCGGTCCGCCCAAGCCCGCCTCGCCGAAGTAAAGGTCGGGATCAGGGCAGATGGGAGTCACGGTTCCTATGAGAGTGCTGATCCCTTGATGATATTCGGGGTTATCTTTCACTGTATACCATGCGGTACAATGGAGACGAGAGTAATTCAGCACTACCTGTAATAAGCTTTTTAGGGTTTTAACAGGCGGCGCGCTAGGTAATCTATCAAGTTCCTGCCACAATCGGCCCATCCCTGCCATGTAAGGATTATCTTCAAGTTGCCCGCAGTATAAAATTGGCTCAGACTTAGTCTCAGGGGCGGCCTCAGGGACAAGGAGCCGGGATGTTAACTGGTGAGTTTGGGGTGTGGGCACTTCCATGTACATGCCTTGTGGCGAGCAGTAAATAGTGGCCCCTAATTTACACAGAGTTTGGCGTCCCAGCAAGGGTAAAGGAGTGGTTTTAGAAACTATCCGAGTCTCTTCCACACGGTTGTCTTCCAGTGACAAGGCAACTCGCTGGGATCGAGATTCCGACAGGGGAACGCCTGCCACTCCTACGGTTTTCTGACTAAGAGGTAATCCCAGGGAGGGAGGTACATAGGAAAGGGTAGCGCCAGTGTCCACCAAGGCTAGTAAATGTGTGTCTCCTATTCTAAGGGTTACCATAGGGTGCGCTTCCGAGTCTTGGGAAAGTGATATAACTGCTCCCTGTACCATAGCCTCCCCTGGGTCCCCCTATTCTTGGGGAAATTGGTTATTGTAAGTAAATGGGGGAATCGCCACAGTCTGCTGGCCATGGGACACAGCATGTTCCCTAGGGGGACCCGATCGACATTCTCTAGCCCAGTGCCCCCTTTTTCCGCATTTGTAACAGGTGTCAAGGGATTTACCTCTTCTCTGGCTTTTTATCTATCCCTTACGTTTATTCTGATTCTGGCGAATGAATTGGGTTCTCTGCTGTTTGGAGCCTTCCCTGTTGCTAACAAATAGTCCCTCTCGGTCCATATTAACCAAAGCAGTGGTTATTTCAGACCATTTCAAAGTTTGCCAATTTAAGTTTTGCATTTTTAAAGACTGGGCATGTTGGGGCAGCATGCAATTCAGCAGTGTGTGTATGGCTAAGGGTCCGTTGCCTTCCAGGGGAACGCCCGCGTGCTCCTCCCAAGCATTACAGAATCGGGCCAAAAAATCAGGGGCGCTTTCCTCTTTCCTTTGCAGGCACCGAGTTACTTCCCCCGTGTCCCCGTGTCTTTGCGCTGCTGCCATAATAGCAGTTTTGCCCCTGCCTTGCAGCCAATGTTTTAAACTTTCATTCCCAGCCTCTGCTAGCTCATCGTCTTTCCGCCAATCCCCGTTCTCCCCAGGCGGCACCGGAATGGGACTTTTTAAGGCGGCCCAGGAGCTACCATAAGCAAACTTTAGTAAGGCTTGCAAATCGCCCGGAAGGGGCTGGTAAATTTCACACATCTGCTCCAGTCAATTTAAAAACGCAGCTGGGCATTTTATAGGATTGGGCGCTTCAGCTATCATAGCTCGAGCTTCCGTTGGAGTCCAGGGTTTGAGTATAGCCGTGTCACCTATCATTATTTTAGGGTTCTGAAGTACATGAGAGGTAGTCTCAGCCGCTGCCTTCCTAGAAAGGTTTCGTCTCAACCTTACTGGACGTTCGTCATTGAACTGACTACCGAGGCCGGATTCCCTTGTGTAGGGGCCGAGATCAGGTTGGGTACTGTCCGGGACATCATTTGATGGTCCCGCTTCTGCTCCCTCCCCCAAACCGGCAGCGGCAGCCGCCGCAGCCCCATTGGATTGTCTCCAAGCCGCGGCTATTTCTATGAGTTGGTCCGTTAAAGGGTCGGGAAGGCGAGGCCAGTGAGGGTTGCCAGATGCAGCGAGTATTGGAAACAAGGTATAAGGTCCCATTGGGTCGGTGCCGAGGGGATATTGTGGAGGGGCAGATGCTGCAGCTGGAAGTGCATCTATCAGCTTTTCACTACCTTCGGTCTGATTTTCCTTTTTATTCTTTACTTTGTGGGGTTGGTGGCGTTTCGCCACCTCCATCCATTTACTAAAACAACCCATCATATAGTCGAAATCCCAGTTGGGATCTCCAGCCCTATTAGCTACCCCATCCAACCAGGCCTGGATAAGGGATATTTTAAATCTTCCCCCATACGACCATTCTCCCCGCGTCCACCCGTTCAGGTCGCTGCTAAAAGGCACCGCATACCGATCATCGCCCGTTTCTCGTATTACAACGTCGGCTGGCGACCACGGAGGGACCAGCGGATCTCCTACCTGCTGAGGAGCTTTGGTTACCATTATCCCTCTTTTTTCCGTTTTCTTAGCCATCTTTAAGGGTCCCGCTTTCAGTTCCGGTTTCGGTTTGTTCTTAGTACTTTTAGAGGCAGGGGGAGTGGCAGAGCCCGCTCTGCTGCTGAGACCTCCCATTTATCTGAAAAGGAAACACAGTTAGCAACGCGGGGCGTTTCCTACCCTATGCGCTCACCGGTGTTTAAGAATTCCTTAAAAAGTCCTCCGATTCTTTGGGTCACTTTAGTCTCTTTGGTCGGTAGCTACCCTTTACTCGCCGTCCCCTTCTCAGCTGGGACTCTGATTCACTGCAATCCCCTTTCAGCTAGGATGCAGTTCGCACTCTCCCTAACTTGGGAGAGGTATTCCTCTCTTTTTACCGTGAGGGTTATTTTTTAGAGAAGAAACGGCCCAGGATTTCAGTCACCTCTTCAACCTAAGAGGTTACTGGACTTCAGTCGGATCCCATCCTCGTCGCCAATTTGTCCCGGAAATCGGAGTGAACACTCAGACCCAGGAGCTTTGTCTCGGAAGCCTTTATTTAATCGTGATATCACGGAGAGCCCAGCAGCATACAAGGTAGCTAGCTGACACTCTGAGGAAGCATCAGAGTACACAGGTAGTTATAGTAAAAGTCGTACATATCAAAGAGCTTGAAGGTGATAAAACTGCCTAACCTTCAATAATCAATTACATTAAGAATCATTATCTTTGGCATGCAACACACAATTAGTCTATTCTAGTTTATGACTATATAGGATATTGAGGGAAGCCCATCTGGTGATAAAAGGTAAGACAGAAAATAAATAACCATGCTTGACCTTATCTTTAGTGCTAGGGGGTGAACACTCTAGAGAACAGAGGACCATTGCTTCATCCTGTCTCTTTGTGTTGGGGGCAGACATCCTTGCCTTGTCTCAAGGATTCTAGGAAGCTTGTTTATGAAACTCCTTTTCTCCTTTCCTGCTCAATTAACTGGCAGCTGCAGGTACGCCTGCTAGAACAAAAGAGGGAACTGTGCTGTAGTATTCCACTATGGTTTTAACCGTTTAACCCTTAGTTGTCCTGTAGATGTATTTTATTCTTCCACAAACTCTGAGAAGCAGCTCATTGTGCAACTGTCCGATATTTGGAGGGTCCCTGGATTCATGAACAATGTTCTGAAAATTCCCCCTATGTACTATTTGGCCCAGAATAGACGTTGTAGGAAATTTGTGACGTTTGTCTATTTTACATTTGTCGAGTTATCGTGATCGAGCTGGTGATGTTTCGGGTGTTCTCTTGTTGATCAGAACAACTGTTCCAATGAACACCAGGGTGAGAGAACCTGGCACCACAATTCATCCTTTCAAACTCTGCAACGCTAACAGGGGCTGTTCATTATTTTTATTATTATTTATTATTATTATTATCACAACTTACAATTCACCATTGAGTACAGTATACTGTGAAAAGGAGTTCAATTTGACATTATATTATAAATGAGCATTTTTAGTAGGATATTATTTTATCCAGAATGCTTAAACGTTGTTACAAGCATTTTGCTAACATGGGTTATTTCAGGGCACAAACTTCATGTCCTCCTGTAAAGGTCAATGTGTTTTCCGCTGTAATTTGCCTAACTTTACGCAGAGTTTCACAAGGTACTGCATTCCGCTCTTCAGCTCCTCCCTAAACTTCGCCTGTGTCAGCACATAAGTGAATGTATTTGTGCAGCAACTGAGGATCCAAAGCATGGATCCAACTGACTCAAGCTCATTTGCGCCAGTATTCGATGTGATTGTTACAGGCAGAGAGATAATATATATAACCGGAGTTGTCCAGAGCAATATAAACTGCTGGTTATACTGAAGAGTAAAATAATGGACGTTCTTTGGCTTTCTATTTCAAAGTCCTTGTGATGTTCTCCATTGCTGCAAACGCGGAGACCCCTGCGAACTTTACTGGCCACCAAATTACGTCTAGCCATCAAAACATTTAGCAACAAAATGAGAATGAATAGAACACATGGGGTCAAGGTAATGGTAAACAAGTCAAATGCGGCCCATTCAGCAGAAATGAAAAATATCTGTTTTAGGACAGAACCACGATTTACATTGTCCATTATATACGCAGTTTCATACGCAAGGTACCAGGGAATGTTTATCAAACAACTCAACACACTCACCACTGATATGACGCTAGTCTTCATACAATGTGATTCTCAGCACTTGAATTTCAGGAATGACTGAAGGAACTGGATGATGCAGAGGCTATGGGTCCTTTTAGATAATCCCAATAGTACGGGAGATCAGTGCTCCTGAATAAGCCTTCCTATCGAAGCTGGTATGGTGCATCTAAAGTACTGGCATATACGCGAAAATGTGAGCATTTTCACAGGAATGCTTATCCACAAAAAAAACACGACAAATCCAACCAATCTAATGACAGCCCCATCTGCCTACACTTCATCGTGTTCAAAGCGATGAAAAGTATCATAAACAATGCTTTCAATCGCCAAGTACCTGGCAGGAAACTACTCACTGAAGCTCACTTCTTGTTCTGTGCGAGCTCCAACTCTCGGTTCGGCCTTGGTCCAAACATGGTCAAAAGTGCTGTACTCATAAGGTGAGGAGAGAGGGGCTGTACTTTAAAACAGCACAACATTTGTCACACTATGGTATCAAGGAGGGCTCTGAGAATTGTATTCATTAAGAATAATGGGCAACTTCCCAACTGCTTGGAGTTAAAGCAAGCAAAAAGGTTTTTTTTTTGTTTTGTTTTGCAGGTGAACCATCTCAGCCCCAGGACATAACTGGACGAGAGCCTGACGTCAGTGTCCTGAGCCCAACCATGTAAAGCTGCTGCATCAATGAACCTCTCTCCATTTTAAACACGGAAGGAGTTTTGGTGTGGTGCTGAGGGGGTGGGCTTGTGGGAGGGGTTGTATCCGCTGATAAGTGCTCAATGTTCAGCACCTTTCGCGACACGACAGATGCGATGAAATCCATGCCCATGTGCATCAAGACATGTCCGATAGCCAGACTTGTGCTGAAAAATGACAAGTAATATTCGCCCGATAAAATTGACAGGCAATGGCCACCTGAACCAAAAGAACACCCAAAAAAATACCCTTGACATTTAATGGCATTACCATCGCTGAAGCCCCCATTTTCAACATCCTGGAACAAACCATTGAGAAGAAACTGTGACTAGAAGGACAGTTCAGAATATGAAAATGCTGTGGTGAGCAACGCACCCCCTGACTCAGGAAAACCTTTCTTCCATCTAAAATGCGCAAATCAGGAGTGTGATGGGATCCTCTACACCTGTCCAGATGATTTACGCTCCAATGGGATTCACATTGAATTAATCCAGGACAATGCAGACTGCTAGATTTGCACTCATTCCGTAAACTTAATGATTTAATGTTTATCCTTATCTGAATAATTCCACTTACTACTTTTAAAGTCCATTTGTATGACCAGCAAACATCTGAGTGAAATAATCTTATCTAAAAGGTAAATTATCCATCCAATTTTTCGATATCGCTCAATTGCATCACTGCTTTCCTAAATACCATTTTGCAACACTTTCAGTGTCCTTCATTTTTCATAGCCTCGAGAACACGTGGTACTTAAATAAAATCTCATGCAATCATGTAATACATGGGCAATGAATATCCCCTCCTGCTGACCACCTCCCGTTACCCTCGGCGGAAGAATCAATGATCATCACTGCCCGAAGTCTTGGGGAGCGAGACGAAAAACAAAGTGTTTTACGTCGGGGTCCTCTATGTCTGTGAGGAAGAGAGCATCGGTAGCACGACTAATGGCCGAGCTGGCCGAGTCGTAAAGATAACTGCTAGACTGGGTCTTTGGCAGGTGATCATGGAAACAAACGGGTGCAAAACTCTAAGTGAATTCGCTCCAACAAACTACCCACCACAGGTGCATCTGTCCATTAAAGGATTGATAGGAATTGACCACCGCACAGCCCTTGTGCAGACAAATTCCGGCTTCACATTGGGGCTTCCCTCTATCGTTTTGTGTGAGACAACTATTGCACGAAATGGGGTAGATTTCACCTTGATCAACAACTCTAAAGTGCGCATTCACGAGGCACTGTGGACCATCAGCTTTAGCTGATATCTGCAGAAGCATAATTTGTAACCCCAAGCCCAGCGAATCCCCAACTCTGCATTTTCCATGTGGGGTGTTTATGGTGATGTTTGTGGTGCCGGTCAAGCATTCTACTTTGCTCCTTTGGTGCAGATTTCATTAGTTGTTACTGTTGCTCTGCGACAAGGAATGTTCAACAGATTACTTCTTGGATTACTGGGACTTAGCTGGGATTGCCCTATGTGGAGACATTGACGAGACTAACCCTCTGCTTTCTGGAGAATTGGCAAATGAGAAGTCATCTCACTGAAGCATTCACCGTTCTTATAAGCTTCGCTTGTGTAGATCTTGAATGGCTGTTTCCCCAGGTGTGTGTGTCTTAAACCAGGGAAAGCAAAATCAGAATAAGAGGTCTGCATTTAGAACTGAGATGAGGAAGAATTTCATCACTCAGGGTGGGGCAAATGTTCGAAATTATGTACTGCAACCTCGGCAGATGGTCAGTTATTCAATATGTTGAAGGTGCCGATGAAGCGATTTCTCAATATTAAATGCATCCTATGACATGAGATAGTGTATGGAATGTCGTGTAGGCATAATTTCAGCCATGATATACTTGAGTAGTGGAACACCCTCGTGGGGCCAAATGGTCAACTTCTACTCGTACTTCCTGTGCTACGATGTCCCTCTGTCAGCGCCACCATGTTACGTGACAATATGTGTTTTCCAAATCCGCAGGGGAGTACGACAATGCTTAATATCAATCCACTCCAATCCTCAATGTAAATCAGTTACATTTGGAAGCAGGGTTTTCAACAGCAAGAAGTAAATGGCTAGTAATTGAAATGAGCAGAATAATGAGAAGCAGATAACTACTCGCAGTGCATAGGTGTTCCGAAATCGGACCACCTATGTCTCAGTTAGCAATCTGCGTGCTGAGATAGATGTTTGATAATTTACATCCGGCGTTGGTACTTGAGAGCAAAATTCTCGGCTAATGCTCCATTGCCGTAGTGAAGTAGTTCTGCACTATCGGATGTAGTGAATTTCAGAACAGATGTCAAATCAATTCACATGGTAAATGCCAAAGGTTCCATGACCCTATTTTGAAGAACGTCATTGTCATAGCCCCTTGCGTCCTGACCACTATTTAAACCTCTGCTAAAGCCCACAGAAAGGATCATCTGGTCATTGTCAACTTGCTGCTTGTGGAAGCTTCCCGACCAAAAATTGCCTGTCCCCTTTTGCGTTACTTCAGTGACTACACTTCATGTAAATTCATTAAGGTGGTCGATAAATGTGACTGTAGAAATGCATGGATTTCAATAGGCAAGTGACAAAGGCATCGGAATGTCTTCAGCACACACGGCGATCTGTTTCAGCCAGACTTCCAGATATCCTCTCTGCAGAGAGAGTTGTTAAATTATCGCTGTGGTAATGAGTATGTGATTTGGCAGGGATTCCGTTACTTTCAATATTGGGAAATGAATGAAAACCATTAGCAAAGGCTTCAAATATTTCAAGCAGAATTTTGGAGAATGCGAATTTGCCTCTCCACAGATTTTAACAGATTGTGTTTTCTACAAGTTTAAACTGGGTTTGCACTTGATTATGATAATTATAGCAGAGCCCACCCTGTTACATGACATTACGTAAAGCCAGAATAAGGTGTCAGCAGTGGATACCACCGAGTGAAAGATACAGTAACAGGAAGAAACCTGTTAACTTTATGGTTAAACATACATCCCTGCTTTGATGACTCCCCAACAGTAAAGAAACGATTCCATGTTACTGGAACCGGCATTTGAGAAGAACTTCAACATCCGATTATACGGGTAATGATTGTATTTAGGCTCTTACCAGGAACACTAATGGCGGCGAGAATAGGATAGTAAATGAGTTCAATCTGGCGAAATATCACTTCTCCCATCTTTATGAGGAGATGTCTTTCCTGCTGAGATGGATGCACAAGATAAAAATGAACGTGTGAGCTGTAACGTAGAAATCCTCTTCTTCTTTAAATTCATTTCAGGAAAATAAGAGAAACACGTTAAAATCACAGAAGATTCGGAAGGAGATGCCACATTAATTAATCCGGAGCACCAGGGTAAAACTGGCACGACAGCATTCGTAGCAGGGAACAGAGAAAAGCTGTTACCTTTGGCTAACATGAAGCTCTTCAGTTAACTAATCAAACCCACGACGCTACGATATAGAAAGACAAAGGCAACATGAACATGGGAAAGCCAGTAGCTGAACGTTCCTCTCCCAGCCACTCATCGCCCTGGTTCAGAAATACTTAGAAAAGAATCGTAGCTGCGCCGGCGGTGTGGGCATTAATAATTGAGGCCCTATGCAGCCCGTGCAAAGATATCAGGAACATTGTAGCTGCTCGAAAAGACGGATCACGTATGCTTTGCGGTAAGAGCAATTAAAGATTGGCAATAATTGCTTTTCTTGCCGGCTATGCCACTCATGCCATCACCGAATCTGTCTCGTTTTTAATGTTAATTTATTCAAGTACAGCGGTTGAAGTCTGCTTCTGTGCTATAGCCCGTCTATGGTTGCATTCTACGAACGGCATTTAAGTTAAGTAAATATAAGAATATGCGACGAGAAGAATTGCATTACATTTTTTCACATTCAATATGTGTAGATATACGAAGAAGGAAGTTAATGGTAGGGCCATGTGTGATCAGACGTTTCTTGGCTGGGAATACTTGCTGATAACTGTTTGAAGCGTCACTCGCTATATTGATGAGTGGATATCAAGTTAAACATATAAAAACATTCGAGAATTATGATAACAGCCATTTGGTGGCTGTGTGTGTGAAAGGACCAGGTAACATGCAACAGAGAGTGTGGTGAATCAACATGTATGGAGGCGGTAGCCCCATTATTCGGGAAAAATTAAGCATGAGCTATTTGCTCTTTCAAATGAATCATAGGAAAATCGAATTTAAAAGTTTTGAATCTAAGTTATAGAACCGTCTCTCAGCCCGGTGGATCATGGGGATGAGTGATTAATTGCGCCAATGCCTGTCCTTTCACAAAACACATGATGACCAGTCCCTCCTGGTTTTAATCATGTCAGGTATGTGGAACTCTGAGAAGCAGCTCATTGTGCCACTGTCAGATAATTGGAGGGTGACAGACTTCATGAAACATGTTCTGAAAATTCCCTCAATGTACTATTTGGCCCAGAATAGAGGTTGTAGGAAATTTGTGACGTTTGCCTGTGTTACATTTCTCGAGTTATCTTGATCCAGCTCGTGATGTTTGGGGTGTTCTCTTGTTGATCAGAACAACTGTTCCAATGAACACCAGGCAGTCAGAAACTGGCATAACAATTCATCCTTTCAAATTCGGCAACACTAACAGGGGCTGTTCAATAGTTTTATTATTATTTATTATTATTATCACAACTTACAAATCAACATTGACAATAGTATACTGTGAAAAGGAGTTCAATTTGACGTTAAATTATAAATGAGCATTTTTAGTAAGATATTATTTTATCCAGTGTGCTTAAACGTTGTTACAAACATTTTGCTGACATGAGTTCTTTCAGGGCACAAAGTTTATATCCTCCCCTAAAGGTCAATGTGTTTTCAGCTGTACTTTGCCTAATTTTACGCACAGTTTCACAAGGTACTGCATTCCGTTCTTCAGCTCCTCCCTAAACTTAGCCTGTGTCAGCACATAAATGAATGTATTTGTGCAGCAACTGAGGACACCAAGCATGAATGCAACTGACTCAAGCACATTTGTGCCATAATTCGACGTGATTGTTACACGCAAAGAGATAAAATATATAACCGGAGTTGTCCAGAGCAATATAAAGCTGCCGGTTATACTGAAGAGTAAAATAATGGACTTTCTTCGGCTTTCAATTTCAGAGTCCTTCTGATGTTCTCCATTTCTGCAACCGCGGAGACGCCTGCGAACTTTACTGGCCGCCAAAATACGTCTAGCCGTCAAAACATTTATCAACAATATTAGAATGAATGGAACACATGGGGTCAAGGTAAGTGTAAACAAGTCAAATGCAGCCCATTCAGCAGAAATGAAAAATGTCTGTTTTAGGACACAACCACGATATACACTGTCCATTATATACGCAGGTTCATACACAAAGTACCAGGGAATGTTTATCAAACAACTCAACACACTCACCACTGATATGACAGCTATTGCTGTTGTACCCGTGCAATATTTTTTTCGCAGATTCTTACAACATATGACCACAAAACGATCGAAGGTGAATACCACTGTTAACCAGACAGAGGCTGATGTGACTACATTAAAAAGTGCCACAGTTAGTTGGCACACCGTGCTCATGGTCAAGAATGAAACAGGGAAATACATATTCAGCGTATCCTTCAGCATGACTTCAGCACAAACAACCAGGAGATCTGCCGCAGCCATGGCGATCATATAATGGGTAATGCATTTGGAGAGGCCACACTTTCCTCGGGAAAGAATCACAATCGCAACAACATTAACTGTAAGAGAGGGATAGAGAGAGCAGGAGATTGACTACCCAGATGACATGATTAATTTTCTTCCTGTTGCAGCAAAGGATTGTGCACTTAACCCAAATATGCAAAGTCTGCATTTCATGATGAGCATGTTCTAAATGTAAACTGCACCCAGTGAAAGTGCATAGGGAAGAGAAACATCAGTTGATAATTCGTCCTTTGAAAGGAACATCTTCAAGGTAAACTGGACAACTATTGCACAATAACGATTGAGATTGCTGAGGTCTGACCTGGACAATTTGAAAGCACACAAACGGCTGGGAATGGTGAATATTGAAAGGTAAATGAGAGGTGTAAAGAGACAATTCATGTTTGTTGTTACAATGTGCAGTGGAAAATGAACGCGCAAAATAGAATCTGGGCCAAGTTGAGTTATACTCTGGAAGTGTTAGTGTTGCAATACGTGCTGGGTGGCCTGTCAATGAGATAAGTACTGCGTAGGGTTACTGTGCAACAGGACTTACAGCTTGAAGGGAAAATATTTCCCGGGGGCACGAACATTATCTGAACGCTTTTGAGGGTAAAGATGGAATGGTAATAACATAGGGCCAAAGAATGGTCACTGAGCTACATAAAATACCAGCATAAAAAAGGCCGAATGCTAGTTTACACAGGAGTTAACACAGAGGCGGTACAATGTCAATCAGTACAAGGTGACAATCTTATGCAGGTTCCCAGGGAGAAGTGTTATTCGTGGATGAGAGCTGATCAGTCATGCGTTTTAAGTCAGACTGAGCAATGTGAGATTGATATGCTGGCTGGGCATTGTGCAGGATTATTTCAGGTGAATGCATCGCTAATTCATTGCAGAAAGCGTGAAGCAACATTGCCATGCAGAATCGCTGCAGTCAGTGCTCATCAAGAGGACAGTTTAATGTGGACTGGGAACGGTGACATTGCTATCAGATTGAGTGGGAAATATGTATTGGCCATAGGGGCACATTTCTTGCAAAGCATAATGAATGAGCAATTCGAAGATGTTATTCTAGGTGAGGTCATAACTAGCGTTTTGCTTACGAGTAGACAGGACAGAGTTCCCATTAATTGATCGGCTGCAGAACAAGTCACTTTGTTGGCGAAAGGGCAAAGGGGAATCGCTTGCGTCAAAAGCACAGCATCCGTGCAAAGTGATTTGAAATGTGAAGCTGAAAATTGATTTTTGCTGGGCACCAAGTGCAGAAGATCGTGATAAAGATTGACCGTGATGGGCACATCGATTTAAGTCTGGAGACTAATATATGTTCAGAAAAGGGAAATTACGAATTGTCGATTACCTGACGATAAAGACCTAACTCCTAACACACCCATGTTTAAATTAATATCCTCTACAGGTTATGTAATTTCAGATTAGCCTGGCTCATAAAACCCATGAATTTTAGCATTATTTGGTAAAATGCATATTTCTTTCTTTGAAAATGCAGGAACATTTTTATTGAATTAGCTATTTTAGTAAATTAGTTATTCAATGCTGCATTATTATACAGAAGATTAACTTAAAACATTTATAGTGATTACTGATCAAATGAAATGATCTAGAGAAGTCAAGAGAAATTGACGTGAGCCTCAGATAATCACGGTTGCATCATGATTTATTTCGCTTACTTAGTAAATGTCCATTTGAATTTTGAAGAATAGATTTTCTAAGTGAATCTCACTGAACTAATTTGTAACTGCGAGATATGTAATAACTTGTTACGCACGTTTATTAAATTATTATCTGAATTTCTAAGCATTTAAATAACTCTAACCTGAATTATCATCAAAGGTATGTCATCGGCTCGCTGCCGAAATTTTGTTTGTGGTTCTGGTGGCAATGGTGTAGGATAGGATGCCATGGCTCTGGCAAAGGTGCAGAATAGCTTTCCGATTGAAATCTCCGATTAGATTCGGGAGGCAGAGATTAGGGATTGAAAAATGCATATTCCCAAAATAATGGTATGAGTAGATAGAGAGTTAATTCATGTACCAACTGTTTTCAAGGCTATGCAACATGGTGTAGACTGAACGTAGAGTTTTCGCAAACTTGAACTCAGGGAAACAACAATGCATTGAACGTCTATAAACGGGGTGTGAATTACTATTTTGAATCATATTATTTCAATAAGTTGTTGGGTAATGCTTTAGATGTACTTTGAATGAAGTAAGGCGAATTAATCGGATAAATATAAACAGCTTTTTACATTTTTGGATCAGATTGCAAGCTGGCAAGCTTTCACCACACACACAGAAAAACATACCTATTTCTGTTACATACACAGACAAGTTGGCAGCGTCCGATTCACAATTCTCTAACTCGAATGCAGACATCAAACATGGATTGACTTAATGGAGCTGTCAAAGATAATCTCCAACAGCTTTCAAAACCCCAGGCAATGGATACAAATTAAAGTGTGAGTTTCTGTTGACTTTTTAGGCTGCACTGGAAAGGGTGGAAGCTTTAGAATTCAAAGCTATTTTTACACAATTGCAGCTTAAAATAAATGTCAAAAATGACAATTGACCTTTATTTCCCTGTTATTGTTTGAGCATACCTAATATTTATATTCCTACAATGACTTGCATTTAAACTGAGAGATATAATTTTCCGTGCGCTATTGTGATTTATACAAAGACTGTTAGCCAAATAATCAGCACTTGAAACTGTACTGGCCAGCACTGTAAATAAGGAAACAGCTTAAAAAGACAGTAATTTAAACAATTATATAATGAATCAGCCAATGTTTGAAAAAAGTAATTATCAAAACAATTTCCCAATAAATTGTCAGTATATTTCCAGAATATTCCTCCGAATTAAACGTTGAAATGCCCCAGGAATGAACCTTCCATTTATCTATCGAATGAAATAGTTACCTATCCAAACCATTATCCACTATTTAGCTAGCAAATTATGTATACAGTTATCCAATATATTATCAAATTTATTCCCTGCTAAATAAACTAGAGAAATGAACACTTATATATGCTACAGGATGACCCATTGCTCTGTGCAAATGCAATCTGCTTCTGACCTGTTATTAATTTGCTGTTTGGGAAGAGTAACATGGACCAGGTGTGCAGTGCACTTTGGTTTCTGTGCCTCTTGGTGTAGTTAATACAAGCACCCGAGTCCGAAGAACGACAGAGCGATGGAGTTACCTCCACTGTCCCAATTCCATATCACTTTAACAACAATGTTCTATTCGGAATGTAATTACAAAATAACAATTTTCTATGCCATCTATTCAATACAAAACAGGTACTTAAGGGCTAATTCATTTCAGTCAACTTGTGAATGTTGTGGCGAACGCACCACCGAGTGTGATCCACTGAATCGTGTTCGTGGTTATGATCCATTGCTGCATGCTCCATAGCTGCAGTTACATTACAGAAGTGACACAAATCCTCCGGCGCAGGTTCAAAACGCTCATCGTTATTTAAGATCATAAATCGACTTTACAATAAGTAGACAGCGGCCTGAATTTTACGGATTTAGGCAGCGAGAGATTGAAGAAATGGAAAATTAGGCATCTTCCTACTCACCCTCCCTTAGTCCAAATCCCGCTCCACAATTCATTAAATTCCTAACAGGGAGGAGGCTATAAGTGAAGCAAATTGGGGTCCGCGTCCAATCGGCAGTGAAAGCCTGAACATCGTGCGGCACTGTGTAATGCTGTGAACAGAAAGTCGATATGGCTACAAGCTCAAGACCACCTGCTCTCAGGAACGGTTTTTCCAAAAATATTTTTCATTGAAAGCTCAGACAAGAAATAAAAAAGTGAAAAGTAAACATGAAGGCGCTGCCACCTTCCCCAGCACAATCTGTTGCTACATTTAATCATGGTCCCGGAGGCACAACCTCACTTCCGCGCGATTGTCGACTGATGGTCGCTGCCCAGAAACATTTTTTTTCTCTTGTCTGGGCCATGGCAAGTGCAAAGCACGAATCAAGAACACATAATATTGTGTCGTTCACAAACTCAATAACTTGCTAATTAGTAACTTGTAAAAGGTGGGCCCGCCCGTTCTCCATCTGCAACTGGGAGATTCGTGAACGTGACGTCATTATACGCGATGCACATCATTGATCTTCGTGCGGATTCGGCATTTTTGTGGGGGGTGGGGGGTGGGGAGTGGGTGTTTCGGGGGGGAGGGGGCGGGGGGGGTTGCGATTTGCGGACGAAAATTCCACCCAATCCTTTTGGTTAAAGATTTGGATGTTCAGAAGTGAATTCAAAATATACGTTCACAGTTAGGGGCCGCTATTCTCCGAATTAATTTACATTTAAACATACATTTTGTAGTTAATCTTTATAGAGTTGGATGAAAAGAGACAGCCAGGGCCGTATTTTCTATAGAAAAAGGACATCAATATTCATAGATTCGTCATCATGCAACGTTTTCTTTTCTTTGGATATATTGACAAGATTAGCACTTTTATTTCCGTTTTCACTAATTCTTCCTGAAAATAAGGGTTTTCTAGTGTTGCAGTCCATGTGAAGCGGGTGCAGACACAATGCTATGAGAGATGGATTTCCAGGTTTTTGATCCAGTGACAGTCAGGGAACGGTGATCTATCTCCAGGTCAGCTTGGTGTGTGACTTGGAAAGGATTTTGTAATTAAGAGTGTTCCCATGCCTCTTCTGCTCTTGTCCATCCAGGCTTTCGAGGTCAAGTGCACAAACGAAGGAACTTTGCCGACATCTGTCATATATCCACAGCAGCAGCGATCATACCTAACAACACGGCTTAACCTGGTGAAATGTAAGACAGGGCTACTTGCCAGCAAAACAGCGTATTCAGCATGAGAAAGACAGGGCTCATTGATTCCCCCTACCAAATAACGATAGCTCAGCTCTGAAGTCCTGTCACATTCGCGTTGAATGGTGGTGGAAAGTTCTGCTACTCGCAGAAAAACCGCACTCCACCAATACCCCCATTGGTAATGAATGTGGTGCGCAGCGCACCAGTGCATATACGTGGCTGAAGAATTTGCAGCCACATTCACCCTGAAGTGACAATTTGATTCTCAGCAATTGAATTTAAGTAATTACTGAAGGAACTGGATGATGCAGAAACTATGGGACCTTTTAGATAATGCCAGTAGTACGGGAGGTCAGTGCTCCTGAATAAGCCTTCCCATCGAAGCTGGTATGGTGCATATAAAATAATGCCATCTACGCGAAAATGTGAGCATTTTCACAGGTATGCCTATGCACAAAAAACACCACAAATCCAACCAATCTAATTACAGACCCATCTACCTACATTTCATCATGATCAAAGTGATGAAAATTATCATGGCCAATGCTTTCAATCACCAAGTACTCGGCAGCAAACTGCTCACTGACGCTGACTTTTTGAATCGCGCGAGCTCCAGCTCTCGGTTGGCCTCGGTCCAAAAATGGTCAAATGTGCTGTACTCAGAATGTGAGGAGACAGGGGCTGTGTATTAGATCAAGACAACACTTGTCAAACAATGTATCAAGGAGGGCTATGAGTATTGTAGT
The DNA here is from genome assembly GCF_964194155.1 of Cetorhinus maximus. NCBI lineage: Eukaryota > Metazoa > Chordata > Chondrichthyes > Lamniformes > Cetorhinidae > Cetorhinus > Cetorhinus maximus. Next base: position 276,134 of record NW_027596172.1, on the reverse strand, counting down.
CAATAAGAAAAGGGACAACTTCCCCACTGCTTGGAGTCTTACCAAGCAAAAAAGTATATTTTTTTACTTTTCTTTTTTTTTTGTTTTGCAGGTGAATCATCTCAGCCCCATGATATAACTGGACGAGAGCCTGCGGGCAGTGTCCTGAGCCCAACCATCTTAAGCTGCTGCTTCAATGAACTTCTCTCCATTTTAAACACAGAAGCAGGTTTGGTGTGGTGCGGAGGGAGTGTGGAAGTGGGGGTGGGTTGTATCCGCTGATCGTTGCTCAAAGTTCAGCACCATTCGCGACTCAACAGATGCTGATGAAATCCATGTCCATGTGCATCAAGACAGGTGCATGCAATAGCCAGGGTTGTGCTGAAAAATGACAAGTAATATTCGCACCACAAAATTGACAGGCAATGTCCACCTGAACCAAAAGAATATCCAACAAAATACCCTTGACATTTAATGGCATTACCATAACTTCAGGCCCCATTTTCAACATCCTGGGACAAACCATTGACAAGAAACTGTGACTAGAAGGGCAGGTCAGAATCTGAGAATGCTGTGGTGAGCAATGCACCCCCTGACTCTTCAAAACCTTTCCTCCATCTAAAATGCACAAATCAGGAGTGTGATATGATACGCTACACTTGTCTAAATGATTTACACTCCAATAGAATTCAAGGACATTGACTTAATCCATGACAAAGCAGACTGCTAGATTTGCAATCATTCCGTAAATTAATGATCCAAGATGTTTATCCTTATCTGAATAATTCCTCTTACTGCTTTTGAAGTTCATATGAATCATCAGCAAACATCTGAGTGAAAAAATCTTATGTAAAAGTTGAATTATCCATCCAATGTCTCGTTATCGCTCAACTCCATTACTGCTTTCCTGAATACCATTTTGCAACACTTTCAGTGTGCACCATTTTTCATAGACTTGAGAGCACGTGGTACTTAAATGAAATCTCATGACATCACGTAATACATGGGCAATGATTATCTCCTCCAGGTGACAACCTCGCGTTCCCCTCAGCGGATGAAGCAATAATCATTAATGGCCGACGTTTTGCGGAGTGACAAGAAATTAAGCTGCTTTACGTCGGGGACCTCGATATCTGTGAGCAAGAGAGGACCGGTAGCTCCACTAATGGCCGAACTGGCAGAGTCCTAAAGATGAATGCTAGACTGGGTCTTTGGCAGATGGTCAGGGAAACAACCAGGTGCAAAAACCTAATTGAATTCGCTCCACCAACCTACTCACCACATGTGCATCTGTCCATTCAATGACTGATAGCATTGACCAGAGAACGGTCCTCTTGCAGACGAATTCCGCCTTCACATTGGGGCTTCCTTCCCTCATATTGTGTGAGACAACTATTGTGCGAAATGGGGTAGATTTCACCTTGATCAATAACTCAAAAGTGCGCATTCACGAGGCACTGTGGTCCATCAGCTGAAGCTGATTTGTGCACAACCATAATTTGTAACCCCAATCCTAGTGTATCCCCATCTCTGTAATTTTCGTGTGGAGAGTTTATGGTGATGTTTGTGGTGCCGGTCAAGCATTCTACTTTGCTCCTTTGTTGTAGATTTCATTAGGTGTTGTTTTAGCTCTGCGACAAGGAATGTTCAACAGATTACTTCTTGGATTAATGGGATTTAGCTGGGTTTGTCCTATGTGGAGACATTGACGAGACTCATCGTCTGCTTTCTGGAGCATTGGAAAATGAGAATTGATCTCACTGAAGCATTCACCGTTCTTATAATTGCGGTTGTGTAGACATTTGATGGATTATTAACCTGGCGGGTCTGTCTAAAACCAGGAAAAACAATATCAGAATAAGAGGTCTGCATTTAGAACTGATGTGAGGAAGAATTTCATCACTCAGGGATGGGTAAATGTTCGAAATTATGTACTGCACGCTCGGCAGGTGGGCAGTCATTGAATATGTTGAAAGTGTCTATGAACCGATTTCTCAATACTGAATGCATCCAAAGATATGAGATAGTGTATGGAATGTCGTGGAGGCATAATTTCAGCCATGATATACTTGAGTAGTGGGGCACCATCGTGCGGCCGAATTGTCAACTTCTACCCATATTTTCTATGCTCTTATGTCCCTCTGTCAGCGCCACTATGTAACGTGACAATATGATTTTCCCAAAGCCAAAGGGGAGTCCGACAATGCTTATTATCAATCCACTCCAATTCTCAATGTAAATCAGTTAGATTTGGAAGCAGGATTTACAACAGCAAGAAGTGGAGGGCTAGAAATTGAAATGAGCAGAATAATGAGGACTAGATAACTACTCGGGGAGCATAGGTGTTCCGAAATCGGACCACTTATGTCTCAGTTAGCAATCTGCGTGCTGCGATAGATGTTCGACTACTTACGTCCGGTGTCAGCACTTGAGAAAAAAATTCTCGGCGAATGCTCCATTGCCGTGGAGAAGTAGTTCTGCACTATCGGATGTAATAACTTTCAGAACAGATGTCAAATCGATTCACAGGGTAAACGTCAAAGAATCCATGCCACTATTTCGCCGAACAACATTGTCGTAGCCCCTTGCGTCCTGACCACTATTTAATCCTCTGCTAAAGGCCACAAAAAGGATCATCTGGTCATTGTCAACTTGCTGCTTGTTTAAGCTTCCTGAACAAACATTGCCTGCCACCTTTTGCGTTACTTCAGTGACTACACTTCATGTAAATTCATTACGGTGGTCGATAAATGAGGCTGTAGAAATGCATGTATTTCAATAGACAAGTGACAAAGTCATCGGAATGACTTCAGCACACACAGCCATCTGTTTCATCCAGACTTCCAGATATCCTCTCTGCATACAGATTTGTAAAAGCATCGCTGTGGTAATAAGTATGTGATTTGACAGGGATTCCGATCCTTTAAATATTGGAAAATGGATGAAAACCATTAGCAAAGGCTTCAAGCATTTCAAGCAGAATTTTGCAGAATGCGAATTTGCCTTTGCACAAATTTTCACAGATTGTGTTCAAACTCGGTTTGCACTTGATTATGATAATCATTGCAGAGCCTACCCGGTCACATGACATTCCGTAAAGCAAGAATAAGGTGTCAGGAGTGGATACCACGTAATGCAAGATAGAGCAACAGGAAGAAATCTGTTAGCGTTATGGTTAAACATACATCCCTGCTTTGATAACTCCCCAACAGTAAAGAAACGATCCCATGTTATCGGAACCGGCGTTTGAGAAGGACTTCAACATTCATTTATACGTGTATTGATTGCATTTAGGCTCTTACCAGGAACACCAATAGCCGCGAGAATAGGATAGTAAATGGCTTCTATCTGGCGAAGTATCAGTTCTCCCATATTTATGAGGAGTTGTCTTTCCTGCAGAGATGGATGCACAATGTGAAATGAATTTGTGAGCTGAAAAGTAGAAATCATCTTCTTCTTTAAATTCATTTCATGAAAATGAGAGAAACACGTTAAAATCACAGGTCATTCAGAAGGTGATGCCACATTAATTAAGCTGGAGCAAAAGTGTAAAACTGGCACGACAGCATTTGTAGCAGGAAACAGAGAAAAGCTGTTACCTTTGGCTAAGATGAAGCCCTTTAGTTAACTAATGAAACCCACGGCCGCTACGATCTAGAAAGACAAAGGCAACATGACCATGGAACGTCACTCGCTGAACGTTCCGCTCCCAGCCACTCATCGCCCTGGTTCGGAAAAATATCGCCGTTCCTTCACCGTCTCTTTGTCAAATTAATGGAACTCCACAACCGCTAACAATAGCGTGGATGTATCTACACCACAAAGACCGCAGCAGCTCACCATCCACTTCACAAGGGGAATTAGAGATAGGAAATAATTGCTGGCCTTGCCAGCGTTGCCATCATCCATGAATGGAAAGAAGGACAGAAATTTATATTGTTAGTCCGAGAGCATGTTAATAAACGTACATCGGAAAACGAGAGCTTCGAGAATGGGTTTGTAAATGGCCCGTATCAGATGAAGTGCAGCAAATTATATCCTCGTTGAGAAGCGCTAACTCCTGTTGAAACAGATACACCGAGCCTTTTGGAAAACATGAAATGTGACTTTCAGAGAAACTGTTATATAGGCAGCAGATAAATCCCCATGAGCGCATTCATGTTCCCTAAAGAAATCAATTAGTTTTAGTCATTGAACAAACAGGTTACGTCAGTTGCTCGCATTGTGAAAGGAACCGTTTCAAATGGTAACGTCGAACATTGGAATGCTGTATGTGGTCAGTACAATTGAAGGGGTTGTATTTTAACGAGCAACGGGTACATCCCATAGTGAAATAGTCACGGCGGGAAATGACTGACCCACAGTGCGATGTTGGCAATCAAATCGTTACCAATTTAGATCAAAATGATTCGAGGAAACTCAATCGGCCTGAACCTACATAAGTAGTGGGGAAATTTGAGATGTTCTCCACTGTTTTGAGTTTCGGGACCCATTCTATATTTAAACAGGGCACATGGCTGATGTATGTCGTTGGGGGGAACTCAGAGCGAACTTTTACGCTGCCCAAACCTTTCCGTGGATTACTCTGGCAATGGTATTACGTTCAGTGACTTGACCTACACTCTGTGTCGTTGCACATAAATTTGCACCATTCTGCCTGGAAATTAAAAACGCAACCTTGTGACCTGGAAGGTTGGTATTGGTGGTGACCTGATGCTCAATAGAAAGTGTTGGAGAAGGCTTTTGTTTTCTGAACCGAAATATTTCAAATTAATGCGTTCAGGACAATCCGACCCCATAAACCAAGTGACGTGAAATGGGTTCACTCGAACCACTTTGCATCTTTGGACGAGGAATGCTGAGTGGCAGATGCAGGTATGGAAAGGCACCCCTTTCCCGAAAAATGTGCGCGACAATCGCCACATATATGCTGCATTTGTGCTGGATTTTGACTGGGGGCCAAGAGAGTCTTGCCAAAGAGCATTCCTCGTACACCGACCCCATAAACCCTCAGTAACGATTCCCCATGCCACGCAATCCTCCTGCTCACCCACTCACATACTCCATCCAGAGTGATGCTTGAACTGAATGAAAAACAATGTTTTGAATAAAATAATGGGATATCTAGAGTGGGTGGGTATTCCACGTTTAACAATTAACTCTTGGCCCTCAAATGTTGTCTGCAGACAATCATTAGCAGATGGATGCACTGATTATAATGAACGCGAATCGACGGCGCCTCTGGCTTTGGTGCGGGCTGGATTTCAAACAAGCACCAAAAACAGAATAGTTAAGGTCAGTAGGTCATTCGGCCCCTTGCCCTTTTTCTGCAACTCGGAAAGCTCATGTTTGATATGATCGTGTCCTCTGCCCCGCTATCCTGCCTGCTCTCCAACAATCAGCGTCGTACACCGGCCCCATCCGCCACCTCCCACACAATACACACTTACATCCTCATGACCCTCGTCTCCCTTATTGGTCAATAAACTATCCAACTCAGCCATGATTATGCGACAGCCCTGATCAGATGATCAGTGTCATTCGCTCTTTGGTGATGGCGTCATAATCAGAGCGATGCAAAGTGGTTCGAGTGAAACCATTTCACGTCACTTGGCTCGGCATTTTCAGGATTCACTCACTGACTTCTGCAAAGAAAACATGAATTTTGCCTCAGATTGAAGATCAAGGCTTGCCAGACAATGTTTTTTATATCTCTTCCATATCAGTGCGACACTTGCATAACCTTTCGTCCTCATAGAAAGCTAATGAAAACTTTCCAACTTCACTGTCCGTGAACCATTTCCAACAGTTGTTGGCAGGACAAAATCCGCAAAACCGATAATCTTGCAAAGTGCAGCATACCTGTCATGGAAAATATGTTCATTAGAGCCCCGGTTCCCTCCGTAGGTCATGCGGTTCATCTGGAAAATGCATACGTACCAAAACGGCACACTCGGTGAGCACGGGAAGCTCCACTACAGGATGTATGAAATCTCAAATCCAAATTCAGAGATTGCAAGCGGGAATCCAGTACTTGGGGTCCTGACACCATCTTGCTAAAAGCAACGTGGTGTGCCTGCGCCATATGAAGCATACACCCGGCGGACCGGTACGCTGGTACTAAAATATGGGATTCACAGGCCTTCTGCAGGCGAAAAGCCCTGTGGGGATGGAGAACTGGGGACCTGGGCAAGGCTCTCTTGGCCCCCAGTCAAAATCCAGCACAAATGCAGCAGATATGTGGCAGTTGTCGCGCACATTTTTCGGGAAAGGGGTGCCTTTCCATACCTGCATCTGCCACTCAGCATTCCTCGTCCAAAGGGCGGCCAAAGAGAAAGGTGTAAGGCTACTGTCCAGGTTTCCCTAAAGCACGGAGGCCTCAACACCAGGGAGCGGGAGTAGATTGCTGCCGGTCTCTCGACCTGGCACAACGCGGTCCATCAAATCGAAAAACACTTCGAGGCTCAGTGACTCAAAAGAGTGGTGGAAAGGCCGAGGCACAGCAAGGTGAAGTGGACCAACCAGGGCATTTTATTTCCTCTTGTTAGTGCAAAAAACGTGTCCCACGGTGGAAGAACATATAGGTCAAGAATTGGACTCCTCAGTCATCGAAAATCACACTGAGCCTGACGGACTTCATTCCAGGTACTGAGGGAATGTCACTGAAGTCAGTCAGATGAAATACACAATTTCAGGAAGGTAGGGCACTCCACCTTTTCAAGGGCAATTTGGATCGAGCAATAACTTATGGACCATCTAACCACATCCCCGCCACATGAAAGGGTATGTTTGAAAACCTGATTGTGAACAAAATAACAAACCTTCGGAACAACCAAATAGAGGAATCATCCAGTGATTTCAGCATTTCTGGAGAACAGAGTCAAGCACCTTAAGGACAAGGAAGCGCGGGTTAAGTTAGTTTATGCCGCTGAACATACATATTATGCAGAATTTGGCAATCGATTGTGTAAATGTAGACTTGATCTAATCTCACACGTGATATCACACTGACTTTTTTTTTTGCAGCGCGCTCACATGTCGAAGGGCCGGGAGATTTAATCATCAAGATAGTTAGACAGACAGCCCGACAGACACATAGACAAACACATAGATGCACAGATAGACAGACATTCAGATGGATAGATTGATTTGAAAAGATAGTTGTACACGAGAGAGAGAGAGCGAGACAGAGCGTGCGACAAATTCAGCGAGCGAGTGAATGAGCAAGAGATTGAGAGAGCGAGATGGATGGATGGATGGATGGATGGATGGATGGACGGATGGACGGACGGACGGACGGACGGACGGACGGACGGACGGACGGACGGACGGACGGACGGACGGTTAGATAGATAAATAGATAGATAGACAGACAGACAGACGGACAGACAGACAGACAGACAGACAGACAGACAGACAGACAGACAGACAGACAGACAGACAGACAGACAGACATACAGACAGACAGACAGACAGACAGACAGATAGATAGATAGATAGATAGATAGATAGATAGATAGATAGATAGATAGATAGATAGATAGATAGATAGATAGATAGATAGATAGATAGATAGATAGATAGACAGACAGACAGACAGACAGACAGACAGACAGACAGACAGACAGACAGACAGACAGACAGACAGACAGACAGTTAGATAGATAAATAGATAGATAGACAGGCAGACAGACGGACAGACAGACAGACAGACAGACAGACAGACAGACAGACAGACAGACAGACAGACAGACAGACAGACAGACAGACAGACAGACAGACAGACAGACAGATAGATAGATAGATAGATAGATAGATAGATAGATAGATAGATAGATAGACAGACAGACAGACAGACAGACAGACAGACAGACAGACAGACAGACAGACAGACAGACAGACAGACAGACAGTTAGATAGATAAATAGATAGATAGACAGACAAACAGACGGACAGACAGACAGACAGACAGACAGACAGACAGACAGACAGACAGACAGACAGACAGACAGACAGACAGACAGACAGACAGACAGACAGACAGACAGACAGATAGATAGATAGATAGATAGATAGATAGATAGATAGATAGATAGATAGATAGATAGATAGATAGATAGATAGATAGATAGATAGATAGATAGATAGATAGATAGATAGATAGATAGATAGATAGATAGATAGATAGATAGATAGATAGATAGATAGATAGATAGATAGATAGATAGATAGATAGATAGATAGATAGATAGATAGATAGATAAAAGCAAAAACTGCGGATGCTGGAAATCCAAAACAAAAACAAAAATACCTAGAAAAACTCAGTTGGTCTGACAGCATCTGTGGAGAGAAACACAGTAAACGTTTCGAGCTCGTATGACTCTTCAACCAAACTAAGTAAAAATAGTAAATAAGTGAAATATAAGCTGGTTTAAGGGAGGGGGGTTGGGGCAGGTAGGGATGGATAGAAAGTCAGTGATCACTGTCAAACGGACTCGCAACGTTAATTGTGTTCCTCTCCACAGATGCTCTCAGACCTGTTGTGTTTTTCCAGGTATTTCTGTTTTTTGTTTTAGTTACATAGATTGATAGATGGATAGATAGAACGATTTGAACATGAAGGGTCGAAATACAAGTGCTTCTTTCAACAAATATCCACTGTCGGATCATTGATAAAGGCAACTGTGAAGCAGAAAGACGAGATTGTGAAGTATAAAGAAACATTGAAACCCCATGCATTTACACATGCGAGATGCGAGTATTGCACCTGAATAAAACTGGGAATTTCGCCTGACAAATCCCCCTTAACATCGGATCTGATATGATGTCCATCACCCCGGTAGCTGCCATTCACTTCAGGTAGCAAATAACATAATTTGATAGATAACACTTTACACACGGCACTAACAAAAGCATCACTAATCTACCGGGAAGAGAAAAAAAAACTGGGAAAAATAAATCAAAACTGATTAACCAGACCTGGAGCCAAGGGCACATTTTCCTTCTACCTGGTCTAAAACCCTCAGCTCTTTGCTTTATTAAATATGTAAACTGATATTCGACCTGGCCAACACATTCACTCACTTAAATTTGTCTACATACCATTGTCAAAAATGCTTCGTGACAATCGCAAAAATAAAGTGAACAATCTTTCCAATGAGGAAGAAAGATGCTAAGATGGGGAAAAATCATCCATGGCTAAACAAGGAAGTTAAATGTGACACAAAGTCCAAAACTAAGGCATACAAAATGACAAAGGTCTGTGACAAGCTTCAGAACACTTTAAAGATGAGCAAAGCGTTACTAAAAATCATAAAAGACCCAAGGAAAATTAGCACAAAATGTAAAAACTGATATCAAAAGCTTCTACAATTATATAAAAGGAAATAGAGTAGCTAAAGTGAATGCTGGTCCCTTGGAGTGTAGGACGGGGGAGTTAATACTGGTGAACGCAGAAATGGCACTATATGTTTTGCCTCAAAAATTTGCCTCAATTTTCACGGTGGAGGAAACTATTGTCACCCCAATCGTAACATGTCGAGCAGAGGGTATAGAGAAGGAGGAACTTAGAACAATTACCAGAACTAGAGAAAAAGTACTGAGCAAACTATTTCGAATGAAGGGTGACAAGTCCCCAGGGCCTGTTGAGCTACATCCCAGGGTCCTGCAGGATGTGACAGCGTAGATAGTGGATGCATTAGTAATTATTTTCCAAAATCCCCTGGATTCTGAAAAGATTACAGTAGATTGGAACAATACTAATATGACCTCCTTATTCAGAAAGGCTGGGGGAGGCAGAAAGTAGGATACTGTAGACCAGTTTAATGTCTGTCGTTGAGAAATTGTTCTAATCCATTATTGAGTAATTAATAATGGGGTATTTGCAAAGTCGAAATAGAATCCAGCAGAGTCAGCATTGTTTTATGAAGTGTAAATGGTGTTCGGGTAATTTGCTAGAGTTTTTTTGAACATGTGACAAACAAAGTGGATAATGGAGATACTGTGGATGCTGTATTTCTGGACTTCCAGAAGGCCTTTGATAAGGAGCCGCACAAAAGATTAATACACAAGGTAAGATCACACGGAGCGATGGGTAATATATTAGATTTGAAAGAGGATTGGCTAACTAACAGAAAGCAAAGAGTCTGAATAATGAGTCTTTTTCTGGATGGCAAGCTGTAAATAATTTGTTTCAACAGGGTTCGGTCATTGGGGCCGAATTATTTACAATCTTTATGAATGACTGGGATTCAGGGATAGAAGACACTATGGCTAAAATTTCAGCTGAAATCAAAATAAGTGGGAAATTAAGTTGTAAATAAGATATACAATATTTACAAATGGATATGGACAGGTTAGGTGAATGGAAGAAAATTTGCCAGATGGTGTTGAACATGGATAATTGTGAGGTTATACATATTGTTCGGAAGAATAAAAAGGCGACATATCATTTAAATGGAGAGAAACTTCAGAATGCTTCAGTGCAAAAGGACCTGGGTTAACTCTACTTACCTGTACACTGTTGACCAGAATGTCCGGTCCTTGATCTCCAAGCTTAAGGAATTTTTAAACGGGGACAGGGAATTCACAACACTTAATTAAATACAGGCCATGACATGATACAGTTAATTCATAATCTGGCTACCATGCTGGAAGGTCATGCGGGGACTATCAATAAATTGATCGGGATCGGAAAACATATTTCAGGTGAAGCAAGCAGAAATTATGTCTGCTGCACCTATGGGCCCTGGACACTGCAACAAGCCTGAGAGAATGTCAAACAGATTAATGAAGAGGTAGTTACTTTATTGGTAACTAATGAACGTTTATTTAATCGTTCACGAAATAACGATCATGCCTTGACTGCTTGCCAGCTCAGAGGTTTAACACATGTATATAGAATGAATGTTGAATGTACAGTGAATAATAATATGCTAATAGGCATTGTCTTAGTGATACCTGTTATACCTATGTCAACACGCGGCAGAACAGGGAGGGAGCGCCGAGAGGGAGATGCGGAGCGAGAGAGTGAGAGAGAGAGGAAGTAGAGAGACTGAGCTAGATGGGGTTAGGGAGAGAAAAGGACAGCGACAGAGCGAGAGAGTGAGAGAGAGAAATAGAGAGGGAGAGAGTGAGTGTGAGATATGAGGGGAAATGCAGCAAACGAACATGTGAAATGGGTAAATTCCTGCAGACCATTGCCGTCCTTGGGCTGCCCCAGAGCTCTGAACATATAATAAGTTACTGCTGTTAATGTTACAAGCATCGAAACTCGTCAGCGTGTTAATAACCAGGTAATCAGTTTTGCTGATGCTGGTCACATAATCAATATCGGCCCCAAGGGAGACATCTGCCTTTCTTCCAATAGTGGCAATCAGTGTGGGATTTTGGATGATCGGGTGAAACACATTGAAGGTAATTGGCAGATAACCCGATGGAAGATATGGAAAAAGTATTTATACACAACCTGTCCATGCGACCTGCAAGGTGCTTCCTGAAAGGGTAATGGAAGAAGGTGCAATGTTAAATCACAAATGAGGGGTTGTGGACGTAAAAGAACGGAAAAAAGAGCGACGGCAGAGAAATGGGGAATGTGAAGAGATAGAGTGGGCAGTTTTCGGCAGCTATTTCGAAGATCAAGGAGCTGGTCCATGGGCTAAATGGAGCTCCTCTCCGGAGATTTGCTCTTATCTTATAAATCGTTAACCATTATTTTACACCTTCACCAGTTCAATCATTACACAGATCGGTCTCTCTGTTGGTTAACAAGTACCCGGCTTGGGTGACTGTCTCCTTATCATGCTCAAAATGGAGACAATCATCATTGTGTGCATGTTGTTATTAACTACATAATTGCTCCTCAGTTCCAATAAAGAACATCTGTGCTGGTAGAGAACCAGAAATCCAAATACCAATAATAAAGCTTTCCACATCTTCTCTTGAGCACCTCAGAGACACAATGAAATAGCTGGAGCACAGATGCTCTTTATTGGAACTGAGCCTAATGGAGGTGAGCATATTTCACAGTAGCCACCGTAGATCGATATTGATTGGAACAGGAGAAATCTATGTCGCACTTCAAGCATGTCCCTCCGTTCAACTGACAGATGTGTGCTGAACACCATCACCCTAATTTTATCCCATAACCATTAAAACCCTCTCCAAATGTAAACCCATCACTTCAGTTCCGGGCCCTTTAAAGAAGCAGCAAATAATAGCATTTTAGTTATTGTGGACCTACCCAGTCTCCACTGATATCTTCTATGACAATTCTACAAGGCGTCCAATATCGCATGGCAGCGCAAACACTCGCTATTTTTAGGTGATGTCACTTTGAGGATCTGGATTAAATCCCTTTCACCAAGATGTCGCCTGACGCTAAATGAGGGCTCAACTGGCGCTTCAGTTCAAGTTTCCACATCGGCTACAGCAGAGGGTCATGAAGCCCGCCTCATCAGCAAACGGAATTGGCTTGTACATGTGTTCCTTGTCCCATGCCGCACCGTCACCCACAAAAACCCTGATCACTTCCGACGATAGTGGCCCCCGATTCAACCCACATACCCTAAAATGTGGCCGGTGTCCAGAACTGATCCCAGTGACACAAGAAAACGAGGCTCTTCTTCTTTCATCTTTCCTCTCGAAGGGGTAGAGGGACAAAGCGATTTCAGAGTAAAAATGCATCAATCGCTAAAAATTGACCTATATGTTGACAGGGCGTTAAAAATTCCAAACCAAGGACTTGTCTTCTTGCCTTGGGGATAGAATTGAAAAGTAGGAAACATATGCTGAACCTGATTGAAACATTTGTTGACAAAACTTAGGCATGGTCAACATGCATAGTTATAAAAGCGATATAGAGGCACTAGTGCAGAGAGGATTGATGAGGATGATGCCAGGAATGTGGGGGTATACAGATCAAGAGGATTTTTAGGTTGTGGCTCTTCTCGCTGGAAAAGTGCGAACAAGTCTCCGGGATCGCGCAATAGAGGTGTTGAAAATACAGGCATTTTGAGAGATTGGATACAGAGAGAATGATTCCTCTGATGTGGAGGGAAGCAACTAAATGGTCAAAAATATACGACAATCAGAAAAGTATCCAATAGGGAACTCAGCAGAGACCTCATGTCCAGAGAGTCGTGAAAATATGGAAATCGCTACGAGATGGGATGGTTCAGGTGAACATTATAAAACTCTTCAAGGGGAAACCAGGAAAGCAGCTGAGAGAGAAGGAAATGGAGGGTAAAAATGGGATATATTGATGAAGCAAGATGCGTGGAGGCTCATGGGGAGATTGAACAAAGGCAAAGTCCCTTTTTGCAAAATCACTGTGACATCTATCGTTCATGTTCATCAGTGAAGCGATTGCTATTTTTTGCTACAAGACCAGGCCGGGGTCTGGTAAGTAAGTCACCTCATCATTCCACAAAATATGTGCAACATACGAAAGGGCCAATTGTGGAATGTGTTATGATGGACATGTGGGGTGTGTGTAGGTGGGGGGGGGGTGGGGTGCGGAGTGTGGGGTGGGGGGTGTGAGTGCTGGGTTGTTTGGGTGCTGCTGCTGGGAGGGCTCCTTGTACATTTGGTGTGAAGGACAAGGAAAGTGGACCAGTCGATTGCCCAATGGGAGTGCCGTTATTCTGGAGACTATGATGTCTAAACAGGCCGAGATACCTTCATTTTGTAAATGCCAATTGTTCAAGAGACAATGTTACCATTTGCGACCAGCCCACGATTCCTCATTTGCATTGCTGGCAAGTCCCTCCACACGCTGACAACCTGAAATAACATTAGACAATGCTGCCCACCAACAGTGTTTCAGTTACTTCAAACATATTCCATCGCATTCTTCAAGTGCAATCGCAACATATTCTGAGTCACAATATAAATATAAATGATTGTGCATCAACTCAGGAGCTGCAGAATGAAGCCACATGCTTGCACATAATTGTCTGCAAACATAAAACTGGACAATACATCCAACATCTGCCACGACCGAGAATAAACCGTAAACGTTGACCATAACTTAATGCAATTGGCTGAGAGGACAAAAGTAAAATGTTGAGTTCACTTCGATTTTCCATCTTTCTGATAGCCGGGAGCCTCTCTCAGCTAATGCTGGTAACTAACCTGTGCCTGAGAGTGAAACCATTGGGCAGCAGAAGCAGGGCACATCTCCTCTCCAGGGTTAGATTGTAATTGAGGAACTCGATTATTCTCCAGGCCAGAAAATGCAGGTCATTTGTTGTTACTTAACTGAGCGGGTTTTTGTCGTCAGCCAATACACATTTGCTAACAATAAATATGAGGAAATGTTCCTTAAACAGCCGAAAAAATGTCACTATTACACGAACCTCAGCCGCTGTTTCTCCAGCACAATATTTACATGTCAGATTTTGGCAACAAGTGGCTACAGAGCTTTCAATGGTGCGAGTGACTGTGAACCAGGCAGAACAGTCAGTTGCTGATAGTATTGGCATTATGCACGGTGGTGGAGTTCAAGAAACGAAACTCTTTTTAGAAAACAAGCAGAAAGTGTCGAAATATCAGTCTGAGGAAACCAGGTTTGCCACTGCCATAGTCACCATTTGCCGAGTGTCACATTTGGAGAGACCACACTTTCTGCAAATGTGACACAATCGTCACTATGTTAGCTGAGCGTAAGAGAAATGTACAATACCAAACTTACAAGTTTGCATCAAGAATTATTGAACATTTCACAATCATTCTAACTGATTGATCAGTTGGTTGATGATACGCCGGAAGGCAGGAAGAATTAAGTGGAAGTTATTGGAGAATAAAAGACGGTTTGAGGGTGGAAGTCAGAGGTGTGGGGTAAGTAGGGATGATGGGGGAGCGTGAGGTGATGGAGGAGCTAGTGTCGATGGGGGAAGCTGAGTCTATTGAGGCAACAAGATTCATGAATGAAGATATGGGCTGATGGGGATATCCGGGCACGATGGCAGGGAGCCTAGAAATAATGGTCTGGATGCAAGAGTAGCTGTGTTGATGGGAAAACATTGCGTACGGTGAGACATCATGGGGGAATCGGGAAATTAGTGTTGATGGGGTAAAGAGGAGTTTTACGGGGTGCTACGGTGCCGTGGGAGCTGCGGGTGATGAGTTGCAATGGCGTGACTGATTGAGGATAATTTGGTGTGACATGGGGGAGTACAGCTAAAGTTGTCTGTGTGCAGGACGGGAGGGGAGCGCGGTAAGGCAGAGATGTTCGCAGAGTGATGATTTAAAGGTCTGTTCTCCGAGCAGCCTGTCAACATGATAGGAACCGCCCGCAAATAAAACAAAATATAATTTTATATAAGTCCTGAGCAATCAGCTCAACATCTTCATCAAAACATTTTGATGGAGGGTTGACTCGGACATGTTACAACTTTTATCTTTTTTCATAGAGTGAGCTCGACAGAATCTGTGTCATTGCAGGCTCCATAGAGGTGACATTCAGAGATTTGACCATTATCACGACTGCAAGGTACGGGCCACGAACACTCTTTATTTCTCCATGTTCTTTCTCAGGCCTGTCGACTACTTCCACAACAGCCAAAAGTCATATGTAATTAAATATAACGTTCAGAGTTGTTTCCGTTAATCATTATTATACAAAGTATGAAAAAAATGGACAAAAACGCTATTTCCAGCGGCGAGGTGAGAATGACTGCCTTTGACATCAAGGCAGTATTTGACCGCGTGAGGCATCAAGGAGCCGGAACAAAATAGGTGTCAATTGGAAATTCGCCTCAGGCGCAATGGAAGACGGCACTCTGCACCATTCCCTCAGGGCAATTCCCGAGTGCCAACCAGCGTCAGTTGCTTCATCAATTTGAGTCCATCCATCATATGGTCAGAAGTGGGGATGTTCACTGATGCTTACACAATGTTCAGGAGCATTCGCGATTTCTCAGATAATGAAGCAGCCCGCGTTCAAATGCAGCACAATCTGGTCAGGATGTTGCGGCCCCTCCCGCCCGGCGGGGTATTACGTTGCTGCCGAACTGATTGGGAATAACATAGCTCGTTTCATCCTCCGCGGAGGGGTGTGGTGGGCATGGGGTGTGGGTGTGATGGTTGGGGGGTGGAGAAATACCGTGTCAAGACAAAGAAATACTGGCTCTGGAAAATATCCAGCCTGTTGCTGAATAGTTGAAAGTAACAATCAGGCCATAAAAGTGCCAGGCAATAGAACCATAGAACCATAGAACATTACAGCACAGAAAAGCAGGCCATTCGGCCCTTTTAGTCTGTGCCGAAATATTATTCCGCTAGTCCCATTGACCTGCACCCAGTCCACAACCCTCCAGACCTCTCCCATCCATGTAGCTATCCAATTTATTCTTAAAACTTGAGTGAAACCCGCAGTTACCACGTCAGATGGCAGCTCGTTCCACATTCCCACCAGTGAAGAAGTTCCCCTAATGTTCCCCCTAAACCTTTCCCCTTTCACCCTAAAACCATGTTCTCTCGTGTTTATCTCTCATAATCTAATTGGAAAGAGCCTAGTCGCATTTACTCTGTCTATACCCCTCATAATTTTGTAAACTTTTATCAAATCTCCCCTTATTCTTCTACGCTCCAAGGAATAAATTCCTAACCTGTTTCATCTTTCCCTGTAACTCAACTCCTGAAGACCCAGCAACATCCTAGTAAATCGTTTCTGCACTCTTTCAATCTTACTGATATCCTTCCTGCAGTTATGCGACCAGAACTGCACACAATACTCCAAAGTTGGCCTCACCAATGTCTTATACAATCTCACAATAACATCTCAACTCCTCTACTCGATACTTTGATTTATGAAGGCCAGTGTGTTAAAAGCTTTCTTTACAACCCTGTCTACCTGTGACGCCACTTTCAGGGAATTATGTATCTGAACTCCCAGATCCCTTTGTTCCTCCGTACTCCCCAGTACCCTACCATTTACTGTGTATGTCCTACCTTGGTTTGTCCTTCCTAAATGTAACACCTCACACTTTTCTGCATTAAATTCCATCTGCCATTTTCCGGCCCATTATTCCAGTTGGTCCAGATCCCTCTGCAAGCTTTGAAAGCCTTCCTCGCTGTCCACAACGCCTCCAATCTTAGTGTCATCAGCAAACTTGCTGATCCAATTGACCACATTATCATCCAGATCGTTGATATAGACAATAAACAACAGTGGTCCCAGCACAGGTCCCTGAGGCACACCACCAGTCACAGGCCTCCAGTCTGAGAAGCAATCATCAACTATCACTCTCTGTCTTCTCTCACACAGCCAATTTCGAATACAGTTTACAACCTCTCCATGGATATCAAGTGTCTGAACCTTTAAAACTAACCTCCCATGTGGGACTTTTTCAAAAGCCTTACTAAAGTCCATTTAGACAACATCCACAGCCTTTCCTTCATCTACTTTCTTGGTAACCTCCTCAAAAAACTCTACAAGTTTCATTAAACACGACCTACCACGCATAAAGCCATGTTGACTATCCTTAATCAGCCCTTGGATGTCCAAATAATTGTATATCCGATCTCTCAGAACATCCTCCCAATAATTTACCTACTACTGACGTCAGGATCACTGGCCTGTAATTACCTGGTTTACTTTTGGAGCCTTTTTTAAGCAACGGAACAACATGAGCTACACTCCAATCCTCCGGCACCTCACCCGTGGCTAAACACATTTTAAATATTTCTGCCAGGGCCCCTGCAAATTCTGCACTAGTCTCCCTGAAGGTCCAAGGGAATATCATATCAGGCCCGGGGGATTTATCTACCTTTATTCGCTGTAAGGCAGCAAGCACCTCCTCCTCATTAATCTCTATATATTCCATGACAACACTGCTTGTTTCCCTTCCTTCCTTATACACTATGCCAGTTTCCTCAGTAAATACTGACGCAAACAAACTGTTTAAGATTCCCCCCATCTCCACACATAGACGACCACTCTGATCTTCAAGGGGACCAATTGTGTCCTTTACCATCCTTTTATTCTTAATCTGCTTGTAGAAATCTTCTGGTTTACCTTCACAGTATCTGCCAAAGCAACCTCATGTCTTCTTTTTGCCGTCCTGATTTCCTCCTTGAGTATTTTCATACATTTTCTATACAAGTACCTCATTTGCTCCTTGTTGCCTATACCTGCTATACACCTCTCTCTTCTTCTTAACAAGATCGCCAATATCCCTTGAAAACTAAGGTTCCCTATGCCTGTTAACTTTGCCTTTAACCCTGACAGGAACATGCAAACTATGCACTCTCAAAATTTTGCCTTTGAATGCCTTCTACTTACTGAACACATCCTTGCCAGAAAACAACTTATCCCAATCCACTCTTCCTCGATCCTTTCTCATTTCCACAAAATTGACCTTTCTCCAATTTAGAATCTCAACTCGAGGACCAGACCTCTCCATATCCATAATTAACTTCAAACTAATGACATTGTGGTCACTGGACACATAATGTTAGCCTAAACATACTTCTGTCACCTGACCGGTCTGGTTCCCTAATAGATCAAGTATTGCATCCTCTCTCGTTAGTACCTCAATATATAATGATTTAGAAAACTTTCCTGAACACATTTGACAAACTCCAAGCCATCAATCCCTTATACAGTATGGGAGTCCTAGTCAATATGTGGAAAGTTAAAATTTCCTACTATCACAACTTTCTGTTTCTTACATCGGTCTGCTATCTCCCTACAGATTTGCTCCTCCAATTCTCTTTGACTATTAGGCGGTCTATAATACAACCCTATTAGTGTGGTCACACCTTTCCCGTTCCTCAGCTCCACCCATATGGCCTCTGTAGACGAGTCCTCCGGGCTGTCCTGTCTACGCACAGCTGTGATAATTTCCCTGAGTAGTAATGGAACTCCTCCCACTATCAGCCCTCCCCCTCTATCACGTCTGAAAAAACGGAACCGCGAAACATTGACCTGCCAGTCCTGCCCCTCCTGCAACCAAGTCTCACTAATAGCAATAATATCGTAATCCCACGTGCCGATCCACACCCTAAGCTCATCTGCCTTTCCGAAAATAGTCCTTGCATTGAAATAGATGCACCTGAGAATATATCTATCAGGTACAAAGCTTTGATTTCTGTCTATACATGCATTCTTTGCTTGACCTTTATCCTCCTCCACCTCACTATCTGCTCTAACACTCTGGTTCCCCTCACCCTGCAAATCTAGTTTAAACGCCCCGGAACAGCACTAGCAAACCTACCCGCAAGGATGTCAGTCCCCCTCCAATTCAGGTGCAAACCGTCCCGTCGGAACAGGTTCCACCTTCCCTGGAACAGGGCCCAATTGTCCAGAAACATGAAGCCCTCCCGCCTGCACCATTTCCTTAGCCAATTATTTAGCTGCATTATCTTCCTATTTCTAGCCTCACTAGCACGTGGCACGGGTAGCACTCCTGAGATCGCAACCCTGGAGGTTCTGTCCTTCAACCTTGCACCTAACTCCCTAAACTCTCTTTGCAGGACCTCCTCCCCCTTCCTATCCACGTCATTGGTCCCTACATGGACCACGACTTCTGGCTGCTCACACTGCCTCCTGAGATTACTGAGAACTCGGTCCGAGATATCACGGACCTTGGAACCAGGGAGGCAACAGACCATCCGGGATTCTCAATCTCTCCCACAGAACCTCTTATCCGTCCCCCAACTATCGAATCCCCTATCACTACTGCTCTCCTCTTTTTCCTCCTTCCTTTCTGAGCTGAGTGTCCAGTCTCTGTGCCGGAGACACGACCGCTACAACTTGTCCCTGGTAGGTCGTCCCCACCAACAGTAACCAAAACGGTATTCCTATTGTTGATGGGAACGGCCACAGGGGTACTCTCCTCTTTCTGTCTATTCCCCTTCCATCTCCCGACAGTCACCCAGCTACCTGCCTCCTGACTTTTAGGGGTGACTCTCTCCCTGGAAATCCTGTCTATTACTGCCTTTGCCTCCCGTATGATCAGAAGTTCATCCAGCTCCAGCTCCTGTTCCCTAACTCGGTTTGTCAGGAGCTGTAGCTGGATGCATCTTTTGCAGTTGTAGTCATCAGGAACAATTGTGCTGTCCCAGATTTCCCACATACTGCATTTGGAGCACCCAACTTCCCTAACTGCTGCCTCTATTACCTATTCCTAATTTAATTAAAGGAACTTACCCGGTCTTACCTCACTGGGAGCAACCTTGTCCTCAGCCTCTGCTCGCAGAAGCCTCTCGAGCCAAAGGCTCAAAGCTCCACTCCTTCTCCGGGCCGCTGACACGCTGGCCGCTCCTCTTCTGCTTGCCCTCCTTTTATTTTCAATCTCCCAATCACCTCTCTCGCGCTGTTTTCAATCTCCCGACTGAGTCTCCTCTCGCGCTGTTTTCAATCTCAAAGCCATTTGTTTTACCTCTCTTTGCAAGGAACTGAGGGAATAAAGCAATTGAGTGAATCGCAGTGACATGGAAGTGGAGAGCAGAATGATGTCCGTGATCTTGCATTTCAGTATATATGGCAACTCCATCCTACTGTGGGTGTACACCATGGACGAAGCGGGGGGAATATCCATGTTTTCGCGGGTATGGGTGTTTATGAGATTTATGGGGGAAGGATAAGTTATATGGGCCTGTGCTAGTTTGAAGCTCTGTATTTCTTTCAAAGGTTGTAATAGCTTCAGGGTCTGATTCAGGCTCAGGATCTCTGTTGATGTCAGAGTCCAAATTAGGAAGAGAGCCTGTTTCAGTTTCATTTTCTGATTTAGTTACATGCCTGCAGTTTATATCGGGGTTTCTGCAGGATGAAGCCAATTTGCTTGTGCTCGTTTCAATTCCTTTATTAGACACATGGTCTGTAATACATTCAGTGACTGAGGGGGACAAATATCGCGCGAGAGAGGTAGACAGATAAAGACAAGGCTAATGTGTGTGTGTGAGACAGAGAGATAGATTAATGGAGACATACATACTGTGTGTGAGAGAGTGAGATATGCATAGTGTGTGTGTGAGACAAAGAGAGAGATTCAGAGAGGCATGGTGGAGAGAGGGAGAGAGAGATACAAAAAGTGTAATAGAGGCAGAGGGACCGATGCAGCCTGAGAAAACCAGACAGAGACAGTGAGAGAGCACATGAAAGAAATCAAGAAAAAAAGCAGGCAGAGAAAACATGTTTATAAGAATGACTCAGAGAGAGACGAAAATCACAGTGTGGGAGAGAGACAGATAGAGGAGTGACAGAAATCAGATAAAAGAGTGACAGAGAAAACAAGAGAGCGATACAGAGGAGAAGAAGGGAGCCAAGGAAAGACAGGGAGAGAAATAGAAATAAACTGCCAGTTAAAAACAGAGACAGCAAACGAGAGTCAGAGAAAGACTGAGAGAGGGGCAGACAGACAGACAGGCAAAAATTTACAGAACGACACAGAGAGAGATTAACAAACCCAGAGAGTCAAGGTGATATATCAGACGATGAGAAAGACAGAGGAAGAAAGAGATGGGAGAGAAATTGAGCCTAAAATTGGAAGAGAGGCAGGGAGAGACAGGCAGTGAAAGAGAAAGGGTGTTATCAGCTTGAGGAAATTCAATTGCTGCTCGGTTAATTCTGCTCTTGATTCAGTACCGTGCAAGGAAGATCAGCCTCAAGCACAAGGAAACTGTTCAACACAACGGTAATCATGACATAAGGTCGCTGGTCTCTCTCAGGCCTCTAGCCTCCGATGGCCTCCATTAGCACACACTCATAGAATTGTACAGCGGAGGAAGGGGTAACATGGCCATCCTGTCTGTAGTACTTCAATGGTCTCTATGTGTATTTATTCGTTTCACGGCCCCTGCTGGTCTCAGTGTTTAATATTAGCTTTCAGGTCTTCTGCTGGTTTCATTCATTTTAGGAGTTGAGGGGTCTACATTTCTCCTGGGGTTATTGTAATTTCAGGGCCCATAATGATTTTCGGAGCGGTAATAGTGTCAGGCGCTGTCTTAAGTTCAGGGGCAATATTAGTTTCACCAGCAATCGCTGTCTCAGGTGCTTCATTAGTTCCAAAGCCTCTATTACACTCTGTGTAATACTCTAATTTGGTGTCTGCATTAGTTCCAGAGTCTCTATTAGTTCCAGGTCCAGTATTAGTTTCAGGGCCTGTATGAGTTTCAGAGCCTGTAATAGTATCTTGGCCTATATTAGTTTCAGGGTCTTTATGAATTTCAGAGCCTGTAATAGTATCTGGGCATTTATTAATTTCAGGGCCTGTATGAGTTTCAGAACCTGAAATAATTCCTGGGCCTGTATTCGTTTCAAGGCTGCATGAGTTTCAGAGCCTATAATAGTATCTGGGCCTGCATTAATTACAGAGCCTGTATCAGTTTCAGAGCATGTAATAGTTTCTGGGACTGCATGATTTTTAGACCTTGGAATAGTTTCAGGATCTGTGTTAGTTTCAGGGACTGTATTAGTTTCAGGATCTGTATTAGTTTCAGGACCTGCTTTAGTTTCAGGGTTTGTGAAAGTTTTAAGGGACTGTATTGGTTTCAGGATCTGTATTAGTTTCAGGTTCTCTATTAGTTTCAGGATCTGTATTAGTTTCAGGGTTTGTGAATGTTTCAGGGACTGTATTGGTTTCAGGATCTGTATTAGTTTCAGGTTCTGTATTAGTTTCAGGTTCTGTATTAGTTTCAGGATCTGTATTTGTTTCAGGGTTTGTGAAAGTTTCAGGGCCTGTATTGGTTTCAGGATCTGTATTAGTTTCAGGATCGGCATTAGTTTCAGAATCTTTATTATTTTCACGGCCTGTATTAGTTTCAGGACCTGTATTAATTTCAGGGGCTATATTAGCTTCATGGTCTATTTTAGTTTTAGGATCTGTATTAGTTTCAGGGTCTATATTAGCTTCAAGGTCTGAATTAGTTTCAGGGTCTGTATTCATTTCAGGGCCTCTATGAGTTCCAGCTTCTGTATTATTTTCATTGTCTGCTTTAGTATCAAGGCCATTATTAGTTTCATGGTGTGTATTAGCTTCAAGGTCTCTATTAGTGTTAGGGTTTTTAGTAGTTTCAGGGTATGTATTAGCTTCAGGGCCTGAATGAGATTTGGAACCGTTAAGAGTATCAGGACATGTCGTTGTCTTAGGGGCTTCATTAGTTTCAAACACTGGTATAAACACTCTGCTCCTATAATGTTATATTGTGTCTGTTTCATGGACTCTATTAGGTTCAGGTTCTATATTAGTTTGAGAGCATATATGAGGTTCAGAGCCAGTAACAATATTCAGGCCAGTATTAGCTTCAGGGCTGTAAGAGTTTCAGAGCCGCTAATAGTTTCTGGGAGTGTATTATACTCAGGGACTTCATTAATTGGTGAGTGTGTTAGTTTGTGCTCTTGCATCCATCAGCGCACAACTATGGTCAGTCTCTGTCTCACCGGAACTGTTCCCCAACAACTGGAAACATGATATGCGGACACAATGGCATCTGTTGGAATACACTCATAAAATCAGACAGTTCAGCAGGAGGTCATTTGGCTCATCGTTCCTGTTAACACTCTTTGCAAGAACTATATAATCAATCCATCTCTCTCCGCCACCACCAAGCCGCCTACATTAGCTGAGTAAATATCCACTGTCAGACCAATTGCAATTTTATTGTGAAGGTCACTGATGTATCTACCTCCGCCAGCCTTTCAGGCAGCTTATTCCAGATTTATTTGCACCAAAATATCTTCAGCCCCTCTCGGTTTCATTGTCAATCACTTTAAAATTTTGTCTGCTGGTTACTGACCCATATACCAGGATCATCAGTTTCTCGTTAATTACTCCATAATATCCCATCGTGATTTCAAATGTCTCTATTAATCCTCTTCTTTTCCTGATCTGCACGAAGGAAAACAATTCCAGCTTATCCAGTCTCTCCATGCAATTCGAATCCCTCAAACCTCTTCCAATTCCAGTAATATTCTTCTGCCCCCGCTCCAAGACCCTTAACATCCTTTCTGAAATGTGCTCCCCAGAATTAGAAATAATACTGCAGCTAAGGCTTCATCAAGACTTATAGGTTAACACACTTGTTGCTCTGACTCTCTTACTTTTTGTAAACTCTGATTCGTTTTATCAATAAAAAATATATTGTTATTTTAATACTCTAAAAGGAGAACACTATCAGCTGCAACTTCTCGTTTATGAACACTTTATCTCTTTATTGAACAGCTCCTAAATTTGCCCGGTTTGAAACTTTGCACAACTCTCTTTATTATTTTCTGTCCCGCAAAAACCCTCATACATCTCAGCCGGACCGGGTCAATGTACCACTTTAGTGCAGTGCAAGAAGAACTGGGTTGAAATGGTTAACTGAACCTGTTTGTTAAGTGGCTGGAATTAATGTCAGTCTCCATGGATCCTAAATAACACTGGGTGCTTCCCACTGCTGTTATAAAGGGCGTCGCTTGAATCTGTTACATCATAGTGTTAGCGGGAGCATCAGCTCTGTCACTAACATGAACTTGCAGCTTCAAAAGAGGGATAGACTGTAAGACAATCTGAGGAAAATAGATTGGGATGTTACAATAGTAGTTCAGAACCCGAGAGCAATAGATTGGAATGTTCCAACACTGGATCATAATCTGAGAACAACAGATTGGAATGCTGCAACAATGGATTAGAAACTGAGAACAATAAATTTGAATTTTGGAACAATGAGCAGGAGTTTTAGCAATGCAGTTTATATGCTTTCTGTGGAAAATGATTGGTTGGATTTGAATGAAAGGTTCTATTTTGTCATTTTGACTATTCAAGCTGGTTATTATCCCATCCTCGCTACTTTT
Organism: Cetorhinus maximus; assembly: GCF_964194155.1. NCBI lineage: Eukaryota > Metazoa > Chordata > Chondrichthyes > Lamniformes > Cetorhinidae > Cetorhinus > Cetorhinus maximus. The sequence goes on along the minus strand of NW_027596172.1, from coordinate 251,374 downwards.
GGTCTGCCTGGTAAGTCTCCGTCTCAGACTATTATTTTTTTTTCAACCATTCTTAACAATATTAATTTTCTTGATCTATCTAATTTGGGATAACCAAATCCATTATCTTCAGTTCCAGTCACTTGTTCTGCTCCCTATCCATTGACTCCTTAACGCCTCCCTGGCTAGTATTCTAGGCTGTGCCAGTCTGTTTTCCAGCCTCTGAGATTTCTTTGAACTTGAACTGGTTTTCTTCCCCAATTTTCGAACAATTACTAATCCTGCGATATCACCGTCTCCACCTCTGCATCTGCCCATCTGCTGCCAAATGGATGGAAATCATAACCTCATTGTGATCTTCCATTGCAGCACTGAAACGTTAGATACCTGATTCCTGTGCTCCAGTTTAAATGGATACAATAGCCACCAGACCCTATATCACGGAAGGATCCAGTAGCGTTCTCTCTATTCTTTCAACCTGTTTATAATTGTACCATTTATACTGTTTTGTCTCTCCTCATTCCTCCTCCTAAAAACATACTCCTGCACACATCTGCCATGTCAATTAATCACAGGGCAGACTAATGTCATTATTTTCTGTCCATACATTGACCTCTTTTTACCAGACCTCCACTCCATTCCTCTCCTTACCATCTGTCTGAGAATGCAACAATTAATTCACAACCTTGGCCAAACATTTCAGCCTGAATTGTACTTCTTATCCACATCTTCAAGCCATCACTTATGCTCCCTATTTCCACGTGCATTTCATCGTCCACAAATGCCTTTGTCTCCGCTCACCTGTTGCTGGTATTCTCCTTCCTGCCTTTGTTACCTCACAGGTACAATAATTCCAACACACTCACAGCTGGTCTCCCACACTCTACCCTCCGGAAAGACAGGGCCATCTGGAATATACACTTCTTGTCTAAGCTCGCACCATATAACGATCCCCAATCATGCCGATGTCGCAGAAATGCATTGGCTCCATGTTAATCAAGGACATGATTTCAAAATTCTCATCCCTCAACGACCTTGCCCATTCGATTCATCAACCCGCCCCCAACACCCAGCCCTAAAGCCACCGCCCCACTCCCCAACGCCATTGCTGTAGTATATTATGGTCGTATCTGCAGCGCCCAAGAGTCGAAGCTCTGGAATTCCACCTTTAAACTCCTCAAAATCCCTATCTCTCTTCAGGCCAGCACAACACACATTACACCTCACTCTCTGACCAAACTGTTGGTCATCTGAGCTAATATCTCCCTATCGATCGCTGTGTCATGCTTTGATTTATATTAATGGTGTGAAGCTCCTCGAGATGGTTGATTACATCGACGGCATTGTGTAAGTTTAGGCTGATGCTGTTCTAATGCTCCAGGCACCAGGCTGTACCTATGGAAATAGAGTTCATAGTACTGGTCGGTCACCCTTCATCGTGGATCGTTATGGTTCCGTTGGGAGGACTCCTACCACTGAGTCAGAAGCTAGCGGTGATTGGCCCAATCGCGGATTATTGGATTCCTAATAACACAGCCAGTAATGCTGGCAAGACTGCGGGTCCCTATCCATTGCAGGGACCGGGGTAATGGAGAGGGGCACCGGCAGGAGGAATATACAGCTGAAGGCAACCGGTCATATACAATAACCATGCTTGATATTAAGGGAAATCAACGAACATTATGGCTAAGTCTATTATGGCATTAAATACCGACTAGACACTTTACGGCCTTCCGGGATGACTATTGAATTGAACAACTTTAGATCTTAAACTCCCTTTTGTTTTTTCCAATAATTTATATAGATTTTTCTTATCCCACCTATTTCCATTATTTTTAAATCTATAACTGTAATACACTGTCGTCAATCTTTCCACCACACCCCCAATAGAGCTGTACCATGAGTGTCCTGCCACCCATTCTTAATTAGCACATGTTCTTAGATAATATCATCACCTTTAACACCACTTTGTTCCTTTTGTCTGTGACATCTTTTGAATATCTGCTCCTATCACTGCTTGCTTGTCTCTACAACCACCCCACCCCCAACTCTCTCCCCCCACCTCACCACCACCTCCCCCCCCACCCCCCACCCCCCCCTCCCCCACCCCAACCTTAAACCAGCTTATATTTCACCCCTCTCCTAACTTTACTCAGTTCTGCTGAAGGGTCATGAGGACTCGAAACGTCAACTCTTTTCATCTCCGCCGATGCTGCCAGACCTGCTGAGTTTTTCCAGGTAATTCTGTTTTTGTTTTGAACATTATGGCTACTTTGTTAAATCTGGAAGAAGCTGAAAGGGAAAGAGTTGATGATTCATTTGAACTGCGAGGGTTCAGTGAGAGTGCAGCTGTTTAAGGTAGGCAGAGAAGGATTGGGGTCAAAATTGTCTTGGATTATTTCTGTACCATCCTATTATCATTTCATCTCCCCTGCCGTCCATCATGTCGCAGACATTCACTGAGCTCCATAAGATCATAAGGTCATAAGACATAGGAGCAGAAATGAGGCCATTCGGCCCATTGAGTCTGCTCCGCCATTCAACCATGGCTGAAACTTTTCTCAACCCCAATCTCCCGCCTTCTCCCTTTGAACCTCCATCAGGTACAATCCTATCAATACATCATTGGATAGAGTAACACATTTGAAAATCTCAACAGCTGCTCAATAAAACTGATTCCATTCTTCTATGCGTGATGTATAATGTTCTTGTTTGTTTTCCTTACGCGCAGTTAACTTACTGACGATTGTGATAATTACTCGGGGAAAGTGTGGTCTCTCCAAATGTGTAACGTCCTACCTGGTGGCAATGGCAGTGGCAGATGAACTCGTCGTTATCTTCGACCTGATAATGAGACACATTCCAATTGTTTTTGATGAACTGTTTCATTTCTTGGTTTCTATCCCAACTTGTAATATCCACGCTGTCCTGCTTTATGCCGCCACTGACTGTTCTGTCTGGTTCACCGTCACTTTCACCGTTGATCGTTTTGTGGCCATTTGTTGCCCGAAGCTGAAAATTAAATATTGCACAATAAAAACGGTGACAATTGTTCTGGCGACAGTGACAGTGGTGAGCTGTCTGAAGAATATTTTCTGGTATTTTTTGTTTTCCGGCGAGTATTTGGTGATTAACGTCCCCTGGTTTTGTTCTGTATCAATTGAACTTCGAGCCTCTGAACAAATGGGAATAATTGAGTTTGTTTACCACATTGTAACACCGGGTGTCCCATTTGTCCTGATTCTGCTGCTCAATGTTCTCACGGTCAGACACATTTTAGTGAGCAGCAGAGCACGCAGGAGGCTCCGGGCTCACAGCAGTGGGGAGAGTCCCAGAGACCCAGAAATGGAGAATCGGAGGAAATCCATTATCTTACTGTTTATGATCTCAGTAAATGTCATGCTGTTGTGGGCAATGTTAATGTTTTATTCAATATGGGGCCGTATGTGGTACATGGGGATTCAGACCATAATCATAGAGGAATTTGTGCAGGAATTGGGCTTCATGCTGCAGCTCCTGAGTTGCTGCACAAACACTGGGATTTACGCTGTGACCCAGACTAAGTTCAGGGAGCAGTTGATGCAGGTGCTGAAATATCCCTTTACACGAATTGTCCAGTTAACTCAATGAAGCAGAGATCGTAATCAGTGACACTTTCAGAGTATTCTCCTCTGAATTCACTTTTCCAGCAATATTGGAGTTGGGCACTCTGGCGATGGTGGAGGGGTCAGAAGATAAGGGAGCTGAGTGAGGGCTGTACCTGTCCTCATATGACAGAGCGAGGGGCTGTGCCTGTGACCATGGTGATTCAGCGAGGCCAGTTCCTGTCCCATGGTGACAGAACAGGTCGCGGGGCTTGGACCCAATGTAAAACAGATGGGGCGGAGCCTGTCCCCATGGTGATAGAGCTGGGGCCTACCTTTACAATGTTGACTGAACAGGGGTTGGGGTGGGGGGGGCTGTTTCCATGTCGACGGAGCAGGGGCGGCGCCTATTCCCATGGTCACCGAATGGACGGGGTGCGTGTGAGTTGAGAGAATGCGTTTGAGATAAAGAGAGTGTGAGAGCGTGAGAGAGCGTGTGAGAGAGATTGGCTGTGTTTGCGGGAGATTTGTGTGTGTAAGTGTCCAGCTATAATTATATCCATGATCATATTGATGGGTGGACAGGCTTGAAGGGCCCAATTTCCTCCTCATGCTCCCATTTATTTCATTCATTCCTCCACCTGCGGGCAGGAATCCTGCCTCTCACTTGTGACTCGAGCAATGGCGGTTCGTACTCCCACAATTCCCCGCGGCTGGGAAAGTCCTGTGTCAGTGATAGGGCCCGCTCTGGTAGTAAGAGCCCAGCGAGCATGCGCAGCCTCGCTCCACACCCGCGACCACTGCTTTTTATTTATTATTATTAATAATGACAATAATAACCTCCCGGCCGGCACAGGTTATTAGTTGCTCGCTCATCCTGAAGAGTCGCTTCTTCCATTCTTTTTGAGAAAATAAACGGGGCGGGGCTGTCGGTAACGTAACCGCTACATGGAGGATTCTGCCCCGCCCTCCTCCTCCCTCGGCAGTTGTACAATGAACAGGGGCCGAGCAGGAGGGTGGGCAAGAGGCGACACTGGGAGGAGGAGCGGGTGGATCAGGAGGTCCTGTGGGGATGAGAGCGGCCTCTGGCCGGCAGGAGATGAAGCAGCAGCAGGAACTTATCCACTTCCCAAAGGCTCCATTTCAGGTGTTCGAGGCTCTTGGAACCTCTTCAAATATAAACTTTCACTCCTAAATTCACCACTAATAAGAGCCATTCCCTCTGCAGAGCAGCTTCACTCTACATTCCCACACTTTATTCCACCTTTTTCACCGCAACTGTGCTCTCAGATAATTTACACCCTGAAATATTCACAGCAAAAACTAATCATGGGTCAGATTCAATATTTTTATGGGTCAGGCAACAGTCAAATCATCAATTACAGTTCCAACCTGTGCTATGAGGATATTTATATATTGTCTAACTTCAGAATAAAACCCACAAAAATGTTCAACTTTGCTTGTGTTATTTTTCTAGTTCACTCCCTGGTTGACTAGGGTCAGATTGATATCATCAATCTTTGTTGTCTGCCTGAGTATGAGTATTGTGTGGTGTATGAATGAATTTGTGTGTGTGCGAGTGTATGTGTGTGTATGAGTGTGTGTGTGTGTGTGTGTATGAGTGTGTGTAATTCTGTGTAGCTGTTTCTATATCTGATTGTGGTTGAGTGTGTCAGTGTATGTGACTGTATCAGTGCGAGTGAGTGTGAGTCTGTGTTTGTGAGAGTATGTGTGTGTTTATATGTGTGTGTGTGTTCGCCTGGCCATGTATGCAAGTGTGTGTGTGCTAGTGTTTATGTGACTGTTTTTCTGTGTATATGAATATGGCTGAGTGTGTGTGAGGGTGTCATTAACACAGTGGCTGCTCTCTCTTTAATTGCCCTCCACACTTCCACCTGCCTCACTCTCTTCCTCTCTCTCCCCCTTTCTCTTTCTCTCTCTCATCCTTCCTATTCCTTCTTGCTTTGTCTCCAAAATTCAATGTCACTAACCCTGTGTGTTACTTCATGTCCGATCGGTTTCTGAATGCCGATTTGTGCACCTGATTAATTGCTTTATCCTGGCGCTGCCTTTGAACTATCCCTTTGGTGCTGCGAAAGAATTCCCTGTGTTACTTTGTTGAATGATCAGTCGTTTGGAAAAAACAACCTTCATGATCCTAAAAAACAATCCAAGTTTCCAGCCTGCTTCTGTAAGACAATATTCACCCTTTAATTCATGTTATTTCAAGTACCAAAGTACAAGAACATCGAGTGTAACGATACAGAAGCAGGCTTTTAATTGAAAATATCACAGATTTCCTGCTGTGTACGTTGAGCTATGACGGCCTGGTCGTCAATTCACATCAGGTGTTGGAAGCCGGCTATGCTGGGAGTGGGAATACATCATTTTATCTCCCGGCAGGAAGGTGAAGGCTGAGACTTTCCATGCATTTGTCAGGATGCAGGATTCCCAATGTCCTTTTTGCCTGGACCTAATGACAATGCTGATAGGAGCAGCAAATGATTAAAAAAAAGAACTCTCACTAATTCAATGTGCTGCATGTGACTATCATGTATATCATGCTGGTGAAAGTTCCCTACCCAGGCAGTAGTAAGGAAACCTCCACTCTGAATCCGTCCGCCATCTTCGGGCTTCCACGGAAATGAAGGCTGCCCCTCGAGACATGTCTAAAATGACTAAACACATCACCATTTCAATCCGCAAATCGGCCAATTGAAAATAACATTTGTATTAATTAATACGTTTTTTTTTAAAGCAGCGAGACTCTGGGTCGTTTAAACTGAGATACTGCGGGCATTTTAAACAGGGAGACCTCGGGCAGTTTAAACAGAAAGACCTCGGGCAGTTTAAACAGAGAGACCTCGGGCAATTTAATAGAGGGACCTCGGGCAGTTTAAACAGAGAGACCGCGGGCAGCTTAAAGAGAGAGACTTCGGGCAGTTTAAACAAAGAGACCTCGGGCATTTTAAACAGAGAGACCTCGGGCAGTTGAAACAGAGACCTCGGGCATTTTATACAGAGAGACCTCGGGCAGTTTAAACAAAGAGACCTCGGGCATTTTATACAGTTAGAACTCGGTCAGTTTAAACAGAGAGACCTCGGGCACTTTAAACAGAGATACCACGGGCAGTTTAAACAGAGAGACTTCGGGCATTTTAAACAGAGAGACCTCGGGCAGTTTAAACAGAGAGACCTCGGGCAGTTTAAACAGAGAGACCACGGGCACTTTAAACAGAGAGACCTCGGGTAGTTTGAACAGAGAGACCTCGGGCATTTTAAACAGAGAATCCACGGCAGTTTAAACAGAGAGAACTCGGGCACTTTAAACAGAGAGACCTCGGGTAGTTTGAACAGAGAGACCTCGGGTAGTTTGAACAGAGAGACCTCGGGCATTTTAAACAGCGAATCCGCGGGCAGTTTAAACAGAGAGAACTCGGTCAGTTTAAACAGAGAGACCTCGGGCACTTTAAACAGAGATACCACGGGCAGTTTAAACAGAGAGACTTCGGGCATTTGAAACAGAGAGACCTCGGGCAGTTTAAACAGAGAGACCTCGGGCATTTTAAACAGAGAATCCGCGGCAGTTTAAACAGAGAGAACTCGGGCACTTTAAACAGAGAGACCTCGGGTAGTTTGAACAGAGAGACCTCGGGTAGTTTGAACAGAGAGACCTCGGGCATTTTAAACAGCGAATCCGCGGGCAGTTTAAACAGAGAGAACTCGGTCAGTTTAAACAGAGAGACTTCGGGCATTTTAAACAGAGAGACCTCGGGCAGTTTAAACAGAGAGACCTCGGGCAGTTTAAAAAGAGAGACCACGGGCAGTTTAAACAGAGAGACCTCGGGTAGTTTGAACAGAGAGACCTCGGGCAGTTTAAACAGAGAGACCACGGGCACTTTAAACATAGAGACCTCGGGTAGTTTGAACAGAGAGACCTCGGGCATTTTAAACAGAGAATCCGCGGCAGTTTAAACAGAGAGAACTCGGGCACTTTAAACAGAGACCTCGGGTAGTTTGAACAGAGAGACCTCGGGCATTTTAAACAGCGAATCCGCGGGCAGTTTAAACAGAGAGAACTCGGGCACTTTAAACAGAGAGACCTCGGGCAGTTTAAACAGAGAGAAATTGGGCAGTTTAAACAGAGAGACCTCGGGCAGTTTAAACAGAGAGACCTCAGGCAGTTTAAACAGAGAGACCTCGGGAAGTTTAAGCAGAGAGACCTCGGGCTGTATAAACAGAGAGACCTCGGGTAGTTTAAACAGAGAGACATCGGGCAGTTTAAACAGAGAAACCTCGGGCAGTTTAAACAGAAAGACCTCGGGCAGTTTAAAAAGAGAGACCTCGGACAGTTTAAACAGAGAGACCTCGGGCAGTTTAAACAGAGAGACCTCGGGCAGTTTAAACAGACAGACCTCGGGCAGTATAAACAGAGAGACCTCGGGCAGTATAAACAGAGAGACCGCGGGCAGCTTAAACAGAGAGACTTCGGGCAGTTTAAACAAAGAGACCTCGGGCATTTTAAACAGAGAGACCTCGGGCAGTTGAAACAGAGACCTCGGGCATTTTATACAGAGAGACCTCGGGCAGTTTAAACAGAGAGACCTCGGGCATTTTATACAGTTAGAACTCGGTCAGTTTAAACAGAGAGACCTCGGGCACTTTAAACAGAGATACCACGGGCAGTTTAAACAGAGAGACTTCGGGCATTTTAAACAGAGAGACCTCGGGCAGTTTAAACAGAGAGACCTCGGGCAGTTTAAACAGAGAGACCACGGGCACTTTAAACAGAGAGACCTCGGGTAGTTTGAACAGAGAGACCTTGGGCATTTTAAACAGAGAATCCGCGGCAGTTTAAACAGAGAGAACTCGGGCACTTTAAACAGAGAGACCTCGGGCAGTTTAAACAGAGAGACCTCGGGCATTTTAAACAGAGAGACATTGGGCAGTTTAAACAGAGAGACCTCGGGCAGTTTAAACAGAGAGACCTCAGGCAGTTTAAACAGAGAGACCTCGGGAAGTTTAAGCAGAGAGACCTCGGGCAGTATAAACAGAGAGACCTCGGGCATTTTAAACAGAGAGACCTCGGGAAGTTTAAGCAGAGAGACCTCGGGCAGTTTAAACAGAGAGACCTCGGGCAGTATAAACAGAGAGACCTCGGGCAGTATAGACAGAGAGACCACGGGCAGTTTTAACAGAGAGACCTCGGGCAGTTTAAACAGACAGACCTCGGGCAGTATAAACAGAGAGACCTCGGGCAGTATAAACAGAGAGACCACGGGCAGTTTTAACAGAGAGACCTCGGGCAGTTTAAACAGAGAGACCTCGGGCAGTATAAACAGAGAAACCTCGGGCAGTTTAAACAGAGAGACCTCGGGCACTTTAATCAGTGAGACCTCGGGTAGTTTAAACAGAGAGATCTCGGGCAGTATAAACAGAGAGACCTCGGGCAGCTTAAACAGAGAGACCTCGGGCAGTTTAAACAGAGAGACCTCGGGCTGTTTATACAGAGAGTCCTCGGGCAGTTTAAACAGAGAGACCTCGGGCAGTTTAAACAGAGAGATCTCGGGCATGTTAATAGAGGGACCTCGGGCAGCTGAAACAGAGAGACCTCGGGCAGTTTAAACAGCGAGACCTCGGGCAGTTTAAACAGAGAGACCTCGGGCAGTTTAAACAGAGAGACCTCGGGCACTTTAATAGAGGGACCTCGGGCAGTTTAGACAGAGAGACCGTGGGCAGATTAACAGAGAGACTTCGGGTATTTTAAACAGAGAGACCTCGGGCACTTTAAACAGAGACACCTCGGGCAGTTTTAACAGAGATTCTCGGGCAGTTTAAACAGAGAGACCTCGGGCATTTTAAACAGAGATACCTCGGGCAGTTTAAACAGTTAGAAATCGGGCAGTTTAAACAGAGAGACCTCGGGCAGTTTAAACAGAGAGACCTCGGGCAGTTTAAACAGAGAGACCTCGGGCAGTTTAAACAGAGAGAGCTCGGGCATTTTAAACAGTTAGAAATCGGGTAGTTTAAACAGAGAGACCTCGGGCAGTTTAAACAGAGAGACCTCGGGCACTTTAAACAGAGAGACCTCGGGCAGTTTAAACAGAGAGACCTCGGGCAGTTTAAACAGAGAGACCTCGGGCATTTTAAACAGAGATACCTCGGGCAGTTTAAACAGTTAGAAATCGGGCAGTTTAAACAGAGAGACCTCGGGCAGTTTAAACAGAGAGACCTCGGGCAGTTTAAACAGAGAGACCTCGGGCAGCTAAAACAGATATTTGGACAGTGTTAAGAGCGACTTTTCGGGCAGTTTAAACAGAGAGATTTCGACCAGTTTGAATAATGAGACGTCCAGAAGGATTAAAGAGTGAGACTTCAAATAGGTTAACAGAGAGACTTAAAATAGATTTAGCATCGAGACATCAGGCATTTGAACAGCAGGACGACAGGACAACTTCAACTGCGACTCTTCATGAAAGTTGAAACAACGAGTCTTCAGGTAGATTAAACAGAAAGGTGTCAAACAGGTTAGATGGCGAGACATTGAACAGGTCAAACAGGGAGACATCAAACATGTTTAACAGGAAAACTTCAAATAGGTTTAACAGAAAGACTTCAAGCAGGTTCAACAGCATGAATTCAAACAATTTTAAAAGCGTTACTCCAAACAGATTACATACCGAGCCTTCAAACAGGATAAACAGCGAGGTTTAAAACAGACTAAACAGGGAAAAACAAACAGGCTAATCAGCCGGACTTCAAACAGGTTAAACGGTCATACTTCAAACCGGTTAAACAGGGAGACCTCAAACAGATTAAACAGCGAGATTTCCAGCAGGTTAAACAGCTAGACTTCAAACAGGTGAAACAACGAAACATCAAACAGCTTAAACAGCAAGACTCCATACAGGTTAAACAGCGAGACATGAAACTTGTTCAACAGGTTAAACAGAGTAATTTCAAACAGGTTAAACAGCGTGACTTCAAACAGACTAAACAGGGAGACTTGAAACATGTTAAACAGGGAAACCCAAAAAGCTTAAACAAGGAGACTTCAAACAGGAAAAACAGGGAGACTTCAAACAGGTTAAACAGCCAGGCACCAAAAAGTTCATTAAGCGAGAAGAAGGGCAGAGACACTGCGAGACATCGGCCCTTTTAAACTAAAATTTAAGGGTATGATATGGTTGGGACGCTGTGCCAAGTGGAATGCTCCGGCCGTGCGTCGCGGGAAGTCATCTCAGGAATACTCTCAAGAGCTCCCTTCAGTATCTCCTCTCAGAAACACCTCTCAGGATCTCTCCTCGGGGACATCTCTCAGGAACCTCTCTCAGTAACTACTCAGAGGAACAGAGTGAAGTTCCTGAATTGGGTTCCTGACAGGTGGGGCCTAAGATGCTTTTCAGAGATGTGTTCCTGGGAGCATTTCCCGGGAGTTATTACTGAGAGGAGTTCCTGAGAGGATTTCCTGAGAGTAGTTACTAATGGGTATTTCTGAGAGGCGTTTTTGATAGTAGCTACTGCGAGGACTGACTGAGTGAAGTTCCTGAGAGTGGTTTCTGAGAGGGTCTTCCAGCGAACGTTTCCTGTGAGGAGTCCCTGAGAGGATTTCATGAGAGGACTTCCTGAGTAGAGTTCCTGTGCTGCGTTCCCGTGATGAGTTACTGAGGGTTGTTTTTGAGCTGTGTTCCTGATAAGAGTTAATAAGTGGGGTTACTTAGACTGGTTACTGAGAGATTTTGCTGAGAGGCTTTAGAGATTGGTTCCTGAGAGGAATCCCTTTGAGGAATTTCTGAGTGGGGATCCTGAGAGATGTTCCTGAGAGAGGTTCCTGAAAGGGGTTCCTGAGAGGAGGTCCTGAGAGTACTTACTGAGAGGAGTTCATGAGAGTGGTTCCAGAGAGGGGTTCCAGATAGGCGTTCACAAAGGGGTTCCTGAGAGGTGATCGTGATTCTGGTTCATGAAAGTATTTCCTGAGAGGAGTTCCTGAGAGATGTCCCTGATTGGAGTTACGAAGTGATGTTTCAGAGAGGAGTTCCTGAGACATGTTATTGAGAGGACTAGCTGAGAGGACTTCCTTAGAGGGATTCCTGAGACAAGTTACTGAGAGGATTTATTGAGAGGGGTTTATGACAGGTGTTCCTGAGAGGATTTCCTGAGATGGGTTCTTGAGAGGAGTGCCTGAGAGGTGTTCATGAGAGGGCTTCCAGAGAGGAGTTCCTGAGAGCAGTAAGTAAAAATACTTCATGAGAAGAGCTACTGAGAGGAGATCCAGAGAGGCATTCCTGAGAGGGGTTGCTGAGAGGTGATTCTGAGAGGGGCTCCTGAGATCAGTTCCTGAGAGGAGTTTCTGAGAGGAGTTCCTAAGAGGGGTTACTGAGATGTGCTCCTGAGAGGAGTTACTGAGGGGTGTTCCTGAGAGGGCTTCCTGAGAGGAGTTTCTGAGAAGAGATCCTGAGAGGGGATACTGAGTGGGGTCATGAGAGGAGTTCCAGACAGGTTTTCCAGAGAAGGGTTCCGGAGAGTAGTTCCTGAGTGGGAGTCCTTAGAGTAGTTACTGAGAGGAGTTCTAGAGAGGGATTACTGAGATGAGTTCCTGAGAAGAGATGCTGGAAGGGATTCCAGAGAGAAGTTCCTGAGAGAAGTTACTGAGAGTGTTTCTCAGAGCGGTTCCTCAGAGCAATTCCTGATGGAAGATACTGAGATGTATTTCTGAGAGGGTTTACTGAGTGGAGTTAATGAGAAGTGTTCCTGAAAGGTGTTATTGAGAGGAATCTCTGAGAGGAGTTCCTGCGAGGAGATGGTGAGAGGGATTCATGTGAGGGATTCCTGAGAGGGGTGCCAGAGAGGGGTTCCTAAGAGGAGTTCCTGAGAGGAGTTCCTATTAGTGGATACTGCGAGGAGTTCCTCAGAGGGGTTCCTGAGAGGAGTTCCTGACTGGAGTTCCTGAGAGGAGTTCGTGAGAGGGTTTCATGTGAGGGATTCCTGAGAGCTGTTCCTGAAAGGAGGTACTGTGGGGTGTTTCTGAGATGGGTTCCAGTAGGAGTTCCAGAGAGCAGTTACTGAGAAGAGTTCCTAAGAGGGTTTTTTTTAGCAGAGATAATGAGAGGTGTTCCAGAGAGCTGTTCCTCAGAGGCTTTACTTAGAGAGGTTACTGGGAGGAGTTCCTGAGAGGCGTTATGAGAGGAGTTACAGAGAATAGTAACTGAGAGGTGTTCCTGAGAAGAGTTCAAAAGTGAATTTCCTGATTGGAATTCCCGAGAGTGGTTTCTGAGAGGGGATCCTGAGAGGGGTTCCTCAGAGGTGTTACTGAGAGTAGTTCTTGAGAGGGTTTCCTGAGATGAGTACCTGAGAGGAGAGCCTGGGAGGAGTTCCTGACAGGGATTCCTGAGAGAAGATCCTGATAGGAGTTACTGAGAGGGTTTCCTGAGAGACGTTACTGAGAGGTAATCCTGACAGCGGTTCCTCAGAGGGATTCCAGAGAGGAGAAAATGAGAGGTGTTCCTGAGAGTCGTAACTGAGAGGAGTTACTATGAGGAGTTGCTGAGAGGAGTTCCTGAGAGGAGTTACAGAGGAAGTTACAGAGGTGAGCTATTGAGAAGCGTTCCAGAGAGGGGTCCCTGCGAGGAGTTACTAATTGGAGTTCCTGAGAGGACATCGTGAGAGAGTTTCATGTGAGGGGTTCCTGAGGAGAGTTACTGAGGGGTGTTTCTGGGAGGAGTTCCTGATTGGTGTTCCAGAGCGTAGTTACTGAGATGAGTTCCTCAGAGGGGTTCTTTAGAGTGGATACAGAGAGGTGTTCCTGAAAGGTGTTCCCCAGAGGGTTTACTGAGAGGAGTTACTGGTGGGATTTCCTGAGCGGAGTTCCAGGGAGGCATCGCTGAGATGCGTTCCAGAGAGGAGTTCAAGTGTGAAGTTGCTGAGTGGATTTCCTGAGAGTGGTTCCTAAGTGGAGATCCAGAGAGGCGTTCCTAAGAGGGGATACTGCGAGGAGTTCCTAAGAGGGGTTCCTGAGACGAGTTCCTGATTGGAGTTCCTGAGAGGAGTTCCTAAGAGGGTTTCATGTGAGGGGTTCCTGATAGGAGTTCCAGAGAGCAGTTACTGAGAGGAGTTCCTCAGAGTGGTTCCATTGCGAGGTTACTGACAGGTGTTCCTACGGGGTGTTTCTAAGAGTCTTTACTGAGAAAGGTTACTGGGAGCATTTCCTGAGTGGAGTTCCTGAGAGGCGTTATGAGATGGGTTACAGAGGGAGAGTAACTGAGAGGTGTTCCTGAGAGCCGTTAATGAGAGGAGTTCCTGAGAGGAGTTACAGAGGGAGTTAAAGAGGTGAGTTATTGAGAAGCCTTCCAGAGAGGAGTTCCTGAGAGGAGTTCCTGAGAGGTGCTCCTAAAAGGGTTTCCTGCGAGCAGTTCCTGATTGGAGTTCCTGAGAGGAGATCGTGAGAGAGTATCGTGTGAGGGTTTCCTGAGAGGAGTCCTTGAGGGGAGTTACTGGAGTGGGGGGCGTTCTGAAAGGCGTTCCTGATAGGAGTTCTAGATAGCAGTTACTGAGAGGGGTTCCTCAGAGAGCTTCCCTAGAATATAGTGAGAGGTGTTCCTGAGAGCTGTTCCTCAGAGGAGTTACTGAGAGGAGTTTTAGAGAGTGATTCCTCTGATGTGTTCCTGAGAAGAGACCCTGATACGTGTTCCTGAGAGTGTTTACCGAGAGAAGTTACTGAGAGGTGTTCCTGAGATGCGTTAATGTGAGGAGTTACTGAGAGGAGTTGCTGAGAGGAGTTCCTGAGAGGAGTTACAGAGGGAGTTAAAGAGGCGAGTTACTGAGAAGCCTTCTTGAGCACGGTTCCTGAGAGGAGTTCCTGAGAGGAGCGGCTAACAGGGTTTCCTGCGAGACCTTACTAAGAGGGTTTCGTGCGAGGAGTTCCTGATTTGCGTTCCTGAGAGGAGATCGTGAGAGGGTTTCACGTGATGGGTTGCTGAGAGGAGTTCTTGAGGGGAGTTACTGAGGGTTGTTTCTGAGACGGATTCCTGATAGGAGTTCCAGAGAGCAGCAACTGAGAGGAGTTCCACAGAGTGTTTCCTTAGAGGGGATACTGAGAGTTGTTTCTCAGAGATGTTCCTCAGAGGGTTTACTGAGAGAAGTTACTGGTCCCTGCTGCTCAAGAGTGAGGTTCCTGGATGGAAATCCTGAGAGTGGTTCCTGAGAGGAGTTACTGAGATGGGATCCTGATCGGAGTTCCTCAGAGCAGTAATGAGAGGAGGTACGGAGGGTAGTAACAGAGGGGTTCCTGAGAGTGGTTTCTGAGAGGCGTCGCTGAGAGTTGTTGTGGAAAGAAGCTCAAGAGTGAATTTGCTTCGTGGAATTCCTGAGAGAAGATTCTGAGAGGCGCTCCTGAGATGGGTCACTGAGAGGATTTCCTGAGAGGAGTTCCTAAAGGAAATCTTGAGAGGCGTTCTCAGAGGGGTTCCTGAGGGAAGTTCAAGAGATAAGTTTCTGAGAGGAATTGCTGAGTGGGGTTCCTAAAAGGAGTTCCTGAGGGGTTGTACTGAGAGGAGTTCCTGAGAGGAGTTCCTGAGAGGAGTTCCCAAATGAGATCTTGAGTGGCGTTCTGAGAGGGGTTTCTGAGAGAAGTTCAAGAGAGGAATTCCTGAGCGGACTTTTTGAGAGTTGTTCCCGAGAGGAGTTACTGAGATGTCTCGTTATTTACTCTATCAAAAGCATTCGTAATTTTAAATGTCTCTATTAAACCTCCCCTTTGCCTGGCCTGCTCGACGGAAAACAATCCCAGCTTCTCCAGTCTATGCACGTAATTCAAGCCCCTCATCTCTGTTCCAATTCCAGTAAAATTCCTCTGCACCCTCTCCAAGGGTCTCACAACCTTCCTGAAAAACGCTCGCCAGAATTAGATACAAGTCCTTCAGCTGAGGTTTCAGCAAGATTTACACATGTGTTGTCTGATTTTCATAGTTTTGTAAACGCTGATTCTGTTTATCAATAAAAATATATTACTATTTCAATACTCTAAAAGGCTTGCGCTGCCAACTTCAATGACTTTCTTATGTCCACCCGATATTTTTACTAAACAACTCCTACATTCGCCAGATTTTCTGCTTCACACTATTCTCTTTGCACTATTCCGTCCCTCAGAAACCCACTTGCATCCCAGATGGACCAGCTAACTGTTCCAAGTACATTTGGACTGAACGGGTTAAATGAGCCTGTTTGTTTAGTGGCTGTAATTAATGTCAGTCTCCATGGATCCTACATAACTCACTGGGGGGCTTCCCACTGTTGTTAATAAGGGAGTCGCTACATTGTGTTACCTCATATTGTCAGCGAGGGCATCAGCTCCGTGAGGAACAAGGAGCCGCGGTTATAAGACAGGGAGAGAGGATATCAGAGTCTGAGAATAATATATTGGAAAGTTCCAACAATGGATCAGATTCTGAGAGCAATGGATTGGAATGTTACAACAATGGATCAGGATCTGAGGACAATAGATCGGAATGTTACAACAATGAGTAGGAGTTCATTGGAGGCGCTTCATGAACTTTCTACATATTATGATCGGATGTCAGTGGAAAGCCGGATCTATCGGACACTTCAGCTGATTCAGGGGGGTTACTATCCCATCCTCGCTATTTTTGGCATCCCGGGTAAGTCTCACTGTATATGGCTATTAATTCTATAAACCATGTTGAACTGAATTATTTCTTCTTCATCAAAATTACAAGTATTTTGGAGATTGCAAAGTTTTTATACCAGTTCAGGTATCCAGGGGGACAGGATTATGATTAACAGCCGATTTCAGCACTTTAAGTAACATAGTTATTGCCATTTAATCTCTATTGTCTCCCACCATATCAGATACATTTCAGTCTATCATTGCATATACAATACTTTCAATACGGCACTGGATGCAGCAACATAGTGGAAAATTTCAGCGCCTTCAGGCAAACTGATACTTGTTATTTACAAGCATTCTGATTGGGTATTGGGAATGGTTTCATTTCCTGTGGGCCATGCGTCTGTGTCATATCCATGCCGTCCTGCTTTATACAGCCACTGGACGTTGTGTGTGGTTCAGAGACTTTCACATTTGATCGGTTTGTGGCCATTTGTTTCCAGAAACTGAAAAGTAAATATTGCACCGTGAAAATGGATCTGAGAGGAATGACTGTGCTGAGCCTTTTAAAGAATATTTTCTGCTATTTCATGTTACCAGATTCTTAGTTGCTGATGAACAACCCGTGATTTTTTTTTCTATTATTAGAATTTCAGACATAGAGTAATAGAGTCAAAGTGATCTGCAGCACAGAAAACTCGGACCATCGAGTCTGCGCCGGTCAAATAAGTACCTAACTATTCTAATCCCATTTTGCAGCAATAGGTCCATAGCCTTGTATGCCAGGGCATCACAAGTGCACATCCAAATACTTCTTAAATGTTATAAAGTTTTCTGCCCGAACACCCTTTCAGACAGTGAGTTCCAGATGCTCACCACCCTCTGGGTGAAATAATTCTTCCTCACATTCTCTCTAAACCTCCTGCCCCTTACATTAAAGCTATGCCCCCTCGTTATTGCTCCCTCCACGAACGGGAAATGCAACATCCTGACTCCGCTATCTCTGCCCCTCATATTTTTATGCACGTCAATAATGTCCCCTCTCAATCTCCTCTGCTCCAGCGAAACTAACCCCAGTTTATTCAATCTCTCCTCCTAACTAAAAATATCCAGGCCAGGTAACATCCTCGTAAATCTCCTCTACAATCTGATGTAAACACATCCTACCTATAATGCGGATTCCAGACTGCACGCAATACACTAGATGTGGCCCAACCAGCGTTTTCTACAGTTCAGCATAGCCTCCCTGCTCTTATATTCTATGCCTCGTCTAATAAAGACAGGTATCCCATATGCTTTCTTAATCACCTTATCTACCTGCCCCACTACATGAAGAGACTGCTGGACATGCACACCATGATCCCTATGATCCGCGGTACTTCCCAAGATCCTAACATTCATCATATTCCCGTGTCTTGATTGTCCTGCCCAAGTCCAGCACCTCAACATTATCTGGATTAAATTACATTTGAAAATGTTCAGCCCATCTGATCAGCCTGTCTCTATACTCCTGTCATCTAAGGCTATCAATCTTACTACTTACCACCCCACCAATATTCGTGCCATCTGCGAACATACTGATCAACCCCCCTGCATTCAAATCTAAATCGTTTATATATCCCAAAAACAGCACGGGACCGAACACCGCCCCATGTGGAACCCCCACTGGACACAGTCATCCAGTCACAAATACCCCCCGTAGACCATCACCATGTGCTTCCTGCCACTCAGCCAATTCAGGGCCCAATTCGCCATATTGCCCTGGATCCCACGGGCTCTTACCTTCGTTATTTGTGTCCTGACCATATCAAAAGCCTTGCTGAAGTCCGAGTAGACTACATCAAATGCATTGCCATAATCTACACACTTGGTCACGTCTTCGTAAAATTCAATCAAATTACTCAGGCATAACATCTCCTTAACCAAACCAAACTGACTGTCCTTGATTTTCCCTGCCTCTCCAGGTGTAGATAAAGTATCGCCCTCAGAATTACTTCCAATAATTTACCCACTGTTGTTAGACTGACTGGCCTCTAGTTCCCTAGTATATCCCATCCTCCCTTCTTGAATAACGGTGCCACTTTGGATCCTCTGGCAACTCTCCTGTGGTCAGAAAAGTGTTGAAAATTATTGCCAGAGTCCCTGTTCTCTCCTCGCTTGCCTCACTCAAAGCCTGGGATCAATTTCAGCTGGTCCTGGGGATTCATATAATTTTAAGCCTGTCAACCGCTTAGAACTTCTTCCCTTTCTGTGCTAATTTATTTAATTATCTCACAGCACTTCTGCATGATTTCTATCACCCCTCTCACTTGTGAACACCAATACAAGTCATTCATTTAGAACCTGACCTACGTTTTCCAGCTCCACACACACATTTCCAAAGTGGCCCTTAATGGGCTCTATTCTTTCCCCAGTTAACCTCTTACTCCTAATGAACTTGTAAAATAACTTTGTATTTTTCTTTATTTTTCCTGCCAATGATTTTTCATACCCCCTTTTTGCTCTCCTAACTTCCTTATTCAGTGTCCCCCTTTACACTCTATTCTCTTCTAGGACTTCTGCTGTTTTGAGCACTCGTTAACTGCCATAAGCCTTTCATTTTCTCTTTATCCAATGCTCTATATCCCTCGAGATCCAGGTTTCCCTGGATTTATTGGTCCTGCCCATTATTGTTACTGGAATATGCTGGTCCTGCACTCTCCCAATTTCCATCTGGAATGAATCACACTGCTCTGAAGCAGATTTACCTAAAATAAGCTCCTCCCAGCCCACTCTGGTAAAAGCGTATCTGATCTTCTTAAAATTGACCTTCCTTCAATTTAGAACTCTGATTTCTGGCACACCCTTGTCCTTTTCCATAACAACGTTAATCTAACGGAGTTTTGATCAGTATGCGCAAAACGGTCCCCCACAGATACCTCGTCCACATGCCCGGCTTCATTTCCTAAAATTAAGTGCAGGACCGCCCCTTCCTTTGTAGGACTTTCGATGTACTGGCTTAAAAAGCTCTCCTGGGTGCATTGTAAGGATTCATAGCCCTCTAAATCTACCACACTATGACTAACCCAGTTAAAGTTGGGGAATTTGAAATCTCCCACTATTACTACCCTATTGTTTTCACACTGCTCTATAATTTGCCTAGATATCTTCTCTTCCTTTTCTCTATGAACGTTTAGCGGCCGGTAGTACACTCCCAGCAATGTGATTGCTCCTTTTTAGTTTTTTCAGTTCTATCCATATGGATTCATTTGAGGAGCCTTCTATGAGCCTCCTTACTGCTGTCACTCATTCCTTGACCAATATTGCGAAACCCCCTCCTCTTATACCCCCTTCCTTGTCTCGCCTGAAGACCCTATACCCTGGGATTTTGAGCTGCCAATCATGCCGCACCCTCAGCCATGTCTCTGCGGCAGCAAGGACATCATACTTCCATATGTTAACTTATGCCCTCAAATCTGCCTTTTTTGTCAGACTCCTTGCAATAAAATAAATACCATCCAGCCTTGCCAAACTTGCTTCTGCCTTAACTGGCCTATAATTTCTATGCCTTCAAGACTCACTTGCTCTCACTACTAATTTTGGCTGTGCAACTCCCCCTGCTGAACCACCTCTCAGGATCCCATCCCCCTGCCAAATTAGTTTAAACCCTCACCAACAACACCAGCAAACCTCCCCGCAACGATGTTGGTCCCATTGCAGTTCAGCTGCTTCCTGTCTGCCTTGTACAGGTCCCACTTCCCACAGAAACCGTCCCAATATGCAATAAATAGAAAGCCCTCTCTCCTGCACCATCTGACCAGCCACGCATTCATTTGGACTAATCCCCTACTTCTATACTCACCAGTGCGTGGCATTGAAAGAAGTCCAGTGATCACTACCTTTGAGGTCCTGTTTTTAATCTGCTTCCTGGATGCCTAAATTATTTTTGTAGCTCCTTATCTCTCTTTGCAGCGATGTCCTTGGTACAAATATGTAACACGATCAGCGTCTGTTTGCCCTCCCACTTTAGAATGCCCTTCAGCCAGTGACATCCTTGATCCTGGCACCAGGGAGGGAACATACTATCCTGGAGTCACGTCAATGGCCTAAGAAACGGCTGCCTGTTCGCTTTATTATGGACCCTCCTGCACCTATTGTTCTTCCCCTCTTTTTCCTTCCCCGTTGTGCAGCTGAGCCACTCGGTGCCATGAGCGTGGCTGCACTCCCCAGTCGAACCGTCACTCTCACCATTTTCCAACACAGAAATACGGTTCTCGAGCGAGATGCACCCTCGGGATTTCCTGACTACCTGTCTGACACATCTCTTCAGACTGATGGTTACCAATCCAGCTCTGTCTGCTTTGGGGTCACCATACCTACAAACGTTCTCGCCACCAAACTCTTAGCCTCGCCGATGCGCTTCAGTCCCTCCAGCTGCCGCTCCAGCTCTGAAACTCGGAGCTCATGTAGCTTCAGTTGACGGCACTTCCTGCACATGTGGTCGGTCAGAGAGTAAGGAGCGTCTAACACTTCCCACATGTTGAAGGCGGTACATAACATGGGCCTGAGCTGCCCTGCCGTGCCTCTAGTTTGAAAAAAAAACCCGTTCTTTACTTTAAGTTAAATACAGTAAAAAATAAACTTTATGTTATTTATGTATTTTAAATTAAAAAGTATAACTCTTACCTTTCCTTAGTTTACCCTGGGGAATACACTTCCCCGTGACTCACCAATCAGCTCTCACCTTTGTGCTGCCGTCACTTTTTGAAGCATCCCCGCACTCGCGCTGTTTCTGATCTCTCCATCGCTCTCTTTTTTGATGTCACTATTTTTATTCTCAAAAATATCTGCAGGATACTCTTTCCAGACGTCTTCACGGTGACGCTGACTGCATGACACTCTTTCCAAAACCATCTCCCGTCTGGACAGCTGACGAGTTCCTCAATCACATTCTTGTTTTATTCATTCATGAAACGTGGGCGTCGCTGGCTAGGCTGGGATTTAATGCCCATCCCGAATTGCACTGTTCAGAGGGCAAATAAGAGTCAACCATCATTGCCGTGGGTCTGGAGGCACATACTGCCCAGCAGATTTCCTTCTCTAAAGGGCATTAGTGAACCAGGTGGGATTTTGCCACAGTTGGCCGTCGTGTCATGGTCATCAATGTGCTTTTTATTCCAGGTTTTTGTTGAATTCAATTTCTAACATCTGCCAGGGCGGGATTCAAACGCCTGTTCCCAGAGCATGATGCCTGTTTTCTGGTCCAGCGACAATCCCTCTACACCATCGCTCCACTTAATTTCTACCCCCTGTGTCCCATTTGTCCTGATTGTGCTGCTCAGAGTTCTCACCGTCAGACACATTTTACTGAACAGCAGAGCCCGCAGGAGACTCCAGGTTCACAGCAGTGAGGAGAGTCCCAGAGACCCAAAGGTGGAGAGTCGGACGAAATCCATGATTTTACTGCTCGTTATCACAGCCAATTTCATCCTATTGTGCGAAATGTTAATATTGTTTTCTATGTGGAGCCGGATATCCTCCTTGGGGAATGTGCAAGTTGATCTAGATAATATTGTGATGGAATTGGCCTTCATGCTGCAGCTCCTGAGTTGCTGCACAAACACTGGGATTTACGCCGTGACCCAGGTTCAGTTCAGGGAGCAGTTGAAGAATGTGCTGAAATATCGTTTTCATCCAATTCTTTAATCCACCCGAGAATTTGAACATTGATTGGCTGAGAATGTCCATTACGTTTCCATGTTATTTTTCTTTCCATTGGCAGAGGGAATGTTTGCTGGGCTGACAGCAGGCAGAGGGCGGAGTGGGAGGGGTTGCGGCCGTTACGGTCACAGAACAAACGGACAGAATCTGTTCCATAAGCTGTTAATTGCCAGCGCTGCACAGAGACCCATACAGACTGGAGAACAGAGGGAAGGGGAGCATCTTCAGTGGTCCCGCAAATCCCTGGTTGTGAGAGCAATCAGGCCATCAACAAATGCAGCAGCAGTAAGGAGGGATGATGTATATTGCTGGTAGTGCGAGGGAAAATACAGGTACATGAGGTTGGGGGTTTTCCAGGCACAACAGGGCAGGAAGGTAATTTAGCAGGTAGAGTGGGTGATGTACCTGTTCCAGGTGCACCGGGGAAGTGTGAAATTATAATTTGTACAACGTGCGAGTGTGGGTGAGATTCCAGGATCATGATTGCTGAATTCTATTACAACAAGTACACCAACAGCAGGGCTCCGCCAATGTGATATACCAGGTAGACAGAGGGAGGAAAGGTGATATACCGGGCTTTTAACTCAGCACTGGCCTCTGACAGCGCAGCACACCGTCAGTACTGATTCTCCGACAATGCGGCATTCCCTCTATGCTGAATCTCTGAAAGCTCAGTGATAACTCAGTGCTGATAGTTCGATAGTGCAGCAATTCCTCAGTACTGACACTCAGACAGTGCAGCGTTCCCTATGTGCTGACCCTCTGACAATGCGGCACTCCCTCAAAAATGAACATCTGACTGTCCTCATCCCAACCCCCAGCATTTACCAAACCCACCCCGTCTCCCACACGCCGCATTTAACACACAACATTGAGGTGCGTACAATAAATTGCTCTCACTTTCAAATGTTTGGACGCGTGAAGATAAATTCAGAATCACAGAATTGCAATGGTGCAGAAGGAGACCATTCTGCCCATCGTGACCAGGCCGGCTGTCTGAATGAGCATTATTGTTCAGTGCCATCCTCCTGCCGTTTCCCAATAACCCTACTAATTGTCTCTATTCAAATATTCATGTAACGCACTTTTGAATGCCTCGATTGAACCTCCATCCATCATATTTCTAGAGAGTGCAATCCAGACCAGAACAAGCTGCTCTTTGAAAGCAGCTCATTTGGCCCCTCAGTCCAAATTTAACAGGCCGGATTAGAAAGGTAAGAGTCATAAGGCAGCAGGTACTAAACAATGGATGACTTCTCCTTGGCTGTTTCTGTGTAGAAATGGTGGTTACCATCCTTTCTCTCAGGGCTGACGGTCCAGATTTTTAAAAAAGAATTAGAGCTAAATTAGTTCAAGCATAATCGATGAAAACTGAAGGTCTGTAAGATCTATGTATTGCTTCATATCAGTGAAACATTTTCCATTTAAGGATACATAAACTAAAGGTCTAGTTGAGAAGACACCTGAAGATGCCCCTCGGAGATGTGTGCAGTTTTGTGAGAATCTCTGGCTTCTATTGATCTGCCTGTTTTATGAGATTGTTTAGCTGCAACTGGGACAGGTGCCTTCGAATGTTCACTGTGAGAAAATAACCAGTTGATGACACTTACTTAGGATTGCGCAGTGAGCAGCGATAATTCTAAACCCAAGATTCATCACGTGGAGTGCAAGTGACGTTAAAGTCAGCACGGATTGCATAAGGAAAAATAATCTGGAACGTTTTCTGGTTTGAAACTGAAAAAACATCTACAGTGGTCCTCACAGAGCCTTGTGACAAAATATAGCCAACCGTGGATTAACATGGAAATATTGAGGAGAAAAGAGAACAAGGGAATGAGTCGCCTAAATACATGTTAATTGAAAGTCTTAAGGCTGAGGATGGCTGGAACTGAGAAGGTATAAAGCAAGCGACATAGCACTGGCATTCTAGGTGATCCATAAAGAAGTCAATAGCTTCAAAAGTTTTTATGTTCTATGATAATTCTCTGGAGGAAGGAACAAATTTGGGCGTGTAGCATCTCGGATTATATACTGTTGCATTCAGGCACTTGTGCTTGTGTAGCTGAACCATCTGTTGCTGTTTCCCAACAAATATGGTAATTCGCACGTTGTTTTTCTTAGCCCGTATAGTTAACAAAAAACACACTTTCATCATCAGCCCTACCTGATACATCATCAACGATGCCAATGGAGTTTGTCAGACCCATTTTTTTTCATTAATATGTCTTTTCTGGCTGTTATTTATAAACCCGTGATTTCTAATCAACAAACTCATTTTACCCCAAATTATTGAGTCTCTAATATAACACAACGTTTCACGAACAATTCTTTGATTGATCGGCAGATACAAGGTTTATCCATCTGCCCTTCGATAAACAGGGAGCAACATTGACAACACTTTGGGAATAGTCCGATATCCAAGGTGGATTGAAGAATACTGGTTAGTGTGTCCACGATTTCCACCTTTCCTTCCCTCGTAAAACCTCAGACATCCCCACAAAAGCTGCAAAAAGGTGTTTAATTAGTGTACAATAGAAAGGGCTTAAGTGAAACTTTTATTTTGTGGCATAATAGTATCAGTCTCCATGGACCTTAATTGTGCCAATAGATCTAACACCTTTTCAATTAAAATGCGAATGCTTCTAATAAGCCATCTCATCCTATAACACGGATAATCAATACGGCATTGTCACGGAGCAGCAGCTTCAAAGCGAGGGAGAAGATATATTAGAATCGGAGGACAATAGTTTGTACTATTATATTTATCTGTCCGAATCCGAGACCAGCAGCTTGGATTTTTTTCCACAATGGATCAGGATCTCAGAAGAATAGATTAGAATGTAACAACAATGGATCAGAATCTGAGAACAATATTTAGAATGTGACATCAATGGATTAGAATCTGAGAACAATAGATTGGAATATTACAAAAATACACCAGAATCTGAGAACAATAGATTGGAATATTACAAAAATGGATCAGAATCTGAGAACAATAGTTTGGAATTTTACAACAAAGGATCAGAATCTGAGAACGATAGATTGGGTTTTTACAACAATGGATCAGAATCTGAGAATAGGTTGGAATGTTTGAACAATGGATCAGGACCTGAGAACAGTCGATTGGTATCATACAAGAGGCTGGGGGTTACCCTGGTATGTTCACTATCTGTTGACGATTTATTATGGAATCGTATTCAAATATCGGGTCCCAATGGTTCTTCAGGTTACTTAATGTTTTTACTATCCAATGCTCGCTATCGTTGGTGTGCCTCGTAAGTCTTTTTCTCTCCAGTTTTTAAGTACGTAAAGAATGTTCAGTTGCAATGCTGTGCTTGGAATTCACATTCGTATCTTCCGTTCAGTTGATATCCCTGGATTTCTCTCTGTGTAGCTATTATATCTGGAAGCCACATTGCACTGATTAGCTGCTCCTTTTTCTTATTTTTCAGTTGAGCCTTGTGAGGATCGAAGCCAGTGTCACCTGACTATCCGAAAATCTGTCCTCCATCCACACATCCTCCACCAGCCACACACCCCACCCCCTCACAATATCGCGACCCAGCCCAATGCCTCATGCTTAACCAGAGCGTTTGCTGATGGCCTGAGCTCAGTTCCTACCCAATATACACCTTTCCGAAATACTGCCCACGACCATCGTCCTACAATCACATGTCTCCAATCCTGCCTCGACCCATCTGCTGCATAAACACACAATCTGGGCATTTTTTTTTTTCAAATTGAGACCCATATGCTCATCTATTACAATATCCTCCTCTCACTCACCACTGACCACCCCCACTGCCCCCCCATCCGCAGCGCCCCAGACCACCACCTTGTTCAAACTTCACCTCCTGGTTACAACCTTTACAAAACTGAACAGATACCACGTTCTGCTGCCTGTAACCTAACTGGAATCAATCCCGCTGAACCACCGTTCCTGTGCTCAGAGAGTTACATGGGCTGGTAGGCCGAAAGCGAATATTTTCATTCTTATATTGTTGCCCCTCACCTCTTTAGAGAGTTTTTCGCCTTCGAATGTTTAACAAGTTCACGTTTTAAATGCATTATTAAATCTGGCAGCACCGCATTAGTGGCCAGTGTATTTCAAATGAGACCTCTGCTCCTTCTGCCAATCAGATTATATCTGAGCCATCTGTGTATCAACCATTCAGCAAACGGAAAGATAACTGCATCTTCCTTCAATTTCGCTCAACTGGTCAAAATGTTGAACATGTTAATGTAACTTTCTCAGCACACAGTTCTGACATTGGTGCAGGAGCAGAGTGATCTGTATGTACATGTGCGTGAATCAGTGAAGGTGGGAGGATATTTTGAGACAGTGGTTCATTAATCTTAGCGCATCCTGAGCTGTATGAGTACGAAAGGAAGATGGAGATGATAAACCTCCATAAAACGCAGTTTCGTCCTCAGATGGAGCATTGTGCCCAGCTCTGGAAATCTCATTTTAACAAGAATGCTAAGGCACTAAAGATGGTACAGAAAAGATAGGCGACAATTTGCTCTGAGATGATTAATCCCAGTCGTGTAGATGAATTGGAAAAGTTGTGGTTGTTCTCCTTGGAAAACACAACATTGAGGGGCGACTTGAAGAGATATTTAAAATGATAAACGGTCCGGAAAAAGTAGGTATGGAGAAACCCTTTCATTGTTGGAAGTATCGAGAATCAGAGTGCATGGATGTAAGTTAATTTGAAAATGAAGCGATACCCCCTGAGGAAAACCTTTATTGCAAAGCTTAATCTGGAATACGCTGACGCCAGCGAATTGCTCCATCAGTGGACCAGCATGGATAAGATGTGCTGAATATCAACCTCCCATGCTGCACCTATTCTGTGATTGCACTCTTCATGATAATAAATAAGCTTCTCCAATCTATCCATGTTATTGTAATTACTCACCTGCCGTGCCATTCTTGCCTGTCTCCTCTCTACCCTCTACAAATTATTCCCGTTATTTCGAAAGTGAGCTGCACATTATTCGGCACAATACAATATGTTTGGCGAAACAAGTGTTTTGAATAGTTGTGGAGGAGATTTATGGAGTTTGCATCCATTCATCAAGTGGAAGGTCCCAGCTGTTTTATTAACCGTTTCGGTTAACCTCGCCTGACGTGTTCAAATATTGGGAACAGGCACCCAAAGTCGCTGTGCTCCTGCACCTCCAATAAAATTGAGTTCTACAATGTCAGTATTGTGCTTTCAACATTTAATCTCGCCAGACATACAACATTTTAAACCTCCACTATTTGTTCTTTCAGGTAAAATCAATTAAATGTATTAATGGTTACAGTGGTACCATCGAAAACTACAATATGTGATCAACGAAACCATTACGCTAACCTAATGTATTCTTTACCTGTTTATTTCCCTTGCTCGCAGTTATATCGGTGACAATTCTGATCATTTCCCGGGGAAAGTGTGGTCTCTCCAAATGTGTTACTCACTACCTGTTGGCTATGGCATCGGCGGATCTAATGGTGATTATACTCGACATGGTGTTGAGGCATATTCCAATTGTCCATCGGGAGCAGTTTCATTCCTTGTACTACCTTCGTATCTGTAATATCCATGCCGTGCTGCTTTATGCAGCCACTGATTGCTCAGTCTGGTTCACCGTCACGTTCACTTTTGACCGATTTGTAGCCATATCTTTCCGAACTTTGAAATGTAGATACTGTACCGAAAAGACAGCAGCTGCGGTTCTTGGAACAGTGACTGTGCTGAGCGTTTTAAAGAACCTTTTCTGGTATTTCATGTTCACAGAATTTTATCAACTGAGGAAACTGCCCTGGTTTTGTTCTGTAACGCTAGATGTTTACCTGCCTACGGTTTGGGTAACAATCGAGTTTGTCCATTACATTCTTACTCCCTGTGTCCCATTTGTCCTGATTCTGCTGCTCAATGTTTTCACCATCAGACACATTTTAGTGAGCAGCAGAGCCCGCATGAGACTCCGGGCTCAGAGCAGTGGAGAGGGGCTCGGAGATCCGGAGATGGAGAGTCGAAGGAAATCCATGATTTTACTGTTTTCTATCTCGGAAAATTTCCTCCTGTTGTGGGCAATGATTGTGGTGTATTCTGTATGGATCCGGATGCATAATTTGGGTTATGAGTCCATATTACTCCATCCTTATGCACAGGAACTGGGCTTCATGTTGCAGCTCCTGAGCTGCTCCACAAATTCTTGTATTTATGCCCTGACCCTGGCAAAATTCAGGGAGCAAATGAAGCAGGTGCTGAACTGTCCCTTTGCACCAATCGTGGAATTCTTTCAAAAAGGAGAGAGGAAATGACTCAGGGAAAGTCCAGCATTTTCTCATTTTAATTCACATTCCCAGTGGGTGGAGGTGCTGTGCCGTTCGACAGAGTGACTGGAGGAGTTGGATAGCTCCGCCTCCGGTATGGGGTGTGGGGAAGGTGCCTGATCCCCTTGGTGAGAGTATTAAGGTGAGGCACCAAATCCGCACAGTTCCCGGGGAGCAGGTGGCCGGTGGGGTGGAGGGGGTGGGGGGGGTTGGTGCTGTTTCCCATGACGACGGCATAACGGAGGTGCGGCCCCTGTGACTGCACAATGCCTAGGGGGTGAGATCCGTTCCTCATGACATCGGAATAATATGGCAGGTGGGTCATGTGACGGCACAATGGACAGGGGGTGGGACCTAGTCCCATGATGACGTCATAACAAAGTGTGTAGGGTCCTGAGATTGTACAATGAACGGGGGAGTGATCCTCGCCCATTGATGACGTCACAATGGAAAGGGCCTGGTCCTGCTTCCTGTGTCGGGCACAATGGACGGGGTCGGAGCGAAATTTCCCGCCGGCTCCGCCCATTGGCGCAGGGAGAAAAGGTGAGAGTGCAAAGGTTCACCGCCAAGTCCCTCCACATGTGCTCTCCTGAACATCCAAGGGAACAGCAACAAGATGAATAAAAATGGCGTTTGAAACTTCGTGCGAAATATTTCTCCTTCACCGCCTTCCACTGGGCTCTTTAATTGTACCCTTTAGTACTTTAATAATGCTGAGGAGAATCAATAAAGATAAATGTGATTAAATCAAATCTAAATGTTCGCCAGTAAAAGCACAACAAATGTCTCTGAAATCCCATCGTCAGTTACACCGAGAGACACTCACCAACATCAGACAGCAGCGGGTTAGAAACCACATGATCAGAAATGATGAACATTAGCAGAGGCAGGAATTGTGAGCCCCTCGACACACACAGACACACACACACACGCACAGGCACAGACACATACACACAGGCACACACACACAAACACACACATACACAGACACAATGATGCAGACACACACACACACATACATACACAGACACAGTAATGCAGACACACACAGGCACACACATACACATGCACACACACACACACATGCACAGACACAATGATGCAGACACACACATACACTGACACACATAAATATAGACCGACACACAGGCGCAGAGACACAAACGCGCATAGATACACCCCCCCCGCATACACACATACACACAGGCACATACCCACACACACAAATACTACTCAGATATGCATACACACAGCCACACACACACACAGAAACGCAGACACACACACGCACTCAGACGCACAGACGGACAAGCAGACACACACACACGCACACAGATGCAAACACAGACACGCATACGCACACACACAGACACAGACACGTTGGATGGAACTAGAATGCAATTTGAAATAACGTGATCCGGTTTTCAGGATTCACACAGTGACTGGGAAATGAAAAGGACCCACTGACAGAGCTCACTTCCATCCACAGCTCACACCTCATCTGAATTCCTTTCAGCTCAATCTGTCTCTATCTCTCTCACTCCGGTTCTCCCTGTGACCTGACTATTCCTGCGAGCTTCGGAACCATGAATTTGGGACCCAATCTGAATCCCGAGTACTGATGTTGGGATTGTGAGATGAGGGAACAATCTTTCCTGGAGGCCGTCTCCTAATTGTCCATTGCGAAGCTCACTGTGAGATGCTGAATAGTGGGAACTCCCCACGTAGCCTCATTATTAAGAGAGCCGGTAGTTCTGGCGCTGGGGCAGCCCCACCGGGAAAGTTGCACAGCCCTGGTAATCGGTGGCTACGAAGCTGCCACAACATGGAGGCTCCCTCATTGTTCTTAACATCAATCACCAAATAACCATTTCTATACTGAAGAAGAGGTAACCAGCCGCTCTATTTGTCTGCACACTCTCACAAGAGTAGCCCCCTCCTTTGGGCACTAATGGGACCAGGAACATTCTGACCCCACAATCACTCCGTTTGTGACTCTCTCAAGCCATCTTTTTTCGCACTCCTTCAATCTTAACCTCACTCCCTGTTGTCACTCCCTATCACACCATCTTTCTTTCTCTCACATTTTTTCACTCTGACTCCCTGTTTGTCACTCTCCCTGAAACCATCTCTCTTTCTCGCACATTGCTTCACTCTCACTCCGACCCACTGATTGTTACTGTCTCTCACAATATCTCTGTTCCTCTCACATTCTTTCACTCTCACTCCATGTTTGTCAATCTCTCACACACCTTCTCTCTTTCACTCATATTCCTTTACTCTCACTCTCTGTTGTCACTCTCTCTCAAACCATTTTTTACTCCCATTCCTTCACCC
This sequence comes from Cetorhinus maximus, assembly GCF_964194155.1. Classification (NCBI taxonomy): domain Eukaryota; kingdom Metazoa; phylum Chordata; class Chondrichthyes; order Lamniformes; family Cetorhinidae; genus Cetorhinus; species Cetorhinus maximus. Next base: position 220,824 of record NW_027596172.1, on the reverse strand, counting down.
TCACTGTCAGTCCCTGTTTGTTTCTCTCTGTCACATACCATCACTCGATTTACATCTGTCCCTAACCCTCTCTATTTTCACGTACTTGTCACTCTCCTTCCTATTAAATGCCGGAATCTCCTACATTTTGTTTGTCACTCTCTCACTTTCTACGTCCCTGTGTCTGCCCCAGATTATGGTTCCAAGACACTTGCTGCATTATTGTCCCTCTCTGTCTCCATCAGCAAGTGCCCTCCAATACTCTCTCTCTGACTCTGTATTAGTTTCACGATTTGTTTTAGTTTCGGGATGTGTATTAGTTTCAAGATATGTATTAGTTTCAGGGTCTGCATTATTATCAGGGTCTGTATTAGTTTCAGGATCTGTATTAGTTTCAGGATCTGTATTAGTTTCAGGATCTGTATTTGTTTAAGGATCTGTATTATTCCACTGAGGCGAGTGGGATTCAGTGACAGGGGGGAGAGGGGAGTAGTGACTGAGGGGAGAGGGGTGTAGTGACTGAGGTGAGTGGGGTACAATGACTGACAGGAGTTGGATGTTGTGACTGACGGGAGTGGGATGCAGAGTGTGAGGTAGTGGGATGTAGTGACTGAGGGGAGTGGGATGCACTGACTGAGGGGGTGGGGTGCAGTGAGTGAGGAGTTGGTGGTGCAGTGACTGATGGGATTGGGATCTGGTGACTGACGGGATTGGGATGTAGTGACTGAGGGGAGTGGAATGAAGTGACTGAGAGGAGTGAAATGAAGTGACTGAGGGGAGTGGGAAGAAGTGACTGGGGGGGTGGTGTGATGAAGTGGCTGAGGGAGGTTGCATGCAGTGACTGAGGGAAGTGGTATGAAGTGACTGAGGGGTTTGGGATGCAGTCACTGAGGGGAGTGGGATGCACTGACTGAGGGGAGTGGGATGCACTGACTGAGGGGATTGGGAGGCAGTGTCTGAGGGGGTGGGAGGCATTGACTGAGGGGAGTGGGATGAAGTGACTTAGGGTGGTGGGATGAAGTGACTGATGGGAGTGGGATGAAGTGACTGAGGGGGTTGGGATGAAGTGACTGAGGGGAGTGGGAAGAAGTGACTGAGGGGAGTGGGAAGAAGTGACTGAGGGGGGTGGGATGAAGTGACTGCGGTGGTTGGTATGAAGTGACTGAGGAGAGTGGGATGAAGTGACTTAGGGGGTTGGGATGAAGTGACTGAGGGGAATGGGATGAAGTGACTTAGGGGGTTGGGATGAAGTGACTGAGGGGAGTGGGATGAAGTGACTTAGGGGGTTGGGATGAAGTGACTGAGGGGAGTGGGAAGAAGTGACTGAGGGGAGTGGGAGGAAGTGACTGAGGGGGGTGGGATGAAGTGACTGAGGGGAGTGGGATGAAGTGACTGAGGTGGTTGGTATGAAGTGACTGAGGGGAGTGGGATGAAGTGACTGAGGTGGTTGGTATGATGTGACTGAGGGGAGTGCGATACAGTGACTGAGGGGAATGTGATGAATTGACTGAGGGGAGTGGGGTGCAGTGACTGAGGGGAGATGGATGCAGTGTCTGCGGAGAGTGGGGTACTCTGAGTGAGGGGAGTGCAGTGGGGCTGCAGTGGCTGCGCGGACTGGGAATTAGTGACTGTTGGACATTCAGGGCTGGGTGAGAAGCGTTTCGAGGGGATTTTGTATTAGAGACTGTGGGGAGTGGGACACAGGGACTGAGGTGGGCGGGATGTCGGGTCTGAGATGGGTGGGATCTAGGGACTGAGGGGTGTGGGATGTAGGGACTGTGAGGGGTGGGATGTAGGGACTGAGGGGAGAGGGACCTCGGGACTGAGGGGGGAGGGACGTCGGGACTGAGAGGAGTGGGAACTAGGGACTGAGGCGTGTGGGATGTAGGAACTGAGGGGGGAGGTACATCGGGACTGAGGGGGGACAGACGTCGGGACTGAGGGGGGAGGGACGTCGGGACTGAGGGGGGAGGGACGTCGGGACTGAGGGGGGAGAGATGGCGGACTGAGGGGGGAGGGACGTCGGGACTGAGGGTGGAGGGACGTCGGGACTGAGGGGGGAGTGACGTCGGGACAGAGGGGGGAGGGACATCGGGACTGAAGGGGGAGGGATGTCGGGACTGAGGGGGGAGGGACTTCGGGACTGAGGGGGGAGCGACGTCAGGACTGAGGAGGGAGGGACGTCGGGACTGAGGGGGGAGGGACTTCGGGACTGAGGGGGGAGGAATGTCGGGATTGAGGGGGGAGGAATGTCGGGATTGAGGGGTGAGTGACGTTGGGACTGAGGGGGGAGGGACGTCGGGACTGAGGGGGAGGGACTCGGGACTGAGGGGGGAGGAACGTCTGGACTGAGGTGGGTGGGACATCTGGACTTAGGGTTGTGGTACATATGGACTGAGGGTTGTGGGACATCTGGACTGAGAGTTGTGGGACATCTGGACTGAGGGGGGTGGGACATCTGGACTGAGGGGGGTGGGACATCTGGACTGAGGGGGGGTGGGACATCTGGACTGAGGGGGGGTGGGACATCTGGACTGAGGGGGGTGGGACATCTGGACTGAGGGGATGGGACATCTGGACTGAGGGGGGTGGGACATCTGGACTGAGGGGGGTGGGACATCTGGACTGAGGGGGGTGGGACATCTGGACTGAGGGGGGTGGGACATCTGGACTGAGGGGGGTGGGACATCTGGACTGAGGGGGGTGGGACATCTGGACTGAGGGGGGTGGGACATCTGGACTGAGGGGGGTGGGACATCTGGACTGAGGGGGGTGGGACATCTGGACTGAGAGGTGTGGGATGTAGGGACTAAGGCGTGTGGAATGTAGGGAATAAGGGGTGTGGGATGTAGCGACTGAGGAGAGTGGGATGCAGGGACTGAGGGGAGTTGAATGTAGGGACTGAGGAGAGCGGAATAAGTGAGGGAGGAGACTGGGAGGTAGTGTCAGTTGTTCAGTGAGGGGTGACAGAACAGACTGGCATTGGTGGGTTTCAGATTGTATGAAAGATGAAGTGAATCATTTTCTGAACATTTCAACAAAGTAAATGCTCCCTTGAGGTGAAACACACTCTGAATTCTTCCATGACTCCTTACCTCATTGTAGATCTAGAAACAACTCCAACTCTGGAATCTGAGGAACACTTGACTCGAGAATCCACTGTCCCTGCATCATTGACCCCAAAAGGATCTGAAATAACAGGTATCAGTGTGGAGGGGATATTCCACAAAATAATCTTCACACAACATAATCGCTGCAATCTCATACTGAAGGGAGTGGGATGTAGTAACTAAATGGGGTGGAACTGGGACTAATGGGAATGTAAGTGAGGGTAGTGGGTTGTAGTGAGTGAGGGGAGTGGGATAGAGTGAGTGATGAGACTGGGAGTTAGTGACTGTGGTACATTCAGGAGTGACATTCTTTCGGTTAAGACTTTGGTGGGTTCAGACTTTGGTGGGGTTCAGGCTTTGGTGGGGTTCAGACTGTATAAATGATGAAGTGAATCATTTTCTAAACTTTCCTACCAAGTTAAAGCTCTCTTGAGGTGATCCACAATCTGCAATCTCCCATGTCACTTTACTTCATTTCAGATCCAGGGACAACACCAAATCCGGAATCTGAGGGACACTCAACTCGAGAATCCACAGTCGCTCTATCATCTGTCCCAACAGGAACAAAAATAACAGGTATCAGCATGGAGTGAATATTTTACCAAAAATCTTCACACAATCCGGTCACTGTACACTCACACTTAAGGGAGTGGGATGGAGAGAGTGAGGGGAGAGGGGTGGCGTGCCTGAGGGGAGAGGGATGCAGTAGCTGAGGGGTGTGTGATGTAGTGACTGAGGGGAGTGGGATGTAGTAGCTGAGGGTAGTGGGATGCAGTGAGTGAGGGGAGTGGGATGTAATGACTGGTGTACAGTCAGGAGTAATAGAGCAGGGTGACATTGGTGGGTTTCAGACTGCATAAATGATTAAGTGAATAATTTTCTAAACTTTCCTCCCAATTAAATGTTCTCTTGCGGTCATTAAAACCAGAGACATTTTCTGTAACTATTTAACTTATTTAAACTTCTGTTAGTTCCAGGCCGGAATCTGACTAACTCCACAACTGAATTTGAAACACATTTACAATTTTAATTCTCACTTTAAACCAAATTCATAAATATACTCACTCAGTCTGTGTTTAACTCAGGCCAATGTCTCCTCTCACTGACTGTGTGTTATTACTGACTGCACACTGTAAAAGCTCCTGTCTTATATTGAGCTGTGATGAGGCCCTCTCTACCTGTGGTTCCTGCTACAGTCGTCAAAAACTATTCAGGCAAAGGTGATTTAATCCTGAGACAATTGTTTGTCCAGTTAACTTACTTAAAAATCTGTAAGTCCATGGCCAGATTCTGACCCTTACTCTAAAAATGAACCTGAAACATATTTACCATGCAAATTCTCAAAATGAATCAAATTTCCAAACATACTCACTTTTGGATCTGTCTCTGAAATCTCCACCCTTCCTAAGGCACCTGCCTGCAAAACAGAATATTTCTTGCTCAGAATCAGACTCTTACTTGAAAATTGAACTTGAAACATATTTACCATTCAACTCTCACTTTAAAGCAAATTCCAAATTCACTAATATACTCACTCAGTCTTTGTATCACTCAGGCCAATGTCTCCTCTCACTGACTGTGTGTCCATTACTGACTGCACACTGTAAAATTCCCTGTCTTATATTGAGCTGTGATGAGTCACTCTCCATCTCAGCTTCTTGCTGCAATAATCAAAAACTAACCAGACAACGGAGGTTGACAGTTAACTGCCACTAATGCTGCTCATCTCAGAATCTGACTATCTCTCTAAATATAAACTTGAAACAATGTTCAGTGTTTTGGCGTTTGGGTTTCAGTGTTTTGGGTTTCAGTCTTAGTTGTTGTTTGGGGGTTTCAATGTCAGTGGAGTTTGTGGATTCATTGTTTGTGGGTTTTGCAGTTCAGTGATTTTTGGGTTCAGTGTTTCGGAATTGCATGGCTCAAAATTTTTGGGGTTTGAGGGGTTCTAAGTTTTTGGGGTTTTGGGGTTCTGCGCTTTGGGGATTCAGCAAGCACTTGAGTAACATTCGCTTTCGCTATCACAGACCGGGAGACATCACACAACGAGGGATCTGAGGAACAAAGTAGTCGAGATTCCACTCGGCGTCCATCCTTTATCAGAGTCGGATCATCAGACTCAGGTACCTGACTTGATGACAATTTGAGGATAACCTTCTCCCAATACAACTTCATCACGGGGATTCATTCAGTCTGTCAGCGAGGGGAGTTGACAGAGTCTGACCCTCGAGCCTTGCTCCTCCCCTCTCTCCCACCCCTAGACAACCCCTCCACTCTCTCCCACACCTAGACAACCCCTCCCCTCCAATCCACCTCCATACCCAGTTCTCACTCCCACCTCTAACCCTGCCCAGGGGCTTTGTGTGGGTGTGTCTGAAGCATTGTCCTCTCAATGTTACAGTGGTCCTGGACACCAGCAACGTAGACTCTGACCAGAACAATGCCGAAGTCCAAGTGATGTACATCGGGAAGAACAAACCGGACACTTGCGAGGAAAAGGAAGCCCATCTCCAGCAGGTGAGGGGCTTCATCCTGCAGTCATTCTCAGGCTGTGGTATAACCCATTTAATAACACAAGTCAGCATTATTTAACCATTTTATTGATTGAACATCTCCAGTTGGCATTGAGTCGAGGGCAGGGATAAGATTTCCCTTCCTCACACTCTGGTAGGTGTCTCATTGAAGTGATAGGTGGGAGTGGGGAGTGAATTTCCCACGCTGAATAAGGAGAGAGTGAGCTGGTGTGGAGGGGGCAGGGATTGTTCGGGTGGAGGGGGTGTGGGGGGGGCACGTTTCCCCCTCGTGTTCAGGGAAGGAATTTCCCTCGTGCTACGGGGCCCATCGATGTCTCCTGAGATCCCCTTGTCAGTTGCTCGGTAACAGCGTTCCCATTCTCTCCAACCTGACTCCTCAAATTGTCCATTCCCAGGTACATGAAATGCTGGAAAAATATCTTCCCTGCAAGAAGCTGGTGCCAAAATTACAAGAGAATCCCGGCGAGGAGAAGAAGAAATGACCCGGAAGATCCGGGTTGGTCAGCGAGTGGGTTGCAACCAGATTTCTGGACTGAGGGACAGTCTCCAGCAGCATGAGGGTGTGGGCTCATTGGTGGTGGTGTGTGGGGTGGGATGTTGTGTTTCGGGTTTATTATTTAATTTTTGGTTTGGGTGCTGAATCATCATCTGTGATAGCTTTTGATCTAACTCGAGAAGAATTGTTTTATGATTTAAGACCCGAAGAGGTAGGAGCAGAAATAGACCATTCAGCCCATCGAGTCTGCTCCGCCATTCAATGAGATCACGCCTGACCTGATAATCCTCAACTCCACTTTCCTGACTTTGCCCCATACCCCTTGATTCCCTTACTGATTAAAAATCTGTCTGTCTATCTCAGTTTTCAATATACTCAACGGCCCAGCCTCTACAGCCCTCTGCGGTAAAGAATTCCACAGATTGACTACCCTCTGAGAGAAGAAATTCCTCTTCATACTCTTACCCTTACTCTGAGTTTATGCCCTCTGGTCCTAGACTCTCCCACAAGGGGAAACAGCCTCTCAGCATCTACTCTATCAAGCCCCCTATGAATATTATGTTTCAGTGAGGTCGCATAACATTCGTCTAGACTCGTGAGTACAGGCACAATCTACTCGACCTCTCCTCTTAAGGAAATCCATCCATCCCCGGGATCAACCAAATGAACCTTCTCTGGACTGCCACCAATGCCAGTACATCTTTCCTTCAATATGCGGATCAAAACTGTTCACAGAATTCTAGGTGTGGTCTGACTAGTGCATTGGACAGTTGAGAGAATCAGACGCCTGAATGGTTGGGTATTGCAACTGGTAGTTAGCAATTCAGTTACTATACGTTTTGTCCTGTTCACTTCAGAAAGGGGCGGATCACATGAGAAGCCGTTGAGAGAGGATTCACTGGGCTGATTCCTGGGATGAAGGGGGCTGCCTTATGGAGGAAAGGTTGGCCAGGTTGGGCCTGTGCCCGCTGGCGTTTCGAAGAATGAGAGGCGACCTTATTGAAACAAAGATACTGAGAGGATGTTTCCCCGTCACGTGGGGTGGAGAGGGTGCTAATGGTTGGGGGTGTGGGGGGGTGGGGGGGGGTGGTTTGCGGCCACTGTTTCAGAACAAGGGGTCTCCCATTGAAGACGGAGATGAGAAGGAATTTCTTCTCTCAGAGAGTTGTTAGTCTGTGGAATGGATTTCTCTCCCCCACAGAGCAGTGGAGGCCGGGACATTGAATATATTGAAGGCTGAGTTAGACAGATTTCTGCTCGACAAGAGGATCAAATCATTATTTGGTTGGCTGGGGGGACACAGGCAGGAAAGTGGAGATGAGGCCACAAGCAGTTCAGCCACGATCTTGTTGAAAGGTGGAGCAGGCTCGAGGGGCTGAATGGCCTAATCCTGCTCCTCACTCCCATGTCCGTATGGTCCGATTGATCTGTATTTGCAACTGGTGACTAACCCGTTTGAATTCTCATCCAGAAATTGGCAGCTTTTTGTCTGAATCTTTGCCTCTTGCGTTTTATCCATTGATTAACGGTTGAATGTTTGCTGAATAAATCTGTGACATCTGGCACCCAGCGCTGTGAATCCATTTGATTTGAGAGGTGTGTTATCAGTGAAAGAAAGATTTGGCCCTCCTATTAGATGGGAGTCGGCCAGAGTGTAAAACCATAATGTATGATATGAAACTACACCCTGAACTCATAATCCACACATGAAGGTTTCATGGCCTGAATCCCCCTTTAACCACCAGCTCCTGAGGTTATCCCCCTTACCTCATTGACCCTGCCACCCTCACCCAGGAGCGGGATCAACCAATGGCAGTCTCACCTTCAAACATCGCAGCACACATTGGTCAGCAGCCTAGTTCAACAGGCAACTGACTTTTTGGCAGTTCACTGTCAATCACCCTTGGCTGAATATTTTTTGATGACAGCAGTAGGAAGCTCAGCTAGAGAGTGACTCTTCACAGCTCAATATAAGACAGGGACCTTTAAAGTGCACAACCAGTAATGGGCGCACAGTCAGTGAGGGAAGACATTAGCCTGAGTGAGACAGACACTGAAATGAGTATTTTTGTAAATCTGGTTTAAAGTGATAATTCAAAAGTTAAACCTGATACAAGTTTAATTTTAGAATGAGAGTAATTTTAGATTAAGAGTCTGATTCTGACCTAGAGATAACCAGTTGAACAGGTACCTGCCATAAGAAGTAAGAGTGGAGATTTCTGAGACAGAGCCAAGGGTGAGTATGTTTGGAATTTTGTTTCAATGTGAGAATTTGAATGGAAAAGCTGATTCCAGTTTAGCTTTGGTGTGAGAGTCAGTTTCAGACCTAGAGCTAGCAGAATTTTAAGTGAGTTAAATAGTTAAACCAGCAGCCCCTAAAGAGAGTGACTCGTCACAGCTCAATATAAGACAGGGACTTATAAACTGAACAGTTAAAGCACACAAAGATTACATATGATTGTTAAATATTCAACAAAATCCTCAACTATGTACATAAGTTGATAAATATTAGGCTTGTTGACTGACTGACAATTGATAATTACACACAGAATAATGAATGGATTATTACACAAAGGGGGAAACACACACAGCAGGGATCGCGAACACACACACGGTGGGGATTGGGAAAGGTGTGTGCGTTGTGTGTGTGAGATTCAGGCAGTATTTATTGGTAAAGGTGTTTGTTTCTATGTCACTCTGACAGTTATCCTGCAGAGGGTTGATTGTTAAAGGTGTGTGTGTGTATGTGTGTGTGTGTGTCTGAGTGTTTGTGGCCTTATGTAATTCTGACAGTAACTAGCAGAGGGGAGATTGGTAAAGGAGTGTATATGTGTGTGAGTGAGAGTGCATGTCTGAGTGTATGATTCTGACAGTATCCAGCAGAGGGGGGATTGTTTAAGGCATCTCACCAGCACCTTCTCAAGGAGTAATTAGGGATGGGCTACAAATCCTGGCAGAGGCAGCAACACCCACATCCAGAGAATGAATAAATAATAAGTAAGTACCTGAACTGCTGACCAAGACAAACACACTGACACAGACACTCCAGCATTTAATCTTTTCCATGTTATTGCAACAACTCCCCTGACCACCCCTCTTTGTGTGAAACTTAATTTTCTGTCTCTCACCTTCAGCATCCTCTGTGCTTCTGCCGTGTGGTGTTTTTTGCATCGAATTGTAAGAGAATGTTGTTCACCTCCTTGTGGAATGCGCCATTGCAAAGTTCTGGAGAGAGCTGACGTGTTTTTTGTTGGAGTTCATCCCGAGCAGTTCTGTGACACAGGACTCTGTGCTCCATGGGCTTTTCCCAGGGACAAACACTGAGACATATGTCAGCTGCAGCTGGAGAATCACTAACTGGATGAAAGCCGCTCTTTGCTCTGCCTGAAACCTGCTGGTCCTCCAGTCTAAATACTTGTTCTCGAACAAAAGTTGCATACTGTCACATTCCAAGGTCGAGGACTACATGCTGAGTGATGCACTCTACACTTTTGACAGATAAAAACAATGGAAATTGTTAGACTGCCAAGAGGCAGAAAGTGGTATTTGCTCTCTCTCTTTCTCTACTTTTTAAATTTTTCTCTCTTTCTACTTTATTATTTGCATTCCTCTATTTGCACAATGAGTTGCTTTCACTCTCTATCTCTCTAATTTATTAATTGTATTTCACCTGTATTTGTACAGTGGTTGCTCTCTCTCCATTTTATTAATCACATTCCCGCTCCATTTGCACAATGTGTTTCTCTCTCTTATTGATTAATTACATTAATCCTCTATTTACACACTAGGTTTCACTCTGTCCCCTCTAATTTAGTAATTAAATTCCACCTGAATTTGGTCACTGTGTTGCCCTGTCTCTCTCTCTCTCTCTAAATAATGAATTACATTCCCCTTATATTTATGCACTGGGTTGCTTTCTTTCGCTCGCTATTCATTTTTAAACCTCTATTAGCACACTGCATTGATCTCCCTCTCTCTCTCTAATTTATAACTTACATCCCTCCTATCTTTGCACACTGGGTTGCTGTCTCTGTCTCTATCTAATTCATTATTTGCATTTTTCCTCTACTTTCGCACTGGATTCCTCTCTCTTTCTCCAATTCATTAATACATTCCTCCACTCTTTGCAATTTGGGTTGCTCTCTCTAATTTATGAATTACATTCCTCCTCTATTTGCACACTGGGGTAATCTCTCTCTCATTTATTACTTATATTCCACTATTTGCACACTGTGTTGCCCTCTTGCTCTAATTTATTAATTACATCCCTCCTCTATTTTCTCACTGGTTGTTCTCTCTCTCTCTCTCCAATTTATTATTTGCATTCCTCCTCTATTTTGACACTGGGTTGTTCTCTCTCTCTAATTTATTAAGTACATTCCTCCTCTATTTTCACACTGGGTTGCTCTCTCTCTTATTTATTAATTGCATTCCTCCTCTATTTTGACACTGGGTTGCTCTCTCTCTCTAATTTATTAAGTACATTCCTCCTCTATTTTCACACTGGGTTGCTCTCTCTCTTATTTATTAATTGCATTCCTCCTCTATTTGCACAATTGGTTACTCTCTCTAATTTATTACTTACATTCCTCATCTATTTTCACACTGGGTTCAGCTCTCTCTCTCTCTCTAATTTATTAATGACATTCCTCTTTCTCCAATACAATAATTATATTCCTCCTCTATTGTCACACTGGGTCTCTCTCTCTATCTCTCTAATATATTAATCACATTCCTCCTCTGTTTTCACAGTGGTTTACTCTCTCTATCCCTCTCCGAAATTTATTAATTACATTCCTCCTCTATTTTCACACTCGGTTACTCCCTCTCTCCCAAATTTATTAATTACATTCCTCCTGTATTTTCACAGCAGTTTCTCTCTCTCTCTAATGTATTAATTGAATTCCTTCTCTATTGTCACACTTGGTTACTCTCTCTGTTTAATTTATTAATCACATCCCTCCTATTTGCACACTGGGTTACTCTCTCTTTCTCTCGAATATATTAATTGCATTCGTCCTCTATTTTTACACTGGGGCTCTCTCTCACCCTAATTTATTAATCACATTCCTCCTCTATTTTCACACTGGGATCCTCTCTCTCTCTCGCTCTCTAATTTATTACTTACATTTCTCCTCTATTTCATACTGGTTTGCTCTCTCTCTCATTTATTTATTATTTTCCTCCACTATTTGCACACTGTCTTGCTCTCTCTCTCCCTAACTCATTATTTGTACTATTCCCCTATGTGCACACTGGGTTTCTCTCTCTCTCTCTCTCCCTCTAATTTATTAATTACATTCTTCATATATTTGCACAGTGGTTTTCTGTCTCTCGATCTCTCTCTCTTATTTATTACATTTCACCTCTAATTGTCCACTCGGCTGCTCTCTCATTTCTTAATTACATCCTCCTCTATTTGCGCACTGGGCTTCTCTCTCCTTTATTAATTACTTTTCTCCATTTGCACTCTGGGCTGTTCTCTCTAATTTATTAATTGCATTCCTCTTCTATTTGCACACTGGGTTTCTCTCACTTTCATTTATTAATTACTTTCATCCTCTATTTTCACACTTGGTTGCTCTTTCTCTAATATATTAATTACATTCCTCCTCTATTTTCACACTTGATTGCTCTCTCTCTCTAATATATTAATTACAATCCTCCTCTATTTTCACATTTTCTCTCTATCTCTAATTCATTAATTGCATACATCCTCTATTTTCATGCTGTGTTCCTCCCTCTCTTTCTCTCTCCAATGTATTAATTACATCTGTCCAATATTTTCACTCTGACTTTCTCTCTCATTTATTAACTACTTTCCTCCACTGTACTCACATTTGGTTGCTCCCCCTCCCTCATGTATTAATAATATTCCTCCCCTATTTTCAGACTGGGTCTCTCTCTGTAATTTATTAATTACTTTCCTTCTCTATTTTCACACTGGGTTGCCCTCTCTCTCTAATCTATTAATTACATTCCTCCTCTATTTTCATGCTGTCTTTCTCTCTCTCTCTAATCTATTAAGTACGTTCTTCCTATATAATCACAATGGGTCTATCTCTCTCTCTCTCTCCTCTCGCTCTAACTTATTAATTACATTCCTCCTCTAATTTCACACTGTGTTGATCTCTCTAATGTATTAATTACATTCTTGCTCTATTTTCACGTTGTGTTGCCCTCTCTCTAATTTATTAATTACGTTCCTCCTCTATTGTTACTCTCTCTCTTTAATTTAATTTTCTCATCCCTCCTATTTTCACACTGGGTTACTCTCTCACTCTCTCTCTAAATTATTAATTAAATTCCTCCTCTATTTTCACACTTTGTATCTCACTATCTCTGATTAATTCATTACATTCCTCCTATATTTGCACAGTGGGTTACTCTCTCTCTAATTTATTATTCACATTCCTCCTCTATTTTCACACAGGTTTACTCTCTCTCTCTCTCTAATTTATTAATCACATTCGTCCTCTATTTTCACACTGGGTTACTCTCTCTCTAATTTATTAATTACATTCCTCCTCTATTTTCACACTGGGTCTCTCTTTCTAATTGGTCACATTCCTCCTATTTTCACATTGGGTTGCTCTCTCTCTCGAATTTATGAATTACATTCCTCTCTAATTTATTACAATCCTCCCGTATTTGCACACTGTTGCTCTCTCTCTCCCTTATTCATTTTGTACTATTCCTCTACTTGCACAATGGGTCTCTCTCTCTAATTTATTAATTACATTCCTCCACTATTTGCACACTGGTTTGCTCTCTCTCTCATTTATTTATTATGTTCCTCCTCTATTTGCACACTGTATTACTCTCTCTAACTAATTTATTACATTCCTCTTGTATTTGCACACTGTGTTGCTTTATCTCTCTGCCTAATTCATTATTTGTACTATTCCTCTACTTGCACACTGGGTCCCTCTCTCTCCCTCTCATTTATTAATTAATTTACTCCTTGATTTTCACACTGGGTTACTCTCTCCCTCTCTCTCTAATGTATTAATTAGTTTCCTCCTCTATTTTCACACTGGGTTACTCTCTCCCTCTAATTGATTAATTAATTTCCTTCTCTATTTACACGCTGGGTTACTCTCTCTCTCTCTCTAATTTATTTATTATCTTCCTCCTCTATTTTCACACTGTGTTACAGTCTCTCCCTCTCTCTGAAATTTATTCATTAATTTCCTCCTCTATTTTCACACTGGGTTACTCTTTCTCTCTCCCACTATCTCTCTCTCTCTAATTTATTTATTAACTTTCTCCTCCATTTTCACACTGGGTTACTCTCTCTCTCTGTATTACTTAATAACTTCCTCCTCCATTTTCACACTGGGTTACTCTCTCTGTCTCTATCTAATTTATTAATTAATTTCCTCCTCTATTTTCACACTGGTTTACTCTCTCTGTCTCTATCTAATTTATTAATTGATTTCCTCCTCTATTTTCACACTCGGTTACTCTCACTCTCTAATTTATTTAATAACTTCCTCCTCTATTTTCACACAGGGTTACTCTGTCTCTATCTAAAATATTAATACATTTCCTCCTCTATTTTCACACTGTGTTACTCTCCCTCTCTCTCTAATTTATTTATTAATTTCCTCCTCTCGTTTTACACTGGGTTACTCTATCTCTCTCTAATTTATTAATTAATTTCCTCTATTTTCACACTGGGTTACTCTCTCCTTCTCGCTGTCTAATTTATTAATTAGTTTCCTCCTCTATTTTCACACTGGGTTACTCTCTCTCTCTCTCTCTAATTTATGAATTGCATTCCTCCTCTATTTGCACACTGGGTTACTCTCCCTCATTTATTACTTATATTCCACTATTTGCACACTGTGTTGCTCTCTTGCTCTAATTTATTAATTACATCCCTCCTCTATTTTCTCACTGGTTGTTCTCTCTCTCTCTCTCCAATTTATTAATTGCATTCCTCCACTATTTTGACACTGGGATGCTCTCTCTCTCTAATTTATTATTTGCATTCCTCCTCTATTTTGACACTGGGTTGCTCTCTCTCTCTAATTTATTAAGTACATTCCTCCTCTATTTTCACACTGGGTTGCTCTCTCTCTTATTTATAATTGCATTCCTCATCTATTTGCACAATTGGTTACTCTCTCTCTCTCTAATTTATTACTTACATTCCTCATCTATTTTCACACTGGGTTCAGCTCTCTCTCTCTCTCACTAATTTATTAATGACATTCCTCTTTCTCCAATACAATAATTATATTCCTCCTCTATTGTCACACTGGGTCTCTCTCTCTATCTCTCTAATATATTAATCACATTCCTCCTCTGTTTTCACAGTGGTTTACTCTCTCTATCCCTCTCCGAAATTTATTAATTACATTCCTCCTCTATTTTCACACTCGGTTACTCCCTCTCTCCCAAATTTATTAATTACATTCCTCCTGTATTTTCACAGCAGTTTCTCTCTCTCTCTAATGTATTAATTGAATTCCTTCTCTATTGTCACACTTGGTTACTCTCTCTGTTTAATTTATTAATCACATCCCTCCTATTTGCACACTGGGTTACTCTCTCTTTCTCTCGAATATATTAATTGCATTCGTCCTCTATTTTTACACTGGGGCTCTCTCTCACCCTAATTTATTAATCACATTCCTCCTCTATTTTCACACTGGGATCCTCTCTCTCTCTCGCTCTCTAATTTATTACTTACATTTCTCCTCTATTTCATACTGGTTTGCTCTCTCTCTCATTTATTTATTATTTTCCTCCACTATTTGCACACTGTCTTGCTCTCTCTCTCCCTAACTCATTATTTGTACTATTCCCCTATGTGCACACTGGGTTTCTCTCTCTCTCTCTCTCCCTCTAATTTATTAATTACATTCTTCATATATTTGCACAGTGGTTTTCTGTCTCTCGATCTCTCTCTCTTATTTATTACATTTCACCTCTAATTGTCCACTCGGCTGCTCTCTCATTTCTTAATTACATCCTCCTCTATTTGCGCACTGGGCTTCTCTCTCCTTTATTAATTACTTTTCTCCATTTGCACTCTGGGCTGTTCTCTCTAATTTATTAATTGCATTCCTCTTCTATTTGCACACTGGGTTTCTCTCACTTTCATTTATTAATTACTTTCATCCTCTATTTTCACACTTGGTTGCTCTTTCTCTAATATATTAATTACATTCCTCCTCTATTTTCACACTTGATTGCTCTCTCTCTCTAATATATTAATTACAATCCTCCTCTATTTTCACATATTCTCTCTATCTCTAATTCATTAATTGCATACATCCTCTATTTTCATGCTGTGTTCCTCCCTCTCTTTCTCTCTCCAATGTATTAATTACATCTGTCCAATATTTTCACTCTGACTTTCTCTCTCATTTATTAACTACTTTCCTCCACTGTACTCACATTTGGTTGCTCCCCCTCCCTCATGTATTAATAATATTCCTCCCCTATTTTCAGACTGGGTCTCTCTCTGTAATTTATTAATTACTTTCCTTCTCTATTTTCACACTGGGTTGCCCTCTCTCTCTAATCTATTAATTACATTCCTCCTCTATTTTCATGCTGTCTTTCTCTCTCTCTCTAATTTATTAAGTACGTTCTTCCTATATAATCACAATGGGTCTATCTCTCTCTCTCTCTCCTCTCGCTCTAACTTATTAATTACATTCCTCCTCTAATTTCACACTGTGTTGATCTCTCTAATGTATTAATTACATTCTTGCTCTATTTTCACGTTGTGTTGCCCTCTCTCTAATTTATTAATTACGTTCCTCCTCTATTGTTACTCTCTCTCTTTAATTTAATTTTCTCATCCCTCCTATTTTCACACTGGGTTACTCTCTCACTCTCTCTCTAAATTATTAATTAAATTCCTCCTCTATTTTCACACTTTGTATCTCACTATCTCTGATTAATTCATTACATTCCTCCTATATTTGCACAGTGGGTTACTCTCTCTCTAATTTATTAATCACATTCGTCCTCTATTTTCACACAGGTTTACTCTCTCTCTCCAATTTATTAATCACATTCCTCCTCTATTTTCACACAGGTTTACTCTCTCTCTCTCTCTAATTTATTAATCACATTCGTCCTCTATTTTCACACTGGGTTACTCTCTCTCTAATTTATTAATTACATTCCTCCTCTATTTTCACACTGGGTCTCTCTTTCTAATTGGTCACATTCCTCCTATTTTCACATTGGGTTGCTCTCTCGAATTTATGAATTACATTCCTCTCTAATTTATTACAATCCTCCCGTATTTGCACACTGTTGCTCTCTCTCTCCCTTATTCATTTTGTACTATTCCTCTACTTGCACAATGGGTCTCTCTCTCTAATTTATTAATTACATTCCTCCACTATTTTCACACTGGTTTGCTCTCTCTCTCATTTATTTATTATGTTCCTCCTCTATTTGCACACTGTATTACTCTCTCTAACTAATTTATTACATTCCTCTTGTATTTGCACACTGTGTTGCTTTTTCTCTCTGCCTAATTCATTATTTGTACTATTCCTCTACTTGCACACTGGGTCCCTCTCTCTCCCTCTCATTTATTAATTAATTTACTCCTCGATTTTCACATTGGGTTACTCTCTCTCTCACTCTAATTTATTAATTAATTTCCTCCTCTATTTTCTAACTGGGTTACTCTCTCCCTCTCTCTCTAATGTATTAATTAATTTCCTCCTCTATTTGCACACTGGGTTACTCTCTCCCTCTAATTGATTAATTAATTTCCTTCTCTATTTACACGCTGGGTTACTCTCTCTCTCTCTCTAATTTATTTATTATCTTCCTCCTCTATTTTCACACTGTGTTACAGTCTCTCCCTCTCTCTGAAATTTATTCATTAATTTCCTCCTCTATTTTCACACTGGGTTACTCTTTCTCTCTCCCACTATCTCTCTCTCTCTAATTTATTTATTAACTTTCTCCTCCATTTTCACACTGGGTTACTCTCTCTCTCTATATTACTTAATAACTTCCTCCTACATTTTCACACTGGGTTACTCTCTCCGCCTCTATCTAATTTATTAATTAATTTCCTCCTCTATTTTCACACTGGGTTACTCTTTCTCCCACTATATCTCTCTCTAATTTATTTATTAACTTTCTCCTCTTTTTTCATACTGGGTTACTCTCTCTCTCTAATTTACTTAATAACTTCCTCCTCTATTTTCACACAGGGTTACTCTCTCTGTCTCTATCAAAAATATTAATATATTTCCTCCTCTATTTTCACACTGTGTTACTCTCTCTCTAATTTATTTATTATCTTCCTCCTCTCGTTTTACACTGGGTTACTCTATCTCTCTCTAATTTATTAATTAATTTCCTCTATTTTCACACTGGGTTACTCTCTCCTTCTCCCTGTCTAATTTATTAATTAGTTTCCTCCTCTATTTTCACACTGGGTTACTCTCTCTCTCTCTCTAATTTATGAATTACATTCCTCCTCTATTTGCACACTGGGTTACTCTCTCTCATTTATTACTTATATTCCACTATTTGCACACTGTGTTGCCCTCTTGCTCTAATTTATTAATTACATCCCTCCTCTATTTTCTCACTGGTTGTTCTCTCTCTCTCTCTCCAATTTATTAATTGCATTCCTCCTCTATTTTCACACTGGGATGCCCTCTCTCTCTAATTTATTATTTGCATTCCTCCTCTATTTTGATACTGGGTTGCTCTCTCTCTCTAATTTATTAAGTACATTCCTCCTCTATTTTCACACTGGGTTGCTCTCTCTCTTATTTATTAATTGCATTCCTCCTCTATTTGCACAATTGGTTACTCTCTCTCTCTAATTTATTACTTACATTCCTCATCTATTTTCACACTGGGTTCAGCTCTCTCTCTCTCACTAATTTATTAATGACATTCCTCTTTCTCTAATACAATAATTATATTCCTCCTCTATTGTCACACTGGGTCTCTCTCTCTATCTCTCTAATATATTAATCACATTCCTCCTCTGTTTTCACACTGGTTTACTCTCTCTATCCCTCTCCGAAATTTATTAATTACATTCCTCCTCTATTTTCACGCTCGGTTACTCCCTCCCTCCAAAATTTATTAATTACATTCCTCCTCTATTTTCACAGCAGTTTCTCTCCCTAATGTATTAATTGAATTCCTTCTCTATTGTCACACTTGGTTACTCTCTCTGTTTAATTTATTAATCACATCCCTCCTATTTGCACACTGGGTTACTCTCTCTTTCTCTCGAATATATTAATTGCATTCGTCCTCTATTTTTACACTGGGGCTCTCTCTCACCCTAATTTATTAATCACATTCCTCCTCTATTTTCACACTGGGATCCTCTCTCTCTCTCGCTCTCTAATTTATTACTTACATTTCTCCTCTATTTCATACTGGTTTGCTCTCTCTCTCATTTATTTATTATTTTCCTCCACTATTTGCACACTGTCTTGCTCTCTCTCTCCCTAACTCATTATTTGTACTATTCCCCTATGTGCACACTGGGTTTCTCTCTCTCTCTCTCCCTCTAATTTATTAATTACATTCTTCCTATATTTGCAGTGGTTTTCTGTCTCTCGCTCTCTCTCTTATTTATTACATTTCACCTCTAATTGTCCACTCGGCTGCTCTCTCATTTCTTAATTACATCCTCCTCTATTTGTGCACTGGGCTGCTCTCTCATTTATTAATTACTTTTCTCCATTTGAACTCTGGGCTGTTCTCTCTAATTTATTAATTGCATTCCTCTTCTATTTGCACACTGGGTTTCTCTCACTTTCATTTATTAATTACTTTCCTCCTCTATTTTCACACTTGGTTGCTCTCTCTCTAATACATTAATTACATTCCTCCTCTATTTTCACATTTTCTCTCTATCTCTAATTCATTAATTGCATACATCCTCTATTTTCATGCTGTGTTCCTCCCTCTGTCTCTCTCCAATGTATTAATTACATCTGTCCAATATTTTCACTCTGACTTTCTCTCTCATTTATTAACTACTTTCCTCCACTGTACTCACATTTGGTTGCTCCCCCTCCCTCATGTATTAATAATATTCCTCCCCTATTTTCAGACTGGGTCTCTCTCTGTAATTTATTAATTACTTTCCTTCTCTATTTTCACACTGGGTTGCCCTCTCTCTCTAATCTATTAATTACATTCCTCCTCTATTTTCATGCTGTCTTTCTCTCTCTCTCTAATTTATTAAGTACGTTCTTCCTATATAATCACAATGGGTCTATCTCTCTCTCTCTCCTCTCGCTCTAACTTATTAATTACATTCCTCCTCTAATTTCACACTGTGTTGATCTCTCTAATGTATTAATTACATTCTTGCTCTATTTTCACGTTGTGTTGCCCTCTCTCTAATTTATTAATTACGTTCCTCCTCTATTGTCACACTTGGTTACTCTCGCTCTTTAATATTCTCATCCATCCTATTTTCACACTGGGTTACTCTCTCACTCTCTCTCTAAATCATTAATTAAATTCCTCCTCTATTTTCACACTTTGTATCTCACTATCTCTGATTAATTCATTACATTCCTCCTATATTTGCACACTGGGTTACTCTCTCTCTAATTTATTAATCACATTCGTCCTCTATTTTCACACTGGGTTACTCTCTCTAATTTATTAATTACATTCCTCCTCTATTTTCACACTGGGTCTCTCTTTCTAATTGGTCACATTCCTCCTATTTTCACATTGGGTTGCTCTCTCTCTCGAATTTATAAATTACATTCCTCTCTAATATCTTACAATCCTCCCGTATTTGCACACGGTTGCTCTCTCTCTCCCTTATTCATTTTGTACTATTCCTCTACTTGCACAATGGGTCTCTCTCTCTAATTTATTAATTACATTCCTCCTTTATTTGCACACTGGTTTGCTCTCTCTCTCATTTATTTATTATGTTCCTCCTCTATTTGAACACTGTATTACTCTCTCTAACTAATTTATTACATTCCTCTTGTATTTGCACACTGTGTTGCTTTATCTCTCTGCCTAATTCATTATTTGTACTATTCCTCTACTTGCACGCTGCACCCCTCTCTCTCCCTCTAATTTATTAATTAATTTACTCCTTGATTTTCACACTGGGTTACTCTCTCTCTCTCGCTCTAATTTATTAATTAATTTCCTGCTCTATTTTCACACTGGGTTACTCTCTCCCTCTAACTCATTAATTAATTTCCTTCTCTTTTTACACGCTGGGTTACTCTCTCTCTTTCTCAAATTGATTAATTAATTTCCTGCTCTACTTTCACACTGGGTTAGTCGCTCTAATTCTAATTTATTTCCTCCTCCATTTTCACAATGGGTTACTCTCTCCCTAATTTATTAATTAACTTCCTCCTCTATTTTCACACTGGGTTACTCTCTCTCTCTCTCTCTCTCTCCAATTTATTAATTTCCTCCTCTATTTTCACACTGGGTTACTGTCTCCCTCTAATTGATTAATTAATTTCCTTCTCCATTTTCACACTGGGTTACTCTCTCTCTCTCTCTAATTGATTAATTAATTTCCTCCTCTATTTTCACACTGGGTTAGTTGCTCTAAGTCTATTGTATTAATTAACTTCCTCCTCTATTTTCACACTGGGTTACTCTCTCTCTCTCTCTCTCTAATTTATTAATTAATTTCCTCCTCTATTTTCACACTGGGTTACTGTCTCCCTCTAATTGATTAATTAATTTCCTTCTCTATTTTCACACTGGGTTACTCTCTCTCTCTCTCTAATTTATTAATTAATTTCCTCCTCTATTTTCACACTGGGTTAGTCGCTCTAAGTCTATTGTATTAATTAACTTCCTCCTCTATTTTCACACTGGGTTACTCTCTCTCTCTCTCTAATTTATTAATTAATTTCCTCCTCTATTTTTACACTGGGTTACTCTCTCTCTCTCTCTAATTTATTAATTAATTTCCTCCTCTATTTTCACTCTGGGTTACTCTCTCTCTCTCTCTAATTTATTAATTAATTTCCTCCTCTATTTTCACACTGGGTTACTCTCTCTCTCTCTAATTTATTAATTAATTTCCTCCTCTATTTTCACACTGGGTTACTCTCTCTCTCTCTAATTTATTAATTAATTTCCTCCTCTATTTTCACACTGGGTTACTCTCTCTCTCTCTAATTTATTAATTAATTTCCTCCTCTATTTTCACACTGTGTTACTCTCTCTCTCTAATTTATTAATTAATTTCCTCCTCTATTTTCACTCTGGGTTACTCTCTCTCTCTCTCTAATTTATTAATTAATTTCCTCTATTTTCACACTGGGTTACTCTCTCTCTCTAATTTATTAATTAATTTCCTCTATTTTCACATTGGGTTACTCTATCTCTAATTTATTAATTAATTTCCTCCTCTATTTTCACACTGGGTTACTCTCTCTCTCTAATTTATTAATTAATTTCCTCCTCTATTTTCACACTGGGTTACTCTCTCTCTCTAATTTATTAATTAATTTCCTCCTCTATTTTCACACTGTGTTACTCTCTCTCTCTAATTTATTAATTAATTTCCTCCTCTATTTTCACTCTGGGTTACTCTCTCTCTCTCTCTAATTTATTAATTAATTTCCTCTATTTTCACACTGGGTTACTCTCTCTCTCTAATTTATTAATTAATTTCCTCTATTTTCACATTGGGTTACTCTCTCTCTAATTTATTAATTAATTTCCTCCTCTATTTTCACACTGGGTTACTCTCTCTCTCTAATTTATTAATTAATTTCCTCCTCTATTTTCACACTGGGTTACTCTCTCTCTCTCTCTCTCTAATTTATTAATTAATCTCCTCTATTTTCACTCTAGGCTGTTCTCACCCTCTGGTGTCCATGGGTATCTTGGCTGCGCGCGCAGCGCCCTGCCTATTGCGATGCGAGACACAACAGTCGCTTGCTGTGACGTCATGTCCGCTCGAAGCTACGCCCTTTCCCTTCGTGGCCCCTGGATTCCTCCTCTTCCGGTCCCAGCCTTACCTAAGATGGCGGTGGTGGTGTTCCGCTCTAGAGCCGGGCGGCGCGGGCAGGGCACGTCCCAACTCCCACTCGCACCGCGCCGCCCGGCTCTAGAGCGGACCTTTTTGCGGCTTTGTCCCGGAGGAAGCCTCTCGGGGCCTCAGAGGGAGGATTATCCAATAAGTGATAGAAATTAGCCGGAGAGCAACCGATAATCGTCAATTAACCATTAACATCCCCTAAACTGAAATGATCAAAAATACTAATTAATTCCCCCAAATATTAACATAATCCAACATTCAGCAATTTCCCTGAGGAATCCTGATACTTTCTATCAGATAATTACAATTCAAAGCTTCAATTCATCATTTGGCGGGTTTCATTTCAATATTAAATTCATATCAATTCAATATCTATTGAATTCCAATCACATTTAAACAGATTTAATGTTAATATTTATATAAAACTTACATTTACCTCAATTGAACAGTTTTAATGATCATATTCAATTTAAATTTGTGTTTGTTCTGTGAATGGACAGATTTAATTGCAATATTTAAGGTTCATTGATCAGTTTGTCCAGACTCGTGTCTTTTTTCACTCTGTCGATTAACAGATTTAATAATCATATTAAAACATGTTTCTTTGATCTGTCAACTGACATATTTAATGTTAATATTTACTACATATTCAGCCTAAACTTGAGTTTGTTCCTCAGTACACATATTTTATAATTAGATTTACATTATCTAAACTGACATTTGTTCTGCCAGTGAACCTATTTAGTATTGGTGTTCAAATTGCCAAAAATTGTGTCCTCTGTCAATTAACGTGGTCAGTAAGTTATCTCCACTCGTGCTGTTTCCTATTGATTAACAAAGTAATCTTATTTAAAACGTGTGTGTGTGTTCTGTCAGTTAATGCATATAGTATTGCTATTTAATTTATCTAAACTTGCGTTGGAATCATTTGGCAGATTTAATAATCATATTCCATTTAAACTTGCTTTTGTTCTGTTAATTCAATTTAATATAGTTTGAGAGATTTAATTAATTTAATTTTCAAATGTAATATATTTTGGATGATTTATTTAAATCGATATATTTCTGTCAATTAACATATTTAATAATCGCTTTTACTCTAATTAAAGTTGTGTTGGTTCTGTCCCTTAAACATGGTAATAATATTCAATTTGCTTAAACGTGTGTTCCTTCAGCCAATTAATATAAACTTTGAGCAGATTTATTCAATGTTGATGTTTCATTTAATGCATTTTTGTAGGTATATTTAATTTCAATAGGTACTTCGATAACTTTTGATTATTTAGTTTCAATAATACATTTAATATGTTTTGGCATATTTATTTTCAGTATTCAGTTTAACATATTATTGCAGATTCACTTACAATATTAAATTTAATAATTAGTCAGTTTCTTAGCATAAATAACCGTCTCTAGCTCATGAACCCCTTCAATATCTTAGTAAATCTTCACCAAATAATTCACTTCTTGCTCTGCTAAACCGTCAACAATCATCAAATGACCGGCGCAGCCCAAATGACAATTTGGCTGAACATATAATCTTCAGGTTTACTTTGTCCAGCTTTGCATTTGACCAGCAAATTACCGCGTTTAATAAGCAACTCCGCTTTTCCCCATCATTTAAAATATTTAGTACACATATTTGTTTTACCTAAACTTCAATTTGTCTTATCAGTCAACAAATTAATAATTAGATTTACTTTATCTAAACTTGTGGTTGTTCTGTCACTTAACACATTTAGTATTAATATTCAAGTTATGTGAGCTTGTATGCCTTCTGTCAATTAATGTACTCAGGACTAATATTAAGTACATTCAAAGCAGTGTTTTTTCTGTCGATTCAAACATTAACTAATTAAATTTAAACGAGTAATTGTTTTCTCAATTGATTAATTTATGTTAATATTTAATTTATCTAAACGTGCATTTGTATCAATTGGCAGATTTGAAACATTCGATTTACACTTGCGTTTGTTTTGTTAGTTAACACATTTCGTAAAAATATTTTATTTTCCTTAAACATGTCTTTATTCTACCAATTAACATACTTAAATAATCCAGTACTTTCAATTAATTTATATTAATCAATAAATAACAGCTCATTCAAAATTTAAATAAAACTTGCTTTTAATTATAATTTGGCTTCATGCTTAAAAGCATTTATTTTTTCTAAACTTATCTTTGTTCTATCTATCACAAATTTTCAATAAATGATAATCTTGATAAGATTGTAATGGTTTGTAAGAATTAGCATAACCTAATAATAACTCAGCTACATATTTAATAACCGTAGTTATGTAAATTTGTGTTGTTCCAATATACATTAGCACAATTTACTGTTTATTAGCCTGGTTAAGTCTGTATAATCAGTAAACATTTGCACAATTAAAGGTATAATTGAGTTTAATGCATAATACTCATAATATACCTGATCAAAACTTGCCTTTTTCTGCCCAAAAAATACATTTCTCAGGTTTTTAGTATTTATAATTAATTTATCAAAATTTGTGTTTGTTCTCTGAATCAACTCGTTCATTAAATAACCTATCCTTAATTTTCTCAGTCTGTATTATCAATAGTTAAACAACAATAAATATATTTAATACTTTGTGTACACAGTTCCGAATGTTATTGAATATTTCATAATCATATTTAACCTTTGTATTCAAGAAATACTTATTATTCTGCATCGACCTTTGCTAATCACTATATAATCTGTAAACATTTGCGCAGACTAAATACTAAATTTGTTTGTTATTTAATAATCATAGTTAATTTCATTAAACGTGTGTTCCTTTATATATTAACACATGCAAATTATTTCTCTACCTCGTTGATTACTTTGGAATAATTAATTAATCATCACCCGCGCTAACCAAATATTCAACGTTTGGCTCATCGAACATTTTGGCTAAATATTTAATAATTAATCACCCTATTTCGGAATCAGGGTGTTCAATAAATTAATCCGAATCGATCAGTAATAATAATCTAACAAACAAAATATGTTATGATTTCGGTGAACGTTTAGTAATTTATCGAAATATTTAAAACTCATTCTCAACCTTTGTCAAGTTATTTAAAAAAAATCTCTTGTTGATCCGGCAATGATGCGGAAGGGTTAATCTGCATTTACTTAAAGTTGTTAATTCAGAAATGAATAATTAATCACTTTATCCTTTAACATATATCGGCAAACCAAATCCAATCACACCATAATTGTAACTATTAATTATTAATTCCAAATACAGAATAATCTGCAGTAAATAATGCAAGTATTTTGAGAGATTAGCTTGAATTGTTCTTAATAATCAATGGTTAACCTCAATAACGAATCTCTTTGAAAAGTGAGGCACAGGATTTGGTTCGTTCGAAACGCGATTTAGTCCAGGCGATTACAGATATCGATCAATACTCCTTTACTTTGGCCTAATTTATGTTTATAACAAACAGGGCGTGTGGGTGAGGTGAGTGAGAAAACTGGAGTGAAGAATGTGAAGCCAGTTTTAAAAGGAGCGCTGGGACAATCGGTCTGAACTGATTGGTAAATCAGCCCAGGGGGTGCTGAAGAGGAGGAGAGTTCCCCCTACATGGCTGATGATGCTGAGGAGGAGTTATTGGGATAGACGGAGGCAGCAAGAGGACGACAGCTCGCTGGAGGAGCGCTCACGGGGTCAGCCAAGAGGCAGGTTGAGGTGGAGCGAGAGGAAAAGGCCGCCGGAGGGGATAATGACCAGATGATTGCGGAGGAGACCCAGGAAGGTATGGGCACCAATAGTGGTCGTGTGGCTTTACTCTGTATCTAACCCCGTGCTGTACCTGCCCTGGGAGTGTTTGATGGGGACAGTGTAGAGGGCGATTTACTCTGTATCTAACCCTGTGCTGTACCTGTCCTGGGAGTGTTTGATGGGGACAGTGTAGAGGGCGATTTACTCTGTATCTAACCCTGTGCTGTACCCGTCCTGGGAGTGTTTGATGGGGACAGTGTAGAGGGCGATTTACTCTATATCTAACCCTGTGCTGTACCTGTCCTGGGAGTGTTTGATGGGGACGGTGTAGAGGGAGCTTTACTCTGTATCTAATCCCGTGCTGTACCTGTCCTGGGAGTGTTAGATGGGGACAGTGTAGAGGGAGATTTACTCTGTATCTAACCCCGTGCTGTCCCTGTGCTGCGAGTGTTTGATGGGGACAGTGTGGAGGGAGCTTTAGCCTGAATCTAACCCCGTGCTGTACCTGTCCTGGGAGGTTTGGATGGTGCCTCACCTGGAAATTGGGTGGGATTTCTCTCTTTCCCGTCAACCCCTGAGGGCTAAATTTTGTGGGGCGGCGGTGGACAGGTGAACGCTTGATTTTCACTCACAAACTCTGTTTGCTCCATCTCCCCCCAACTCTCCTAGATTCTGGGACCAAGGCAGCCCCGACAGTCACTTCGACTACGGGCTGGAGGCTTTCAAGAACTGCGTCTCCCTGCGCCGAGGAGCCTGGGCTAACGCTGTGTGCAGCGCTCCGCAGCACTGGATCTGCAAACGGAGGTCGGAGCCGGTCCCGATCAAACTGAAGGTCAGTACTCGGGGAATACCGCCCTGTCGGAGGCTCAGTAAAGAGGGAATGCGGCACTGGCGAGGGTCAGTTCTGGGGGAGTACCGCTCTGTCGGAGGGTCAGTACTGAGGGAGTATCGCACTCTCCGAGGGTCAGTACTGAGGGAGTGCCGCACTGTCGGAGGGTCAGTACTGAGGGAGCGCCGCACTGTCGGAGGGTCAGTACTGAGGGAGTGCTGCACTGTCGGAGGGTCAGTACTGAGGGAGCGTCGCACTGTCGGAGGGTCAGTACTGAGGGAGTGCTGCACTGTCGGAGTGTCAGTACTGAGGGAGTGCTGCACTGTTGAAGGGGCATCACTGAGGCAGTGCCGCACTGTCAGAGTGTCAGTACTGAGTGAGCGCTGCACTGTCGGAGGGGCATCACTGAGGCAGTGCCGCACTGTCGGAGTATCAGTATTGAGGGAGTGCTGCACTGTCAGAGATACATGCTGTCTCTGGGTGGAGATAGCAGCCAGCAGTTACAGCGCTGGAAATGGGTGAAGTTGCTATCGCGGTGGCTTTGTGACTGTCGATGTCCAGTCTGCCTGCAAGAAGGTGATTCGGTCGTTCACATCTACCTAAGGATTCGAGGGGAATTCAAGTCTCAACATCTGTAAACGATTCCTAAAAACAATACACTTTGTATTTTAAACTTATGGACTGTTATCTCACATAAACAGGAATATGACAATTATTCAGATATTAAAGTTGTTTTATGCTAGTGATTAAATGGAAGATCAGTCTCCAGTTATTATTGACATATTGATATCGATTTTCTCCCTGTTCTGCTCCATTGACTCTGCAGTTATTCATTCATGGGATGTGAGCGCGTCGCTGGCCCGGCCAGCATTTATTGCCCTTTTTCAGAGGCATCTTTAAGATTCAACCACTTTGCTGTGAAAGCCGCACGCAGATCAGACCAGGTAAGGTCGGATTTTCTAAAGGACATTAGTGAACCAGATGGGTTTTTACAACAATTGTTTCATGGTCATTATTAGACTTTTAATTCCAGGTATTTATTTAATTCAGATTCCACCATTTGCCGCGGTGAGGATTCGAAGTCGGGTGTCCAGAAAGTGCTGCTGGGTTTCTGGTAATCCAATGACAACACCACTACCCCATCGCCGCATCGAGTATCGGTTTTCTCTCTATTCTGCACCATTGAGTCTCCAGTTATTATTAATATATTAATTTTGATTCGCTCTCTATTCTGCTCCATTGAGTCGCCAGTTATAAATATATTAATTTTGCTTCGTTCTCTCTTCTGCTCCATTGAGTCTCCACTTATTATTAATATATAAATGTTTCTTCGTTTCTGTATTGCACCATCGAGTCTCCAGTTATTATTAATATATTAACTTTGTTTCGCTCTCTATTTTGCTCCATTGAGTCTCCAGTTGTTATAAATATATTAATTTTACTTCGTTCTATATTCTGCTCCATTGAGTCTCCATGTGATTATTAATATATAAATATTGTTTCGCTCTCTATTCTGCTCCATTGAGTCTCCAGTTATTATTAATATATTAATATTGTTTCGCTCTCTATTCTGCTCCATTGAGTCCCCAGTGATTATTAATATATTAATATTGCTTTGCTCTCTGTTCTGCTCCATTGAGTCTCCACTTATTATTAATACATCAATATTGTTTCGCTCTCTATTCTGCTCCATTGAGTCTCCAGTTATTATTAATATATTAATATTGTTTCCCTCTCTATTCTGCTCCATTGAGTCTCCAGTTATTATTAATATTGTTTCGCTCTCTGTTCTGCTCCATTGAGTCTCCAGTTATTATTAAGATATTAATATTGTTTCGTTCTCTATTCTGCTCTATTGAGTCTCCAGATATTATTAATATATTAATATTGTTTTGCTCTCTGTTCTGCTCCATGGAGTCTCCAGTTATTATTAATATTGTTTCGCTCTCTATTCTGCTCCATTGATTCTCCAGCTATTATTAATATATTAATATTGTTTTGCTCTCTATTCTGCTCCATTGAGTCTCCAGCTATTATTAATATATTAATATTGCTTCGGTCTCTGTTCTGCTCCATTGAGTCTCCAGTTATTATTAATATATTAATATTGATTCGGTCTCTGTTCTGCTCCATTGAGTCTCCAGTTATTATTAATATATTAATATTGATTCGGTCTCTGTTCTGCTCCATTGAGTCTCCAGTTATTATTAATATATTAATATTGCTTTCCTCTCTGTTCTGCTCCATTGAATCTACCGATATTATTAATATTGTTTCACACTCTATTCTCCATTGAGTCTCCAGTTATTATTAATATATTAATATTGCTTCGCTCTCTATTCTGCTCCACTGACTCCTCAGTTATTATTAAGATATTAATACTGTTTCGCTCTCTATTCTGCTCCATTGATTCTCCAGTTATTATTCATATATTAATATTGTTTCGCTCTCTGTTCTGCTCCATTGAGTCTCACAGCCCAGCCTGTCACGTGATGCCCTGTGTCTCTGTCCCAGTGGTGACCTCCCGGGAATCATTTCCCGGGTCATAACCTCATTCCCGGGGTCGCCACTTCACTTCCGTCTCCTTCCCTCTCCCCAAAATGTCCGCCGGAAGTGCTGAGCCAATAAACCGTCAGAATATTCAATAATCTAATATTAATATATTTCATTTTGATGCATATTATCATTAATCGGTTTAATTATTCCATAATCTTAGTTATTTATCATTAATATATCTAAATTAGCTTAATAATCAATACTACTCAGTTTAATTGTTGAATAATCTATTAATATAATTATCCATTAATTAGTCTATTGCTATTTTTAATAAATCTAATTATTAAACTTAATCGAACATTAATCCAAATATTAAATCATCTGTATTCCCTAGATTAGACCGTCTAATTGTCTGTACTGAGGAGGGCGATAATCTATAATTAGGAGCTGTAAGTATTAATTAAATGTAATTAACTATCACTTATGCAAGTTTTAGTTACTCTCAATAATTTATCATTAAAATAGATAATTATCCATTAATCATTAAATATCACTAATATTTGTATTAATGACTCAATAATCAAAATCTAATTATTGATTAATCTTAATAATCTGTACTTGATATATCTAATTACTAATTAGTATTATCCATCACATCTACCAAATTATTAATGTCAACAACCTGTTATTATTTAATACTTCCAATTCATAATAGTTGTCAAATGATTGTATTTCTTATGTAAACATATTCCCTCTTTAATGTAACTAATTACAAGTTAATGTCAACAATTTATAGCGGGTGTCTCTTATAACTAATTTCAATGTCCACTGTTAACAATCCTAATTAATTCAACAAAGCTTCGAAATAATTATTCATAACTTGTTATTAGTGTAGGTGTAATCATTCTCAATTGCTTAACAGTGATATATTATAACTTTATAATCTGTAAATATATACGTTTTATCCCAGTTGTTGATCATTAATCAGCCTAGTGATTAATTGGCTTCACTGATCTCTAATTGTTAATTTTTGCAATAGTCCATCATTAATATTGCCAGGTATTAATTTCACTTAATAAATTAACTTTTTCCATACTTAATTATTAATTTAACTTAATGCATTATTTTCAGACTCATTTTTCAATTAATCGCACTAATCCATCATTAGTATACTAAATATTTGATTGATTTTAATAATGTGTTATTAACATAATCAAATAACTCTAAATCTGAATAATCCATCATTAGCTTATTAATAAGACATCTCAAATAATACTTCTATTTCTAACTATACTGATGTAATACTTTATGCAGAGCAATGAATTAAAAAATAATTAAATTCTCAAATCTTTATTGAACAATTAAGATGCAATCTCAGACGCAAGCTTAAAGCAGTGGTTATGTCGAAATAAATTGCAAAATAGACACAAAATCAAGAATTCCTCACACTGTAAAACCCGCAAATTGATCCTTAGACACTTCACAATAACCTCCACTGCCTGAATCGAAAAGTCAACTCAGCTTCACAGTTGGATTTGTTGAATTACTCATTCGACTGAGTGAGGTGGTTGAAATTGATCTGTTGCTGGTGAAGGTTAGAATACAGGGTAAGATTATATGGGGAGTTGAGGTGAGTGGACGTCTCTGTCTTTGGCACTGGTTGATCAGTTGAGGGTGAAGGGAGAATGAGGGGGTCTAAAGGGCTTCCCAGGAACCCTGGGCGGAGAGGAGTAGATGATGACCGTGCAACAGGAGGGGATGTCGATTCCCTTGAGTACGACGAAGATAATGACCTGCCGGACCTCATCATGGATATCGAAGATGACGTCTTGGAGGAAGAGGATTACGACGAGGTCGAACGCCAAAGTGAGTGCGAGCGAACATACTCCTGAACGGCATTGGTTCCAATCTCCTCGCTCTCGAGTCCCTCCCCCAACCCATCACTGAGTAATACCTGCAAAACCTCCCTGCTCCCTGACTTTTATCGTGGCCTCGTGCGCACCACACATTATAATAACTCCAACATTGGTGGCCCTTCTTTTGTATTTCCCTTCGTTGACTGGGCGCCGCACTGTCGGAGCGTCATTGAGGGAGTGCCACACTGTCGGAGGGTAACTACTGAGGGAATACCGCACTGTAGGCGGGTCAGTACTGAGGGAGCACTGCACTGTCGGAGGGTCAGTACTGAGGGAGCGCTGCACTGTCGGAGAGTCAGTTCTGAGGAAGTACTGCACTGTCGGAGAGTCTGTTCTGAGGAAGTACTGCACTGTCGGAGAGTCAGTTCAGAGGAAGTAATGCACTGTCGGAGGGTCAGTACTGAGGGACCGCCGCACTGTCGGATTGTCAGTACTGAGGGAGTGCTGCACTGTTGGAAGGTCAGTGCTGAGGGAGCGACACACTGTCGGAGGGTCAGTGCTGAGGGAGCGCCGCACTGTCGGAGGGTCAGCCCTGAGAGAGCGCTGCACTGTCGGAGGGTCAGTGCTGAGGGATCGCCGCACTATCGCAGGGTCAGTGCTGACGGAGAGCCGCACTATCGCAGGGTAGTGCTGAGGGAGAGCCGCACTGTCGAAGGGTCAGTACTGAGGGATTGCCGCACTGTCGGAGGGTCAGTATTGAGAGAGTGCCGCACTGTCGGAGGGTCAGTACTGAGGGAGTGCCGCAATGTCGGAGGGTGTGTACTGAGGGAGCACCACACTGTCGGAGGGTCAGTGCTGAGGGAGCACTGAACTGTCGGAGGGTTAGTACTGAGGGAGCGCCGCAATGTCGGAGGGTCAGTACTGAGGGAGCGCCGCACTGTTGGAGCTTCAGCACTGAGGGAGTGCCATACTATCGGCGGGTCAGCACTGAGGGAGCGCGGCACTGTTGGAGGGTCATACTGAGGGAGTGCCGCACTGTCGGAGGGTCAGTGCTGAGGGAGCGACACACTGTCGGAGGGTCAGTGCTGAGGGAGCGCCGTACTGTCGGAGGGTCAGCCCTGAGAGAGCGCTGCACTGTCGGAGGGTCAGTGCTGAGGGAGCACTGAACTGTCGGAGGGTGAGTACTGAGGGTGCGCCGCAGTGTCGGAGGGTCAGTGCTGAGGGAGCACTGAACTGTCGGAGGGTGAGTACTGAGGGTGCGCCGCAATGTCGGAGGGTCAGCACTGAGGGAGCGCCGCACTGTCGGAGCTTCAGCACTGAGGGAGTGCCGTACTGTCGGCGGGTCAGCACTGAGGGAGCGCCGCACTGTCTGAGGGTCAGCACTGAGGGAGTGCTGCACTGTCGGAGGGTCAGCACTGAGGGAGCGCCGCACTGTGGGAGGGTCAGTATTGAGGGAGCTCATCAAATCGCGGGCCCCAACTGTCACCTGAGTTGGATGTAAATGTCCTCCCAGGCCAGCACTGTAAACGAACTGGGGGAGTGGGAACATTGCTCCCCAGGACCCTGGAGCCAAGATTTCCCCCTGAACCCACGTCACTGGGAGCTCAGATGATTTGGCTCCTTATTTCCTTGCCATTTGGGGTTCTTGCTGTGTGTAAATTTGGTGACGCGCTTCCTGCACTGCAACCAGGTCAACGGTTCCGATTTCGTGCTCATTGGCTGGTGAAGTATGATCTAGGAATGCAGTTTTTATTATTCCCTTTTCTATCAGGGGCAGCTCTCCATGAAAAGAGGGTCCAAGCTATCTTCATGGCATTGGCCATCGCTGGTGTCGTCGCCTGTGTGGCCCTACTTTGCCTTGTGACATACTTTGCAACGAACTGTAAGTACACAAGCACGGCTGGTGAGACCGCTCTGTCCAGTTTGTTCTCCTTATTTAATGAGAAATATACTTACACTACAAGAGTTCAGGCAAGGTTCACTGAGCTGATTCCTGGGACGACGGGCTTTGTCATAGTGACGAGCGAATTAGGAGCAGGACTGGGCCCCTCGGCCCCTCAAGCCTGCTCCACCTTTCAATAAGATCACGGCTGATCTGATTGTAACCTTGACCCCACATTCCTGCCAACCCCCTGATAACCTTTCACCCCCTTGCTAATGAAGAATCAATCTCGCTCGGCCTTAATAATATTCAAAGGCTCTGCTTCCACCGCCTTTTGAGGAAGACACTTGCAATTACTCACGACCCTTTGAGAGAAAACACTGCTCCTCATTTCAGTCTGAAATGGGCGACCCCTCATTTTGAAACCGTTCATTCTCAATTCTCCCACAAGGTGAATCATCCTCCCCACACCCTCCCTGTTGACACCCCTCAGGATCTTAACGTTTTCAACCAAATCGCCTCTTACTTTTCTAAACTCCGGTGGATACAAGCCCAGCCTGTCCAACCTTACCTCATAACACAACCCGCCCATCCCTGGTATTAGTCTGGTAAACCTTCTCTGAAGTTTTTACAATGTATTTACATCCTTTCTGAAATAAGGTGACTAATAGTGTGCACAGGACTCCAGACGTGGCCCCACTAATGCTCTGTATAACTGAAGCATAACCTCTTCACTTTTGTATTTGATTCTCCCTCGCAATAAATGATAACATTCTGAGTTTTCCTAGTTACTTGCTCTACCTGCAGACTAACCTGTTGTGATTCATACGCTAAGACAGCCAGATCTCTCTGAAACAAAGTTTGGGCCTGTACAAATCGGCATTCAGAAGAATCAGAGGAGATCTTATTGAAACATATAAGATCCTGAGAGGGCCTTGACAGGGTGGATGCTTCCCCCTTTTGGTGAAATCAACAATGAGAAGACACAGCTTCTGTACAAGGGGCTTCCCATTGAAGACGGTTTTAATTTATTCTTTGGGGTGCGGGTGTCGGTGGCAAGGTCAGCATATGTTACCCATCCCTAATCCCCGTTTCCATGGACTGAGTGATTTGCTTGGCCATTTCAGGGGGCAGTGAAGAGTCAACCACATTGCTGGGGGTCTGGAGTCACATGTAGACCAGGCTGAGTAAGGACAGCACATTTCCTTCCCTGAAGGACACTAGTGAACCATATGGGTTCCTAGAACAATAAATGATAGTTTTAAGGTTGCCGTTATAGAGACTAGATTTTAATTCCAGATTTTATTAATTAAATTTAAATATGTAAATTCCACCAGTTGCTGTGGTAGGATTTGAACCCCAGAGTACCAGCCTGGGCCTGCTACATTATTAATCCAGTGACTTTACCTCTCACCACCACCAACTCCCCAACTGACATAAGGCATTGTTTTTTTCCTGTCTTTCCTGTGTGGCTTGTTAGGCTGTGGATTTCTCACCCCCAGAGAGCAGTGGAGGCCGGGTCATCGAATATATTCAAGGCTGCATTAGACCTGTTTTTGATCAACGAGGGAGTCAAGGGTTATTTGTGGTGGGGGGTGGGGGGGGGGTGGCGGTGGGTGTGGAGGGGCAAGCAGGGAAGTGGAGCTGAGTCTGCAATCAGGTCAGCCACGATCTTATAAGTCTATAAAGCGTAGGAGTAGAAGGCGGCCATTCAGCGCATTGAGTCTGCTCCGCCATTCAGTGAGATCATGGCTGATTTGATAATGCTCAACTCCGCTTTCCTGCCTTTTCCCCATGCCCCTTGATTCCCTTCCTGATTAAAGATCTGTCTACATCAATCTGGAATATACTTAACGATTCAGCAGGTACAGATCCAGCACTCCACAGATCCACCACGCTCTGAGAGAATAAATTCCTCCTCATCTCTGTCTTAAATGGACGTCCCCTTACTCTGAGATTATGCCCTCTGGTCGTAGACTCTCCCACAAGGGGAATCAGCCTCTCAGCATCTACCCTGCCAGGCCCCCTAAGAATATTTTATGTTTTAGTAAGGTCACCTCTCATTCTTCTAAACTCCAATGACTACAGGCCCAACCGACTCAACCTCTCCTCATTAAAAAAAAAAATCCCTCCATCGCTGGGAACAACCTAGTGAACGTTCTCTGAGCTGCCTCTAATGCCAGTTATCTCCTAAACTAACTAGGACTAAAACTTGACAGTATCCTAGGTGTGGTCCAACTGGTGCCTTGAATTATTTTAGCAAGACTTCCCTGTGTCCATACTCCATTCCATTTGATATACAGGCCAACATTCTATATGCCTTCCCCATTACCTGCTGAATTGTATATTAGCTTTTTGTGATCCATGCAAAAGGACTCCTAAATCCCTCTGTGTCATAGCTGTCTGGAGTCTTTCTCCATGTAAATAACATTCAGTTCCTCTACTCATCCTGTCAAAGTGCTTAATTTCACATTTTCCCACAGTATATTCAATTTGCCAAGTTTCTGCCCACTCACTTAACCTGACTATTCCCCTCTGTAGACTGATTTTGTTATCCTCACCACTTGACTTCCCACCTATTTTTGTGTCAACCACAAACTTGGCGATAGTACATTCCCTTCCACCATCCAAGTCATTAATGCATATTGAAAATAATTGTGGCCCCAGCACTGATCCCCGTGGCACTCCACCTGTTACAGGTTGCCATCCTGTAAATGCCCCCATTATCCCAACTATCTGTCTTCTATTAGTTAGCCAATCCTCTATCCATACTCATATGCAACCCCCTACACCATGGGTTCTCATCTTTTTAAGTAGCCTTATGACCGGTACCTTATTGAACGTCTTTTGGAAATACAAATATATCACATCTACTGGTTCCTCTTTATCTATCCTGCTTGTTTCCTCCTCAAATACTTCTAATAAATTTGTCAGCCATGATTTCCCTTTGTTGAAGTCATGCTGACACTGCTTGATTATATTATGAATTTACAACGGCTCTGCTATTACCTCCTTCATAATACTCTAATATTTTCTCAATGACAGATGTTAAGCTAACTGGACGATAGTTACCTGTTTTTTTGTCACCTTGCCTTTTTGTATAAGGGTGTTATTGAATGTTATTGAATAATTATTAGTGTTATTATAATTATTGAACTACTGAATTGTTATTGAATTATCTGATTGAATGGCGAAGCAATGACGAGGGGCCGAGTGGCCTACTCCTGCTAATTTGTATGATTTGATGATCCTAACATCCCTTCTTCGTGGGAGCTTTCTGTGCACAAATTGCTAGCTGGAGAGAAGACGGGAAGCCAAGTGTTCTTTATTTATTCATTTGATGCGGGAGTCACTGGCTGGGCTAGCATTTATTGCCCATCCCTAATTGCCGCTTGAGAAGGTGGCGGTGAGCTCCAGTGCATCTTGTAGATGGTACACACTGACTGCACTGTGCCCTGGTGGTGGAGGGAGTGAATGTTTGTGGATGGGCTGCCAATCCAGCTGGGCTGCTTTGTCCTGGTTGGTGCCAAGCTTCTTGAGTGTTGTGGGAGCTGCACTCGTCCAGGAAATTGGGGAGTTTTCCATCACACTCCTGACTTGTGCCTTGTAGAGATGGTTTATACGTATAATTCCTGGGATGAAGGCGTTTGCCTGATGAGTAAACCTTTGACAGGTTGAGCCTGTAATCATTGGAGAGTCCAATAAAAATATGAATTAGGAGCAGGAGGAGGCAATTCGGCCCCTCGAGCCTGTTCCATTTTCGAATGAGATCATGATCTGTTTGTGGCCTCAACTCCACATTCCGCCGAACCGCCCCAAAATAACCTTTGAATCCCTTGTTAGTCAGGAATCTATCTACCTCTGCCACAAAAAAATATTCAGTGACACAGCCTCCACCACTCTTTGGGGAAGAGAGTTGCACAGCCTCACGACCCTCTGAGAGAAGAAATTCCTCCTGATCTCCAATGGGAGACCCCTTATTTTTAAACTGTGCCTCTCCCACCCCCTTCGTTCCGGTCTCCCCCACGAGGGGAAACATCCTTTCAGCACCGACTCTGTCAAGTCCCCTCTTTCTTAGAGTTGAGAAGAATGAGAGGCGATCTTATTGAAACATATCAGATCCTGAAGGGGCCTCGACAGGGTGGATGCTGAGAGGATGTTTCCCTCTTGTTGGGGGAATCTGCAACATGGTGCGGGTGGTCACGGTTTCGGAATAAGGGGACTCCAGTGAAGTCCAAGATGATGAGGAGGAATTTCTTCTCTCAGAGGGTCGTCAGCCTGTGGAATTCTCCCCTCACAGAGCAGTGGAGTCCGGCTCACTGAATATATTCAAGGCTGAGGAAGTCGAGGGTTATCGTTTCCCCGGCGGGGTAAGGCAAGAAAGTGGAGTTGAGACCACAATCAGATCAGCCATGATCTTACTGAATGGTGGAGCAGACTCGAGTGCCTGAATGGCCTACTCCTGGTACTAATTCATATGTTATTAAATTAATGTTGGTTTCAAATATGATTTTACTGACACAATTCTAGCTAAATAAACTGGAAAAAAGCAGGACAATGCAGCGAGACCTACTTGAAATTGCAGTGTTTTACTTACTGACACATCGATTTATTGCCCATCCCTTATTGCCCTTGAGAGGTAGTTAAGAGTCAACCGTGTTGCTGTGGGTCTGGAGCACGTGTAGGCCCGAACGCGGGTAAGAACGGCAGATTTACTAATTCCACTAAAGGGACAATACTGAACCAGGTGGGTTTTTACTCCAATCGATGGTCGTTTCATGGTCACCAGGACTGAGAGGAACTTTCGATTCCAGATTTTATGAATTGAATTTAAATTCCACCGGCTGCAGTGGTGGGAATTGAAACCGTGTCCCCAGAGCAGTAGACTGGATTGCTGGTCGAGTGGCTTTACCAGGACACTGTCATCTGTCACGCTGAGATTAATGTCTATAATGCATTTGGGAAATATTTTTTAAACCGAGTTTAGTGGTGTATGTGTGTGTGTCGTAATTGGATTAAAGCCAGCTGTTCTGGAGGCTTTGATGACCATAAAGAAGTTGGTTTGAATGTGGTAATTTGGTAAACATATGGAAGTACTGTCAAGGGGGAAGTTTGTATTTTTAAAATCCATCTCAAAGTAATGAGTGAAATCTTGCACTTAGCCATATGACGCCAGGCAATGTGTTTCGTTTTTTTTTCTTGTTACTAATAAAATTGGTGGCATGAAAGGATGTTATTGTTAGAAGAGGTAAAGTTAAAAGCCCAATGATAGAATGGGAAATTCATATTCAAAGAGAAAGATGTGTATAAAGGAGAAAGGGGATTGTGTGCAAGGTAGAGGCTTTGTATTATCCAACAAGTGTGAGAAGCCTCAAGCTGCTGCCTGCAAGGATCCAGAGGTGAAAGACTTTCACTTTGATTTTGATTGTCCAGAGTGTGCTTTCCCAAGTATCTGTTTAAATCTATGCGATTTACTGTTGCCTTGCCGGGGTTTAACTCACAATCTGATTAATTAGGGGATTTATGTCGCTATTATTGTAGTAATTTTTGGACGTATATGTGTTTACAATCCTCCTTGTATTAATAAATGTTTAATTTAGTTTTATAAAAAAAGCCCTTGAGACTCAGTGGTCTTATTACTGCTGAATCAAAGCCTGCCCCTCGAAACATACAAATTGAAAAAGTGGGTTATGATGGTTGCTTTAGGTTTCTCTCTGGGATTTGAAAAAATCAGCCTTTACCACCGTCTGTGTCATAATACATCCCCTGTCGACGAGAGACATTTGACAATCTGGGTGGGATTGGTTCAGAGATAGAGAAGCGTGTACTTCGGGGAAAGGACGTTGTCAATCCCTGGTCCGAGGCCTAGTGTGTGTGGGGAGGGCCAGATCGCAGTGACCTGAGAACTGACCACTGACACATTTCTCTCTTTTTCTCTAACTTTGCCTCCACAAGACGTGGGTGCCTCGGAGGATTTTAACATTGTGCGGGACAGCCTGCAGAACGCGACTGAGAGCTTCGTCAAACTCCAAGGGCAGACCCAACTGAAAGATCAACAGGATTGTATGCGCTTCCAAAACACTACCGAGCACTGGCTACACCTGTTCTGCGAGAAGTATGGTGAGCATGTGCCCCTGTCGCCTCTGACAAGGGGGGTGGTGAGAGAGAGGATCAGGCTCATTCAGCTCACCACCACGCACTCTCGCGCCTGTTAGACATGGAAAGGAGGAGGTCCATTCAGCCCCTTCCTCGAGCATGTAACACAGGAACAGGCGGAGGCTCAATCAGCCCCTCAAGTCTAATTGGAAAAGTGAGAAGCCCTATAGTTTGGATGGGGGGTTGCGGTGGTGGCTGGTGAGGCGTCCAGCATTTTTCAGGCAGGGTGTGGGTGCGACGTGTCCCAAAGTTTCGGGAGGGGGTGAGGAATCCCACACTTTGTGGGTTGAGGAGTCTCACATTTTAGGCCGGGGAGGTGGGGGGGTGGAGTTGTTAGTGAGGTGCTGGGGAGTTCCACAATTTGGTTGGGGGGAGGGGTCAGGTGTCCCACAGCTATGATCAGGGACATCTGAGGTTTCCCACAGATTGTGTGGTGGGGAACTGAGGTGCTGGGGAGTTCCACAGTTTGGTAGTGGGGTTGGGTCAGGTGTCCCACAGCTTTGATCAGGGAGGGTTGAGGTATCCATCAGTTTCTGGGGGTTGGGCGGTGGTTGAGGTGCTGTGGTGTCCCACAGTTTGTAGGGGGAGTGAAGTGTCCCAAAGTTTGTGAAGGAGGGTGAGGTGATGAGTCCCACAGATTGGCGGAGGGGGTGAGGATACCCAGAGATTGGTGGGATGGGGCAGGAGTCCCACGGTGTGGTGGGGGCAGGTGATTGGTGAAGAGTCCCACCATTTAGAGAGCACTCTTAACGTTGCTAGTTGAGCATCGATTCCTGAACGTTTCCACGTTTCCCTCTCTCAATGCAGAATGTCCCTCGAGTATTTGTGATCCTGGCTGGCTCCAATACTCAAGAAGCTGCTTCCTGTTAATGGATACCAGCCTTAGCTGGGAGCAGAGCAAGGAACTGTGCTCAAGCAAGCAGGGACACTTGGCCATCGTCAACAACGACCAGGTGCAGGTAACCTGTCTCCCCGCTGCCCTTACCTCCAACCAGAAGTGCCAGGGCCTCTCTCACTCCCTTGTCAATAAGATTGAGTCTATCCAATCAGTTGCATCTGCTGAGTCCCTCTTCCCATCCACGAGCCCACCTGGCTAAACTTTCTCTAAGACCACCTCCCCACTCCCAACACCGCCCAAGCCCTGAACACTCATCTTTCTCGCGTATCTCCCCTCATGCCCTCTCTGAGCTACAGATTTGTACATAGGCTGAGATCTTCCAACTACCCCAAGCAAGGTGGTCCTTTCTAACCTCCACCGCTGCCCCAAGTTTGCAAACACCACATTCAACATGGACGCTTCTGGGGCCTTAAGCGGAACCAGCTTGGGTTAGGACATCCTTGGTCCTAATGTTCTTTCACTCTTGAGGTTTGTATGTTAAACTATCTCTCTCTCTCTCTCTATCTCCCTCAAACTCAAACACACTCTTCAGCTTAGCTATTTCAGAAATTCAACTCACTGTCAATAATAGTCTTTCAATTAACATGATTTTTAACTCTCTTTACACGCAGCCAGAACTTCAATTGAATTGTGGTGGAGAGATATTTCCTCCAATCCAGCTTGTTCCAAACTCACAAACCCCACTGCTTGAACTTTAAACCGCCACATATCACCCCTTATCACCCTTGTTGACCCTTTGCTTCCCTATTGTTCATCTCCCAGGTGACCTGGTCACGTTATTTACCAGGGCCCAGCCGTTTTCTCCTTCATGCCAGGAATCAGATCCTAGTTCCTGAAGGAACCGTCCGTATAAAATGTAGTGCGTACCTGGCAAAATCACGTGAAAGGTCACCAGACCGAAGTTCCCCTCCCCGGCCACCGGTTTTAGCCAAGTGCAAACATCCCTCTCTCCTCAGCCACTGTCTAACTCTCCTTAAAACCTGCCGTCATCAGCCCTGTCCTTAAATACAACCTTGACTTCTCCTTCCCACTCCGCCCTTGCGATTGACTATCCTGTCTCCAAGCTCCTTTTCTCTCCAAAGCTCTTCAACGTGTTGCCGACACCCTTTTGCCAAATTCCCATCTTTTCCCAGTTTCACCTTCACCCTATTACTCCCTTTACCACATTTCCTGTTTACCCAGATGCCCACTAACGATGCCCTTCCACTTCCACAGAATTTCCTGTTTGAGCAAGCTAAAGAAGCCTCCTATTGGATCGGAATGACAGACTCGGTGACTGAAGGGATCTGGATGTGGGTGGATGGGACGAAGGTCATGGATGGGAAAACGTGAGTAACAGAGTGTATCAGGGGTCGGGGTGGCAAAGGGTCAGCCCCCCGTTTGTTTTACGGTGGGCAGGGGTCGTGGTGGCGATGGGATTGACCGAGGGGTGACTGAGGTGGAGATAGGCTGATGCTCTGGGGCTACTGTGTGAGTCCGAGGAGAAAGGCCTAGTAGAGGGTGAGTCAGAGGGTCGTGAGAATCAACGTGAGATGCACGTTCGAAGGAGCAGAGCTCAAACTGGGTCAGGAGAACAAAGGCCAGCCTGAAGGTCACAGGTCATATGACGGGATTAGGGGTCAGACTGGGTTACGGGTTGGGTAGGGGGTCAGGGGTTATGCAACTGATCCTGGGTTAGGCAGAGTGTCACAAGTTAGGCAACGGGTTGAGGTTTGGCAAAGTGTCTGAGTGAAAAAGAGGGTAAGGGAGGGTCAGGGTTTAGGATGAAGGTCAGGGAGTGGGCAGACGTGAGGGTGTTTAGGCAGAGGGTGAAGGGTTATGTAGGG
Source organism: Cetorhinus maximus (assembly GCF_964194155.1). NCBI lineage: Eukaryota > Metazoa > Chordata > Chondrichthyes > Lamniformes > Cetorhinidae > Cetorhinus > Cetorhinus maximus. The sequence continues at coordinate 179,019 of NW_027596172.1, read as the reverse complement.
AGCCAGAGGTTAGTCAGATGGTCAGGAGGAATCAGGGTTAGACAGAGGGTCAGGAGGAATCTGGGTTAGGCACTGGAACAATGGGGCAGAGGTCAGTCTTGGTCAAGAGAAAAGAGGACACTTGAAGTTCACAGGTTACATGGGGGTCAGGGGTCAGACTGCGTTAGGCAGAGGGTCAGGGATCAGATTGTTTAATTTGAACGGGGCGGGGTGGTTGTGGTGCTGTTTCTGCTCTATTGAGATAAGGGATCTCAATACCGCCAGGTGAGCACTGACCACTTTCTGGTTCTTTTTTTTTGGCTTTCGCTTTGCCCGCGGAAGGTTCTGGGGGCCGGGACAGCCGGACAACGCCTTCAGCAGGACGTACAGGATGAGGGAAAATTGCGGCCTGATGAGGCTGCGGCGCTGGTACGACGAGGCCTGCGAGGCGAAGTTCCCGGCTATCTGCGAGAAGAACGCCATCCGCCTCCAGCTGATCTTCCAGCGAATGATGCAGAGCCACTGAGGGAGCGCTGGCCTGGCATCTGCTCCATCATTCCTACCATTGTCCTTCATCTGTGTGGGGGTTGGGGAGGCAAAAGAATGGCAAATCGTTCTGCACCTGTTGTTGCGTTTGTTCATGTTTTACAGAATGGGCCGGGGTGGTGGGGTTTCCCGAAATGCTCAAAAGTGTCTGAAGATGCCCGTCTCTACGGGGCCCTGTGATTGTTCAAGGCCGCGGGTAGTTGACATGATCCAATCTGGTTTGTGAATCAGAAACCGTGGACAGACCTTCATTGAGGAAGTCTGTTGACTTGCTCAGTGCCTCAGCTCTGCTCTCACACAACCAGTGCCCCAACTATCCCCTATTTATACACTGTTTTATTTTAATAGCTAACTCCAAACTAATTAACAAATTGACAGCCACTGCAAGGGGCACAGAAACAAAATGCACGACTAGAACTTATCTAATGAAATTGAAATGATGTTTTCCCTATGAAAAATAAGAACCACCACCTGTTTGTCTTGCACTTAACAATGTAATTGACATGACATTAATACAGTTTAACAATATAATTGACTAGATATTGACAGCTGATTGGAGTCATTTGTCTGGAACCCGAGCTTCCCACGATCCGCTTTGTCGACCCTTTCAGACCCGATCTTTCGCTCATAAACTACAACCTCATGGGTATGAAGGAAGGGCAGACTCTGGCCATCATTCCCTGAGGAACAGTCACAATGTCCTGTCCATGAGGCCAAGGGAATTTACAAGCAGCCCCCTCCCCACCAACCACCTCCTCACCACAACCCCGCTACACCACAACACATATGGACTGGACCACATAGTTTGAAATGTCGGCTCCCCTCGGGTGAGGTTTCAGGCTTTTGCATTTCTGATCTTGGCTTGATCGTGTCATTAGAAGGTTTAACCGGTGTGGAGCCGTGGGGACTGCCGCAATGTTCTTCATGTGTCACTTGGTCTGAATAAGTAGGCGCCCTTCATTCCATTGAAGTGTCTTACGGTTCCTTCCTGCCTGAGCATTGTCGGAGGGTCAGTCATGATCGAGCGCCGCACTGTCCGAGCATCAGTACTGAGGGAGAGCCGGACTGTCCAGGGGTCAGTACTGAGGGAGTGCCGCACTGTCTGAGCGTCAGTACTGAGGGAGCGACGGACTGTTGGAGGATCAGTACTGAGGGAGCGCAGCTTTGTCAGAGGGTCAGTACTGAGGGAGAGACGGACTGTCGGCGGGCAAATACTGAGAGAGAATCGGACTGTCAGAGGATCAGTACTCAGGGAGCGCAGCTCTGTCGGAGGGCGAGTACTGGGGGAGAGCCGTACTGTCGGAGGGTCAGTACTAAGGGAGCGCAGCTTTGTCAGAGGGTCAGTACTGAGGGAGAGACGGACTGTCGGAGGGTCAGTAATGAGGGAGCGCAGCTCTGTCAGAGGGTCAGTATGAAAGAACACAAGAAGTGTTGCAGGGTCAGTACTAAGGGAGAGCCGGACTGTCGGAGGGTCAGTACTGAGGGAGCGCTGCCCTGTCGGTGGGACAATACTGAGGGAGAGCTGCCCTTCTGCTAATTAATATAATCTTTCAGCAGATTTATTTAATTTTGATATTGAATGTAATGTATTTTTGTAGATATATTTAATTTCAATTTTAATTTTCAAACTTTTTATAATTATTTAATTTCAGTAACACATTTAATATATTTTAGCAGATTCATTTTCAATATTAAATTTAACAGTTGAACAGATTATTTGCATAAATCACCGTCCCCAGTTCCCGAGTCCCTTTAATATCTTGTAAATATTCAGAAATAATTCACTTCTTGCTCTGCTAAAACATCAACAATCATCAAATGTGCGGCGCATCCCGCTGAACATCTAATCTTCAGGTTTAGTTTGTCCAGCTTTGCATTTGTTCTGCAAATTGCCGCATTTAATAAGCAACTCCGCTTTCCCCCCACCATTGAACATATTTAATACTCAAATGTGTTCTACCTAAACTTGGATATGTCCAGTCAGACAACATATTTAATAATTAGGTTTAATTGATCTAAACTTGTGGTTGTTCTGTCATTTAACACATTTAGTATTAATATTCAAGTTATCGAAACTTGTTTGGCTTCTGTCCATTAATATCCTCAGTTCTCATTTTAAATTCATCCAAAGTTGTATTTTTTCTATCGATTCACACATTTATTAATCACATTTAAACGTGCATTTGTTCTGTCAATTGATGAATGTAATGTTAATATTTAATGTATCTAAACTTGCGTATGTATCAATTGACAGATTTAATAAAAATTTTCGATGCTGGGCCTAGTGACCCTTCGACAGTGGAGCACTCCCTCAGCACTGACCCTCCGACAGTGCGGCGCTCCCTCAGCACTGACCCTCCAACAGTGCGGCGCTCCCTCAGCACTGACCCTCCAACAGTGCGGCGCTTCCTCAGCACTGCCCATCCGACAGTCCGGCGCTCCCTCAGCACTGACCCTCCGACAGTCCGGCGCTCCCTCAGCACTGACCCTCCGACAGTCCGGCGCTCCCTCTCTACTGACCCTCCGACAGTGTGTCGCTCCCTCACTACTGACACTCCGACAATGGGACGCTCCCTCAGAACCGATCCTGCAACAGTGCGGCTCTCCTTCATTACTGACCCTCCGACAGTGCGGTGCCCGCTCAGTACTGACCCTCTGACAGTGCGGTGCTCCCTCAGTAATGACGCTCTGACAGTGCAGCTCTCCCTCAGTATTGACCCTCCGACAGTGCAGCGCTCCCTCAGTACTGATCGTCCGACAGTGCGGCGCTCCCTCAGTACTGACACTGCGACAGTGCAGTGCTCCCTCAGCACTGACACTCCCAACAGCGCGGCACTCCCTCAGCACTGACACTCCGACAGTGCGGCGCTCCGTCAGTACTGACACTCCGACAGTGTGGCGCTCCCTCAATACCGACCCTCCAACAGTACGGTGCGGCGCTCCCTCAGTACTGACCCTCCGACAGTGCGGCGCTCCCTCAGTCCCGTTCGATAACCCTGCAAGCCGAAATGGTGACACACCAGGGGACTCCCGGGGACTGAAATGAGGTGAGAGGCCACAATCCTCACGTTGAAGATCAGCTTTATTTCGGAACAGGAACATCGCACGCGCCAGAGAAGAGCAGAACCCCCCCTCCCTCTGAGGTTTCGGTGAGGATCACCACCCGATGTCGTTCGAGTCGGATCGATGAGGTGTGAATGGCATCTGACATTCACTGGGCATCTGAAAAGGCCACAAAGACCTCTTTCGACAACCACCCCGGCTGACCGAAGGTGGTTAGAGGTTAGTGTCCGAATTCACCCCAAACACAGGGCACCTGGTTCCGCCGCCGCACTGCTCAAGCATGTCCTCTCGCAACAACAACAGCAACTTCAAACACTGAACACGGGAATCGAACGGAGAGAAGCATTTCCAACACCCGCCGTCACATTTTGACGTTCCACCGCCCTCGCTGCCGGGTCCCTGACTGGTTGCGGGGACGGGCATCACAGGCTGATGGGCGATTTCTCCGCTCTCCGTTTGCAGATCCAGTGATTGGCCTGGTTACAAGGCTTTGCTGCGGATCATGCCGCATTTCTTGGACTGCTCCAACTCGTAGTCGAAATAGTTGTCGGGGCAGCCCCTGTCCCAGAATCTTGGATTTGGGGAGGGGACCGAGGGGACAGAAAAAAGGGAGTCAGACAATGAGAATGAGAGAGCGAAGAGTGTGGGAGACAGATGACGAGAGACAGAGAGAGACAGATGAGGAGAGAGGGAGAGGGAACGCTCAGGAGAGACAGACGATGAGAGAGTGTGAGTGAGTTCAGGAGAGAAAGCGGGAGACAGACGAGAGAGAGACAGACAGACGAGGAGAGAGGGAGCGCGCAGGAGAGACAGACGAGAGAGTGTGGGTGAGTTCGAGATAGACAGGGGAGAGAGAGCGGGAGACAGACGAGGCGAGAGAGAGAGTGGGAGAAACAGACGAGAGAGAGCAGGAGACAGACAAGGAGAGAGCGGGAGAGACAGACAAGAGAAAGAGGGGTAGAAAGAGGAAGAGGGGGTGGGGGTGAGAGGTGGGGAAGATAAGGAGAGATGCAAGGAGAGAGAGAGATGTCACATTAGAAACAGGGCAGATAATCTATGCCGTGTGGCCAGCTCACTGTCAACAGCAACACGGCTGTGCTTAGATATTTTCTGCTCAGTTTTGCTGTTACTTCTGGGCTCAGTATTGGGGCCAGGACATAGGGGAGGAAAATCCCTCTCACACGTGCTCTTCCCCTTAAAACTGGTAAAGGACTGTGGGGAATTTGGAGCTTTGCTAGAACAGGACCGATGCCACAGGGGGTCCCTCGGTTTCTTGTCTTACAGAGGCGGACGCTCCTCTGACCCCGTGCGGGTCCAGTTGGACAGCAGTGATTTCTCAGCAAAATATAATCATTTTCATCATGCAATTGGAAGTTGTTGTGAGGAGAGGAATAGTCTGTGTCTGTGTGTGTGTGACTCAATTGATTTTTAAAAATTCATTCACGAGATGGGATCTTCGCTGGCTGGGCCAGCATTCATTGCCCATCCATAGTTGCCCTTGAGAAGGTGGTGGTGAGCTGCAGACCATGTGATGTGTGTGCACCCAATGTGCTTTTCGGGAGGACAGTTCCAGGAGTTTGACCTAGTACCACTGAAGGAACGGCCAATATATTTCCAAGTCAGGATGGCGAGTGGCTTGGAGGGGAACTTCCAGGTGGTGTGGTTCCCATGTGTCTGCTGCCCTTGCAATTCTAGATGGTAGTGGTTGTGGGTCTGAAAGGTGCGGTCTAAGGAGCCTTGGTGAGTTCCTGCAGGGCATCGTGTAGATGCTACACACACTGCTGCTACTGTGCATTGGTGACGTTTGGAATGAATGTTTGCGGATGGGGTGCCAATGAAGTGGGGCTGCTTTGTCATGGATGGTGTAGAGGTTTTTGAGTTTATTTGGAGCTGCACCTATCCAGGCAAGTGGAAAGTATCCCATCACACTCGTGACTTGTGCCTTGTGGAGGACAGGATGTGGGGAGTCAGGAGGTGAATAACTTGTTACAGGATTCCCAGCCTCTGACTTGCTCTTGTCGCCTCAAGGTGTGGTGTACATGAACTGAAGTGAAGAGAAGGGAAGTTAGATTGATTTTGACAGTCCAGGTTATTGTGTTCCGTTATCTGGGTCTTTTGAATCTGTGTTTTACTGTTGTCTGAATGGAGATATAACTGGGAGTTAGATTAAATAGTGAAGCTAGGACTTATCATCTTGGTAATTTGCAAACCTGTGCATCCGCTTAAAATCATTTCTTTTTTTTAAAATCAGAAAAGGTTAAATTTAGTTTTCTAATAAACCCAGAAGATTTTTTGGGCTTTTACTACTGAATTCAAGTCACGCATCTCGAATTAAATACAAATTGTAAAACAGTCGGGGTGCTGGTTTCAAGTTTCTCTCTGGGTTTTGAACAGCGCAGCATTTACCATCTGCTGTGCCATATCGGGTTCAGGAAGGGGACTCACCAACGTCCACTCAAGTGGCAATTAAGGATGGGTAACAAGTGACAGTGACACTAGGCTTTTCTCCTAGTTGAAGAATGAAGAATACTGAGCCTGCAAGTAACCACTGCGGGATTAGGACCGACTGCAGGTCCCCTGCTGAATAGGACCTAATTTGATTTTTTTCAACACTCACTTTAGCTCATCCTGGACATCAGTCCCATCGACCCACTTCCACGATACCCCTTCAGCGGTCTCATTTAACCCAATCCAGTACACCTTCTGTACATCATAGCCAGCAACGAACTTCTGAAAATGAGGAGAGGGGGAAGCAGTGAGGAAATCTCCCTCTACAGGTACAGCCCGGACATAGACACAGTAAAACTCGCTCTTCAGTTACAGCACGGGCATAGACACAGAGTGAAGCTCCCTCTTCACTGTCCCATTCAAACACTCCAAAGGCAGGTACAGCACGGGCATAGACACAGAGTGAAGCTCCCTCTACACTGTCCCATTCAAACACTCCAAAGGCAGGTACAGCACGGGGTTAGACATAGAGTAAAGATTCCTCTACTCTGTCCCTAAAAAAAAACCTCCCAGTTCTGCGCTCACTTGCTCCTTCCTGTTGCGAATGACCAAGAGGTCCGCACCCTGCGCAATGCAGTTCTGCCGACTCTTCTCCCAGTCCAGGACATTCTTAGAAAAATAATAGCAGTTGCCCCCGTAAGGTTTCCAGAATCGGTGGCACAGCTCGCTGCTGCAGTCTGGTGTGTGGGTAGGGGAGAGAGGGAATGATGGAGCAGAAATGAAGTCAGAAAAAAGAAATCAACATAGATCACCATAAGTTGAGCACTGTGCACAGTTCTGGTCGCCTCATTCCAGAAAGGAAGTATCTGCACGAGAGAGGGCACAGAGCAGATTTACTAGGAAGTTGCTACCCAGGACTGGAAAATTGCAGCGAAGAGGACAGATTGGAAAGGTTGGAGCTGTTCTCCTTGGAAACCAGGAGGATGTGGAGTGGCTGGGTTTGAGGGCGATTTGATCGAGGGGTGCAAAATTATGAGGGGCCGGGATGGAGAAGATGGGAAGGGCCAATTTACTTTAAGGGGTTGTATTTGCTGGAAATTCAAGGGTTAAGCTGGGGGGCGGTGGTGATGCTGGAGTGGGGTTCATTCGATCGAAGTTTAAGATATCAATGGGAGCAGGTGTCCTATGGAAAAGGAATCCTGCCCTCGGTGCCGTGTCCGATCTACACATGACTCCGAACCTGCAGCAATGTGGGTGACTCTGAACTGCCTTCAGTTGAAGGGGCAATTGGGGAGGGGGCGACACATACTGGCATTGCCAGCGTCGCTCACATCCCAGTAAGATCTAAACAAAAACATGAACAGATGAGGTCGAGGGAGGGAAGCTGGTTAATAACCGAGGCTAAGTGTAAAAATGAACAACAGAGTGGTAGAAATTTGGCAAACGCTCCCCAAAGACAAGAGAGGTTATCAGGACAGCACTTACTGACCAACTTGCAGAAGGCCGATAGCCAGTTGCGGAAGGCTTCTTGGAACTGGGCGCACTTGCCCGTGGAGACTTGCACAGCGAGTTCGTCCTTCAGTTTGGATGTATTATCTTCCATGGTTTCAGCAGCCAGCTTCTGCTCAGCGAGGGATCTCTTTACCGACAAGCCTGCACCACAATCAGGTCAGCACAAATCAGAATTGAGGGCGGCCCATGTGTGACTCCCTCTTGGAGGGTCAAAACCTAGGGAGCGCTGCACTTTTGGAGGGTCAGAGCTGAGGGTGCGCCACACCGTCGGAGGGTCAGTGCTGAGGGAGCGCCGCACTATTAGAGGGTCAGTGCTGAGGGAGCGCCACACTGTCGGAGGGTCATTGCTGAGGGAGTGCCACACTGTCAGAGGGTCAGCGCTGAGGGAGGACCGCACTGTCGGAGGGTCAGTGCAGAAGGAGTGCCGAACTGGTGGAGGGTCAACGTTGAGGGAGGAGAGCACTGTTGGATGTTCAGTACTGAGGGAGTGCCTTTACTGTTGGAGGGTCAGTACTGACTGACTGCCGCGCTGTCGGAGGGTTAGCACGGAGGGAGGACCGCACTGTCAGAGGGTAAGCACTGAGGGAGCGCCGCACCGTCGGAGGGTCAGTAAAAGAGGCTTTGTAAAACCGAACGAAGGACGGAGTCTTACCCTCAAAGAATAACACCAGGGCAGCAACAGCAAAGAGTCCACACAGTGCAAAGAGGGCCAGTGCCAGCTTGCTCCATTTCGAATTGAGGACTCTTCGTGTCTTTGATGCTGTAAGGAGGTGATGATCAGACATTAATGCCACGCTCAAGAGGATGCCCGCTCGTTTCACCCTCACTCAGACCTTCCTGCACACCACCTCGCACAGACCTTCCTGCACACCCCCTCTCACAGACCTTCCTGCACACCCCCTCGCCCAGACCTTTCAACACACCCCCTCGCACAGACCTTCCTACATACCCCCTCGCCCAGACCTTCTGGGACACGCTCGCCTCCCCCTTTCCCATTACTTCCGGGGACCTGTCGTTGCCCCTCACTTACACCAGAATTTTTGGGGTCCAGCGCCTTTGGGGGTGGTTTGGGAGGGGTCCAGCAACTTTGGGGGGTGGTTTGTGTGGGGTCCAGTGCCCAGCGTTTTGGGGCTTCAGTGTTTTGGGGGTTCAGTGTTTTTTTTTTGCAGTGTGGTGGTTCAGTGTTTTTGGAGTGTGATGGTTCAGTGTTTTGGGGGTGCACTGTTTAGGGAGTTTGGGGGTCCAGTGTTTTGGGAGTTTGGGGGTTCAGTGTTTTGGGAGTTCGGGGGTTCAGTGTTTTGGGAGTTCGGGGGTTCAGTGTTTTGGTGGATTGGGGATTCAGTGATTTGGGAGTTTGGGGGTTCAGTGTTTTGGCATTTTGGGGGTTCAGTGTTTTGGGGTTTGGGGGGTTCAGCGTTTTGTGGGTTTGGGGGGTTCAGTGTTTTGGGGGTTCAGTGTATTGGGGTTTGGGGGTTCAGTTGATTTGTGGTTTAGTGTGTTTGGGATGTGGGGGTTCTGTGTTATGGGGGTGCAGTGTTTTGGGGTTTAGGGAGTCAGTGTTTTTGGGTTTAGGGGTTCTGTGTTTAGGGTTTAGGGGTTCAGTTTTTCAGGGTTTTAGGTTCAGTTTTGGGGGTCAATGTTGGGGGTTGTGTTGTTTTGGGTTCAGTGTGTTTGTGGTTTGGGAGTTCAGTGTGTTTGGGATTTGGGGGTTCAGTGTGTTAGGGTTTTGGGATTCTGTGTTTAAGTGTTTGGGAGTTCAGTGTGTTTGGGATTTGGGAGTTCAGTGTGTTAGGGTTTTTGGGTTCTGTGTTTAAGCGTTTGAGGGTTCAGTGTTTTTTGGGTTCACTGTCTCTCAGGGTTTTAGGGCTCACTGTTGGTGTTCAGTTCTTTTCGAGTTATGTGTTTGGTGTTTGGGGGGGTTCGGTGTTTGGGGGCCAAGCCTACCTGCTTGCTCCTCTTCATCCAGCGGTTGCACGTCCTCAGAACGGCGCGCCCTAAAGCCGATCTCGTCCAGGAACCTCACCTGCATCCCCAGCATGGCTTTGGGGAGGTGCTCCAAGTCCCTCTGCCTGTCCGCCAGGGCGCCTGGCAACCCCGCCGGCTTGTCCGCCCTGTCCAAGATGTGCATGCCCACCATGGTACCTTCGTATTCCTCCAGGGGCATGGAGTCAGGGCGCAGGATCCTATTGACCTCCTCCTCGTCCAGCTCCATGCTCTCCTCTCTCATTTCCCTCCGTCCCAACAGTCTCTTCGATTTACCCAACGGCGATGTGGTCATTGTGTCTTTCTGCCTCCGCGTCCCCTCCCTCACTCTCGGCTGTGAAGCAATTCTTCTCAAAGATTAAATATCAAATGTTTTTGGGCTTTGACGAGTTAAGTCGAATTGGACAATTTCCTGAGCAATGGGCAAAGAATTTCAATTCTGGCGAATGTTGCACATCACACATTTCACGGCAAATAATTATTGATGTCTACTTTTAATTAGTGACTTTACATGGGATTTTTAGATTAATCCCTAACCGAAATTTAATAAAATTCAAATTAAAATTTAGAAAAAATTAAATTAACATTTAAATAATGTTCATGTTTTAAAATATAAAAAATTAGTTATTCTATTAAGATGAGTTATTGATTGACAATACTCAATTACTCCTAATAAACTAATATTAGGTGAATAGGGGATTAAGATTCACTGAGAATGTGGTTTGACCAGTGACAATTAAATGAATTTTCTCCTTTAGAATAATTATTAGTAGGTTAGTTTAATTACTTAATTATGATATGCATTAACATTTGCAATTACATAACAAAATTAAGTAATAACGAAATGCATTAGCATGTTTAAGTATGAATTAACAAATATGAAGTGAGACTAACTAACAATCAGGTATATTATGAGAGACTAATTGCAAAATATATTCAGTTACTGGCGTATGTGAGTTCAGTGTTAGAGGTGTTTGGGATTTCAATGTTTTTGGTGTTTGGGGGCTGTGTTTGTTTGTGGGGTTTGAGGTTTAGTGTTTAGATAGGTTAATAATATATTTAATTATAGGTCAATCTTATCATTGAGATGACTGAATATTCTGTCAGATTAGTGATAGATTTATTAAAATGAATCTATTACATATATTGAGATAATTGAATATTCAGACAGATTAGTGAAGATTAAGATTAATCGATAATTATATATTATTGAGATTATTGAATATTCAGACAGATTAGTGACAGATTATTAAGATTTATAAAGGATTAGATATATTATTATTGATATTATTGAATATTCAGGCAGATTAGTGACAAATTATTAAAATTTATAAAGGATTAGATATAGTATTATTGAGATTATTGAATATTCAGACAGATTAGTGACAGATTATTAAAATTAATCGATAATTAGATATATTATTATTGAGATTATTGAATATTCAGACAGATTAGTGACAGATTATTAAGATTTATAAATGATTAGATATATTATTATTGACTATTCAGACAGATTAGTGACAGATTATTAAGATTTATAAATGATTAGATATATTATTATTGAGATTATTGAATATTCAGACAGATTAGTGACAGATTATTAAGATGTATAAATGATTAGCTATATAAAGGATGGATGTTTGATAATAAAAAGCTATTTAGAGATTTGGATGGATTCCTGATACTATTTGAATTGAATCTTGTTAATGATCTATTATTCTCTGGATTAATATTGATTATAGATATTAAAGACTAATAGAAGATGATTTTTCCTGGTTTCTATGGTGATGAGTTCGGGATGTGCTCCAGCCGGGGGCCTCCTGCTCCTCCACGGGCCCAGTTTGAAGCCTCCGCCTCTCGCAACCTCTTCAGCCGCCCTCAGGGATCTGGCTGCACCGCCTGACTCAGCACATCCGGTAGGCAGGGGCAGCCATCTTGGTAACGATGGGAAGCGGCCGGAAATGAGGTAACGACCCCGGAAAAGATTCCCGGGAGGTCACCACTGGGACAGAGACACAAGACATCACGTGACAGACTGGGCTGGAGACTCAATGGAGCAGAACAGAGAGCGAAGCAATATTAATATATTAATAATAACTGGAGACTTATTGTCTTAACTCACTGGCATAAATAAACTTTAATATCTGAATAAAATTCTCACATTCTATGAGATAACATTCCCCACACTTTACAACAGTGAAATAATACAAACATATTTCACTCAATTTAAGTATATTGTTTCCAGAAAGGTTTTACTGATCTTGAGACTTGAATTCCCCTCTGATCCTGTGGTAGATACAGGAGAGCCTATCGCCTTCTTGCAGGCAGACTGGATAGCGACAGTCACAAAGCCCCTGCGATTGCCGCTTCTCCCATTTTCCAGCGATGTAACTGGTGGCTGCTATCTCCACCCAGAGGGAGCATGTACCTCTGGCTGTGCAGCACTCCCTCAATACTGAAACTCCAACAGTGCAGCACTCCCTCAATACTGAAACTCCAACAGTGCAGCACTCCCTCAGTACAGAAACTCCGACAGTGCAGCACTCCCTCAGTACTGACCCTCCGAGAGTGCGGCACTCCCTCAGTACTGAAACTCTGACAGTGCAGCACTCCCTCAGTACAGAAACTCTGACAGTGCAGCACTGCCTCAGTACTGACCCTCCGACAGTGCGGCACTCCCTCAGTACAGAAACTCTGACAGTGCAGCACTGCCTCAGTACTGACCCTCCGACAGAGTGGCACTCCCTCAGTACTGACCCACAGACAGTGCGCCACTCCCTCAGTACTGACCCTCAGACAGAGCGGCACTCTCTCATTACCGACCCTCAGAATTTGATCGGGACCGGCTCCGACGTCCGTTTGCAGATCCAGTGCTGCGGAAGCCCAGGCTCCTCGGCGCAGGGAGACACAGTTCTTGAAAGCCTCCAGCCCGTAGTCGAAGTGACTGTCGGGGCTGCCTTGGTCCCAGAATCTAGGAATTGGGGAGGGGGGAACAAATAACGTTTGTGAGTGAAAGTACAACTTGCTCCCTGCCACCCCCATTCCCCCCATTCATTAACCGTTAGGGGCTGACGTGAAAGAGAGAAATCCCGCCCAATTCCCAGGTGAGGCACATTTTGGCACCCACAGGACAGGTACAGCACGGGGTTCTGTACAGAGAAAACCTCCCTCAACACCGTCCCCATCAAACACTCCCAGGACAGGTACAGCACGAGGTTAGATACAGAGTAAATCACCCTCTACTCTGTTCCCATCAAACGCTCCTAGGACCGTTACAGCACGGGTTTAGTAAAAGAGTAAAACACCCTCTAGACTGTCCCCATCAAACACTCCCAGGACAGGTACAGCATGGGGTTAGATACAGAGTAAAGCTCTCTCTACACCGTCACCATCAAACACTCCCAGGACAGGTACAGCACGGGGTTAGATACAGAGAAAAGCTCCCTCAACACTGTCCCCATCAAACACTCCCAGGACAGGTACAGCACGAGGTTAGACACAGAGAAAAGCTCCCTCAAATCTGTCCCCATCAAACACTCCCAGGACAGGTACGGCACGGGGTTAGATACAGAGTAAAGCACCCTCGACACAGTCCCCGTCAAACACTCCCAGGATTGGGAGAACACGGGGTTAGTCGCAGTCAAACCGGACTTCCGACCTTATTCTCCATGGCCTGGGATAAGATTGCCGTTGTTCTCGGTTTGATCCCAGATTCACCTGCACAGCTACTTCCCCCCTGCAGCCCACACTTTGGCCTCGCCCGGTACTCACATTAGGTCGTCTTGTCCAGGTGTCCCATCCACCCACATCCAAGCGGATTCCAGCGGATTGTGCTTGATTCCAATCCAATATGCACGGCTCAGGTTGAACTGGGCCACATATTCCTGGAAGGGCAAGTAGTCAATTAGAATCATTCACATCAAGTGCCAGGTAAATGACCATCTCCAATGAGTCAGAATACATCCATCGCACTTTCACGTTCAATGGCATCACTATCACTGAATCCCCCACTATCAACATCTTGGAGTTTACCATTGACCAGAATATGAACTGGAAATTCCAGATAAATACTGTGGCTACAAGAGCAGGTCAGAGGCTTGGACTCTATCGAGAGCAACTCACCTTCTGACTCCCCAAGCCTGTCCGTCATCTACAAGGCAGAAGTCAGGGGTGTGGTGGAATTCTCCCCACTTGCTTGCATGAGTGCAGCTCCAACAACACTCAAGAAGCTTGACACCATCCTGGAGAAAGCAGCTGGTTTGATCGGCACCCCATCCACAAACATTCACCCTCTCCACCACAGACACACAGTCGCAGCAGTGTGTACCATCTACAAGAGGCACTGCAAGAATTATCCTTAGACAGCACCTTCCAAACCCACTGCCACTACCATCTAGAAGGACAAAGGCAACACCACCACATGGAAGGTCCCCTCCAAGCCACTGACCATCCTGAAGTGGAAATATATCGGCTGATCCTTCACTGTTACCGGTCCAAAATGGTGGAACTCCCTTTCTAACAGCACTGTGGGTGTGCCTACACAACATGGACTGCAGCAGTTCAAGAAGGCAGCTCACCACCACCTTCTCAAGGGGTAATGGGGAGGCAGTGGTGCAGTGGCATTGTCACTGGACTTGTCACTCAGAGACCCAGAGTCGTGCTGTGGGGTCCTGGGTTCAAATCCCACCATGGCAGATGGTGAAATTTGAATCTAATAAAATTAATCAGGATTTAAAGTCTCATGATTGCCATGAAAACCCATCTGGTTCACTAATGCCCTTTAGGGAGGAAATATGTCGCCCTTGCCTGGTCTGGTCTACATATGACTCCAGACCCAAAGCAATGTGGTTGGCTCTGGATGGCCCTTTGAACAAGGGCAATTAAGGATGGGCAGTAAGTGCTGGCCTAGCCAGCGATGCCCACATCACATGAAAGGATTGTAAAGAGGATGGTTCGTCATAGTGAAAATTTCTCTCGCTGGGGTGAAGCCACAGGCAGAATCTAATTGGCCAAATATTTGGGTGGATGGGAGGACAGGCGGGCGTAGAGATAGAGGAATCTTAATACAAAGATGGTTAGACAATTGAATTAGATAGCTCTTTCAAATAGCCAGGACAGGCACGGCGGCCAAATGGCTACATTCTACACTGTTATATTCAATTATTCCACAGTGGGGAAAATCTCCCTCTGCATTGTGCCCATCAAACACTCCCAGGACAGGTACAACACGGGGTTAGATACAGAGTAAAGGTCCCTCTGCACTGTCCCCATCAAACACTCCCAGGACAGGTACAGCACGGGGTTAGATACAGAGTAAATCACCCTCTACACTGTCCCCCTCAAACACTCCCAGAACAGATAATGCACGGGGCTAGATATAGTTTAAAGCTCCCTCTGCACGATCCCCATCAAACACTCCCATGATAGGTACAGCATGGGGTTAGATACAGAGAAAAGCTCCCTCTACACTGTCCCCATCAAACACTCCCAGGACAGGTACAGCACGGGGTTACATACAGAGTAAAGCTCCCTCTGCACCGTCCCCATCAAACACTCCCAGGACAGGTAAAGCACGGGGTTAGATACAGAGTAAAGCTCTATCTACACTGTCCCCATCAAACACTCCCAGGACAGTTACAGCACGGGGTTAGATACAGAGTAAAGCTCTATCTACACTGTCCCCATCAAACACTCCCAGGACAGGTACAGCACGGGGTTAGATACAGAGTAAAGCTCTATCTACACTGTCCCCATCAAACACTCCCAGGACAGGTACAGCACGGGGTTAGTAACAGAGCAAAGCTCTATCTACACGCTCCCCATCAAACGCTCCCAGGACAAGTGCACACAGTTTCAAGTTTTTCTTACATGTTCCTCCTTGCTGCGAATCACCAACAGCTCGGAGCCCTGCGATATGCAGTTCTGTCGGCTTTCCTCCCAGCCCAGGATGGTCTTTGAGAAGTAGTAGCAGTTGCCTTTGTAAGGGGCCCAATACTTATGGCACAGTTCACTGGTACAATCTGGGGATGCCAGGGAGAGAATTAAACCAGTCATGATGAGGAAAAGACTGACATTACAAGTGCTGAATGTAGGAGGACAAACCATCACCATGGCGGCACTACGGACTCTTCATCATACACCGACCAATGCCTCTCAATCTGGGCGGTGGAGGGGGAATGATGGCGTCCGAGCATATGCGGGAGAGGACAGTGGAGAGAGAGAGTGTGGGATTGTGCAATGGCAGAGACAGTCACGGTGTTTGAGTGCGTGACATTGTATTAATCGTAATACGTGAGAGAGTGGGTGCAAGAGAGACAGAGTGTGCATTGATGAGAGAGAGGGAGAAAGTATGTTGGTGTGTGATACAGGGAGTGAGTGGCAATGTTTGTGTATGAGAGAGAAGGAGACTGTGTGTGTGAGAAATTATTTTTCTGTGTGTGTATGTTTGTGAGAGACAAAGCGAGTGTGTCAGTGAGTTTGGTGTATCAGTGTGTGTGTGTGTACATGAGACAAAGCGAGTGTGTCAGTGTGTGTGTGTGTGAGAGACAAAGCGAATGTGTCAGTGTGTGTGTGTGTGTGAGACAAAGCGAGTGTGTCAGTGTGTGTGCGTGAGACAAAGCGAGTGTGTCAGTGTGTGTGTGTGTGAGACAAAACAAGTGTGCCTGTGTGTGTGTGAGACAAAGCGAGTGTGTCAGTGTGTGTGTGAGACAAAGCGAGTGTGTCAGTGTGTGTGTGTGTGAGACAAAGCGAGTGTGTCAGTGTGTGTGAAACAAAGCGAGAGTGGCAGTGTGTGTGTGTGTGAGAGACAAAGCGAGAGTGGCAGTGTGTGTGTGTGTGAGACAAAGTGAGTGTGTCAGTGTGTGTGTGTGAGACAAAGCGAGTGTGTCAGTGTGTGTGTGTGTGTGAGACAAAGCGAGTGTCAGCGTGTGTGGGAGACAAAGCGAGTGTCATCGAGTGTGTGTTTGTCAGGCAAAGCGAGTGTCAGCGTGTGTGTGTTTGTCAGACAAAGCGAGTGTCAGCGTGTGTGTGTTTGTCAG
Organism: Cetorhinus maximus; assembly: GCF_964194155.1. Taxonomy (NCBI): domain Eukaryota; kingdom Metazoa; phylum Chordata; class Chondrichthyes; order Lamniformes; family Cetorhinidae; genus Cetorhinus; species Cetorhinus maximus. The sequence continues at coordinate 162,451 of NW_027596172.1, read as the reverse complement.
ACAAAGCGAGTGTCAGTGTGTGTGTGTTTATCAGACAACGCAAGTGTATCAGTGTCTGTGTGTGTGAGACAAAGCGAGTGTCAGCGTGTGTGTGAGACAAAGCGAGTGTCATCGAGTGTGTGTTTGTCAGGCAAAGCGAGTGTCAGCGTGTGTTTTTGTCAGACAAAGCGAGTGTCAGCGTGTCTGTGTTTGTCAGACAAAGCGAGTGTCAGTGTGTGTGTGCTTATCAGACAACGCGAGTGTGTCAGTGTGTGTGTGAGACAAAGCTAGTGTGTCAGTGTCTGTGTGAGACAAAGCGAGTGTGTCAGTGTGTGTGTGAGACAAAGCGAGTGTGTCAGTGTGTGTGTGAGACAAAGCGAGTGTGTCAGTGTGTGTGTGAGACAAAGCGAGTGTCAGCGTGTGTGTGAGACAAAGCGAGTGTCAGCGTGTGTGTGTGTTTGTCAGACAAAGTGAGTTTCAGCGTGTGTGCGTTTGTCAGACAAAGCGAGTTTCAGCGTGTGTGCGTTTGTCAGACAAAGCGAGTGTCAGCGTGTGTGTGAGACAAAGCGAGTGTCATCGTGTGTGTGTGTTTGTCAGACAAAGCGACTGTCAGCGTGTGTGCGTTTGTCAGACAAAGCGAGTGTCAGCGTGTGTGTGTTTGTCAGACAAAGCAAGTGTCAGCGTGTGTTTGTCAGACAAAGCGAGTGTCAGCGTGTGTTTGTCAGACAAAGCGAGTGTCAGCGTGTGTTTGTCAGACAAAGTGAGTGTCAGCGTGTGTTTGTCTGACAAAGCGAGTGTCAGCGTGTGTTTGTCAGACAAAGTGAGCGTCAGTGTGTGTTTGTCAGACAAAGCGAATGTCAGCATGTGTTTGTCAGACAAAGCGAATGTCAGCATGTGTTTGTCAGACAAAGCGAGTGCCAGTGTGTGTTTCTCAGACAAAGCGAGTGTCAGTGTGTGTCTGTTTGTCAAACAAAGTGAGTGTCAGCGTGTGTTTGTCAGACAAAGCGAGTGTCAGCGTGTTTTTGTCAGACAAAGCGAGTGTCAGCGTGTGTTTGTCAGACAAAGCGAGTGTCAGCTTGTGTTTGTCAGACAAAGCGAGTGTCAGCGTGTGTTTGTCAGACAAAGCGAGTGTCAGTGTGTATGTGTTTGTCAGACAAAATGAGTGTCAGCGTGTGTTTGTCAGATAAAGCGAGTGTCAGTGTGTGTTTGTCAGACAAAGCGAGTGTCAGTGTGTGTTTGTCAGACAAAGCGAGTGTCAGTGTGTGTTTGTCAGACAAAGTGAGTGTCAGTGTGTGTTTGTCAGAGAAAGCAAGTGTCAGCGTGTGTTTGTCAGAGAAAGCGAGTGTCAGTGTGTGATGTCAGACAAAGCGAGAGTCAGTGTGTGTTTGACAGAGAAAGCGAGTGTCAGCGTGTGTTTGTCAGACAAAGCGAGTGTCAGCGTGTGTTTGTCAGACAAAGCGAGTGTCAGCGTGTGTTTGTCAAAGCGAGTGTCAGCGTGTGTGTGTTTGTCAGACAAAGCGAGTGTCAGCGTGTGTGTGTTTGTCAGACAAAGCGAGTGTCATTGTGTTTGTGTTTATCAGACAACGCAAGTGTATCAGTGTCTGTGTGTGTGAAACAAAGCGAGTGTCAGCGTGTGTGTGAGACAAAGCGAGTGTCATCGAGTGTGTGTTTGTCAGGCAAAGCGAGTGTCAGCGTGTGTGTGTTTGTCAGACAAAGCGAGTGTCAGCGTGTGTGTGTTTGTCAGACAAAGCGAGTGTCAGTGTGTGTGCTTATCAGACAACGCGAGTGTGTCAGTGTGTGTGAGTGAGACAAAGCTAGTGTGTCAGTGTGTGTGTGAGACAAAGCGAGTGTGTCAGTGTGTGTGTGAGACAAAGCGAGTGTGTCAGTGTGTGTGTGAGACAAAGCGAGTGTGTCGGTGTGTGTGTGAGACAAAGCGAGTGTCAGCGTGTGTGTGAGACAAAGCGAGTGTCAGCGTGTGTGTGTGTTTGTCAGACAAAGCGAGTTTCAGCGTGTGCGTTTGTCAGACAAAGCGAGTTTCAGCGTGTGTGCGTTTGTCAGACAAAGCGAGTGTCAGCTTGTGTGTGAGACAAAGCGAGTGTCAGCGTGTGTGTGTGTTTGTCAGACAAAGCGACTGTCAGCGTGTGTGCATTTGTCAGACAAAGCGAGTGTCAGCGTGTGTGTGTTTGTCAGACAAAGCAAGTGTCAGCGTGTGTTTGTCAGACAAAGCGAGTGTCAGCGTGTGTTTGTCAGACAAAGCGAGTGTCAGCGTGTGTTTGTCAGACAAAGTGAGTGTCAGCGTGTGTTTGTCTGACAAAGCGAGTGTCAGCGTGTGTTTGTCAGACAAAGTGAGCGTCAGCGTGTGTTTGTCAGACAGAGCGAATGTCAGCATGTGTTTGTCAGACAAAGCGAGTGCCAGCGTGTGTTTGTCAGACAAAGCGAGTGTCAGTGTTTGTCTGTTTGTCAGACAAAGTGAGTGTCAGCGTGTGTTTGTCAGACAAAGCGAGTGTCAGCGTGTTTTTGTCAGACAAAGTGAGTGTCAGCGTGTGTTTGTCAGACACAGCGAGTGTCAGCGTGTGTTTGTCAGACAAAGCGAGTGTCAGCGTGTTTTTGTCAGACAAAGTGAGTGTCAGCGTGTGTTTGTCAGACAAAGCGAGTGTCAGTGTGTGTTTGTCAGACAAAGCGAGTGTCAGTGTGTGTTTGTCAGACAAAGCGAGTGTCAGTGTGTGTTTGTCAGACAAAGTGAGTGTCAGTGTGTGTTTGTCAGAGAAAGCAAGTGTCAGCGTGTCTTTGTCAGACAAAGCGAGTGTCAGTGTGTGTTTGTCAGAGAAAGTGAGTGTCAGTGTGTGTTTGTCAGAGAAAGCAAGTGTCAGCGTGTGTTTGTCAGACAAAGCGAGTGTCAGTGTGTGTTTGTCAGACAAAGTGAGTGTCAGTGTGTGTTTGTCAGAGAAAGCAAGTGTCAGCGTGTGTTTGTCAGACAAAGCGAGTGTCAATGTGTGATGTCAGACAAAGCGAGAGTCAGTGTGTGTTTGTCAGAGAAAGCGAGTGTCAGCGTGTGTTTGTCAGACAAAGCGAGTGTCAGCGTGTGTTTGTCAGACAAAGCGAGTGTCAGCGTGTGTTTGTCAGACAAAGCGAGTGTCAGCGTGTGTTTGTCAGACAAAGCGAGTGCAACCGTGTGTTTGTCAGACAAAGCGAGTGTCAGCGTGAGTTTGTCAGACAAAGCGAGTGTCAGCGTGTGTTTGTCAGACAAATTGAGTGTCAGCGTGTGTTTGTCAGACAAAGCGAGTGTCAGCGTGTGTTTGTCAGACAAAGCGAGTGTCAGCGTATGTTTGTCAGACAAAGCGAGTGTCAGCGTGTGTTTATCAGACAAAGCGAGTGTCAGCGTGTGTTTGTCAGACAAAGCGAGTGTCAGCGTGTGTTTTTCAGACAAATCGAGTGTCAGCGTGTGTTTGTCAGACAAAGCGAGTGTGAGTGTCGGTTTGTCAGACAAAGCGAGTGTCAGCGTGTGTTTGTCAGACAAAGCGAGTGTCAGCGTGTGTTTGTCAGACAAAGCGAGTGTCAGCGTGTGTTTGTCAGACAAAGCGAGTGTCAGCGTGTGTTTGTCAGACAAAGCGAGTGTCAGCGTGTGTTTGTCAGACAAAGCGAGTGTCAGCGTGTGTTTGTCAGACAAAGCGAGTGTCAGCGTGTGTTTGTCAGACAAAGCGAGTGTCAGCGTGTGTTTGTCAGACAAAGCGAGTGTCAGTGTGTGTTTGTCAGACAAAGCGAGTGTCAGCGTGTGTTTGTCAGACAAAGCGAGTGTCAGTGTGTGTTTGTCAGACAAAGCGAGTGTCAGTGTGCGTTTGTCAGACAAAGCGAGTGTCAGTGAGTGCGTGTGTTTGACACAGAGCGAGTGTGTCCAATGTGAGTGAGACAGGGAGCGAGTGTGTCCAATGTGAGTGAGACAGGTAGCGAGTGTTTCCAATGTGTATGAGAGACAGAGTGCGAGTGTTAGTGTGTGTGAGGAGTAAGGGAGAGAGTATGAGTGAGTGTGAGAGAAGGTGTGAGTTCATCTCTGCGTCTGTGTGTGTGCATATGTGTGTGCATGTGAGTGTGTGGAGGTGTGAGCGTTTTCGTGCACCAAGCGACTGGTAACTGTTTAAATCCCCTCGGGCTGTACAGCTGAAAATGAATGTCTGCAAGTGATTGTAATATTCGTTTATTGTATTGATGCATTTCGTGATACACGTTGTAAAAGTTGAACCTGGTTGTATTTTTTTGATGGTGATTTTGAAATGTTGTTGAAGATACTTTGTGAATGAAGTATATTTTTGCAAAAAAAAAGGCATTTCTTTGGAAACTGGTGTGGGTTGTGGAAATGGGGTGGAGGTTGTGGAAATGGGGTGAGGGCGAAATGGTTGCAGAGGGAGAGAGGGAGGGAACCTCCTGCTGTCTTGTTGTGAGCAACAACAGGCCCAAAACTTACTGATAATCTTGCAGAAGGGGCGGAGCCAATTCCTGTAGATGTCTTGGTAATGAGCACAGTCAGATGGTGTGAGCTCCAGCTTCATGGTGTCTCTGACCTTGCTGTAACTGTTGAGGGCGGCGTCCAGGGCTGTTTGTTTCAACAAGATCTCCTGTTTCATCCGCGCACCTGTTGACAGAGCAGCCGAGGGAATGAAAAGTCTGCAGGTATCTCTAGCCCTGGGCACCACACGCCCCTCCCCACCCCGTGGAACACACGCCCACCACCCAGGGACACCCCCCACCCAGGGACCACACCCCCAGCCCCTAGCCCTGCCTAACTGCTTCAGGAACGTGTTCAGCGCTGGGACAGGGGGCATCGAGGAAGCAGATTTTCTGCATGGCAAAAATCACCAAAACAGCTTGGTGATCATGAAAAGACAACCTGTTTGCTCAGTCTCTTTTCTCCCTCCTTCCATGGGGTGTGGGCTTCGCTGGCTGGGCCAGCATTTATTGCCAATCCCGAATTGCCCCCTTGAGAATGTGGTGGTGAGCTACCTTCTACCGCTGCAGTCCATGTGGTGTAGGTACACCCACAGTGCTGTTAGATTGTGCAGCGCTGTCGAAGGAGCCTTGGTGAGTTGCTGCAGTGCATCTTGTAGTTGGTACACACACTGCTGCCACTGTGCGTTGGTGGTGGAGGGAGTGAATGTTTGTGGATGTGGTGCCGATCAAGCGGGGCTGCATTTTCCCAGATGGTGTTGACCTTCCTGATTGTTGTGGGAGTGGCACTCATCCAGGCAAGTGTAGAATATTCCTTCACACTCCAGAATTGTGCCTTGCAGATGGTGGACAGTCTTTGGGGAGCCAGGAGGTGAATTACTCCCCACAGGATTCCCAGTCTCTGACCTGCTCGATGGATAATTGTTGGCCTCAAGACAGGCGGGGAGATCTCATGCCCTGTTCTGGCAGGAGTTGGCATGGGATCTTTCAATTTCACCCCAGGAGGAACATGGCAGCATCAGTTTAATATCTAAACCAGCACTCCCTCAGAACTGACCGTCCAACAGTGCGGCGCTCCCTCAGAACTGACCGTCCGACAGTGCGGCGCTCCCTCAGAACTGACCGTCCGAAAGTGCGGCGCTCCCTCAGAACTGACCGTCCGACAGTGCGGCGCTCCCTCAGCCATGACCTTCCAACAGAGCAGCGCTCCCTCATTAGTGACAGTATTCGCACCGTGTACTGCCAGCAGGCTCAATCTCCCTTTCACCCCTGCAATGTCTCTGCCCCATTCTCTCTCCCGCTCACTCCCTTTTCTCCATTCTCTCTCTCTATGTCTCTCTGTGTACCACCGACTCACGTGTAGTGGTCTTGTCCCTGGTATCCTCAAGGCCCAGGGCAATGTTCAAGGGAGCAGGGCTCGAATCACAGGTGGGGATGGTAGGATTTTAATTAAATAAAATCTGGAATTAAAAGTCAAATGAAGAAAATCTGCTGCACTCATCTGGTCTGGCCTACATGTGACTACAGACCCCCAGAAATGTGACTGATTCTTAACTGCTCTCTGAAATGGCCTAGCAATCCACTCAGTTGTACCAAACCACTACAAAGTCACAAATAGGGAAGGAAACCGGATGGACCACTGGATCGACCTCGGCACTGGAAACAACAATGGGAATCTCAGCCCTGTTGACCCTGAAAAATCCTCCTTCCTAACATCTGGCTCCTAGTGCCAACATTGGGGGAATTGTCTCACAGACGAGTCAAGCAATAGCCTGACATAGCCATCCTCACAAAATCATACCTTAGAGATAATGACCCAGACACAACCATCACCATCCTGGATACTAGCACGACAGGCCCAGCAGAGGTGGCAGCACAGTGGTATACAGTCGGGAGGGAGTTGCCCTGGGACTCCTCAGCATCAACTCCGGACTCCATGAAGTCTCATGGCATCAGGTCATACATGGAAGAGAGCTCCAAAAATATCCCCATGCTTAATGATGCGGGAGCCCAGCACATCAGTGCAAAAGATAAGGCTGAAGTATTTGCTACAATCTTCAGCCAGGAGTCGATGATCCACCTTTTCCTCCTCCAGAGTTCCCCAGCATCACAGATGTCAGACTTCAGCCAATTCGATTCACTCCACGTGATATAAAGCAACAGCTGAAGGCAATGGATAGTGCAAAGGCTATGGGCCCTGACAATATTCTGGCAATAGTACTGGAGGCTTGTGCTCCAGAACTCGCCGTGGCCTTAGACAAGCTGTTCCAGTTCAGCTATAACACTGGCTCCTACCCAGCTTTGTGGAACAATGCCCAGATGTTTCCTGTATACAAAAAGCAGGGCAAATCCAAACCAGACAATTAACGCCCCATTAGTCTACTCTCCATCATCAGTAAAATGATGGAAGGGGTCATCAGCAGTGCTATCAAGCGGCACTTGCTTAGCAATAACCTTCTCACTGACAGTCAGTTAGGTTTCCGCCAGGGTCACACAGCTCCTGACCTCATGACAGCTTGGTTCAGACATACACCCAAGAGCTGAACTCCCGAGGTGATGTGAGAGTGACTGTCATTGATATCAAGACAGCATTTGACCGAGTCTGGCATCAGGGACTCCTTGCAAAACTGATCTCAACTGTAATCTGGGGGAAAATCTCTGCTGGTTGGAGTCATACCTAGCACAAAGGAAGATGCTTGTGGTTATTGGAGGTCAGTCATCTCAGCTCCAGGACAACACTGCAGGAGTTCCTCAGGGTCGTGTCCTCAGTCCAACCATCTTCAGCTGCTTCATCAATGACTTCCATCATCAGTTCAGAAGTGGGGATGTTCGCTGATGATTGCACAACGTTCAGAACCATTCGCGACTCCTCAGATAATGAAGTAGTCCATGTCCAAAGGCAGCAAGAACTGGACAATATCCAGCCTTGGGCTGACAAGTAGCAAGTAACATTTGTGCCACACAAGTGTCAGGCAATAACCATCTCCAACAAGGGAGAAATCAAACATCGCCCATTGTCTTCACTGGCATCAGCATTGCTGAATCCCCCACTATCAACATCCTGGGGGCTATGATTGAGAAGAAACTGAGCTGGACTAGCCATATAAACATTGTGGTTAAAAGTGTAGGTCAGAGACTGGGAATCCTGCAGTGAGTAACTCACTTCCTGACTCCCCAAAGCCAGTCCACCATCTACAAGGCACAAGTCAGGGGTGTGATGGAATACTCTCCACTTGCCTGGATGAGTGCAGCTCCCACAACACTCAAACAGCCCAATTGATTGGCACCAGAAAAAACAGCCCAATTAAAACCCCTCCACTGCCGACGCACAGCAGTGTGTACCATGTAGAAGATGCACTGCAGAAACTCACCGAGGCTCCTTAGACAGCACCTACCAAACCCACAACCATCTAGAAAGACATGTGCAGCAGACACATGGGAACACCAAAACTGGAAGTTCCCCTCGAAGCCACTCATCAACCTGACTTGGAAATATATCAGTCCTTCCTTCACTGTCGCTGGGTCAAATTCCTGGATCTCAATCTCTAACAGCATTGCGGGGGTACCTAAACCACATGGACTGCAGTGGTTCAACAAGGCCGCTCAGTACCACCTTCTCTAGGGCAATGAGGGGTGCGCAATAAATGCTGGATGTGGCCAGCGATATCCACACCCCATAATTACATAAAGAAGAAAATATCTACCCAGCTTTCTCTCTCTCTCCATGTCCCGCTTGCTTAATCTGTATCTCTGACCCATTGAATCACCATATCAGTCCTGTTTGCTCTCTCAGTCCTGCCCACTGACTGTATCTCTGCCCTGTTCTCTCTCCCTGTCCAGCTCACTGTGTGTGTCTGTGCCTCATGCACCCTCGCTCTGCCCTGCTCACCCTTATCGCTTCAGTGATATAGCTGGCCTTACCATCAGTGTACAAGATAACGGCGATGATTGCACAGATAGCAGCGACAGTTAGTGAACCAATTGCAAGCTTCTTCCACCCGCTCCCACAGAACACCTGCCAGGATGTCTCTGCAAATACAGAATCAAAGGAAAGCTCAGCTCCGGGAAGGGGAATGGGAGCATCACTGATGGATGTGAAAGAGTTGGAATGCTAACTGCTTCATGGAATTAATACACAAAACTAACAACGATCTACACTGTCCCCATCAAACACTCCCAGGACAGGTACAGCACGGGGTTAGATACAGAGTAATGCTCCGTCTACACTGTCCCGACCAAACACTCCCAGGACAGGTACAGCACGGTGTTAGATACAGAGTAAAGCTCCCTCTACACCGTCCCCATCAAACACTCCCAGGACAGGTACAGCACGGGGTTAGATACAGAGTAAACCTCCATCTACACCGTACCTGTCAAACACTCCCAGGACAGGTACAGCACGGGTTTAGATACAGAGTAAAGCTCCCTCTACACTGTCCCCATCAAACACTCCCAGGACAGGTACAGCACGGGTTTAGATACAGAGTGAAGCCACACAACCTCGACTGGTGTCCATACCTTCCTGGGTCTCAGTCGGCGAGTCATTGGTCTCCTCCGCACTCATCTGGTCATCATCCAACTCCGGCCGCGTGTTCCTCTCGCTCCAACTCATCCTGACTCTCAGCTGACCCCGTGAGTGCTTCCCCCAGCGAGCTGTCGTCCTCCCGCTGCCTCCGTCTATACCAACCATCATCATCCGCCATGTAGGGATAACTCTCCTCCTCTGCAACACCCCCTGGGCTGATATTCCCGTCAGTTCAGACTTATTGTCCCAGCGCTCCTTTTACACTTGGCTCCGTATTCTTCACTCCAGTTTTCTTTGCCTCACCCACACTGCCTGTTTGAAAGAAATATAAATTAGTCCAAAGCAAAGGAATGGATTATTGTTCTATATCCGCAATCGCCTGGACTAAATCGGGTTTCGACTGAACCAAGCCCTGTGCCTCACTTTGCAATGAAGGATTATCACTGCCAATGTACTTGAGATGAATTTCAGATTGATTGGTGAAGGATGACTTTTAATTCTCGACTTCGCTTGAAGTGCAGCTTTTCAAATTAATCATTTGCTCAACAATTATCTCTACAATTCATGAATTATTTGTTATCATTGAAAGCCGATGTCTCTTAATTGATGCTTATTTAATGAGCTTCTTAACGAATTAGAATAACAAATTTTAATTACAATTTGGTGGAATGATGCTCATTGGAGGCTGGTTATTTAGGTTAACCATTAGTTATTAATGACCAATTCAAGATAATCTCTCAAAAGACTAGCATTATTCACCGATTATCATGTAATTAGAAGTAATAATTAATAGTTACAATTATGATGTGATTGGATTTGCTTTGCCGAGATCTGGTAAAGGATAAAGAGATTAATTATTTATTTATGAATTAATTAGGTTAAGTAAATACAGAAAAATTCTTCCGCATCATTGCTGGATCATTAAGAGAGTTTTCTAAACATACCTCAACAAAGGTGGAGATTGATTTTTAAACTTTTCGCTAAATTATTAAACGTTCACCGAAATATTAAAGTATTTTGTTTGTTAGATTATTATTACTGATTGATTCGGATTAATTTATTGAACACCCAGAATATTTAGCCAAAACGTTCGATGGTCCAAACATTGAATATTTAGTTAGCGCGGGTGATGATTAATTAATTATTCCAAAGTAATCACTGTAGTAGAGAATTAATTTGCATGTGTTAATATATGAAATGAACACAAGTTTAAAGAAATTAACTATGAATATTAAATAACAAGTGAAATTATTATTTAGACTGCACAAATATTTCCAGATTATTTAGTGATTAGCACAGTTCTGTGCAGAATAATAAATATTTGGTGAACACAAAGGTTAAATATGATTATTAAGTATTCAATACGATTCTTAAACATGTACATAAAGCATTAAATATTTAGATTGCTGCTTGACTATTGATAGTTACAGACAGGGAAAGAGTAATGATGGATTATTTAATGAATATGTTGATTTAGAGAACAAACGCAAATTTTGATCAATTAATTATAAATACTGAATACCTGACGTATTATTTAGGCAGAAAAAATGCAAGTTTACATCAGTTATGTTATTACTATTAAGCTAAGTTATTCCATATATTTTGCAAATGTTTTCTCATTACTAAAGATTTAGCCAGTATAATAAACAGTAACTTGTGCCAATTTATTGGAACAACACAAATTTACATAACTACGGTTATTAAAATTGCAGTCGAGTTATTATTTAAGCTATGCTAATTCTTACAAACCATTACAATCGTATCAAGACTAACAGATCAGCTATTTGAGAATTTGTGATTGACAGAACAAACACATGTTTAGAAAAATTAAATGCTTTTAAATATGAATCCAAGTTATTATTAAATGCAAACTTTTTTTTATTTAGAATGAGCTGTTGTTTACTGATTAATATAGATGAATATCAAAATATATTAAATTCAATATCAAAATTGAATAAATCTGCTGAAAGATTATTAATTGGCAGAAGGCACACAAGTTTAGGCAAATGGAATATTATTACCATGTGTTAAGGGGCAGAACAACCACAAGTTTTTAAGAAGTAAAAGTGATTTTTTTTTAATTGACAGAAATATGAAGATTAATTAAATCAGCCACAATATATTAAATTTGAAAATGAAATAATTGTAATTAATGAACTAAAGGTTTCAAAATGTATTTAAAAGTGTCCCCTCATGTGACTGTGTCACAAGAGAATGGACATGGTTTTATATTTATGAACATTAAACAACCTATCAACAGATATTAAATTAAATGAACAGAACAAATGCAAGTTTAAATGAAAAATGATTATTACATCTGCCAATTGATTCAAACGCAAGTTTAGATAAATTAAACATTAAGATCAGGTACGTTAATTGACACAACAAGCACGTTTCAAATGTGATGACTGTGTTAATCTTTGTGGAAACAGAACGAGTTTAGATGAATTTAATTCTGGTAATAACTATATTAGTTGTCTGAAGAGACACACGTTTAGACAACTTGAACACAACAGTGAAAGAGGTTCAATAACAGAACCACCAAAGGCAGTTTAGATAAATTAAATCTAATTATTAAATATGTTAACTGACAGGACAAATGTCAGTTTGGAAAAAGGAAAACATTTTATTTAACAAGTTAACTGATTGAACAAACTCGAGTTTAGGCTGAATGTGTGAACTGATATTAACACAATATTAGACGAAGTAAATATAAACATTAAAAATCTCAATTGACAGATCAAACAAACATGTTTCAATGAGATGATTAAATGTGTTAATCGACAGAGTGAAAAAAACACCAGTTTGGACAAACTGATCAATGAGCCTTAAATGTTGCAGTTAAATTAATAGGTTAATTCACAGAACAAACACAAATTTCAACTAAATATGATAATTAAAACTGTTTAATTTACGTAAATATAAGTTTTATACAAATATTAACATTAAATCTGTTTAAATGTGATTGGAATTCAATAGATATTGAATTGATATGAATTTAATATTGAAATGAAACCCGCCAAATGGTGAATTGAAGCTTTGAATTGTAATTATCTGATAGAAAGTATCAGGATTCCTCAGGGAAATTGCTGAATGTTGGATTATGTTAATATTTGGGGGAATTAATTAGTATTTTGGAACATTTGAGTTTAGGGGATGTTAATGGTTAATTGACGATTATCGGTTGCCCTCCGGCTAATTTCTATCACTTATTGGATAATCCTCCCTCTGAGGCCCCGACAGAGGCTGCCTCCGGGACCAGGCCGCAAAAAGAGCCTGGGCCTCTCCCCGCGGTGCCAGGGGGAGTTAGGCCGCACCCTGCACGCGCCGCCCGGCTCCAAAGCAGATCACCACCGCCGCCATCTTAGGTAAGGCTGGGACCGGAAGAGGCGATCTCCAGGGGCGACGGCAGAAAAGGGCGGGGCTTCGGGCGCATAGACGTGAGCGTGCGACTGATGCGCTGCCATCGCGAGAGGGAGGGAGCTGCGCGCGCAGCCAAGATTCCCATGGAAACCAGAGATGAGAACAACGCAGAGTGAAAATAGAGGAAATTAATTAATAAATCAGAGTGAGAAAGAGAGAGAGAGTAACCCAGTGTGAAAATAGAGGAGGAAATTAATTAATAAATTAGAGAGAGAGAGTAACCCAGTGTGAAAATAGAGGAACTTAATTAATAAATTAGAGAGAGTGAGTAACCCAGTGTGAAAATAGAGGAGGAAATTAATTAATAAATTAGAGAGAGAGAGAGAGTAACCCAGTGTGAAAATAGAGGAGGAAATTAATTAATAAATTAAAGAGACAGAGAGAGTAACCCAGTGTGAAAATAGAGGAGGAAATTAATTAATAAATTAAAGAGACAGAGAGAGTAACCCAGTGTGAAAATAGAGGAGGAAATTAATTAATAAATTAAAGAGACAGAGATTGAAAGCCAGTGTGAAATTAGAGGAGGGTATTCATTAGTAAATTAGAGAGAGAGAGAGTAACCCAGTGTGAAAATACAGGAGGAAATTAATAAATTAGGGAGAGAAAGAGAGAGTAACCCAGTGTGAAAATAGAGGAAGGAATTAATTAGTAAATTTGAGAGAGAGAGAGAGTAACCCAGTGTGAAAATAGAGGAGGAAATTAATTAATAAATTAGAGAGAGAGAAAAAGACAGTAACCCAGTGTGAAAATAGAGGAGGAAATTAATTAATAAATTAGAGAGAGAGAGAGACTGGGAGAGTAACCCAGTGTGAAAATACACGAAGAAATTAATTGATAAATTAGAGAGAGAGAGTAACACAGAGTGAAAACAGAGGAGGAAATTAATTAATGAATTAGAGAGAGAGAGAGAGTAACCCAGTGTGAAAATAGAGGAGGAAATTAATTAATAAATTAAAGAGACAGAGAGAGTAACCCAGTGTGAAAATAGAGGAGGAAATTAATTAATAAATTAAAGAGACAGAGATTGAAAGCCAGTGTGAAATTAGAGGAGGGTATTCATTAGTAAATTAGAGAGAGAGAGAGTAACCCAGTGTGAAAATACAGGAGGAAATTAATAAATTAGGGAGAGAAAGAGAGAGTAACCCAGTGTGAAAATAGAGGAAGGAATTAATTAGTAAATTTGAGAGAGAGAGAGAGTAACCCAGTGTGAAAATAGAGGAGGAAATTAATTAATAAATTAGAGAGAGAGAAAAAGACAGTAACCCAGTGTGAAAATAGAGGAGGAAATTAATTAATAAATTAGAGAGAGAGAGAGACTGGGAGAGTAACCCAGTGTGAAAATACACGAAGAAATTAATTGATAAATTAGAGAGAGAGAGTAACACAGAGTGAAAACAGAGGAGGAAATTAATTAATGAATTAGAGAGAGAGAGAGAGTAACCCAGTGTGAAAATAGAGGAGGAAATTAATTAATAAATTAGAGAGAGAGAGAGAGAGTAACCCAGTCTGGAAATACAGGAGAAAATTAATTAATAAATTAGAGAGAGAGAGAGAGATAGTAACCTAGTGTGAAAATAGAGCAGCAAATTAAGTATAAATAAGAGAGCGAGAGGGTAACCCAGTGTGAAAATAGAGGAGCAAATTAATTAATAATTGCGAGAGCGAGAGGGTAACCCAGTGTGAAAATAGAGGAGGAAATTAATTAATAAATTAGAGAGAGACAGAGAGAGTAACCCAGTTTGAAAATAGAGGAGGAAATTAATTAATAAATTAGAGAGAGAGAGAGTAACCCAGTCTGGAAATACAGGAGGAAATTAATTAATAAATTAGAGCGACAGAGCGAGAGTAACCCAGTATGAACATAGAGGAGGAAATTAATTAATAAATTAGAGAGAGAGAGAGCGAACCCAGTGTGAAAATAGAGGAATAAATTAATTAATAAAGATGGAGAAAGTAACCCAGTGTGAAAATAGTGGAGGGAATGAATTAATAAATTAGAGAGAGAGAGTAACTCATTGCGAAAATAGAGGACGAATGTGATTAATAAATTAGAGATCGTGAGATGCCCAGTGTGAAAATAGAGGAGGAATTTAACTAATGCTTCAGAGAGAGAGAGTGAGAGAGTAACCCAGGGTGAAAATAGGAGGGATGAGAATAATAAATTAAAGAAAGAGATTAACCAAGTGTGACAATAGAAGAGGAATGTAATTAATAAATTGGAGAGGGAAACACAGCGTGAAAATAGAGGAATAATGTAATGAATACATTAGAGAGAGCAACCCAGTATGAAAATAGATGAGGAATGTGATTGATAAATTAGAGATAAACCCAGTGTGAAAATAGAGGAGGAAAGTAATTAATAAGTTAGAGAGAGAGAGAGACAGACCTATTGTGATTATATAGGAAGAACATAATTAATAAATTAGAGAGAGAGAGAAAGACAGCATGAAAATAGAGGATGTGTGCAATTAATGAATTAGAGATAAAATAGTTAGTGTGAAAATAGAGGAGGAAAGTAATTAATAAATAAGAACGAGAGAAACCCAGTGTTCAAATAGTAGAGGAATGCAATGAATCAATTCGAGAGAACAGCCCAGTGTGCAAATGGAGAAAAGTAATTAATAAATGAGAGAGCAGCCCAAATGTGCAAATGGAGGTGGATGTTATTAAGAAATGGGAGAGCAGCCGAGTGGACAATTAGGTGAAATGTAATAAATAAGAGAGAGCGAGAGACAGAAAACCACTGTGCAAATATAGAAAGAATGCAATTAATAAATTAGGAGAGAGAGAGAGAGTAACCCAGTGTGCACATAGAGGAATAGTACAAATAATGAGTTAGGGAGAGAAAGAGAGCAACACTGTTGGCAAATACAGGAAGATTGTAATAAATCAGTTAGAGAGCAATCCAGTGTCCAAATAGAGGAGGAACATAATAAATAAATGAGAGAAAGAGAGAGAGCAAACCAGTGTGGTATAGAGGAGGCATGGAAGTAATAAATTAGAGAGCGAGCGAGAGAGAGCTGCCCAGTGTTAAAATATAGGAGGATTGTGATTATTACATTAGGGAGAGAGAGAGACCCAGTGTGAAAATAGAGGAGGAATGCAATTGATGTATTAGAGAGAAAGAGAGAGTTACCCAGTGTGCAAATAGGAGGGATGTGATTAATAAATTAAGGAGAGAGGGTAACCGAGAGAGACAATCGAGAATGAATTGAATTAATACAATAGAGAGAGAGAGGGAGAAAACTGCTGTGAAAATAGAGGAGGGATGTAATTGATATATTTGGGAGAGAGAGAGTAACCAAGTTTGAAAAAAGATGAGGAATGTGATTCATATATTAGAGAGAGAGAGAGACCCAGTGTTACAATAGAGAAGGAATGTAATTATTGCATAAGAGAGAGAGAGAGCAAACCGGTGTGAATATAGAGGAGGAATGTCATTAATAAATTAGGGAGAGAGAGAGAGCTTAACCCAGTGTGAAAATAGATGAGGACTGTAATAAATAAATTAGAGAGATGGTAACATTTGTGCAAATATTGAGGAATGCAATTAATGAATGAGAGAGAGCAACCCAGTGTGAAAATAGAGAAGGAATGCAATTAATAAATACGAGAGAGAGGGCCATACAGTGTGAAAATAGAGGAGGGATGTAATTAATAAATTAGAGCGAGAGTGCAACGCAGTGTGCAAATAGTGGAATATAAATAATAAAGGAGAGAGAGTGTAACCCAGCGTGCAAAATGAGGAATAGTACAAATAATGAGTTAGGAGGAGAGAGAGCAACACAGTTGGCAAATACAGGAGGAATGTAATAAATCAGTTAGAGAGAGCAATCCAGTGTGCAAACAGAGGAGGAACATAATAACTAAATGAGAGAGAGAGTAAACCAGTGTGAAATAGAGGAGGAATGTAAGTAATAAATTAGAGAGTGTGTGAGAGAGAGCAGCGCAGTGTTAAAATAGAGGAGGAATTCAAATAATATATTAGAGAGAAAGAGAGTTCCCCAGTGTGCAAATAGGAGGGATGTGATTAATAAATTAAAGAGAGTGAATAACCAAGTGAGACAATCGAGAAGGAATTTAATTAATACATTAGAGAGAGAGAGCAAACGGCTGTGAAAATAGAGGAGGAATGTGATTAATGTATTAGAGAGAGAGAGAGACCCAGTGTGACAATAGAGGAGGCATGTAATTATTGCATTAGAGAGAGAGAGAGAGAGCAAACCAGTTTGAATGTAGAGGAGGAATGCCATTAATAAATTAGGGAGAGAGAGAGAGAGCTTAACCCAGTGTGAAAATAGATGAGGAATGTAATTAATAAATTAGAGAGAGAGAGTAACCAATTGTGCAAATATTGAAGAATGCAATTAATGAATGAGAGAGAGCAACCCAGTGTGAAAATAGAGAAAGAATGTAATTAATAAATAAGAGAGACAGAACAACCCAGTGTGAAAACAGAGGAGGGATGTAATTAATAAATTAGAGCGAGAGTGCAACCCAGTGTGCACATAGTGGAATATAAATAATAAATGAGAGAGAGTGTAACCCAGTGTGCAAATAGAGGAGGAATGCAATTCATAAATTTGAGACAGAGAGTAACCCAATTTGCAAAGAATGCGTTAATGAATTGGAGAAAGAGAGAGGACCCAGTGCGAAAGTAGAGGAAAAATGCAAATAATGAATTAGATAGAGACAGAGACAGCAACCCAGTGTGCAAAGTTAGGAGGAATGTAAGTTATAAATTAGATAGAGGGAGGGAGATCAATGCACTGTGCTAATAGAGGTGTAAAATGAATAGCGAGAGAGAGAAAGCAAACCAGTGCATAAATATAAGGGGATGTAATTAATAAATTACAAAGGAAGACAGAGCAGCATAGTATCCAAATTCAGGAGGAATTTAATTAATAAATTAGAGGGGACAGATTGAAACCTAGTGTGTAAATAGAGAATTAATGTAATTAATCAATCAGAGGGAGAAACACATTGTGCAAATGGAGCAGGAATGTGATTAATAAAATGGAGAGAGAGCAACCAGTGTAGAAATAGAGGTGGAATACAATTAATAAATTACATAGATAGAGAGTGAAAGCAACTCAGTGCACAAATAGAGGAATGCAAATAATAAAGTAGAAAGAGAGAACAATTAAAAAAATTAGAGAGAGAGCAAATACCACTTCCGGTCTTTTGGCAGTCTAACAATTTCCATTGTTTTTATCTGTCAAAAATGTAGATTGCATCACTCAGCACGTAGTCCTGTACCTTGGAATGTGGCAGTATGCAACTTTCGTTCGAGAACAAGTATTTGCACTGGAGGACCAGCAGGTTTCAGGCAAAGAGCGGCTTTCATCGAGTTGGTGATTCTCCAGCTGCAGCTGACGTTTGACTCAGTGTTTGTCCCTAGGAAAAGCCCATGGAGCACAGAGTCCTGTGTCACAGAACTGCTCAGGATAAACCCCAACAAAAAACACTGCATATCTCTCCAGAACTTTGCAAAGGCACATTCCACAAGGAGGTGAACAACATTCTCTTACGATTCAATGCAAAACACACCACACGGCAGAAGCACAGAGGATGCTGAAGGTGAGAGACAGACAATTGTGTTTTACAGAAAGCGGGGTGGCCGTGGGGAGGAATTGCAATAACATGGAAATGATTAAATGCTAGTATGTCTGTGTGTGTGTCTGTGTGTGTCTTGGTCAGCAGTTCAGGTACTTGATTATTCTTTATTCATTCTCTTGATGTGGGTGTTGTTGCCTCTGGCAGCATTTGTAGCCCATCCCTAATTGCTCCTTGAGAAGATGCTGGTGAGCTGCCTTGAGCAATCTACCCTCTGCTGGATACTGTCAGAATCAGACACTCAGACATGCACTCTCACTCACACACACATACACTCCTTTACCAATCTACACTGCAAGATACTGTCAGAGTTACATAAAGCCACAAACACTCACACACACACACCCACACACCTTTAACAATCAACCCTCTGCAGGATAACTGTCAGAGTGACATAGAAACAAACACCTTTACCAATATATACTGCCTGAATCTCACACACACTGCACACACGTTTACCAATCCTCACCGTGTGTGCGTTCCCAATCCCGCTGTGTGTGTTTCCCCCTGTGTGTAATAATACATTCATTATTCTGTGTGTAATTATCAATTGTCAGTCAGTCAACAAGCCTAATATTTAACAACTTATGTACATAGTTGAGGATTTTGTTGAATATTTAACAATCATATGTAATCTTTGTGCGCTTTAACTGTACACTTTAAAAGTCCCTGTCTTATATCGAGCTGTGACGAGTTACTCTCTTTAGGAGCTGCTGGTTTAACTATTTAACTCAATTAAAATTCTGCTAGCTGTAGGTCTGAAACTGACTCTCACACCAAAGCTAAACTGGAATCAGCTTTACCATTCAAATTCTCACATGCGAACCAAGATTCCAAACATGCTCACCCTTGGCTCTGTCTCAGAAATCTCCACTCTTGCTTCTTATGGCAGGTACCTGTTCAACTGGTTATCTCTAGGTCAGAATCAGACTCTTAATCTAAAATTACTCTCATTCTAAAATTAAACTTGTATCACTTTAAACCAGATTCAGAAAAATATTCATTTCAGTGTCTGTCTCACTCAGGCTAATGTCTCCCCTCACCTATTGTGTGTCCATTACTGGTTGTGCACTTTAAAAGTCCCTGTCTTATATTGAGCTGTGAAGAGTCACTCTCTAGCTGAGCTTCCTACTGCTGTCATCAAAAAATATTCAGCCAAGGGTGATTGACAGTGAACTGCCAAAAAGTCAGTTGCCTGTTGAACTAGGCTGCTGACCAATGTGTGCTGCGATGTTTGAAGGTGAGACTGCCATTGGTTGATCCCGCTCCTGGGTGAGGGTGGCAGGGTCAATGAGGTAAAGGGGGGTTACCTCAGGATCTGGTGGTTAAAGGGGGATTCAGGCCATGAAACCTTCATGTGTGGATTATGAGTTCAGGGTGTAGTTTCATATCATACATAATGGTTTTACAGTCTGGCCGATTCCCATCTAATAGGAGGGCCAAATCTTTCTTTCACTGATAACACACCTCTCAAATCAAATGGATTCACAGCGCTGGGTGCCAGATGTCACAGATTTATTCAGCAAACATTCAACCGTTAATCAATGAATAAAACGCAAGAGGCAAAGATTCAGACAAAAAGCTGCCAATTTTTGGATGAGAATTCAAACTGATTAGTCTGCAGGTCAGAATACAGATCAACCGGACCATACGGACATGGGAGTGAGGAGCAGGATTAGGCCATTCAGCCCCTCGAGCCTGCTCCACCTTTCAACAAGATCGTGGCTGAACTGCTTGTGGCCTCATCTCCACTTTCCTGCCTGTGCCCCCCACCCCCGCCAACCAAGTAACGATTTGACCCCCATGTCGATCAGAAATCTGTCTAACTCAGCCTTCAATATATTCAATGTCCCGGCCTCCACTGCTCTGTGGGGGAGAGAAATCCATTCCACAGACTAACAACTCTCTGAGAGAAGAAGTTCATTCTCATCTCTGTCTTTAATGGGAGACCCCTTGTTCTGAAACAGTGCCCCCCCACCCCCACCCTTAGGAACCTAGCCACCACACGCGACGGGGAAACATTCTCTCAGTATCTTTGTTTCAATAAGGTCGCCTCTCATTCTTCTAAAGTCCAACGGGCACAGGCCCAACCTGGCCAACCTTTCCTCCATAAGGCAGCCCCCTTCATCCCAGGAATCAGCCCAGTGAATCCTCTCTCAACGGCTTCTCCTGTGATCCGCCCCTTTGTGAATTGAACAGGACAAAACGTATAGTAACTGAATTGCTAACTACCAGTTGCAATACCCAACCTTTCAGGCGTCTTATTCTCTCAAATGTACAAGGCACTAGATAGACCACACCTAGAATACTGTGAACAGTTTTGATCCGCTGATTGAAGGAAAGATGTACTGGCATTGGTGGCAGTCCAGACAAGGTTCACTAGGTTGATCCCGGAGATGGAGGGATTTACTTATGAGGAGTTGTCGAGTAGGTTTTGCCTGTACTCATGAGTTTAGACGAATGTCATGCGACCTCACTGAAACATAAGATTCTTATGGGGCTTGATAGAGTAGATGCTGAGAGGCTGTTTCCCCTTGTGGGAGAGCCTCGGACCAGAGTGCATAATCTCAGAGTAAGGGGGCCCACATTTAAAATAGAGATGAGGAGGAATTTCTTCTCTCAGAAGGTAGTCAATCTGTGGAATTCTTTACCGCAGAGGTCTGTAGAGGCTGGGTCGTTGAGTATATTGAAAACTAAGATAGACAGACAGGTTTTTAATCAGTAAAGGAATCAAGGGGTATGGGGCAAAGGCAGGAAAGTGGAGTTGAGGATTATTAGGTCAGGCGTAATCTCATTGAATGGCAGAGCAGACTCGATGGGCCGAATGGCCTATTTCTGCCCCTACCTCTTCTGGTCTTAAATCATAAAACAATTCTTCTCGAGTTATATCAAAAGCTATCACAGATGATGATTCAGCACCCAAACCAAAAATTAAATAATAAACCCGAAACACAACATCCCACCCCACACACCACCACCAATGAGCCCACACCCTCATGCTCCCGGAGACTGTCCCTCAGTCCAGAAATCTGGTTGCAACCCACTCGCTGACCAACCCGGATCTCCCGGGTCATTTCTTCTTCCCCTCGCCGGGATTCTCTTGTAATTTTGGCACCAGCTTCTTGCAGGGAAGATATTTTTTCAGCAGTTCGTGTACCTGGGAATGGACAATTGAGGAGTCAGTTCGGAGAGAATGGGAACGCTGTTACTGAGCAACTGACATGGGGATCTCAGGAGACATCCATGGGCCCCTTAGCATGAGGGAAATTCCTTCCCTGAGTACGAGGGTGAAACGTGCCCCCCCCCCTCCCCACACCCCCCCCACCCCCTCTACACCCGAGCAATCCCTGCCCCCTCCACACCCGCTCACTCTCTCTTTATTCAGCGTTTGGGAATTCACTCCCCATTCCCCCTCCTATCAGTTCAGTCAAACATCTACTAGACAGCGAGGAAGGGAAATCTTATCCCTGCCCTCGACTCAATGCCAACTGGAGATGTTCAATCAATGAAATGGTTAAATAATGCTGACTCGGGTTATTGAATGGGTGATGCCCACTGCCCGAGAATGACTGCAGGATGAATCCCCTCACCTGCTGGAGGTGGGCTTCCTTTTCCTCGCGAGTGTCCAGTTTGTTGTTCGCGATGTACATCACATGGACTTCGGCATTGATCTGGTCAGAATCTACGTTGCTGGGGTCCAGGACCAACGTGACATCGGGAGGACAATGCTTCAGACACACCCAACAAAGCCCCTGGGCAGGCTTAGAGGTGGGAGTGAGAACTGGGTACGGAGGTGGATTGGAGGGGAGGGGTTGTGTAGGGGTGGGAGAGAGGGGAGGGGCAAGGCTCGAGGGCCAAACTCTGTCCACTCCCCTCGCTGACAGACTGAATGAATCTCCGTGATGAAGTTGTATTGTGAGAAGGTTGTCCTCAAATTGAGTTGACAAGTCAGTTACCTGAGTCTGACGTTCCGACTCTGACAAAGGATGGACGCCGAGTGGCATCTCGACTACTTTGTTCCTCAGACCCCTCGTTGTGGGATGTCTCCCGGTCTGTGATAGCAAAAGGGAATGTTACTTAGGTGCTTGCTGAACCCCCAAA
Organism: Cetorhinus maximus; assembly: GCF_964194155.1. Taxonomy (NCBI): domain Eukaryota; kingdom Metazoa; phylum Chordata; class Chondrichthyes; order Lamniformes; family Cetorhinidae; genus Cetorhinus; species Cetorhinus maximus. The sequence continues at coordinate 140,367 of NW_027596172.1, read as the reverse complement.
TCCCCAAAGCGCTGTACCCCAAACCCCCAGAAACGTAGAACCCCTCAAACCCCAAAAATTCTGAGCCATGAAACTCCGAAACACTGAACCCCAAAATCACTGAACCGCAAAACCCACAAACACTGAATCCCCAAACTCCACTGACATTGAATCCCCCAAACACCAACTAAGACTAAACCCCAAAACACTGAAAACCTAAACGCCAAAACAATGAACATTGTTTCAAGTTTCCATTTAGAGAGATAGTCAGATTCTGAGATGAGCAGCATTAGTGGCAGTTAACTGTCAACCTCCATTGTCTGATTAGTTTTTGATTAGTGTAGCAAGAAGCTGAGATGGAGAGTGACTCATCATAACTCAATATAAGACAGGGAATTTCACAGTGTGCAGTCAGTAATGGACACACAGTCAGTGAGAGGAGACATTGGCCTGAGTGATACAAAGACTGAGTGACTATATTAGTGAATTTGGAATTTGCTTTAAAGTGAGAGTTGAATGGTAAATCTGTTTCAAGTTCAATTTTCGAGTAAGAGTCTGATTCTGACCTAGAAATATTCTGTTTAGCAGGCAGGTGCCTTAGGAAGGGTGGAGATTTCTGAGACAGATCAAAAAGTGAGTATGTTTGGAAATTTGATTCATTTTGAGAATTTGCATGGTAAATATGTTTCACGTTCATTTTTGGAGTAAGGGTCAGAATCTGGCCATGGACTCACAGATTTTTATGTAAGTTAACTGGACAAACAATTGTCTCAGGTTTAAATCACCTTTGCCTGAATAGTTTTTTGACGACTGTAGCAGGAACCACAGGTAGAGAGGGCCTCATCACAGCTCAATATAAGACAGGAGCTTTTACAGTGCGCAGTCAGTCATAACACACAGTCAGTGTGGAGAGACATTGGCCTGAGTGATACACAGACTGAGTGAGTATATTTATGAATTTGGTTTAAAGTGAGAATTAAAATCGTAAATGTTTTTCAACTTCAGTTGTGGAGTTAGTCAGATTCCGGCCTGGAACTAACAGATGTTTCAGTAAGTTAAATAGTTACAGAAAATGTCTCTGGTTTTAATCACTGCAAGAGAACATTTAATTGGGAGCAAAGTTTAGAAAATGATTCATTTAATCATTTATGCAGTCTGAAACCCACCAATGTCACCCTGCTCTGTCACTCCTGACTGTACACCAGTCACTACATCCCAATCCCCTCAGTCATTGCATCACACTCCACTCACTCACTGCATCCCACTCCCCTGACTCACTGCATCACACTCCCCTCACTCACTGCATCACATTCCCCTCACTCACTGCATCACACTCCCCTCACTCACTGCATCACACTCCCCTCACTCACTGCATCACACTCACCTCACTCACTGCATCACACTCCCCTCACTCACTGCATCACACTCCCCTCACTCACTGCATCACACTCCCCTCACTCACTGCATCACACTCCCCTCACTCACTGCATCACACTCCCCTCACTCACTGCATCCCACTCGCTTCACTCACTGCATCCCACTACCCTCACTCACTGTATCCCACTCCCCTCACTCACTGTATCCCACTCCCCTCACACTGCATCCCACTCCCCTCACTCACTGCATCACACTCCCCTCACTCACTGCATCACAGTCCCCTCACTCACTGCATCACACTCCCCTCACTCACTGCATCCCACTCCCCTCACTCACTGCATCCCACTCCCCTCACTCACTGCATCCCACTCCCCTCACTCACTGCATCACACTCCCCTCACTCACTGCATCACACTCCCCTCACTCACTGCATCACACTCCCCTCACTCACTGCATCACACTCCCCTCAGCCGCTACACTCCACTCCCCTCACTCACTGCATCACACTCCCCTCACTCACTGCATCACACTCCCCTCAGTCACTGCATCACACTCCCCTCACTCACTGCATCCCACTCCCCTCACTCACTACATCCCACTCCCCTCACTCACTGCATCGCACTCCCCTCACTCACTGAATTGCACTCCCCTCACTCACTGCATCGCACTTCCCTCACTCACTGCATCCCACACCCCTCACTCACTGCATCGCACTCCCCTCACTCACTGCATCACACTATCCTCACTCACTGCATCGCACTCCCCTCACTCACTGCATCCCACTCCCCTCACTCACTGCATCACACTCCCCTCACTCACTGCATCACTCTCCCCTCACTCACTGCATCACACTCCGCTCACTCACTGCATCCCACTCCCCTCACTCACTGCATCACACTCCCCTCACTCACTGCATCACACTCCCCTCACTCACTGCATCACACTCCCCTCACTCACTGCATCCCACTCTCCTCACTCAGTGCATCACACTCCCCTCAATCAGTGCATCACACTCCCCTCAGTCACTGCATCCCACCCCCCCTCACTCACTGCATCCCACTCCCCTCACTCACTGCATCACACTCCCCTCACTCACTGCATCACACTCCTCTCACTCACTGCATCACACTCCCCTCATTCACTGCATCACACTCCCCTCACTCACTGCATCCCACTCCCCTCACTCACTGCATCACACTCCCCTCACGCACTGCATCCCACTCCCCTCACTCACTGCATCACACTCCCTTCACTCACTGCATCACACTCCCCTCACTCACTGCATCACACTCCCCTCACTCACTGCATCACACTCCCCTCACTCACTGCATCACACTCCCCTCACTCACTGCATCCCACTCCCCTCACTCACTGTATCCCACTCCCCTCACTCACTGCATCACACTCCCCTCAGTCAAGACATCTGACTACCCTCAGCCTCTACACCCCACTCCCCTTAGTCACTACATCACACTCCCCTCAGCTACTGCATCCCACTCCCCTCAAGCATGCCACCCCTGACCCCTCAGCCTCTCCATCGCACTCCCTTATGTGTGAGTTTACAGCGACTGGATTGTGTGAAGATTTTTAGTAGAATATTCTCTCCAGGCTGAGACCTGTTATTTTTGATCCTGTTGGGACAGATGATGCAGCGACTGTGGATTCTCGAGTTGAGTGTTTCTCAGGTTCCGGAGTTGGTGTTGTCCCTGGATCTGAAATGATGTAAGGAGACATGGGAGATTGCATAGGGTGGATCACTGCAAGCAAGCTTTAACTTGGTAGGAAAGTTTAGAAAATGATTCACTTCATCATTTATACAGTCTGAACCCCACCAAAGTCTGAACCCCACCAAAGTCTGAACACCAACAATGACGCTCCTGTCTGTACCACAGTCAGTACCTCCCAGTCTCCACACTCCATATATCCCACTCCCCTCACTCACTAAACCCCAATCCCCTCGCTCACTGATTTACACTCCCATCAGTCCCAGTCCCACCCCACATAGTTATTACATCCCACTCCCTTCAGTATGAGATTGCAGTGATTGTGTCGTGTGAAGAATTTTTTGTAGAATATCCCCTCCAGACTGGTCCCTGTTATTTCAGATCCTGTTGGGGTCGATGATGCAGGGACAGTGGATTCTCGAAGCAAGTGTTCCTGAGATTCTAGAGTTGGTGTTGTCTCTGGATCTACAATGAGGTAAGGAGACATGGAAGATATCAGAGGGTGTTTCATCTCAAGAGATAATTTACTTGGTTGGAAAGTTCAGAAAATGATTCACTTCATCTTTCATACAATCTGAAACCCACCAATGCCTGTCTGTTCTGTAAGCCCTCACTGAACACCTGTCACTACCTCCTGGTCTCCTCCCTCACTTATTCCGCTCTCCTCAGTCCCTACAACCCACCCCCCTCTGTCCCGATGTCCCAACCCACTCCATCCCGATATCCCACCACTTTCAGTACTGACGTACCGCCCCCCTCAGTCCTGACGTCTCACCCCCCTCAGTCCTTGCGTCCCATTCCCCTCAGTCACTAATACTAACGTCCCTCAGTCACTAATAGCAACTCCCCTCAGTCACTAATAGCAACTCCCCTCAGTCCCTGCATCCCACCCCACTCAGTTCCTGCATCCTACTCCCCTCAGTCACTTCATCCCATCCCCTCAGTGACTTCATCCCACCCCCTCTGTCACTTCATCCCACTCCTCTCAGACACTGAATCCCACTCCCCTCAGTCACTTCATCCCACTCCCCTCAGTCACGTCATCACACTCCCCTCAGTCACTTCATCCCACTCCCCTCAGTCACTTCATCCCACCCCCCTCATTCACGTCCTCCCTCCCCCCTCATTCACCCACATTCACACACCTCAGTCACTTCATCCTACTCTGCTGACCCACGAGACCCCACTCCCCTCAGTCACTACGTTGAATTTTCTAGAATACCCCCTCCAGAATGCTAACTCTTATTTCAGATGCTGTTGGACTGGATAATACACGGGCACTGAAATTTTAAGTCGTATGTTCCTAAGGTTTTGCAGTTGTTGATATCCTTGGATCTGCAATGAAGTAAGGAGACATGGGAGATTGATGAGGGCGGAGAACCTCAAGATAGCATTTAATTTGTAGATAAGTTTAGAAAATGATTCACTTCTCCATTTACACAGTCTGAAACACACCAATGTCACAGTACTCTCTCCCCCATGAATGTCCAACAGTCACAAACTCACTTCATCCCACTCCCGTCAGTCCCTACATCCCACTACCCTCGCTCTCTGCATCCCACTCCCGTCAGTCCCTACATCCCACACCCGTCAGTCCCTACATCCCACTCCCGTCAGTCCCTACATCCCACTCCCGTCAGTCCCTACATCCCACTGCCCTCACTCTCTGCATCCCACTCCCGTCAGTCCCTACATCCCACTCCCATCAGTCCCTACATCCCAGTCCCGTCAGTCTTTACATCCCACTCCCGTCAGTCCCTACATCCCAATCCCGCCACTCACTGCACCCCACACCCCTCACTCACTGCAGCACACTCCCCTCAGTCACTACATCCCATTCCCCTCACACTCCCCATGCCACACCCATCAGTCACTACACCACACTGCCGTCAGTCACTTCATCCCACTCCTCTCAGTCACTGAACCCCTCATTCACTGCATCCCACTCCCCTCAGTCACAACATCCCACTCCCCTTACACTCCACATGCCACTCCCATCAGTCACTACATCCCACTGCCATCAGTCACTTCATCCGACTCCCCTCAGTCACTTCATCCCACTCCCCTCAGTCACTTAATCACACTCCCCTCAGTCATTCATCCCACTCCCCTCAGTCACTTCATCCCACTCCCCTCAGTCACTTCATCCCACTCCCCTCAGTCACTTCATCCCACTCCCCTCAGTCACTTCAACCCACTCCCCTCAGTCACTTCATACCACTCCCCTCAGTCACTTCATCCCACTCCCCTCACTCAGCTATATAGAGGCAGAACCATCAGGCAGAGCCTCAGGCACTGAATTCGCCAATAACACTGATTTTTATGGAACAGAAGCAAAATTAAACAACCATGCACTTATCAAACAATCAAAGTCTGATCAATCAACGTTATAAATGAAATCAAATTACAACATATTTAATAAGGGAAGGCAAAGGGAAAAGTCTGCTTATCAACAAGGCCCTACAGGACTCACACTTGAAGTGTTAACACATAGACGTCAATGGCTGGGAGGAGCTCGTTACCAATCAGTTAAAATGGCGACCATGTGTCCATCATTCTGCATCATGCTTTGAGTCGCCATGTCTTAATGATGAGGCAGAGCGGCCACAGGGAAGGAATGGGAAGGAAGCAAATCCTGCTCTGCGAATCCCACTACCTGGGGACATCCTGCCCAATGTACCCGAAGCTCTGTGGCTGGAGAATCGGCCTGTTCATCCACATGAATACCAACAGCAGGAAGTTGCCAGCACGAGGAGACATCATCATTGAATCGAGGGACAGCCGAAGCTGAGGACAATTTACTATCCAGCTTGGTGATGTGACCAAGCTTGGACACAGACCACTCAGTCCCCTCATTAAATCATTGGTATATATTGTAAATTGAATGAGAATGGTGATTGATGAAGATTATTAGGCACCAGGCCAAGGACAGTTGGGAATGAGATGGAAAATCAGTAGGTCACAGGGCTATTAATGCAGAGTGTGACTTCAAATTTCACCCCTGGGGTTTGATCATTTGAATTTAAAAGCAACCCTGTATACACACAACCTGGAGCAGGTAAAACCACTGGCAGATTGTGAAAGTTGCAAGGATTTATACAGTGAATGTTCCCTCTCTAAAACAGTGTCCGTTAAGATTCCACATCACAACTTTCCAAGGCTCCCTTGACAGCAACTCACAATCTCATCAAACAAACCAATTAGAAGGATAAGGGCAGCAGGCTCATGGGAACGACACAGCCTGGAATTTCCCCTCCAAGCCTCACACCAACCTGACTTGGAACTCAATCGGCCGTTCCTTGACTGTCGCTGGGTCAACATCCAGGAACACCCTCCCTACCAGCACAGTGGGTGTACCTACACCACATGGACTGTAACAAATCAAGAAGGCGGCTCATTGCCAACTTCTCAAGGGCAATTACTGATGGGAAATAAAGCTGGCCTACCCAGCGAAGCCCACAACCGAAGAGGCAATGGAAATATATACTCCAGCCATTACACAATGTTGACTATTAAATGTTCAGACCTGTTGTCAATTTCCATGCCCCCCTTAAACATTCATGGTCGGTAACTGGAGGCAGCTTATGATATAGGGGAAAAAAAACTGTTCCAAATATCAGGTGAGATGCTTCCTTGTTTTGTCATCGCAGCTCCTTTCATTAATAATCTTTAATTTGCACAAATATTGTCACAATCTGCATCATTGATGAATGATATTGCTTCAGCCAACCCGCAATGCCAATGTTCGCAGGTGAATCCCATGTGATGAACGCTGTTGGATGTGTTGTTGCAGAGACTGACACGCTCAAGGCAGATTGTACCGGAGAGTGAGGGGGAAGCAAGTGGTGACCCCACTGCATCTCGCACAGCAACATTCATTTGAAGGCTCTGGTAAGCATTCAGCTATTAATGGAACCTTATAATAAGATCAGGGATTTGTCACCTGCTGGGTATTTGTTCGGTGGGGTGTGCTCATTGTCCTGTCCGCATACAGGGCTCAGTAATTGAATTGTGTTCGAATATTAGCCAGGTGTCTGTAGGAGGAGAGGGACTGGGGGAGTAGCTGGGGAAAACACTCAGTTATTCACTTTCTTGCATCGACGAATGAATTGAACAATTCGAGTAAAGGGATACTTCAGCACATTCGTCAACTGCTTCCTGAACTTCGTTTGGGTCATGGCGTAAATCCCAGTGTTTTGTTCAGCAGCTCAGGAGCTGCTTCATGAAGCCCAATTCCTGCACAAACCATGGCAATTCTTCATTATTTTTGTGAATATACGATATCCGCAACGATATTGAATACACCATAAACAACATCCACAACAGGATGAAATTGGCCGAGATAACAACCAGTAAAATGATAGATTTCCTCCAGCTCTCCATCTCTGTGTCTCTGGGAGTCTCCCCACTGCTGTGAGCCCGGAGTCTCCTGCGGACTCTGCTGCTCATTAAAATGTGTCTGACGGTGAGAACATTGAGCAGCAGAATCAGGACAAATGGGGCTGCCGGGTTTACAATGTAATGGAGGAGCTCAGTTGCTCCCCAAACAGGAGAATGCTGAGTCTCGACTGTTGTATCAGAAAACCAGGGGAAATAGAGGAGGAAATACTTTCCTAAAAACATAAAGTACCAGGTGATGTTCTTTAAACAGCTCAGCACAGTCAAAGTTCCCAGAACCGCAGCTGCTTTTTCCTCAATGCAATATTTTATTTTCAGCTTCTGGCTACAAATAGCTACAAATCGATCTAAGGTGAAAGTGAACCAGACTGAATAGTCAGTGGGTGTATAAATCAGGACAGCGTGGATATTACACAGGGGGCTGTGGTCAAGGGAAATAAACTCATCCGGGTAAACAATTGAAATGTGTTTCACAATTAGGTCGAGGATAATGACCAGCAGATCTGTCACTGCCATGCCCAACAGGTAACGAGCGACACATTTGGAGAGACCACACTTTCCTTTTTTCAGTGTCACAATAGTAAGTAAGTTAACTGTGAGGAAGGGAAATCATCGTAGAGATTAGAAATCAGGCTTAACCAGCTTTATTTAATGTCTATTGTACTGATGTCATTTATTGCAGTGACACATTGATACGATTGTTCCTGAAGGAAGACAGAAATGATCTGTGATACTGAGGAAAGATGAAGTGAGAAAAGGGTGATGTTTGAACTCAGTTTTGATACTAGTTCTCCCATTGGCGACAAGTCTGACTGACCACTGCTCGCCATATGAACACTCGCAGTTCTAATGAAGTACCAACTTACTTCTGGCTTTTCTAAGGTTATATATCAAACATAATTTTTGGATTCTGCGGCTGACTAAAAAGCCGGACACCCCTCCAGCCGCTTCCCCTCCCCACTTATCCGGTCTGATGAACGGCAGCATGCAATCCGGATTTCCTGCATTATTGGCTGGCGTCTGGAGCGGTCAGTAGGGCCAGGAATTGTTCCCAATGCAGACCTTGTGACCCAGAGCCAGGTGTGGATCCTGACTGAGCCGCAATGCGTCAATGGCCAAGGCTCCCTGAACTGAAATATTAACTCTGCTTCTCTCTCAGACTTGCAGCCTGCAGTGTTTGTGCAGAAACGACTTATATTTATGTAGAACTTAAAAATATACCAGAAAACATGTCACAGTGATTCACAGGAACAACATAACATAAGATATAATGCTGACCTAGATAAGAGGATATTAGCAAAGCTGACAACGTCCTTACTCAAATAGATCTGTTTGAGGAGTGTTGGAAATCAGGAAAGTGAGCCAGAGACAATGAGGAGTTTAGAGACCATATTGCAGAGCTTTGGGTCTTGGTAACTGAAGCCAGGGCTACCAACAGCTCAGCGATTAAAATCTGGGATCCGAGGTCCAAGTTAGATCAGTGCAGATATCTCAGAGGTTGTCAGTTTAGAGGACATGACAAAAATTTGGAGGGGCGAGGTCATGCGGCCAGGCCGTGGAGGGATGATCATCTTAAAAGAAAGCATTTGATCAGGAGCCAAATTAGCTCAGCGAGCACAGGGGTGATTGGGGATGGGGACTCGGTGAGAGCTAAGGCAAGGACAGCAGAATTCTGGATCATGTCACGTTTGGAGAGCATTGGAACAGATGAGACTGGAGGTAACACAGGAAGGAAGAAGTGAATCAGCAGAAGTTGAATTGAGACAGGAGCTAAGTCACACGGTGGAATACACGTGGAAATAGCCGGCCTGAGTCAGGGTGTGAATGTGGGGAGGGAAGCACATCTCAGTTTAACATATGACTCCTGGCTTGTGAACAGACTGGGGATCACTCAGGCTGTTGACGGGGTGAGGGATTGAGTGGAGACCTGTGGAACAGGTTTTGAGGCGGGGATGGAAAGCAATCGTTTCAGTCTTCCCGGTATGTGACTGGCCGGCAGATGTGTCAGGTAATATATTTTGGGACGATGGCGGAATAGAGACATGGCAAAACAATGTGTACAATTTTAAAGCTGGTAATATATTTTGGGACGATGGCGGAATAAAGACATGGCAAAACAATGTGTACAATTTTAAAGCTGGTGCAAGAAAAGAGAGACCTGGGATATGATAAAGATAAAAAAAACCCATGAAATTAGCACTAATGGTTAAACAAGCATTTAATAAAGCAAATGGGATCGTCAGTTTTATACATAGGTGCATAAATAATAAAATGCAGAGCGTTATGATAAACTTATAAAACATTGATTTCTCCTCTACTGCAGTATTGTGTACAATCCCGTCAGTGCATATTGAACGGGTCTGAAGGGTTTGTACGGAATACAGAAGGAATTTGCTAGAATGCTTAAGGGGGTGACATGTTACACAGTTACACAGATAGACAGGAGATGATGGGTTTTCTCTCCTCTAATCACACAACCTCATCACAGCATAGATCCAAAGGTGGACAAACGAGCTGATATCGAGTTTTGAGGTGATGTTGAAGGCCCTTGGCATCGAGGCAGCATTTAACGGAGTGAGGCATCAAGGAGACTTAGAAATGTTGTCTCAATGGGAATGCGGGGGATTCGGGCGGAATGGGTGAGCGGGGAAGGTTTGTGGGTGAAATTGGGAGGGAGGATTGTTTGGGCGTTTGCGGGCAGGTAGGGGGTTGGGGGAAGTTTGTGGGGTGGGGGTTTGGTCATGTGGGGGTAGTGGGGCGGTTGGCGGTATGGGGCGGTGGGAGGGATGGTGCGGTAGGGGGCAGGGTTGGTGGCGGGAGGGTGATGGTGGAATGGGGAGTTGGTGGTCGCGGGGGGGGGAACACTGGACATTTTGGAATGATACCTATCACAGAGGACGATGGTAGTGGTTATTGGGGCTAATCATCTTATTTCAGGGATATCACTGCAGGAGTTCCACAGGGTAGTGTCTTCTGCTCAACCATCTTCAACTGTTTTACCAATGACCTTCCCTTCATTATAATATCAGAAGTGGGGGTGTTCGCTGATGATTGCACAATGATCAACACCATAAGCCGTTCCTCAGAAGCTGAAGCAGTCCATGTCTAAATACAGCAAGCCCTGGACAATATCCAGGCTTGGGCTGAAAAGTGGCTGTTAACACTCGACACCAAGTGCCGGTAAAGAACATGTCAAACGGGAAACAATGTTAATATCTCTCCTTGACATTCAGCATAATTGCCATCGCTGAATCCCCCACAATCAACATCCTTAGAGCCACCATTGATCAGAGACTGAACTCGACCAGGCAAATAAATACTGCTGCTAAATGAGGTGAAGAGGGAAGGAATACTGTAGCGAATAACTGACCTCCTGACTTCCCAAGGACTTTCCATCATCTACAAGGCACAAGTCAGGAGTATGATGGAACACTCGCGACTTGACTGGACAAGTGCAGCTCCCTCAACACTCAAGACAATGGACACCATGCAGGACAAAGCAGCCCCGCTTGATTGGAACCACATCCACAAACATTCACTCTCTCCACCACCGACACACAGGAGCAGCAATGTGTACCATCAACAAGATGTACTGCAGCAACTCATCAAGGCTCCTTCGGCAACACCTTCCAATCCCGCGACCACTACCAACTAGAAAGATAATTGCAGCAGACGCATGGGAACACCGCCCCCTGGAAGTTCCCCTACAAGCCACTCACCATCCTGACTTGCAATTATATTGTCCGTTCCTTCACTGTCGCCGGCTCAAAGCCCTGGAAATTCCTATAGCTCTGTGACCACCAACTTGGTGAATCGAATCTACCTCCGCTCCATTTGTTGCTCATGTTAAAGAAACAGATAAACTCTCAATTCAGCACCCATACCTTGTCCATGGATGGAACCCGAATCCTCTGAACTCCCTGAGTGCTGCAGCAGCTCATAACCCCCAGCGAAGCACCCACAACACCTCCATTAAAATTCTCAAACCGGAAAGCAGTCATCACCTGTCACAGGCCACGTGTGTTCATTTTCATTGGAAATAACCCCCGGGCTGGTTCCCCGCGCGGCTCAGCACTGTGACCGCTGAGGCTGACTAACACAGGAGGACATCGGACTTGCACAGACCAAGTTTCAAAGGCGGCGGGTTAAAGCTGGTCGAAGGGCTGATTGGCGTCACCTTTAGACCCTCCCTCACCCTCCCGCTGCACGGACAGTCCACCCGGGCTTGATTCATGTCCTGCATTGAATTGGTCGCCATTGTGGGTGGCAGGAGGTGATAGATCCAAACTTCCAGGTACTGGAATAAGTGAGGGTGGAGAGGCGGAAATTGTGGCCAGGCATTGGTAAGGGAGGGGGAAGCAAATTAATTAACTCTAAAGTGTCGAATTGAATAGAAACTTGAAGGCGAGGAAAAAATGGAAAAGCAAGGTTTTCAGCAAAAGGGAAACACCAACGGGGAGCGAAGTCACTGCAGGGGCGGGACCCCGCAGTGTGTCAGACCGAGAAGCGATGCTGGTTCGTGAGACAACTGCTGATGGGCGAATGGGGTTTGTTCTGATTTAGGAGACGGGCAGCAGAATGTCAGAAGGGCTGTGGTTTATGAAGGTTTGTATCTGGGAGCGTTTATGAAAAGCATTCGATTGGTCGATTCACAATGACCCCGGTACAGATGAGAGCTTATCCAGCTGATGCACTGATTCTGATGGGGAGGCTGGTGAGATTACGGTGGTCACAATGGGCAGGTTTGGTAAATGTGAGGATATGTGTTCGGAAGTTAGTCCAAGTTTAAAGGAATCAAAGAGGTTGGAAACAATCCGGTTCAGCCTCAGATACTGGCCAGAGAGGTGTTCTGGACTCAATATCTAGAGAATATCGTTTGACTGAACTGAACTGAAGACAATGACTTCGGTGATCCGAACATCACAATAACATTAACATTGGCACAGCTCATTTTGGTTCTCAAAAATAATAGCCTGAAAGAGATGTTTACCAGGGACACCAACAGCCGCGAGGATGGGGTAGTAAAACTTTTCAATAACGACAAGTATCAAATAGATCCCATCTTCTAATGTAGCAAATGATAATTTTCAGAAAGAACGTAAAGCACCACCAAGAAACTCCTGCCCATTGTTGTATCATTCCAGTCTACTGTTCTCAGATTCTGATCCATTGTTGTATCATTCCAGTCTATTGTTCTCAGAGTCTGATCCATTGTTGTAACATTCCAATCAGTTGTTCTCAGAGTCTGATCCATTGTTGTAACATTTGAAACTATTGCTCACATGTTCTGATCCATTGTTGAAACAGTCGAACCTATTGCTCCCAGATTTTGAACTCTCCTCCTCCTCTCTCTCTCGCTCTCTCTGGAGCCTTCGATCCCTGTTCGTACAGCTGATGCTCCCACTGTCATTTTAGGCTCACTGAAAGGAATCCGTTATTAATAGAAGAAGAAAAAACTTTCCAGTGACACAATTACCATCCATGGAGAATGACATTAATTACAGTCAGTGAAAAAACAGGTTTAGTAAAATCATTTCAATCAAAAACGTTTGATGCACAATAATGTCGAACACTTACATGTGATCGATAAGATGTATGACGGTTGCTGAGGGAAGGAACAATGGAAATAGCAGAGGCACTGGCCAAATCAAGAATTCGGTTTGGCAATGTGTGCCAAATGGCCTAGTCTTGTACTTTGTGAAACCAAAGACAGTACACGTCCTGGAAACCTGCCAGGCCCTGAAACAAAAAATCAACCGATGATAACCTGGACCCTAAAACGAATACAGGCCCTGCAGCGACCGCTGACCCTTCAAGCGCTACAGGCCTTGAAACATTGGGCAAGAGGGGAAGACCTCGAAAGCCCCCACAGCTGAATGTATCTCCCTTCCTGCACATAGTTACATTAGTCACATCCCTGGAGTCAGAGCTAAGTTCCTGTTCCTGTCAAATAGGTAGGATGAGCCCATGGGCCCTTGATGTGAGTAATCGGACACAGCTTTGAAAGCCTCAGCTGGGAGACCATGGCAGCCAAAAGCTCTGCTGTTTCTCTTCCCTTTGATTGCTTGTTGCAGCTCTCCCATTGATGGTTGTTCATAAGATGCTGAAACTAATGCAGGTCCTGCCAATAATGTAGACCCCTGAAACCAATATATAGAGCCTGAAACTAATACAGACCCTGAAATTAATATGGAGTGCGAAATTAATACTAGCTCAGAAACTAATTAAGGTCCTGATAAAAATACAGATCATGAAACTAATAGAGACTGTTTATCTAGTACAGATCGTGAAACTAATAAAGCTCCTGAAACTAATACAGCCCTTGAAAATGAAGTAGAAACAGAAATTTATATAAATCCTGAAATTAATGCAAATTCTGAAACGGATCAGATCATGTAGATAATACAGATCTTGAAAATAATACAGATCCTGAAGCTAATACAGACCTTACAATAATTCAGATAACGAAGCTAATACACATCCTGTTAATAATACAGGCCCTGATACTCATACAGACGCGTAAATAATTGCAGTATCTGAAACTGATTGCACATCCTGAAACTAATGCCGACCCTAATAAATAATAAAGATCCTGAAACTAATACAGACACTGAAACTAAAAGGAGACCTTGAAATAAATGCAGATCCTGAAACTATTACCGACCCTGAAACTAATACTGAATCTGTAACTAATACAGACCCTGAAACCAATACAGATCCTGAAACTAATACAGGCCCTGAAATTAATGTAGACCCTGAAACTAACACAAACTCTGAAACTAATACAAACCCTGAATTTAATACAGACTCAGAATCTAAATCAGACCTGAAATCAATACAGACCCTGAAACTAATACAAACTCTGAAACTAATACAGATCCTGAAAACAATACAAGCCCTGACAATAATGCAGACCCTGAAACTAATACATATCTTGAAACTAGTGTACATCCTGAAACTAAAACAAACCGTGAAACTAATACAAAGTCGGAGAGCGTTTATTGGAGGGAGCCTGCTGATGGAGACAGAGAGGGTCAATGTCGCAGCAAGTGTCAGGGAACCATAATCTGGAACAGACACAGGGACGGAGAAAGTGAGAGAGTGATAAACAAAATAAAGGAGATTCCGGCAGTGAATGGGAAAGAGATTGACACATATGTGAAAATAGAGGGGGAGAGAGACAGATATAAATAGAGTAATGGTCTGTGACAGAGAGAAACAAACAGGGATTTACAGTGAGGGTGAAGGTATGGGAGTAAAAAATGGTTTGAGAGAGAGAGTGACAACAGGGAGTCAGAGTGAGAGTGAAGGAATGTGAGTGAAAGAGAGAAGTTGTGTGCGAGATTGACAAACATGGAGTGAGAGTGAAAGAATGTGAGAGGAACAGAGATAGTGTGAGAGACAGTAACAATCAGTGGGTCGGAGTGAGAGTGAAGCAATGTGCGAGAAAGAGAGATGGTTTCAGGGAGAGTGACAAACAGGGAGTCAGTGTGAAAAAAATGTGAGGGAAAAAATGATGGTGTGATAGCGAGTGACAACAGGGAGTGAGTTTAAAATTGAAGGAGTGCGAAAAAAGATGGTTTGAGAGAGTCACAAACTGGGAGTGAGTGTGGGGGCTGAATGTTCCTGGTCCCATTAGTACCCAAAGAAGGGGACTACTCTTGTGAGAGTGTGCAGACAAATAGAGCGGCTGGTTACCTCTTCATCAATATAGAAATGGTTATTTCGTTACTGATGTAAATAACAATGAGGGAGCCTCCATGTTGTGGCAGCTTCGTAGCCACCGACTACCAGGGCTGTGCAACTTTTCCGGTTGGGCTGCACAAGCGCCAGGACTACCGGCTCTCTTAATAATGAGGCTACATGGGGAGTTCCCACTATTCTGCATCTCACATTGAGCTTCGCAATAGACAATTAGGAGACGGGCTGCAGGAAAGATTGTTCCCTCATCTCACAATCCCAACATCAGTACTTGGGACTCTGATTGGGTCCCCAATTCATGGTTCCGAAGCGCGCGGGAATATTTAGGTCACAGGGAGAAGCAGAGAGAGAGAGAGATAGAGACAGATTGAACTAAAATGAATTAAGATGAGGTGTGAGCTGTGAATGGAAGCGAGCTCTGTCAGTGGGTCCTTTTCATTTCCCAGTCACTGTGTGAATCCTGAAAACCGGATCACGTTATTTCAAATTGCATTTTAGTTCCATCCAATGTGTCTGTGTATGTGTGCGTGTCTGCGTGTCGGTGTTTGCATCTGTGTGTATGTGTGCGTTTGTGTATGCGTGTTGGTCTGTGCGTCTGTGTGTGTGTCTGCGTGCCTGTGTTGTGTGTAGCTGTGTGTGTGTATGCCTATCTGTGTAGTATTTGTGAGTGTGTGTCTGTGCCTGTGTGTATGTGTGTGCGCGTGTGTGCGAGTGTGTGTATCTATGTGCTTGAGTGCCTGTGAGCCTGCGTGTGTGTCTGTCTATATTTGTGTGTGTCTGTGTATGTGTGTGTCTGCGCCTTTGTGTCTGTGCATGTGTGTGCGTCTGTGTGTGTGTGACTGTGTGTGTGCCTGTGAGTATGTCTGCGTGAGTGTGGGTCGAGGGGCTCACAATTCCTCCCTGTGCTAATGTTCATCATTTATGATCAGTGGTTTCTAACTGGCTGATGTCTGATGTTGGTGAGTGTCTCTCGGTGTAAATGATAGAGGGATGTCAGAGACATTGTTGTGCTTTTACTGGCGAACATTTAGATTTTCATTAATCACATTACAATTTATTGATTCTCCTCAGCATTATTAAAGTCCTAAAGGGTACAATTAAAGAGCCCAATGGAAGGCGATGCAGGTGAAATATTTAGCACGAAGTTTCAAACGCCAGTTTTATTCATATTCTTGCTGTTCCCTTGGATGTTCAGGAGAGCACATGTGGAGGGGCTTGGCGGTGAACCTTTGCTCTCTCACCTGTTCTCCCTGCGCCACTGGGTGAGCGTAGTGGGCGGAGCCAGCGGGAACCTTCTCTCCAACTCCGTCCATTGTGCCCGACAAAGGAAGCAGAACCAGGGCCTTTCCATTGTGCCGTCATCAATGGGCCAAAATCACTCCCCCGTTCATTGTACAATCTCAGGGCCCTCCACTCTTTGTTATGACGTCATCATGGGACTAGGTCCTGCTCCCCATTTCTGTTGGGCAGCCGGAGGACCCATCCCTCCAATTAAGCTGTCAACAATGCGAGCAGGCCCTTCTTACGATGCCGCCACAGTTCCCGCTCTTTCTGTGATGCAGAAGTTATGAAGAACAGTCCCACCCACTGTGCATTGTGCCGGCTCATGACCCAACTGCCATATTATTCCGCTGTCATGGGGAACAGATATCACCCCCTAGGCATTGTGCAGCCACAGGTTCCGCAAATCCCGTTATGCCCTCGTCATGGGAAACAGCACCACCCCCCCCCCCCCCCCCCCACCCACATCAGCCCCTCCCCTCCACCCCACCGCCCACCTACTCCCCGGGAACTGTGCGGATTAGGTGCCTTACGTCAATAATGTCACCATGTGCATCAGGCACCGTCCCCACACCCAATGCCCTTGGCGGAGCTATCCAACTCCTCCAGTCACTCTGTCGAACGGCACAGCACCCCCACCCACTGGGAACGTGAATGAAAATGAGAAAATGCTGGACTTTCCCTGGTTCATTTCCTCTCTCCTTTTTGAATGAATTCCACGATTGGTGCAAAGGGACATTTCAGCACCTGCTTCAATTGCTCCCTGAGTTTTCTCAGGGTCAGGGCATAAATACAGGAATTTGTGGAGCAGCTCAGGAGCTGCAACATGAAGCCCAGTTCCTGTACATAAGGATGCAGAAATATGGAATCATAACCCAAACTTTGCATCCGGATCCATACAGAATACAACATAATTGTCGCCCACAACAGCAGGAAATTTGCCGAGATAGTAAAGAGTAAAATCATGGATTTCCTTCGACTCTCCATCTCCGGATCTCAGAGCCCCTCTCCACTGCTCTGACCCCAGAGTCTCCTGCGGGCTCTGCTGCTCACTAAAATGTGTCTGATGGTGAAAACATTGAGCAGCAGAATCAGGAGAAATGGGACACAGGGTGTAAGAATGTAATGGACAAACTCGATTGTTACCCAAACCGTAGAGTAGTAAACATCTAGCGTTACAGGACAAAACCAGGGCAGGTTCATCATTTGATACCGTCCGGTCAACATGAAATACCAGAAAAGATTCTTTAAAAAGCTCAGCACAGACACTGTTCCAAGAACCACAGCTACTGTCTTTTCGGTACAATATCTACATTTCAGAGTTCGGCAAGATATGGCTACAAATCGGTCAAAAGTGAAAGTGACGGTGAACCAGACTGAGCAATCAGTGGCTGCATAAAGCAGCACGGCATGGATATTACAGATCCGAATGAACCACAGGAAACGAAACTGCTCCCGATGAACAATTGGAATTTGCCTCAATACCAGGTCGAGTATAATCACCATTAGATCCGCCGATGCCATAGCCAACAGGTAGTAAGTCACACATTTGGACAGACCACAATTTCCCCGGGAAATGATCAGAAGTGTCACCGATATAACTGCGGGCAAGGGAAATAAACAGGATAATGATACATTAGGTTAGCAGAAAAGTTTAGTTGATAACTTATTGTCATTTTTGATTGTGCCACTCTAACCATTAATACATTTACATCATTTTACCTGAAATAACAAATGGTGGAGGTTTAAAATATTGTATGTCTGGATAGATTAAATATTCAAAGTACAACACTGATATTGTAGAACTCAATTTTATTGGAGATTGGAGGAGCACAGCGGCATTGGGTGCCTGTTCCCAATATTTGAACACGTCAGGCGAGGTTAACAAAAGCAGTTAATAAAGCAGCAAGGACCTTCAGCTTGATGAATGGATGCAAACTCCAGAAAGCTACTCGAGAACTATTCAAAACAGTAGTTTGGCCAAACGTAATGTACTGTACCGAATAATGTGCAGGTCACTTTAGAAATAATGTGAATAATGTCTAGAGTGTAGAGAGGAGACAGGCTGAATGGCACCGCAGGTGAGTCATTACAATGACATGGATAAATTGGAGAAGCTTCTTTATTATCATGAAGAGTGCAATCACAGAAAGGGTGCAGCATGGAAGGTTGATATTCAGTACATCTTATCCATGCTGGTCCACTGACGGAGCAATTCGCTGGTGTCACTTCCACAGCCATCTCCTCTTTGTTCTACACTTATCCCCTTTTCAGGTACTAAACCAATGCCCCTTTTCCTCGGTTGGGCCTGGCTCTACCACATTCTCAGCCACCGCATCCAGTTTTGTAATAAAGGTTTTCCTCAGGGGGACATCGCATCTTTTTCCAATTACCGAGGCAGGATGCCCTCTGATTCTCGATCCTTCCAACAATGGAAGGGTTTCTCCATGCCTACTTTTTCCAGACAGTTTATAATTTTAAATATCTGTTCAAGTCGCCCCTCAATCGTGTGTTTTCCAAGGAGAACAGCCACAACTTTTCCAATTCATCTACACAACTTGGATTAATCATGTCAGAGCAAATTGCCGTCTGTATTTTCTGTACCATCTTTGGTACATTAACATTCTTGTTAAAATGAGATATACAGAGGTGGGCACAATGCTCCAGCTGAGGACGAAACTGCGTTTTATGGAGGTTCATCATCTCCATCTTCCTTTCATACTCTATGTGCCTCCTCATAATGCCCAGGATGCGGGTAGGTTAATGAACCACTGTCTCAACCCATCCTCCCACTTTCACTGATTCACGCGCATGTACATAAAGATCACTCTGCTCCTGCACCAATGTCAGAATTGTGTGCTGAGCAATTAACATTAAGGTGTTCAACATTTTGTCCAGTTGAGAGAAATTGAAGAATGATTCAGTTGATTTTCCGTTTGCTGAAAGGGTGATAAACGGATGGCTCAGATATAATCTGATTGGCAGAAGGAGCAGTCGTCTCATTTAAAATACACAGGCCACTAATGCGGTGCTGCCTGTTATTATATTGCATTTCAAACGTGCATTTGTTAAACATTCGAAGGCGAAAACCTCTCTAAAGTGGTGAGGGGCAACAATATAAGAATGAAAATATTCGCTTTCGGCCTACCAGCCCATGTAACTCTCTGAGCACAGGAACGGTGGTTAAGCGGGATTGATTCCAGTTAGATTACAGTTAGTTAGGCAGCAGAACGTGGTATCTGTTGAGTTTTATAAAGGTTTGTAAACAGGAGGTGAAGTTTGAGCAAGGTGGTGGTGGTGGGTGGTGAGTGAGAGGACGATTCTGGCTTGGTTGACATTGTAATGGATGGGTCTTAATTTGAAAAAAATAAATGCCCAGATTGTGTGTTTATGAAGCAGATGTGTCGAGGTAGGATTGGATATATGTCATATTATGAGGGAGGTCGTGGGCCGTATTTCAGAATGATGTATATTGGGTAGGAACTGAGCTAAGGCCATCAGCAAACCCTCTTGTTGAGCAGGAGGAATTGGGCTGGGTCGCGATATGGGGAGGGGGTGGGGTGTGTGGCTGGTGGAGGATGTGTGGATGGAGGACAAATTTTCGGATGCAGTCAGGTGACACTGGCTTCGATCCTTACATGGCTCAACTGAAAAATAAGAAACAGGAGCAGCTAATCAGTGAACTGTGGCTTCCAAATATAATAGAGACATTCAGGGATATCAACTGAACCGAAGATACGAATGTGAATTTCAAGCACATCATTGCAACTGAACATTCTTTACGTACTTAAAAACTGGAGAGAGAAAGACTTACGATGCACACCAACAAAAGCGAGCATTGGATAATAAGAACATCGAATAACCTGAAGAAACATTGGGAACCGATATTTCAATGCGATTCCACAATAAATCGTCAACAAATAGTGAACATACCAGGGTAAACCCCTGCCTCTTGTATGATAACAATCGACTGTTCTCAGGTCCTATTCCATTGTTCAAACATTCCAACCTACAGTTCCCAGATTCTGATCCATTGTTGTAAAAACCAAATCTATCGTTATCAGATTCTGATCAATTGTTGTAAAATTCCAATCTATTGTTCTCAGATTCTGATCTATCTTTGTAATATTCCAATCTATTGTTCTCAGATCCTGATCCATTGTGGAAAAATTCCAAGCTGCTGCTCTTGATTCGGACAGATCATTATAATAGTCCAAAGTCTTGTCCTCTGTTTCTAATATATCTTCTCCCTCGCTTTGGATCTGCTGCTCCCTGACAATGCCGCATTGAGTATCCGTGTTATAGGATGAGATGGCTGATTGGAAGGATTCGCATTTTAATTGAATTTTTATTGCATTTTAATTGCTTTATTGGCACAATGAAGTTCCATGGAGACTGATATTATTATGCCACGAAAAAAGGTTTAACTTAACCCCTTTCTATTGCACCATAATGAAACAGCTTTTTTGCAGCTTTAGTGGGGATGTCTGAGATTTGACGAGGGAAGGAAATGTGGAAATCGTGGACACACTAAACATTATCCTTCAATCCTCCTTGGATATCGGACTATTCCCGAACTGTTGTCAATGTTGTTCCCTGTTTTTCGAAGGGCAGATGGATAAACCTTATATCTGCCAATAAATCAAAGAATTGTTAGTGAAACGTTGTGTTATATCAGAGATTCAATAATTTGGGGCAAAATGAGTTTGTTGATTAGAAAACATGGGTTTATAAAAAACAGCCATAAGAGACACATTAGTGAAATAATGCCTTTGCAAACTCGATTGGCATCGTTGATGAAGTATCAGGTAGGGTTGTTGATGAAAGTATGTTTTTTCGTTAACTATACGGACAAAGAATGACCACGTGCCAATTACGGTATTTGTTGGGGAACAGTAACAGATGGTTCAGCAACATAAGCACAATTGCCTGAATGCTACAGTTTATAATCAGAGATGCTGCACGCTCAAATGTAATCCTTCCTCCAGATAATTATCTTAGAACATAAAAAACTTTTGAAGCTATGTACTTCTTTAGGGATCACCCAGAATGCCAGTGCTATGTCGCTGGCTTTATACCTTCTCAGTTCCAGCCATCCTAAGCCTTAGGACTTTCAATTAACATGTATTTAGGAGACTCATTCCCTTGTTCTCTTTTCTCCTCAATATTTCCATGTTAATCCATGATTGGCTATATTTTGTCACAAGGGTCTTTGAGGACCGCTGTAGATTTTTTTCAGTTTCAAACCAGACAACGTTCCAGATTATTTTTCCTCATGTAACCCAGACTGAGATTAACCTTACTTGCATTCCACGTGTTGAATCTTGGCTTTAGTGTTTTTGCTGCTCACTGCGCAAGCCTAAGTAAGTGTCATCAACTGGTTAATTTCTTACAGTGAACTTTCGACGGCACCTGTCCCAGTTGCAGCTAAACAATCTCATAAAACAGGCAAATCAATAGAAACCAGAGATTCTCACAAAACTGCTCACATCTCCGAGGGGCATCTTCAGGGGTCTTCTCAACTAGACCTTTAGTTTATGTATCCTTAAATGGAACACATTTCACTGATTTGAAGCAATACACAGATCTTAATGACCTTCAATCTTCATGGATTATGCTTGAACTAATTTAGATCTCATGCTTTATCAAAACTTCTCGACCGTCGACCCTGCGTGAAATGATAGTAACCGCTATTTCTACACAAAAAAAAGCCATGGAGAATTCACACATTGTTTAGTACCTGCTGCTATATGACTCTTACCCTTCTAATCTGGCCTGTTAAATTTGGCCTGAGGGGAAAGGAAGCCTCTTTCATATAGCAGCTTGTTCTGGTCTGGAGTGCACTGTCTGGAATTGTGGTGGATGCAGGTTCAATCGAGGCATTCAAAAGTGCATTAGATGGAATTTGAATAGAATCAATGAGTAGGGTTATGGGGAAACGGCAGGGAAATGGCACTGAACAATAATGCTCATTCAGGCAGCCAGCGTGGTCACGATGGGCAGAATGGCCTCCTTCTGCACCATCGCAGCTCCGTCATTCTGTGATCCTGAATTTACCTTCACGCGTCCAAACTTTTGAAAGTGAGAGCAATTTATTCTACGCACCTCAATGTTTTGCGTTAAATGCGGCGTGGGGGAGACGGGGTTGGGTTCGTAAATGCGGGGGGTGGGATAAGGACAATCAGATGTTCATTGCTGAGCGAGTGCCGCATTGTCAGAGAATGTTCAAATTCTCAGGTGGGTTAAAGAATTAGAGTAAAGGGATATTTCAGCACATTCTTCAACTGCTCCCTGAATTTAACCTCGGTCACGGTGTTAATCCCAATGTTTGTCAGCAACTCAGGAGCTGCCGCATGAAGCCCAATCCCATCACAGTATAATCTAGATCAACTTTCACATTCCCCAAGAACGATATCCGGCTTCACATAGAAAACAATATTAACATTGCCCACAACAGGATGAAATTGGCTGAGATAACGAGCAGGAAAATCATGGATTTCTTCCGACGCTCCATCTCTGGGTCTCTGGGACTCTCCCCACTGCTGTGAGGCTGGAGTCTCCTGCGGGCTCTGCTGTTCACTAAAATGTGTCTGACGGTGAGAACATTGAGCAGCACAATCAGGACAAATGGGAGACAGGGGGTACAAATTAAGTGGGGCGATGATGTAGAGGGATTGTCACTGGACGTGAAACCCGGCATCATGCTCTGGGAACAGGCGTTCGAATCCCGCCCTGGCAGATCGTAGAATTTGAATTTAATAAAACATTTGGAATAAAACGCACAATGATGACCAGGAAACCATTGCTGACTTTTGCAAAATCCCACCTGGTTCACTAATGCCCTTTAAAGAAGGAAATCTGCTGGGCAACATGTGCCTACAGACCCACAGCAATGTGGTTGACTCTTAACTACCCTCTGAACAAGGGCAATTCGGGATGGGCAATAAATGCCAGACTAGCCAGCGACGCCCACGTTCCATGAATGAATGAAATAAGAATGTGATGGAGGAACTCGACAGCTGTCCAGACGGGAGATGGTTTTGGAAACAGTGTCCTGCAGTCAGCATCGCGGTGAAACAGTCTGGAAAGAATATCCTGCAGCTGTTTTTGAGAATAAAAATAGTGACATTAATAAACAGCGCGAGAGCGATGGAGACATCAGAACCAGCGCGAGTGCGGGGATGCTTGAAAAAGTGACGTCAGCACAAAGGTGAAAGCTGATTGGTGAGTCACGGGAAAGTGTATTCCCCTGGGTAAGCTAAGGAAAGGTAAAAGTTATATTTTTTTGTTTAAAATACATAAATAACATAAATTGTCTTATTTAGTTTATTTAACTTAAAGTAAATAACGAGTGTTTTTTCAAGCTAGAGGCACGGCAGGGCAGCTCAGGCCCATGTTATTTACCGCCTTCAACATGTGGGAAGTCTTAGACGCTCCTTACTCTCTGACCGACCACATGTGCAGGAAGTGCCGTCAACTGAAGCGACATGAGCTCCGAGTTTCAGAGCTGGAGCGGCAGCTGGAGGGACTGAAGCGCATCGGCAAGGCTAAGAGTTTGGTGGCTAGAACGTTTTTAGGCATGGTGACCCCAAAGCAGACAGAGCTGGATTGGTAACCATCAGTCTGAAGAGATGTGTCAGACAGGTAGTCAGGAAATCCCGAGGGTACATCTCGCGCGAGAACCGTATTTCTGTGTTGTAAAACGGTGAGAGTGACGGTTCGACTGGGGAATGCAGCCACGCTCATGGTACTGAATGGCTCAGCTGAACAACGGGGAAGCAAAAAGAGTGGAAGTACAATAGGTGCAGGAGGGCCCATAATAATGCGAACAGACAACCGTTTCTTAGGCCATTGACGTCACTCCAATATGGTATGTTGCCTCCTTGGTGCCAGGATCAAGGATGTCACTGTACGGCTGAAGGGCATTCTAAAGTAGGAGGGCAAACAGACAGATACCGTGGTACATATTTGTTCCAACGACATCGCTGCACATAGCATAATTTA
The DNA here is from genome assembly GCF_964194155.1 of Cetorhinus maximus. Taxonomy (NCBI): domain Eukaryota; kingdom Metazoa; phylum Chordata; class Chondrichthyes; order Lamniformes; family Cetorhinidae; genus Cetorhinus; species Cetorhinus maximus. Next base: position 115,903 of record NW_027596172.1, on the reverse strand, counting down.
GGGATCCAGGAATCAGGTTAAAAAACAGGCCCTCAAAGTTAGTGATCATTGGAATTCTTCCAGTGCCACGCACTGGTGAGTATAGAAGTAGGGTGTTAGTCAAGATGAGTGCGTGGCTGGATAGATGGTGCAGGGGAGAGGGCTTTCTATTTCTCGCATAATGGGACGGTTTCTGGGGGAAGTGGGACCTGTACAAGGCAAACATTTAGCACCTGAACTGCAATGAGACCAGCATCCTTTTGGGGAGGTTTGCTAGTGTTGTTGGTGAGGGTTTAAACTAACTTCGCAGGGGGATGGGATCCTGAGAGGTGGCTCAGCAGGGGGAGGTGCACAGCCAAAATTAGAAGAGAGAGCAAGTGAGCCTTGAAGGCAAAGAACTTATAGGCCAGTTAAGGCAGAAGCGAGTTTGGTAAGGTTGGATGGTATTTAATTTAATGCAAGGACTCTGGAAAATAAAGCAGATTTAAAGGCATAAGTTAACATATGGAAGTATGATGTCCTTGCTGCCGCAGAGACATGGCTGAGGGAGGGGCATGATTGGCAGCTCAAAATCCCAGTGTCTTCAGGCGAGAGAAGGAATGAGGTAAAAGAGGAGGGGGTTTTGCAATATTGGTCAAGGAATCACTGACAGCAGTCAGAAGGTTTGACATCCTAGAAGGCTCTTCAAATGAAGCCATATGGATAGAACTGGAAAAAAAAACAAAAAAAGGAGCAATCACATTGCTAGGATTGTACTACAGGCCACCAAACATCCATAGAGAAATGGAAGAGAAGATATCTTGGCAAATTTCAGAGCAGTGTAAAAATAAAATGGTAGTAATAGTGGGAGATTTCAATTTCCCCAACATTAACTGGGTTAGTCATAGTGTGGTAGTTTTAGAGGGAGATCAATTCTTACATTGCACCCAGGAGAGCTTTTTAAGCCAGTACATCGAAGGTCCTACAAAGTAGGGGCGGTCTTGGACTTAATTTTAGGGAATGAAGCCGGGCATGTGGCAGCTGTGTCAGTGTTGGAGCGTTTTGTGCATACTGATCATACTCCGTTAGATTAACGTTGTTATGGAAAAGGACAAGAGAGTGCAATAAATCAGAGTTCTAAATTGAAGAAAGGCCAATTTTAATAAGATCAGGTATGATTTTACAAGAGTTGCCTGAGAGCAGCTTATTTTAGGTAAATCTGCTTCAGAGCTGTGTTACTCATTCAAGATAGAAATAGGGAGAGTGCCGGACTAACATATTCCAATAAAAATAAAGGGCCGGACCAATAAATCCAGGGAAACCTGGATCTCGAGGGATATACAGGATTGGATAAAGAGAAAAAGGGAGGCTTATGGCACTTAACGAGAGCTCAAAACTGCGGATGGCCTATAAGAGAATAGAATGTATAAGGGGCAATTTAATAAGGAAATTAGGAGAGCAAAAAGAGGGTATGAAAAATCATTGGCAGGAAAAATAAAGAAAAATACAAAGTTATTTTACAATTTAATTAAGAATAAGAGGATAACTAGGGAAAGAATAGAGCCCATTGAGGACCATGGTGGAAATTTGTGTGTGGAGCCGGAAGACGTAGGTCATTTTCTAAATGAATGACTTGTATTGGTTTTCACAAGTGAGAGGGATGATTGAAATCATGCAGAAGGGCTGTGAGATAATTAAATAAATTAGCACAGAAAGGGAAGAAATTGTAAGCAGTCTGACAAGCATAAAATAATATGAATCTGCAGGACCAGATGAAATTGATCCCAGGCTGTTGAATGAGGCAAGCAGGGAGATAACAGGGGCGCTGGAAATAATTTTCAACACTTCTCTGACCACAGGAGAGGTGCCAGAGGAGCCAATGTGGCACCGTTATTCAAGAAGGGAGGAATGGATTTACTAGGGAACAAGAGGCCAGTCAGTCTATCATCAGTGGGTAAATTATTGGAAGTAATTCTGAGGGCGATAGTTCATCTACACTTGGAGAGGCATGGAAAATCAAGGACAGTCAGCTTGGTTTGTTTAAGGAGATGTAATGCCTGACTAATTTGACTGAATTTTACGAAGACGTGACCAGGTGTGTAGTTTATGGCAATGCATTTGTTGTAGTCTACTTGGACTTCAGCAAGGCTTTTGATATGGCCAGGAGACTGATAACGAAGGGAAGAGCCCGTAGTTACCAAAGCAATTTGGCGAATTAGGCCCAGAATTGGCTGAGTGGCAGGAAGCAGATGGTGATGGTCTAGGGGGGCGGGGGCGGTTTGTGACTGGATGCCTGTGTACAGTGCGGTTCCACATGGGTCGTTGTTGGGTCCCGTGCTGTTTGTGGTGTATATAAACTATTTAGATTTGAATGTAGTGGGGTTGATCAGTATGTTCGCAGATGGCAAGAATATAGATGAATATTAATGAATCTTGATGAATATTGATAAATAGTAAGAATATTAGCCATAGATTACAGGTGTATAGAGACAGGCTGATCAGATGGGCTGATCATTTTCAAATGTAATTTAATTCAGATAAGGGTGAGGTGATGCAGTTGGGTAGGACAAACAACACACGGGAATATGATGAAGGTTATGATCCTGGGAAGTACCGCGGATCAGAGAGATCATGGTGTGCATGTGCAGCGGTCCATGAATGTAGTGGGGCAGGTAGATAAAGTGATGAAGAAAACATATGGGATACCTGCCTTTATTAGACGAGGCATAGAATATAAGAGCAGGGATGTTCTGCCGAACTGTATGAAACGCTGGTTAGGCCACATCTAGTCTATTGCGTGCAGTCTGGAATCCGCATTATAGGAAGGATGTGTTTGCATCAGAGTGTAGAGGAGATTTACCAGGATGTTGGCTGGCCTGGATATTTTTAGTTATGAGGAGAGATTGAACAAACTGGGGTTAGTTTCGCTGGAGCAGAGGAGATTGAATGGTGACATTATTGACGTGTATTAAAATGTGAGTCGCGTAGATAGGGTAGGCGGGATGGAAATTTCCCCGTTGGTGGAGGGACCAATAACAAGGGGGCATAGATTTAATGTAAGGGGCAGGAGGTTTAGAGGGAATATGAGGAAGAATTATTTCACCCGGAGGGTGGTGGGCATCTGGAACTCACTGCCTGAAAGGGTGTTCGGGGCAGAAAACGTCATAACATTTAAGAAGTATTTGGATGTGCACTTGTAATGACCTGGCATACAAGGCTATGGACCTATTGCTGCAAAACGGGATTAGAAAAGTTAGGTACTTATTTGACCGGCGCAGACTCGATGGGCCGACTTTTCTGTGGTGCAGACCTCTTTGACTCTATTACTCTATGTCTGAAATTGTATTATTCCAAAACAAAATCATGGATTGTTCATCAGCAAATAAGAATCGGGTAACATGAAACACCAGAAAATTTCTGTAAAAAACTCCGCACAGTCATTTTTCTCAGAACCATTTTCACGGTTCAATATTTACCTCTCTGTTTCTGGAAAAACATGGCCACAAACCGATCAAATGTGAATGTCACTGAACAACACACAACGGCCAATGGCTGCATAAAGCAGGACGGCATCGGTATGACACAGACGCATGGCCCACAGGAAATGAAACCGTTCCTACTAAACAATCAGAATGCTTGTAAATAACAAGTATCAGTTTGCTTGAAGACGCTGAAATTTTCCACTATGTTGCTGCATCCAGTGCCGTTTTGATACTGTTGTACATGCAATAATATGATTGTCTCTGATATGGTGGGAGGCAATAGAGATTAGATGGCAATAAATATGTTACTGAAATTGCTGAACTCGGATGTTATCATAATCCTGTCCCCCTGCATTCTTTAACTGGTATAAAAATGTTGCAATCTCCAAAACACTTGTAATTTTGATGAAGAAGAAATAAATAATTTCTACACGCTTTATAGAATTAATAGCCATATACAGTGAGACTTACCAGGGATGCCAATAATAGCGAGGATGGGATAGTAACCGGCCTGAATCACATGGAGTGCATGATAGATCCGGCTTTCCACTGGCAGCCAATCAAATAATGTAGAAAGTAGATAAAGCGCCTCCAATGAACTCCTATTCATTGTTGTAACATTCCGATCTATTGTCCTCAGATTCTGATCCATTGTTGTAACATTCCGATCTATTGTCCTCAGATTCTGATCCATTGTTGTAACATTCCAATCTATTGCTCTCAGATTCTGATCCACTGTTGGAACATTCCAATATTTTGTTCTCAGACTCTGGTATCCTCTCTCCCAGTTTTATAACCGCGGGTCCTTGTTCCGAATGGAGCTCATGCCCCGCTGACAATATGAGGTAACACAATGTAGCGACTCCCTTATTAACAACAGTGGGAAGCCCCCCAGTGAGTTATTTAGGATCCATGGAGACTGACATTAATTACAGCCACTGAACAAACAGGCTCATTTAACCCTTTCAGTCCAATTGTACATGCACCACACTAAATTGGAACAGTTAGCTGGTCCATCTGGGATGTAAGAGGGTTTCTGAGGACGGAATACTGTAAAGATAATCGTGTGAAGCAGCAAATCGGGCAAATGTCGGAGTTGTTTCGTAAAACTATCGGGTGGACATAAGCATGTCGTTGAAGGTGGCATGACAAGCCTTTTAGAGTATTAAAATAGCAATATATTTTTATTGTTAAACAGAATCAGAGTTTATGAAACCACGAAAATCAGACAACACATATGTAAATATTGGTGAAGCCTCAGCTGGAGTACTTGTGTCTAATCCTGGCCAGCGTTTTTCATGAAGGATGTGAGGGCCTTGGAGAGGGTGCAGAGGAATTTTACTGGAATTCGAACAGGGATGAGGGGATTAAATTACGTGGGGAGACTGGAGAAGCCGGGATCGTTTTCCTTCGAGCAGACCAGGCAAAGGGGAGGTTTAATCGAGACATTTAAAATCACGAATGTTTTTGACAGAGTAAATAACGAGAAACTGGCGATTCTGTAAAATCAGTCAGTAACCAGAACAGTGAGTTTTAAAGTGATTGACAAAGAGGCATGGAGCGTTTGAAGAGTTCTTCGTACAAATAAATCTGGAATGTTCTTCCTGAAAGGCTGGCGAATGTAATTAATCAATTAACTGTGAAAATAGAATTGGATGAGCACTTGCAGTGGACATTTGAACAGCAAATGGAGGGGAGGAGCGAAGGGTTGATTAGATAGGTCTGGTAAAGAGTCGAGTCGGACAAGATGGGCCACATGGCGTCTTCCTCAAATTTATGATTCTATGGCTCTGTTGCATCAGAGGTCATAGGGTGCGAATAGCATGTTTCCAGTTGATTTTTAACAGAATCATCCAGATAGAGGCTGGACATTATTGTATGCTGATGGAGGCAAGAGCGCAAGCAGACACACTCACTTCCTCTCAGGACATCGTCTCAGAAACTCTTCTCCGGAACTCCTCTCAGGAACTTCCTCGTATCATGCTGTTCATGGATTACTTCCTTGTCAAATTACTCCTTCCAAAGTGTATCACCTCACATTATTCAGGATTAAATTCCATCTGCCAATTCTCTGGCCCTAAGACCATCATGTCTAAATCTTCCGGTAAACCAAGGCTCTTGACCCCACTGTTGACCACCAGGCCAATCTTTGTATCATCCGCAAACTTACTAATCCTACCCACCACATAGTCATCTATGCAGCCATCTATCTTCTCAGGAACTCCTCTCAGGAACTTCTCTCAGGAACTACGCTCAGGAACTCCTCACGGTAACAACTCTCCGGAACACCTCTCAGGAAATCCTCTCAGGAACTCCTCTCAGGAACCCATCTCTGGAACCAGTCTCAGTAACCCTTCTCAGGAACGCCTCTCAGGATATGCTCTCAGGAGCCCCTCTCAGGAACCATTCTCAGGAACCCCTCACAGGAATCCTCCCCAGGATCCTCTCGAAGGATGCCCTGTCAGGAACTCATTCAGTAATTTCTCTTAGGATCCGCACTCAGGAACTCCTCTGTTAAACGCGTCTCCTGAAGCGCTCTCAGTGTCTCCTCCCAGGAATCCTCTCAGGAATTCCATTCTGCGACCCCACTCAGGAAGCCCCCTTAGGAACACACCTCAGGGACGCCTCTCAAGAACCACCCTCAGGATTTCCTCGGAGGAACTCCACTCAGGAACCCCTCTCAAGAAACCCTCTCAGGATCCCATCTCAGCAACTCTTTTCAGGAGCCCCTCTCACGAACTCCTCTTCGGAACTCCTCTCAGGAACCCCTCTCAGCAACTCCTCTCTGGAACACCACTCAGTAATTTCTCTTAGGAAACCCTGTCAGAAACCCCTCTCAGGATCTCCTCTCAGGAACTCATCTCAGGAATCCCTCTCAAGTACTCCTCGCAGTAACTCCTCTATGGAACCCCTCTCCTGTACTATCCTCAGCAAATCGCTTTCTGGAACCTCTGTCAGGAACTCCTCTCAAGAACCATTCTCAGGAAGTCCTGCAAGGGAATCATCTCAGGGTCCAATCGCCGGATCATTGCTGAGTAACTCCACACAGGAATCCCTCTCAGGAACCACAATCAGGAAATCTTCTCAGGGGCGCATCTCAGGACCACCTCTCAGGAATCCTTCTCAGTTAATATCCTCTATAACTCTGCTCATAACGCCTCTCAGGGTCTACTCTAACAAACTCCTCCCAGTATCTTCTCTCAGTAAACCCTCTGAGGAACAAGTCTCAGGAACTCCTCTCAGTACCACCTATAAGGAACCACTCTCAGGAACTCCTCTCAGTAACTGCTCTCTGGAACTCCTAACAGGAACCACTGTCAGAAACAAGCCTCAGTAACTCCTTTCTGGAACACCTCTCAGGAACTCCTCTCAGGCACCCCTCAGATGAATCCCTCTCACGATCTCCTCTCAGGAACCCCACTCAGGAACGCCTCTCAGTAACTCACCTCTGCAACTAAATCTGTAACTGTTATCAGGAGCTCCTCTTAGCAACTCGTCTCAGTAACTCATCTCAGAAAACCCTCTCAGGAATTCCTCTCAGTAGCTCCTCTCAGGAAACCCCCTCAGGAACCCCTCGTAGTAACATCTCTCAGGAACTTCTCTCTGGAACTTCTCTCAGGAACTCCTTTGAGGAACTCCATTCAGGAACCCCTCTCAGGAACTCATCTGAGGGACTGCACCCTGAAACTCCTTTCAGGAACTCCTTTCAAGGACTCTTCTCCGGAACCCCCCTCAGGAACTCCTCTCAGGAACACCTTACAGAGATGAGGAGAAACGTATTTAGCCAGTGAATTGTGAAACTATGAAATTCGTTGCCACAGAAGTTTGAGCAGGCCAGATAATTGAGTGTGCTTAAGACATAGATAGAGAAGTTCTTGACAGGTAAGAGGATCAAAGGTTACAGGGAGAAGGCGAGAGAATGGGGTTGAGAAAATTATCAGTCATGATTGAATGGCGGAGCAGATTCTATGCGCCGAATGGCCAAACTTCTGCTCCTATGTATTATTGTCTTTTGATCTCAGCAACCCCTCTCAAGAACTCAACTCAGGAACTCCTCTCTGTAGCTCTTCGCAGGAACTCCTCTCAGGAACTGGGCTCAGTAACTCCTCTCAGGTATCCAGCTCAGGAACCCCTCTAGGGATCTCCTCTTAGGAACCGCATTCATAAACTCCTCTCAGGATCCCATCTCAGGTACTCCTTTCTGGAACTCCTCTTAAAAGCTCCTCTAAGGAACCGCATTCATAAACTCCTCTCAGGTACCATCTCAGGAACCCCTCTAAGGATCTCCTCTAAGGAACCGCATTCATAAATTCCTCTCAGGTACCATCTCAGGCACCCCTCTAGGGATCTCCTCTAAGGAACCGCATTCATAAACTCCTTTCAGGAACCCATCTCAGGTACTCCTTTCTGGAACTCCTCTCAAAAACTCCTCCCAGGAACCGCATTCAGAAAGTCCTTTCAGGAACTCCTCTCAAGGACTTCTCTCAGTAACCCATCTCAAGAAACCCTCCACCGAACGCCCCTCAGGAAACGTGCTCCAAAACTCCGCTCAAGAACTGCTATCAGGCACCCCTGTCAGAAACAAGTCTTACTAACTCCTATCAGGATCAACTCTCAGGAATTCCTCTCAGGAACCCCTCTCCGTAACTCCACTTAGAAAGCACTCACAGGAGCTCCTGTCAGGAACTCCTCCCAGGAACCCCCCTCTCAGTAACTCACCACTGTAAGTCACTCTGTAACTACTCTCAGGATCTCCTTTCAGCAAACCCTCTTGGGGACTCCTCTCAGGAAGGCCTCTCAGTAGCTCCTCTCAGGGACCCCACTCAGTAACCTCTCTCAGAATCTCCTCTCAGGAACCCCTCACAGGAACTGCTCTCAGTGACGCCTCTCGGGAACAACTCTCAATAACTCCTCAACAGGAACCACACTCAGGAATTCCTCTCAGGAACTTCGCTCTTGAACTTTTCTCAGAAACACCTTTCAGAACGTCTCTCATAATCTCATTTAGGAACTCCACTCAGGAACTCCTCTCATGACACACCCTCATGATCTCCTCTTAGGAGGCCCACTCAGGAGCCCCTCTCAGTAACTCGCTGCTGAAACTCACTCTGTAACACCTCTCAGGATCTCCTCTCAGCAACCCCTCTTGGGGACTCCTCTCAGGAAGTCGTCTCAGTAGCCACTCTCAGGGACCTCTCTCATGAACCTCTCTCAGGACTTCCTCTCAGGAACGCCTCACAGGAACTGCTCTCACTGACTCCACTCGGGAACAAATCTCAGGAACTCCTCTCACGAACACCACTCAGGAATTCCTCTCAGCAACTTCTCCATTGAACTTCTCTCAGGAACCCCTCTCAAAACGCCTCTCAAGATGGCCTTTAAGAACTCCACTCAGAAACTCCTCTCAGGAACCCCTCTCAGGAGCTCCTCTAAGAAACCACTCTCAGGAATTCCGCTCAGCATCTTCACTCTTGGGCTTCTCTTAGGAACAAGTCCCTCAGAGACGCCTCTCAGTAACCACTCTCAGGAACCCCTCTGTTACTACCCTCCCTACCTCATCTCATAACTTCTCTCCGGAACTCCCCTTAGCATCCCATCTCAGTAACTCCTCTCAGAAACCACTCTCAGGAACATCACTCTTGAGCGCCTCCCAGTAACTTCTCTCACTAAACCCTCTGAGGAACAGCTCTCAGGAACAACTATGTTTATTCCCTCTAAGCGAACACTCTGAGGAACTCCTCTCAGTAGCAGTTCTCTGGAACTTCTGTCAGGAACCCCTCTCAGAAACATCACTCAGCAACTCCTCTCAGGAACCCCTCACATGAAGCCCTCTCACGATCTCCTGTCTTGGACGACAATCGGGATCTCCTCTCAGGAACCCCTCTTAGTAACTCCTCTCAGGAACCCCTGTCAGCAACTCCTCACAGGAACTCCACTCAGGAATGATTCTCAGGAACTCAACTCTGGTACTCCCTCTGCAACTTCTCTCAGCAACTCATCTCATTAACTCCTCTCAGTAAAGACTCTCAGGAACTCCTCTCAGTAACTTCTCTCAGGAAAAGCTCTAAGGAGCCCCTATCAGGAGCTTCTCTCAGGAATCCCCGTCAGGAACACCTCCCAGGATCTCATCTCAGAAACCCCTCTCAAAAACTCCACTCACCAACTCATCTCAGGAACCCGTCCCAGGATCCCCTATCAGGATCTACTCTCACGAACTCCTCTCAGAAACTACTCTCAGGAACTCCTCAACAGGAACCACTCTCAGGAACTCCACTCAGGAAGTTCACTCTTGATCTCCTCTCAGGAACTCACCTCAGCAACGCCTCTCTGGAACTCCTCTCAGGAACTCCTCGCAGTAACTTCTCTCAGTAAACCGTCTGAGGAACAGCTCTCAGGAACACCCCTCAGTAACTCCCCTCAAGAACTCCTCTCAGGAACCCCTCACATGAAACCCTCTCACGTTCTCCCCTCAGGAACTCCAATCAGGAACTCCTCACAGGAAACACTCTTAGTAAGTACTCGCAGGAAACCCTCTTCGGAGCTCCTCTCAGGAACTCCTCTCAGGAACCCCGCTCTGGAACTCTTCTCAATAACTCAGCACTGTCACACTCTCTGTAATACCTCTCAGGAACTGCTCAATGGAACTCCTATCTGGAACCCGTCTGAGAAACAACCCTTAGTAACTCTTCGCAGCAACACCTCTCAGGACCCCCTCACATGAAACACTCTTACGAACTCCTCTCAGGAACAGAAATCAGGAACTCCTCTCAGGAACCCTCTTAGGAATTGCTCGCAGTATTTCCTCCTAGGAACGCCTCTCAATATCTCCTCTTTGGAACCAATCTCAGGAAATCCACTCAGCAACTTCATTCTTGATCGCCAGTCAGGAACAACTCTCAGCGACGCCTCTCTAGCACTCTCTCTCAGGAACTCCCCCGAGTAACTCCTCTCTGTAAACCCTCTCAGGAACAGCTCTCAGGAACAACTCTCAGTATCCCCTCTAAGGAACCCCTCTGAGGAACTCCCCTAAGTAACTGCTCTCTGCAACTCCTATCTGGAACTCCTCCAAGAAATAGCCCTCAGTAACTCCCCTCAAGAATTCCTCACAGCAACCCCTCACATGAAACTCTCTGATGATCTCCTCTCAGGAACCCCACTCCGGAACGCTTCTCAATAACTCAGCACTGCAACTCTCTCCTTAACTCCTCTCTGGAACTACTCTAAGCAACTCTTCATAGCAACTCCTCTCAGTAACGCCTCTCAGGAACACATCTCAGTATCTCCTCTCTGGAATCCCTCTGAGTAACCGCTGTCAGGAACACCTCGCAGTAACTTCTCTCAGGAAACCCACTCAGGAACTCCAGTTTGTATCTTCTCTCAGGAATCCCTGTCAGGAACCCCTCCCAGGGTCTCCTCTCAGGAACTCATCTCAGGAAACCATCTCAGGAACAGCTCTCAGTAACTTCTCTCAGGAAACCCCTCTCAGGATCCCCTCTCAGAAACCACTCTCAGGAATTCCGCTCAGGAACTTCACTCTTGAACTCCTCTCAGGAACACCTCAGTAACGCCTCTCAGTTACTACCCTCTGTAACTCCTCTCATAACGCCTCTCGGGAACTCCTCTCAGGAACTCCAATCATGAACTCCTCGCAGGAAACCCTCTTAGTAAGTACTCGCAGGAAACCCTCTTAGGCGCTCCTCTCAGGAACTCCTCTCAGGAACCCCTCTCTAGAACGCTTCTCAATAACTTACCTCCCTAACTCAGTCTGTAACTCCTCTCAGGAACTCCACTCAGCAGCTCCTCATAATGACTCTACTCAGTAACGCCTCTCAGGAACACATCTCTTTAGCACCTCTCTGGAATCCCTCTGAGTAACCGCTGTCAGGAACACCTCTCATTAACTTCTCTCAGGAAACCCTCTCAGGAACTCCTATCAGCATCTTCTCTCAGGAATCCCTGTTATAAACCACTCCCAGGATCTCCTCTCAGGAACTCATCTCAAGAAACCCTCTCAAGAACTGCTCTCAGCAACTCCTCTCAGGAACCCCTCTCAGGATCCCCTCTCAGAAACAACTCTCAGTTGTTTCCACTCAAGAACTTAACTTTTGAACTCTTCTCAGGAACAACTCTCAGGGACGCCTCTCAGTAACGCATCACAGTTACTACTTTCTGTAACTCCTCTCATAACGTCTTTCAGGAAGTCCTCTCAGGATCTCCAATCAGGAACTCCTCGCAGGAAACCCTCTGAGTAAGTACTCGCAGGAAACCCTCTTAGGAGCTATTCTCAGGAACTCCTCTCAGGAACCCCTCTCTGGAACGCTTCTCAATAACTCACCCCTGTAACTCCCTCTATAACTCCTCTCAGGAACTCCTCTCAACAATTCTTCATAGTAACTCCTCTCACTAACGGCTCTCAGGAAGACATCTCATTAGTTCCTCTCTCGAATCGCTCTGAGTAACCACTATCAGCAACACGGCTCAGTACCTTCTCTCAGGAAACCTTATCAGGCATTCCTATCAGGATCGTCTCTCAGGAATCACTGTCAGAGACCCCTCCCAGGAATTCCACTCAGGAACTTCACTATTGAACTCCTATCAGGAACACCTCTCAGGGACGCCTCTCAGAAACGCCTCTCAGTTACCACCCTCTGTAACTCCCCTCATAACGCCTCTCAGGAACTCCTCTCAGGAACTCCTCCCAGTAACCTATCTCAGTGAAGCCTCTGAGGAACAGCTCCCAGGAACACCTGTCTGTATCCTCGCGCAGGAACCACTCTGAGGAACTCCTCTCAGTAACTGCTCTATGGAACTCCTATCTGGAACCCGTCTCACAAACACCCCTCAATACCTCCTCTCAGGAATACCTTTCACGACCCCCTCACATGAAACACTCTCACGAACTCCTCTGAGGAACAACAATCAGGAACTCCTCTCAGGAACGCTCTTAGGAATTTTTTGCAGTATTCACTCCTAGGAACGCCTCTCAGGATCTCCTCTTTGGAACCACTCTCAGGAAATCCACTCAGCAACATCATTCTTGATCTCGAATCAGGAACAACTCTCAGCGACGCCTCTCTGAAACTCCTCTCAGGAACTTCCCCGAGTAACTTGTCTCAGCAAACCCTCTCAGGAACAGCTCTCAGGAACAACTCTCAGTATCCCATCTAAGGAAACCCTCTGAGGAGCTCGTCCAAGTTACTGCTCACTGGAACTCCTATCAGGAACTCCTCCCAGAAACTCCACTCAGTAACCCCCCCCCAAGAACTCCTCTCAGGAACCCCTCACATGAAACAACCCGTAGTAACTGCAATCAGGAACATCTCTCAAAAACTCGTCTCAGGAAACCCACTCATGAACCAGAATCATTATCTCCTTTCAGGAACCCCTTTCTTGAACTCCGATCTGCAGCCCCGCTCAGGAACCCCTCTCAGGAAAGCCTCTCATTAACCCTCTCAGGAACTCCGCTGTGGATCTCCTCTCAGTAACTACTCTCAGCAACTCCTCTAAGGAAGACCTCTCATGATCCCTCTCATGAACCCCTCTCAGGAACTCCTCTCAGGATCCCCTCTCATGAACCCCTCTCAGGAACTCCTCTCTGGACCTCCTCTCAGGAACTCCTCTCAGGATCCCCTTCAATGAAACCCACTTAGAAATTCCTCAATGGGACTCCTCTCAGGAACCATTCTCTGAACCCTATCAGGAAAAGCTCTCAGTAACCATTGTAAGTTACCCCTCTCATTAACTCCTATCAGGAACAATTCTCAGAAACGCCCCTCAGTAACTCCTCTCGTGAATGCAGCTCAGGAACTCCGCTCAGGAAGTCCTCTCATGAAATCCTCTCAGGGTCTCCTCACAGGAAACTTTTGCTGGAGCACCTTCTCAGGAACCATTCTCAGGAACTTCGCTCAGTGATTTCTCTCAGTAGCAGCTGTCAAAAATGCATCTCAGAAACACCCATCATCAACTCCTCTCAGGAAATCCTCTCAGGAAATCCTCTCAGGAAGTCCTCTCAGGAATAAATCCCTGGAGATGCTCCCAGGAACTCATATCAGAAAACGACCTTATGCCCCCGTCTCAGGAACCCAATTCAGGAACTTCACTCTGGAATCACTCTCAGGAATTCCTAAAAGGGACTCATCTCAGGAACCAGTCTCTGAACTGCTCTCAGGAACGCCTCTCAGTAACCCCTCTAAGGAAGCCCTCTCATGAACACCTCTAAGGAGCCCACCTCAGGAACCCTACTCAGGATCTACTCGCTCGAACTCCGATGAGGAACCCCTCTCAGGAACTCCTCTCACGAATTCCTATCAATACCTCCTCTCTGTAATTCTACTTAGGAACCACTCTCAGGATCGACTCGCAGGAACCCCTCTCAGGTACCAGTCTCAGGATCTCCTCTCACGAACTCATCTCAGGAATACTCTCAAGAGTTCCTCCCAGTTTCTCCTCTCAGAAACACCTCTCAGGAACTCTCCTCGGGGACATGTCTCAGGAGCCCCTCTCAGTACCTACTCACTCGAACCCCTCTCAATATCCAATCCCAGGAATTCCTTCTCAGAAATCCCTCTGAGGAACTCTCCCCAGGAAATCTACTCAGAAACTCCTCTCAGTAACACCTCTCAGGAACTCTCCTCAGGAATTAATCACAGGAGTCCCACCCAGGAACGCCTCTCAATGGCTCACACCTCTAACTCCCACTGCAACTCCTCTCAGAAACTCACCTCAGCAACTCCTCTGCATAACTACTCGCAGGAAATGCCCTCAGGATGTCGTCCCAGAAGCACCACTCAGGAAGCAGTCTCAGGAACTCCGCTACATATCTCCTTTCAGGAACTCCTCTAAGGAACTCCTCGCATGAACTACTCTTAGGAACACGTCTCAGGAACTCCTCTCAGGAACTCCTCTCAGGACCCGCACTCTGTATCTTCTCTCAAGAACCCATCTCAGGAGCACCTCTCAGAAACTCCTGTGAGAAACCACACCCAGTAACTCCTCCCAGGAACTCATCTGGAGAACTCCTCTGTGGAAGCATTCTCAGTAACCCCACTCACGAACCCCTCACAGGACCTCCTCTCAGTATTTCCTCACAGGAACTCCTTTCAGTTGCTCCTCTCAGAAACCCCTCTCAGTAACTAGTCTCCGGAATTCCTCTCAAGAACTCCTCTCAGTAAGTCCTCTCAGGAACCTCTCTCCGGAAGTACTCGCAGAAATCCCTCTCATGAACTCCTCTCACTTACTCCTCTCAGGAAAACCTCTCAGGAACTCCTTTCAGTGTCTCCTCTCAGAAAACCCTCTCAGGAGCCCTTCACGGGAACATGACTTAGGAGCCCCCCTCAGTAACTCCACACCCGAACACCTCTCAATATCCCCTCACAGGAACTCCTCTCAGGAACCCCTCAAAGGAACTCCCATCAGGAGTCCTCCTCATGAAAACCTCTCAGGGTCACCTCTCAGTAACTCCTCGCAGGAAATCCTCGCAGGAAGTCCTCTCAGGAATCCTCACAGGAACCTCTCTCAAGAAACCCTCTCAGTAACTCCTCTCAGGAACCCCTCTCAGGACTCCTTTCAGGATATCCTCTCACGTACCACTCTCAGTAACGTCCCTCATGAACTCCGCTCAGGAACCCCTCTCAGCAACTCCTCTCAGGAACTCCTCTCAGGAACTCCTCTCAGGAACCCCTCTCAGCAAGTCCTCTCAGGGACCCCTCTCTGGATCTCTGCTCATCAACCCCTCTTATGATCTCCTCTCAGCTCCTCTGAGGAATAACTCTCAGTAAACCCTCACATGAACTACTCTCAGGAACTCATCTCAGGAACTCGATACAGGAACTTCTCCCAGAAACTCCTCTCAGGATCTACTCTCAGTAACTCCTCTGAGGAACCCCTCTCAGGAACTCCTCTCACGAAGTCCTATCCATAAATCCTATCAGTAACTCCTCTTAGGACCCACTCTCAGGATCTAATCGCAGGAACCCCTCTTATGTAGCCTCTCAGGATCTCCTCTCAGGAACTCATCTCAGGAATACTCTCAAGAGCTCCTCCCAGTATCTCCTATCATAAATCCGTCTCATGAACTCTCCTCGGGTCAACTCTCAGGAGCGCTTCTCAGTAACTACTCACACGAACCCCACACAATATCCACTCCCAGGAACCCCTTCTCAGAAACCCCTCTGAGGAACTGTCCTCAGGAAGTCTCCTCAGGAATTCCTCTCAGGAACAGCTCTCAGGAACTAATCACAGGAGTCCCACACAGGAACGCCTCTCAGTAGCTCACATCTCTAACTCCCATTGCAAATCCTCTCAGGAACTCATCTCATCAACTCCTCTGCATAACTCCTGGCAGGAACCCACCTCAGGAAGTCCTCTCAGAAGCACCACTCAGGAACTAATCTCAGGAAACCCCTACATAACTCGTTTCAGGAACACTTCTAAGGAAGTCCTCTCATGAACAACTCTCAGGAAACCCTCTCAAGAAGTCCTCTCAGGCCTCCTCTCAGGACCTGCACTCCGTATATTCTCTTAAAAACCCCTCTCTGGAAGCACACTCAGTAACTCCTCTCAGGAACCGTCCTCAGTCACTTCTCTCAGGAACTCCTCTGAGGACCTCCTCTTTGGAAGCTTTCTCAGTAACCCACTCAGGAACCCCTCACAAGACCTCCTCTCAGCGTTCGCTCACATGAACTTCTCTCAGTTGCTCCTCTCAGGCACCCCTTTCAGAAAACCCTCTCAGGAACTCCTCTCAGGATCTGCACTCAGTATCTTCTCTCAAGAGCCCATCTCAGGAGCTCCTCTCAGAAACCCCTCTCAGGAATCACACTCAGTAACTCCTCTCAGGAACTACTCTCAGAAACTCCTCTCAGGAACTGTACTCAGTCACTCCTCTGAGGAACTCCTCTGAGGAACTCCTCTTTTTAAGCCTTCTCAGTAACCTACTCAGGAACCACTCACCGGCCCTCCTCTCAGCATTCCCTCAAAGGAACTCCTCTCAGTTCTCCTCTCAGGAACCCCTCTCAGAAACTCCTCTCAGGAACTCCTCTCATGATCTGCATTCATTATCCACTCTCAAGAAACCCTCTTAGGAACTCCTCTCAGAAACTCCTCTCAGGAACTCACACAGTAACTCCTCTCAGGAACTCCTCCCAGGAACTCCCCATTGGAAGCTTTCTCAGTAAACCCACTCAGGAACCCATCAGATTAACCCTCTCAGCATTCCATCACAGGAACTCCTCTCAGTTGCTCCTCTCAGGAACCCGACTCAAAAACTCCTCTCAGGAATTCCTATCAAGAACTCCTCTCAGTAAGCCCTCTCATAAACCCCTCACAGGATCTACTCGCTGGAATCCCTCTCAGGAACTGCTCTCAGTAAATCCTCTCAGGAGAACCTCTCAGTGTCTACTCTCAGAAAATCGTCTCAGGAGCCCTTCTCAGGAACATGACTTAGAAGCCCCCCTCAGTAACACCTCACCTGAACGCATCTCAATATCCCCTCTCAGGAACTCCCCTCAGAGGTCCTACTCAGGAACTCCTCTCAGGAAAACCTCTGAGGAACTCGTCCGGTAACAAATCGCAGGAAACCCTCTCAGGAACATCTCTCAGGTTCTCCTGTCAGGTACCCCTCTCAGGAACTACTCACAGGAACCGCACTCAGTAACTCTTCTCAGGAACCCCTCTCAGGACACCTTTCAGGATAGCCTCTCACGTACCACTCTCAGGAACTTCTCTCATGAACACCTCTCAGGAACGCCTCTCATGAACTCCTCTCAGGAACCCGTCTCAGGAACTCCTCTCAGGAACCCGTCTCAGGAACTCCTCTCAGGAACTCCTCTCCGGATATTCTCTCATCAACCACTCTAAGGATCTCCTCTCTGCTCCTCTGAGGAATAACTCTCTGGAAACCCTCACAGGAACTCATCTCAGGAATTCATCTCAGGATCTCCACACAGGAACTCCTCTCAGGAACTCCTTTCAGGATGTCCCTCAGGAATTCCTCTCACGTGCTTCACTATTGAACTCCTCTCAGGAACTCCTTTCAGGTTCGCATTTAGGCACACTTCTCAGGAACTCGTCTCAGGACTCACTTTGAGGAATTCCTCTCAGGAAGTTCTCTATTGAACTCCTCTCAGGAACTCCTCTCAGGACGCCTCTTAGTAACCGCTGACCGTTATGACCCTCTCCAACTACTCTCATAATGCCTCTCAGGAACCGCTTTCAGGAACTCCCCCCAGTAACGACTCTCAGTAGAGCCTCAGAGGAACACCTCTCAGGAACCCCTCTCAGTAATTGCTCTCTGGAACTCCGATCATGAGCCCCTGTCAGAAACAACCATAAGCAACTCCTCTCAGGAGCAATTCTCTGTATTTCGCCTCAGGAACTCCTCTCAGGAACTTCACACAGGAACTTCTCTCAGGAACCCGTCTCAGGAACGCCACACAGAAACTCCTCTCAGGAACCCTTCTTAGGAACTCTTCTCAGAAACTCCTCTCAGGAACTGCTCTCAGGGACCCCTCTCGGGCTCTCCTCTCATCAACCCCTCTTTGCATCTCCTCTCAGGAAGTCCACTGAACTGCTCCTCGGAGGAATAACTCTCAGGAAACCCTCACAGGAACTCCTCTCAGGAAATCCTCTCAGGAAATCCACACAGGAACCCCTCTCAGGAACTCCTCTCAGGATACCTCTCAGGAATTACTCTCAGGTACATCTCTATTGAACTCCTCTCACGATCTCCTCTCAGGTTCCCATTTGGGCACACCTCTCAGGAAATCCACTCAGGAACTACGCTTAGGAATTCCTTTCAGGGACTTCACTACTGGACTCCTAACAGGAACGCCTCTCAGGACCCCCTCTAAGGAACCCCTATCAGGAACCTCTCTCAGTAACTGCTCTCTGGAACTCCTTTGCCGAGCCTCTATCAGAAGCAACCCTCAGAAACTACTCTCGGGAAACACATCTCAGGAATTCCTCTCAGGAACCCCTCACGTGAAATCCTCTCACATAATCCTATCAGGAACTCCTCTCAGGAACTTCTCTCATGCACCCATCTCAGTCACTCCTCTTAAGAATTCCTCTCAGGAACTTCTCATACGAACCTCACTTAGGAACGCCTCTCAGTAACTCATCTCTGTAACTCCCTCGGTATCTCCTCTCAGGAATTCCACTCAGAAACTCCTGTCATCAAATCCTCTCAGGAACCCAGCTCAGGAAGTACCCACAGTAACCACTTTCAGGAACCCCTCTCAGGAACACTTCTCATTTTTTCCTCTCAGGAAACCATCTCGGGAACACCTCTCCGGAGCCCCTCTCAGGAACACGTCTCAGGAACTCTTCTCAGGGACTCGTCTCAGCAACTCCTCGGCATAACTCCTCACAGAAAACCGTCTCAGGATATCCTCTCAGAAGCAGCACTCAGGAACCACACTCAGGAACCCCCCTACGTAACCCCTTCAGAAACTCCTCTCAGGATCTCCTCTCAGGAACAACTCTCAGGAATCCCTCTCAGGAACTCCTCTCAGGAACTCCTCTCACAATCCGCAAACAGTAACTTCTCTCAAGAGCCGACTCAGGAATTCCTCTCAGGAACTATTCTCAGGAACTCATCCCAGGAACTCCTCTTTGGAAACCGTCTCAGTAACCCCACTCAGGAACCCCTCACAGGGCCACCTCTCAGCAATCCCTCACAGGAACTCCTCTCAGCAATTCCTCTTAGTTGCTCTGCTCAGGAGCTGCCTCTCAGTATCTCCTTTGAAGGTCCCCGCTTAGTAACTACTCTCAGGAATTCCTATCAAGAACTCCTCTTAGTAAATCCTCTCAGCAATCCCTCTCAGGAACTCCTCTCAGTATCTCCTCTCAGAGAACCCCCTCAGGAGACCTCCTCAGAAACGTGACTTAGGAGCCCCTCTCGTTAACTCCTCACCCGAATTCCTCTCAATGTCCCCTCACAGGAACTCCTCTCAGGAACCCCTCTGAGGTATTCCCATCAGGAAGCCTCCTCAGGAACTCCTCTCAGGAACACCACTCAGGAAATCCTCTTAGTAACTCCTCGCAGGAACCCCTCTCAGGAAGTCCGCTCAGAAGCACGACTCAGGAACCTCTCTCAAGAACCAGTCTAGGCAACTCCTCTCAGGAACCGCTCTCAGGGACACACCTCATGGCCCCCTCTCAGGTACCCCTCTCAGGAACTCCTCACAGGAACTGCACTCAGTAACTCCTGTCAGGAACCCCTCTCAGGACAACGTTCAGGATGGACTCTCACGTTCCACTCTCAGGGACTTCTCTCATTAACAACTCTCAGGAAAACCTCTCAGTAACTCCTCTCAGAAATTCCGCTGCAGGAACTCCTCTCAGGGACCCCTCTCAGGATCTCCTCTCATCAACCCCTCTATGCATCTCCTCTCAGGATGTACGCTCAACACATCCTCTGAGGAATAACTCTCAGGAAACCCTCAGAGGAACTCCTGTTAGGATCTGCTCTCAGAACTCCACACAGGAACCCATCTCAGTAACTCCTCTCAGGATCCCTCTCAGGAATTCCTCTCAGGTTTTTCTCTCTTGAACTCCTTTCAGGAACTCATCTCAGGTTCTCATTTAGGCACACCTCTCAGGAACTCCTCTCAGGGCACACTCTCAGGAATTCCTCTGAGGAGCTTCTCTATTGAACTCCTCTCAGGAACCGTTCCCAGGGACGCCTCTCGTAACCCCTCACAGTTACGACCCTCTGTAATTCCTCTCATAACGACACACAGGAACTACATTAAGGAAATCCTCTCAGTAAAGTTTTTCAGTAAATCCTCAGAGGAACACCTCTCAGGAGCTCCTCTCAGTATCCCCTCTAAGGAACCCTCTCAGAAACAACCCTCAGTAACTCCTCTTAAGGACACATCTCAGGAATTCCTCTCAGGATCCCCTCACGTGAAATATCCTCTCACGAACTCCTCTCAGGATCTCCTCTCATGAAACCCTCTCAGTCAGTCCTCTCAGAAATTCCTCTCTTGAACTTCTCGTAGGAACCCCACTTAGGAACGCCTCTCAGTAACCCATCTCTGAAACTCCCTCTGTAACTCCTCTCAGTAACTCCTCTCAGGAACCCCGCTCAGGAAGTCCCCACAGTAACTACGCTCACGTTCCCCTCTCAGGAACACTTTTCAATAATTCCCTTCAGGCAACCCTCTCAGGAACAGGTCTCTGGATCTCCCCTCAGGTACCCATCTCAGGAAGCCCTCTCCAGAGCTCCTCTCGGAAACCACTCTCAATAATCCCTCTTAGTAACTCCTCTCAGGAACCCCTCTCAGAAACACCTCTCAGGAACTCCTCTCAGGAATCCCTCTCAGGAACCCCTCTCAGGAACTCCCCTCAGGAACTCCTCTCAAGAAATCCTCTCAGGGACCCCTCTCAGGATCTCCTCTCATCAACCCCTCTTTGGATCACCTCTCAGGAAGTCCACTCAACAGCTCCTCTGAGGAATAACTCTCAGGAAGGCCTATTAGGAACTCATCTCAGGAAGTTCTCTCAGGTACTTCTCTATTGAACTCCCCTCAGGAACTCTTCTCAGGTTCTCATTTAGGCACACCTCTCAGGAACTCCTCTCAGGACCCACCCTCAGGATTTCGTCTCAGGAACTTCTCTATTGAACTCCTCTCAGGAACCGCTCTCAGTGACGACTCTCAGTAACCCCTCACAGTTCCGACTCTCTGTAACTCCTCTCATAACGCCTCTCAGGAAAAACTTTCAGGCACTCACCCCAGTAACGTCTCTCAGTAAACCCTTAGAGGAACACTTCTCAGGAGCCACTCTCAGTATCCCCTCTAAGGAACCCCTCCGAGTAACACCTCTCTTTAACTGCTCTCTGGAACTTCGATCAGAAGCCCCTGTCAGAAACAACACTCAGTAACTCCTCTCAAGAACATGTTTCAGGAATTCCTCTCAGCAACCCCTCACATTAAATCTTCTCTCAGGAAATCCTCTCATGAACCCCTCTCAGTCGCTCCTCTCAGGAACTACTTTCAGGAACTTCTCATAGGAACACCACTTAAGAACGCCTATCAGTAACTCATCTCTGTAACTCCCTCTATAACTCTTCTCAGTAACTCCTCTCAGGAACCCCGCTCAGGAAGTCCACACAGTAACTACACTCAGGAACCGCTCTCAGGAAAACTTCTCAATAATTCCTCTCAGGAAACCTTCTCAGGAACACCTCTCTGGATCGCCGCTTAGGCACCACTCACAGGAACTCCTCTCAGGAACAGCACTCAGAAACTCCTCTCAGGAACCCCTCTCAGGAACTCCTCTTAGGAACTCCTCTCAGGAACTCCTCTCAGGAACTCCTTTCAGTAACCGCACTCAAACTCTCCTCTGAGGAGCTCTTGTAAGGAGCCTCTCTCAGGGTTTCTTCTTAGCAACCTCTCTCAGGAACAGCTCTCAGAATCTCCGCTCTGTAGCTCCTCTCATGAATGCCTCTCAGGATCACCTCTCAGGAACCTCCCTCAGGAACACTACTCACTAAGTTTCTCAGGAACCTATCTCAGGAACCGCACTCACTAATGCCTCTCAGAAGCACCTCATAGGAACCCTTCTCAGGAACTCCTATCAGAATCCCTCTCAGGAATTCCTCTCGGGAACTTCTCTGTTAAACTCCCCTCAGGAACTCCTCTCAGGTTTTCATTTAGGCACTCCACTCAGGAACTCCTCTCACGAACCCATCTCAGTAACTCCTCGCATGACCCAGTCTCCTGAATTCCTCTGAGGATCTTCTCTATTGAGCTCCTCTCAGGAACCCCTCTCAGGAATCCCTCTTAGTCACTCCTCTCAGGGTCCCCTGTAAATAGCTCCTCTCAGGAACTCCTCAAAGGATCACCTCTCTGTAACACCTCTCAGGAACCCCACTCAAAGAGCTTCTCAGTAACTCAACTCTGTAACTCCCTTCTTAACTCCATTCCAGAACTCCTCTCAGCAACTGCTCAAAATAACTCCTCTCCGGAACCCCGCTCAAGAAGCTCTCTCAGTAATTCCTCTCAGGAATCCCTCTCAGGAACACCTCTCAGTATCACCACTCGGGAACTCCTCTCAGGAACTCCAGTCAGGAACTGCATCCGAAACTCCTCTCAGAAATACGTCTCATGACACCCTCTCAGGATCTCCTCTGATTAGAAATTATAATAATCATTGATTATCTGAATTTCTGGTTTCCCTGTGACCATAGTCCCTAACTAGTATATATGGAAAATATACATTCTTCAAAAAAGCAAATTTATACACAAAAACATATCAAATGTAAATTTACCTATTTGCCACGACATTTAAATATTTTCTAAAAGTTTGATAGATTGTTATATCATCTGTCAGATTGTTACAATAGTTTTCTTACCAAGTTAATAATCGAGAGTGCCTAACTACGTCCTAACTAACTGACTTAATATCTTGGCAGTTTGGGCATTGTATTCAGTTTAAATGTGAAAGGTACATGCTGGTATCAATGCACGTGATAGATATTGAGATTGTATAATATATCAGTGAGAGTAGGGTTGTGGTCCGCTTGTTTGTTTTAAATGTCCAGTGTGTTGGTTCGCTTATGCCGTTTTAACCGATCAGACACAGTGAAGTTAATCGCTTACATGAAACTGCAGCTATGGGATTCCCAAAGACACAATCAAACAATAGCAAAGTAATTTAGTGAGGACAAATATTTTAGTCATTAACAAATCTGTCTGGAATGAGATTCTTGTCCGACGGACAAAGTCCTTGATTTTTCAGAACCTTTCAAATCAAGTGGTTTCAAACTTCTAGAAAGGGAGAAAAATAAAATAACTCTCGGTATCATTGCTCTGCCTTGTAGACATCAAATAAGGATGTAAAATGAGGCTCCCCCATCATTGCGGATTGGGAGATTTGCAAACAATATGTAAAACTGTCCATTGTCCACTGTTTTTCCTGTTGTGTGAAGGTGCATCTTGCCCAATGTATTTGCCTGTTGTTTAAATCTGTCCCTGGTACAATATATTTTCCCTTTTGTAAAACTGTCATTTGTCCAATGAATTATCCTGTTCTGTAAACCTGTCCCAAGCACAATGTATTGTCCTGTTCAGTAAACCTGTCCCATGCACAATGTATTGTCCTGTTCTGTAAAGCTGTCCCATGCACAATGTATTGTCCTGCTCTGTAAAGCTGTCCCATGCACAATTAATTGTCCTGTTCTGTAAAGCTGCCCCATGCACAATGTATTGTCCTGTTCTGTAAACATGTCCCATGCACAATGGATTGTCCTGTTCAGTAAAGCTGTCCCATGCACAATATATTGTCCTGTTCTGTAATGCTGTCCCATGCACAATGTATTGTCCTGTTCTGTAAAGCTGTCCCATGCACAATGTATTGTCCTGTTCTGTAAAGCTGTCCCACGCACAATGTATTGTCCTGTTCTGTAAAGCAGGGCCGTGTACAATGTGTTTTTCTTTTCTGGAAAGATGTCCCTTCCAGTGAATTTTCCTGTTGTGTAAGGGTGTTTCTTGTCCAATGTATTTTCCTGTCAAGTAAAGCTTGCCCATGTCCAGTGATTTCTTTCCATGTTGTTTAAAGCTGTCCCTTGTCCAGTTTTTTTCCCCCTGCTTTGAAAAGCTGTCCCTTGTCCAATGTATCTCCCTGTTATATAACACTGTCTCTTGTGCAGTGTAATTTTCTGTAGTGTAAAGCTGTCCCCTGTCCAGAGCATTTCCCTGTTGTGTAAATCTGTCCCTTGTCCAGAGCATTTCCCTGTTATCTAACGCTGTCTCTTGTGCTGTGTAATTTCCTGATGGGTAAAGCTGTCCCTTGTCCAGAGCATTTCCCTGTTGTGTAAAGCTGTCACACATCTAAGGTATTTTCCTGTTGTGTAAAGCTGCTCCTTGTCTAATATATTTTCCCGTCGTTTAAAACTGCCCCTTCTCCAAAGTGTTTTCATGTTGAGTAAAACTGCCCTTTCCCAGTGTATGTTCATGTTGTGGAATAATGTCCCTTATCCAGTGTAATTTTCCTGCTTTGGAATGGTGTCCCTTGTCCAGTGTAATTTTCCTGCTTTGGAATGGTGTCCCTTGTCCAGTGTAATTTTCCTGCTGTGGAACGGTGTCCCTTATCCAGCGCATTCTACTGTTGTGTAAATCTTTCCCTTGCCCAGTGTATTTTCCAGCTGTGGAAAGACATCCCTTGTCCAGTGTATTTTCCTTTTGTGTAAAGTTGTCCCTTGTCCAGTGTACTCTCCTGTTGCATAAATCTGCCCCTTGTCCAGTGTACTCTCCTGTTGCATAAATCTGCCCCTTGTCCAGTGTATTTTCCTGCTATGGAAAGGTCTCCCTTGTACATGGTGGTTTCTTGATGTGGAAAGGTATCCCTTGTTCATTGTATTCTCCTGTTGTGTAAATCTGTCCCTTGTCCAATGCATTTTCCTGTTGTTTAAATCTGTCCCCTGCACAATGTATTTTCCTGTTGTGTAAAGTTGTCCCTTGTCCAGTGAAGAAGGTACGCCCTCCTATTCAGCAAATAACGCATATCGGTCCCTTGTCCAGTTTATTGTCCTGCTGTGGAAATGGATCCCTTGTTCATTGTATTTTCATGCTGTGCAAAGGTTCCCCTTGTTCAGTGTATCTTCCTGTTGTGTAAATCTTTCCCTTGCCCAGTGCATTTTCCTGCTGTGTAACTATGTCTCTTGTCAATTGTATTTTCCTGTTGTTTAAATCTGTCACCAGTACAATGTATTTTCCTGTTCTGTAAAGATGTCCGTTGTCCAGTGAAGAAGGTTGTCCCTCCTATCCAGCAACTACCACATAGGTCAATTAAAGAGGAGAAATTAAAATCACCGAACACACAGCGACCACGGAGACTCAGGCTTCCTTTAACCGGGTTTCTTCAAGCATATGCAAGGGAGCTGCAATCATTCCTGGAAATGACCCAGCTCGTAGACTGATTACATTTCACTTTTGTACATTTTCTTATCACAATACATTTGAGTACTTTTGAATACAGCCAATCGGTAACTGACACACTGGTACCATGTTAAAACTATCCCATGGAGTACATACAAATGTGTTTTTGCTAATCAATTGTTCTAAAGGCAGGATACATAATTATATTTTCAAAACAAAATTAAAACACGTACGCAAAGATCTTGGGTCTCATAACTCAGGAATGTTTGTGTTTCAGCAAAGACCTCTCTTTTCTTTGTACCTCCTCCCATGTCTAATCTAAACCAGCTGCCCCGTCCCTCCCTGACAGAGGAGTATAGCTAATCTAACTTTGTGTTATGTGTATCTCCAGTCTAGTTCTCAAAGCATGAACGCACCATTGCACCACGCGAATTGTTCCGCCTGTGACTGGACATTAACTTATCTCGTGAAACTGTCTAAATCACACAAACTCAAAGCGCCTTTGTGTGCAATATCCATCTGCTTACCCTCAGCTGTCAATAGGTTTAGCCACAATAGCTGTCAGGAGATTTTAAGCGTTTTTCAGAAAATTCTTACAATGTTCCCTTTTAGCATTTTGAATTGTTTCCCCTAATAAGCCCAAGCTGGTCACACACTTAAATTGAGATTTACTCTTCTTGCCCTTATGGTGTCCAGTCGTCCAGACCACCAGAGGAATCCTACACCACCTGGTTGTATAACCTTACTTTCCCTTTTCCTTTCCACCCCCAACTCCCCCCCACCCCCCCTCCACCCGCGCCCCCCCCCCCCCCCCCCCCCAACCTCCTTTGAATTATGCATAGGTCGGGGAATTGATGTGCACCTTTCGTTTGTTGCTGCCTGTGCCTGGAAAGTCCCTTTTCAGGCTTTGGTTAGGTAACAGCGGAGTCCGACAGCGCAAAAGATCATAATTCCTGTGGATATCATCAAACCCATTCTAACAATCCCCCACCAATTAATCAATCTTCCGGCCGTAGCATAGGAAGTAGTTGATTGGGTTAATCTCCTGGCCGATTGGGTGGCTAAATCGACTTGCACACGCCCTCTCGCGATTTGCTCTCGAAAAGCTTCTGCATATGCTCGGCCTATCCTTGTTGGTTCCTGCATGGCTAGGCGTGTTATTCTGATAGGAGTTTGATCAATAAACAAGCTGTCATCCCACCAAAGGCTAAACAAAACCCTGTGGTCCTGCCCGGCACATGGAAGTCACCCATGGTAAATGCATCGGTCACCTGTAGGCAGAAACTCGAGTTTCTAGCACAATGAAAACCACCATAAAGGAAATCAGCCCCGCTGATCATGAAGCACCATTGAGTTGAGGATGCCTGAAATGCATTAAATGCTTCCTGAATCGGCAAAGCGGTGAATGTAACTTTGCTTGTGTTTGTAAATACCTCCAGCATTAGGCACGAGCGCACAATGGAATTTCTTGATTCGGAACAACAGTCTCTAGTTACCATCAGTACCATGTTTTTTTTTTTACATAGGATCTGTATCCACGGAGCCCTACGCAGAATACCATCCCCCAAACTTTATCTACTCCTAGGGACTCAAACCAACAGCTGTTTAGTAAAGCCCCGTTTGGATGATGTTCTTAGGGAATGGCCATCATAAATTTTGTCACTCCATCATCTCCTCCACATTGAGCTTTGTAATTACCAATTTCTGCCTCCCCTTGCGTATGTATCTGAGGATTAATTGGTAAACTGACTCGAACATCTGTTTGAGAATTGTTCCGAACCTGATAGCCTCAATGTCCGACTTTACCCCACTAATTGAATGTCGCGCTAGCATATCACATGCCCTCCCTGTGGCTTATGATTCACCTGTGTCTATTATCCCATCTGTAGTCTGCCTATGAATCCGTAGCAGAACCTCTCCTTGTAGCTCCACTGATATCAGGGCATATTCTGTCCTGTACGCACTGTAGTGCAGTCCATGAACGGTATCAGCAGCCACACAGTAGGCATAATTATTTAAGTAATAGACCCTGCCAGAATTAAGTATGGAATTGGAACTCACAAATAGCCCTCCCATGTCTCCTAGTATTCTTCATTTTAACCTAATCTGTGCTTTTGCTCTAATTCCCAGAACGATTCGAAAATTATAGTCATTGACTATCTTCTTGAATTGGGGTCTAGCCCATTTGATGGATCCCTGGTGGCTGTGACCAGTGGTATGTAACACTGAAATGACTCCGGAGGCTTTGTATGTCACTTCCAGAGAGACCACAGTTGCATCAAGTAATCGTGGTTTTGATTTTCCCATCCTGACATCCCCATCCAGGGTGGGGGAGGGGAGGGGAGGGGCGGGGGGGTACACACGACTTGTTATATATCTGGACATTCGTTTGGTCTTTGATAGCAACAAGTAGTCAAATTGTAACATCGAACTTCTCTTTATACATATCTTTCAATAACATACATACAAGATTTTTGGCAATACCGTCCGTCCAGCCCGGCTCCCATTGAAATGGGGGCAGGTCCGTCCAGCCGGCGGTCAAATGAACATTTGGCGCCACTAGCTTAAAGGGAGCACCATGACACATGTACCCCCAGAGGCCTATTCCCGTAACCTTATCGTATATGCTCCTGATATCGATATGACCCATTGAGTATTTTAGTGTCAAAAGGATTAGATCCTCTGTAGTTTGACAGTACACTCATAAAGCGGAGTTGCCGCGATACATTCAGCCATTCTCCCTAAGATCTGTTATACCCAAGAGGAAGCTATTTCCCTAATCACATCCGGGTTCAAGAGCCGAACAGGACCCCGGGCGTATTAAGTTCCACTTTCACCGCCTCCTCCAGTGAATGTCCTTGCAACTTCACAGTCTGAGTCTGGTGACTATTGGGAGTCAGCCTATCCGATATCCAAGTGTTTGATTTCTTTATCCATTCTCCTGTTCCCCCTTTCGGTAATTGCACATCTTGTCCGGGGTAAAGGCAAGTGTTACTGTTGATATTCACCGTGGGTGCCTCCCATGCCAGAGCTGACACTCCCATAGTCGTGATCACTAACCTGCGAAAACATTAACATTGGTTCCCCTGGCCCGGGTTATCATTAGTTCCAAAATAAAGTTTTATTTGAGAATAATGTTTCCATTTGCTTCCCGTTTTCGTATCAACGAGTGCGCACGCATCACCTGTCATAATTACCTCGTATGGTCCTTGCCATCTGGGTGCGAAGCCCGTTCATTCTGCTTTCACCTTGACAATTCCACTCGTTCCTACCTGAGGGGATCGTTGCTGATATTCGCTGCCTCTCTGTCCCTAAGCATTTGTCTGTCTCTAACTTCCTTTCTTACTTCATGCAATTTCTTACTTAATTCCGCCGTGTCTGCATCTCCCTCCAATCCAGTCATAATCCCTGAAGATGCCTGGCGAAGTGAAAGGAAAACTTCATTGATGACCATCATGGGTCCAAGTGTGGACTAACAATGGAATGTTGAAACCAGAGCAGTGAACAGTGATCTTAGCGTGGTCTACACGAGGGATATGTAGACTTTTTCTGGGCACTGTGCTCCAAGTGAAGTCTAAGTAAGTGATATGTAGGACGTGACTGTGCACGGCAAAAATGGAAAAAAAAAACTTGAATCGCGCTTTCAACGCCTCTAAAATACCCGGGGGGACTCACCAGGAGCATAATGACAAATAATTTATACAGAGCAAAATATTCAGATGGAGGGAATGCAGGATAATCTGTCCCCGGTCGCTGTAGGCACAGCCTCTACTGAGGGATCTATTGAAAACAGGACATGCAGAGTCAGCCAGAGTTGAGTAGCCTAATCATCTCGCATGTTTGCAGACTAGAGGAAATCATACAACAGTTAATATGATGCGTGCTGGAAACATGGAACAGAATGAATGTGATAAACCACGAAGAGACAGCATTTGGATGATATACTTGAGGGGACTGCGGGCAGATCATTGGATCATATTGATGAAAACCGAACAAGTCCACAGTAAATAAAATGCCATAAATTATTTTTTTAATTGGCCCAAAACTGAAATTGACAGGTTTTCATTGGGAAAGGGTTTTAATGATTATGGAAATAAATTGGGGTGATGGTGTTCTGCGCATACCAGCCAGGTGTCAATTGAGCGGAGATACAGGCTTGAGGCGCTGAATGGACACCTCCTGTTCCATTCAATATTGATCTATAGCGGCTACTGTGAAATATACTCCCCTCCCATAGTATAAGGATTGTCGTTATACAGCGGCTCAACTAGGGCCAGGAATCCAAGTACTAAAAACAGAGCTTTCCGCATCTCTTGTGCTCCTTAGAGTCACAATGAGATAACTGGAGTACGGATGCTCTTTATAGGAACGGAGCCACTATTCTGTAGTTAATAATAACTTGCGCATCATGACGATTTTCACCACATTGAACATTTTGAAGAGGCCATCTCCCAAGCTGGATACGAGTTACTCAGCAGCGAGACAGATCTGTGTAATGATTGAACTGGTGAAGGTTTCACATAATTATTAACGGTGATTAAAGCAAGGGCCAACCTGCACAGTAGAAAGCAATTTGTCCCATTAAAACTCTGATGGACCTTTGAAATAGCTACCGAATCCTGCCCACTCGATCGTTTCACGTTCCCCATTGCTCTGCTATCGTTCTATTTTTCCATTCAATTATGCCCACAGCCCCTCATTTGTAATTCGCCATCGTAGCTTCCAGCATTGTCCTTTCAGGAAGCACCTTACAGGTCACATGGACAGGCTGAGTAAAAATACATTTTCCAGATCTTCCATCGGGTTCCACTGCTAATTATCTTCAATGTGTTTTTCCCGATCATCCAAGATCCCACCCTGGCTGCCAATAATGCAAGAACAAATGTAAATTTCTCCCTGGGGCCCTGTGACCGATATTGATGAGTTGAGCAGTACCAGCAAAACATGTTAACTGGTTATTAACTCGCTGATGAGATTTGGAGCGTGAAGCAATGACCATCCCTCAGTAGTAACTCATTGTCTGTTCCAAGCTTTGGGGCAGCCCGAGCTGGTGAATACTCTGCAGGGATTTATGCATTTCACTTGTTCATTGTGTATATTTCCCATCATCTCTCTCTCTCTCTCCCCCTCTGTTTATCGTTGTCGCTTTCCCCCCTTATCCCGTTCTAGCTCAGTCTCTCAGCGTCTCTCTCAGTGCTCCCTCTATCACTCTGCATCCCCCTCTCTGTGCTCTCTCCCTCTTCCTTCGTTTACTCTCTGGCTCTCTTTCTCTCGATGATTTTCTCTTTCTCTATCACGCTGCGTTCGCCTGTTCCAACGTTTATTTTATCCGCCTCTGTCCATCTCATCCTCCATCTTCCTTTCATGCTGTATCTCAGTGTATTTCTAACCTGTATTAACAATTAGCCCGGATAGGTAAACTTATCTACGTATAAGACGTTTTCTGTGAGTTAAATATTTGCCTCTGAAACGGAAATGCGCTGCAACCATAATTTAATGTATGTATTACATGTACATGCTCTCTGAGCGGAATATATAGAGACAGTTAAATATGCAAACTCAAAGCTGTGATCACTTAACCGAGGCTATGGATGTTTCGTCATTCATGGGACGTGAGCGAGGCTGGATAGGCCCACATATGTTATTATCCATCACTATTTGCCCTTGATAACCAGCTGCATCCACCTTCCTGAACCACTGGAGTCCATATGATTTAGATATACCCGCAGTGCTGTTGAGGAATTTGCAGTGAGGCGCCTGTAAAATTTCCCTGCTGGCATTTCCTCGCACTGTGTTCAGCGTCCGGAACTGTTTTATTTATCGAGTCTCTGCCACTCCAACTAGGCCCAGTGAGTTATTCACCATTCCCTGAGTTCACGCAGAGAAACAGCTTCCTCCATCCCACAAGCCCCTATCTGCACTCCGCCCCACAAACCCATTCCCCAACACACCGCACCCAAACACACACTAGCGCACCTTTTCCTCCCGAAACCCTTCCCCATTTCGTCACCAAACCGCACCGCTATACATATCCCCATTCCCAGGGCCTCGATCCTAATGGTCTCACACTGCCTTCCCGCTGCATGGACTAGAAGGGCTGAATTGAGTTTTTCGCCGTTTCACTCTATCAAGCTACCTAAATCGTGTCTTTTAATGTAACCCAGCGGTGGGCATGAGTTGGAGACTAAAGTGAACAGGAGAGGGCAAAATGGTGGAGGCGTCCAGAATGCAACGTCTCTATAGAGCTTTGCATGTTGACCAGCAGAGTTGTGCTTTCGGTGGTTAAAAGTACTTTGTCGGTCTGTAAAATATTTGCTTGTAACGCGGAGCTGACCAGTTTAGACAGTTGCCATTCTGTCTGACAGCCTTGAACAAG
Source organism: Cetorhinus maximus (assembly GCF_964194155.1). Classification (NCBI taxonomy): domain Eukaryota; kingdom Metazoa; phylum Chordata; class Chondrichthyes; order Lamniformes; family Cetorhinidae; genus Cetorhinus; species Cetorhinus maximus. Next base: position 84,206 of record NW_027596172.1, on the reverse strand, counting down.
GTGTGAGAATCTGGCATTAATGTATCACCCCAGGATAGGATCCAGCAGCTCACAGCCCATGTGCGTGGACAACACACAGACCGCCCACTCCTGAGTCTCTAAATATCACTCGTTCCAATCGATAGACACGGCGGGCTGGGTTTCAGTGTGATTGTGAAACCCGGCGCCAAATTGTCACTTAATGTGGAACCGCGGCTCACCGTCTGTGGGAACAACGCACATCTTCAGTGGCATGTTGTATCCTGTGCCTTCAGAGACTCCCTTATATCCATAAGATGTAATAGGATTCGTTGTAAACCTGCATCTGCAATGCTGGTGACCACAGGTGGAGGAAGGGACTGATCATCCTCATGACACTTGAAGCTGTAGATGTTTGCAAATGCTTTAGCCTTGTCTCTTCAACTGACATACGGGGCGCCCGTTATTTGTAGGGTCTTCTCCTTCGATTAGTTATTTAATTTCCTGCCACCAATAGACGTGAACGGCCAGCAAAGCTTTCGTCAGAGCTTTTGATTGTGGGATTACATAACTCTGTCTATTGCACGCTCCTACCGCTGTTTCCATTGCCTGTAGACTTTAAGAATATCTTCATCAGCTGCAACTTCATTGCGCAATTTGCCTGGTGCTGTTCCTGATGCACTGAACCGTACAAATCATTGATCCAGAATTCGTCATTTGGTTTCATGGTAATGGTAGAGTGAGTGATAAACTGAGCCATGGAATTAAATGTTGTGGCTGTATGGAACTCTGCTGCTGCTGATGGCCCACAGAGACTCATGGATGTCCAGTGCCCAGCTGCTCGATCTATTCTGAATCTTCCCAATTTAGCAGGAAGGTAGTGCCACACACTATAATGGAGTGGGTCCTCAGTGACAAGAGAGGGCTTGTCTTTACAAGGACTGTACGGTGGTAACTCCCACCGATGCTCTCGTGAAAAGATGCATACGGGGAAAGCAGACTGGTGAGGACGATTTCAATGTGTTTTGCCTCTTGTTCGTTCTCTCACATCGGGCCACATGTGAATTCTGAATTCTGAAAATAAGCTCCTCCGGGTTCGACAACATCAGTGATCATTGATGCTACCGAACCACTCAAGTTCTTGGATATCCAGTTTCACAACTGGATTACATTTTGGGTCATGATACACTCAATATATCTTGAACTTACCCTTTGTCATGGAGGAACACAGATTCACTAGCTGGGGGATGGTGCAAGGTGGAAATCGGCAGGAAATTTCCATTCCCTGTTTTTCCTGATGAAATGGCGCATCATAGAGCCTGGAGTCCATGTTGACGGCTCCCAGATCCAGTAACCTAATGACTTTATACGATTGTGCTGTCTTACGATGGGTATGTTATTGCATTGTGCTGATCTCTCCGGACCAGTTACACAATGAACCAAACCAATGCTTTGGCGGCAGGACTTCAATTCCCAACAGAGAAGTTGGTAGAATTTAAATTCATTGATGTTTTGAAAAAGAACATGCTGTGCTCCAAAATCGTGACCTTGAAATGGTTGTCGTGAAAACCCAACTGGTGCCCTCATGCGCTTTGGGGAAGGGAATCTGCCGCCATTAACTGATCTGGCCTACATGTGACTCCAGGCACACAGCAATTTTGGTGATTCTGAAATAAACAACAAATCCGCACAGTTGTATCAAAAGCCCTACAAAGTCGAAAAAGAAAGAATGAGACAAGAATCATCACCGGACAGGCAGCAGAAATGACAACGTAATTCCAACCCTGTCCAAAGTGAGAAGCCCTCATTAATGACATCGGGGGCATGGTGCCAAAATTGGCAGAGCTGTCCCACTGGCAGTCAAGCAACTGCCTGAAAATGTCATATCCACAGAACCAAAGCTTACAGAAAATTTCCCAGTCTCCACCCCTTACCATCGGTAGGGTTAGCCGGTTCCACAGACAGAACACACCCACCGGAGGTGGGAGCACAGTGGCATAGATTCGGAAGGGAGAGGCACTGAGAAGTCTCACCATTCACTTTCGAACCCATGAAAAATAACCGCATGACGTTAAATATGGACAATTAACATCATGCTGATTTCTACATACAACAACAGCCATCCACGCACCCAACCCCGCCCGACCCACTGAGCAGATGAATCAACACTCCTGCATGTTTAATGCCACTTCGAGGAAGCACTCGATAAGATTTTGGAGGAGGATTCGAGTGTCGAATACCAAGAGGAGATCTGTAGTTCAACAATATGCTAATCTGATCGAGACCTAAAGGGCATGCGAGCAATACAGCGTCTCTGGCAGGTAGGTTCGGATTCAACATGAGGGGGAAAAATAGCATAAATGACCCCGCCTACTCCAATTTCTCTGCTGCAGTTACATATGTTCATTACACTTGATAGGAATTATCGCCCTACAATCATTGTGGTAACAAAGTCCCATCCTGACACTGTGGATGCCATCCACCATATTGTGCGGTGCTACCTCCCGTACTAAATTGCATGGACTTTCAACAGCTCCGGCAGCTGAAACATGTGCACCCATGAAGCGCTGTAGGCGATCAATAAGAGCAGATTGCTACAACCACAACTTATGGTTCAATGGCCCAGCGGTTCGCCAATACCACCATTACCCTCATGGCACAGGTGGGGTGCGTGGTGCTGGGGCACGAAGCCTGGTGCAATGACGAGTGAAGGACGTCATTTCGGGAGCAGAACCAAACAGATCTAAACATGTGATGTCATTCTGGTGAAGTTACAACACAGGATTACTTACATGTAAAACAGAGTCGGCAACATTCAATAGGCACAGACAAAGCGATCCCACAATCAACGGATCAGTTATAACCGTTGCAGCCATTCGCTCCCAGTCACTGATGGAGGAGCAGGCAACCCAGAATTTGTTATTACAGCAAATCAGTCCAGCAGTTAAAGCTGAGGAATTTGCAAAATTCTTTAGACAGAAATGCTTTTCTTGGGATGTGGCAAGTTCGGGAGTTCAAGCCTTCGGCAGTATTGCCGGAATATTGTCAGTGCCCACAGCCTTTGCTGTATCCAGGCCCTTCTGCAGCATCCTGATTTCACCTCTGCTGAATCAAATTGGCTGAAGGCTGGTATCTTTGATGATTTGGACCCCGAATGAGGCGAAAATGCTTCCTCCACTCGGGACTTTTCGCTGAAGATTGCAGAACACACCACACACTTGAAACATTTAGGTAGAGGGACATAATGTAAACTTCATTTGAACCTTTCCAAATATACAGGAGGCGCCGTTGTGAGCAGCGAACACAGTGGCTGAATTTTAAGAAACTACAACACAGCACCGTTTCATCTGGAGTGGGTGTTCTGGATCCTGCTATGTTGAATGGAGGGACCTAAAGATGCAGATGCTGCAGCTTCTATCCTTGCACATGGAAATAAAATGGGGCTGATGTTGGGCGAGACTGAGAAGCGTAAACATGTCAAACTGGTAAATTTTGACTTAGTAGTATTTGATAAACATATAGTGGAGCTTTAACTTGGATAGTGATGGGCACTTGAAGCATTGTATTCACTGCAGTTAGTTAAACGTATACAAATGCAATGTTGCCCTATAATGGAAATAAATGAGGGCACGGTTTCTACCAGTTGCACAAGGCAGCACTGCAATAACTGTACTAGTCTCTATCATTGCTGAATTAGTTAACAGGTGTCATTAGGTTAAATTAGATGAGTTGATTCCCAATTATGGGACATTTGCAGGATGCATAACCATTCACTTTTTTAAAACCTCCGCATATCTTGTGAACATTGTTGAGTTTCGAAAATTTGCTGAGTGATAATAATTCGAAATATGTTAACAACTCAAGTAATTGAACCTGCCATATACTTTAACACACCTTTAAAGCTCCCAGGATTCGTCAATGGTATATAGATGGGCAGTGCGAAGGGAGGAGCGGGGAATATATGGATGCTGGTGAATTTAGCTGTATGAGGAATAAACATTGTTGGATAATGCGTTGTATGTAGAGGCTTGTAAGATGGAAGGGGAAATTCATCATGATTCAAGCAGGAGGTATGAGGAGTGAAAAGAGTAAGACAGGAATTGAGATGAAAACTGTCGAGGAATGCTGTTAACCACTGTAGAAGGGAATATACACTGAGGAAGAATGAACACAAATTTAGAGGAACCGATGCTGAAGGCAGCGTCATCCAAACAAATGGAACAGAGGTGGAGATTTTGGGAAACATTGGAAGAGATATTTTCCAGGAAGTAGGGATGGAAGGAGCAAATCAAACGAGCTGCAGGTGTAAGTGAACTTATATTAGAAATTGATGCAAATTGAATTCTCTTAAATGGAGGTTCGAAGTGTCGAGGAACCGAAGCGAATATTCAGGGACAGTCCAAGCAAAGAGGAAGAGGAAGTTGAATTAAACAGAATGTTGATGACATTTTAGTTCCAAGCAAAATAAGGAAAGAGTGCTGAAACATGCATTAAAATATCAGAATGCACCGACGCTGTCATAAAAGGCCCCAACAATAAATGCAGGATTTGAATAACGAATGGTCCACCTATCCTACATAGGCATCAAAGGAAGCACACAGGCACGATTTGTCAGTGGAACAAATTCAATGTGTAATATACCAGAGTTTACACTTGATGTCCAGACAGCTATATTAACAACATGATACCTGCACAAATGTCAGGCTGAGGAAGCTGCGAGGGTTTTCACCACATGCCAGAGCTGGTGAGGATGTTGGGTTTTCGACGGGAGTCAATAGTCAATGAAACTGAAGGAGCCAATTCCAATAAGGGTACTCGCAATGTCGTAGCAAGAGACGGTTGAGTGAATGTGTCCGACAATGGCAGAGAAAATGAATGGATTTCCAGCGCAGAGCTCCAATACAAAATGTAACCTCGCCGCACGCTTTGTGGGACAGTCATGTCAGATTAAGCAATACATGATGACTCATAAATTTAGGAAGCGAGAGCGGTCGTTGAGGGAGAGGGGGCGGGCGGTTGGAATGCTGGGGCTGGGGGCGGGCCTTGTTGGGGGTGGCGTGGGGGTGATGGGGAATAAACAGTTAAATAATGGTGATTAAATTCAGTCCAAATAATTCAACACATTGAAGGCAAACATGTGATAATGTAATCGACGTAAGGGAAAAACCCTTGGTTTGAATGGACATAATCCAAAAAAATAAAAATAATTATATAAAACGATAGGGAAAGCCAGATGAGGCACTATTATCTTATCATTAATACTCATAAGAGCCTCGTCAAAGGTTTAAAATACAGCTAATGTTATTACTCAGTTTAAGACGGCAGATAAAATTTGCCAAAAGAACAATAGATCAGTCGGTGGTAGGAAATACTATTGAAGTAAAAACAAAACAGAAAACAAATATCCACAAACACAAAACATGATGAGTAGCAGTCGGCACAAGTTCATCCATCAGGATTGTAGTTGACTAACTTCATTGATTTTCATGAAATAGCATCAGAAATTGTAGATTAGGTTAGTGGGATAGGCAGCAGGTGCATTCATTGCCTCAAATGGTTTCGTCAAATTGTAACGGAGCAGGACACATGACTAATTTCATAGCGAATGGAGTTATGAACAAGCAGCACAAAGGACATCCAGCTGGCTTCAATAAAGAAACATGTAAATAAATAATCACAGAAAAAGGGCTAAAGGGATTTTTGAGATTGTTGGAAAATAGGAGGTGGTGTTCCATGAGGACCAAAAGTGTCATAACCCTCCCTCAACATTTACTTAAACAATATGGAATTGGAAGAAGAAAGTTATTTTCATAAAATGCACATATATCCAAATTGAGAGTATAGTGAAAACAAAGGATGAATACGACAACACATTTGAACAGTTTAATTATGATCACTAAAATTGCACAATTGACATTAAAATCGAGAAACACAGCTTTCATGTATGTTAATCAGAAGGTCAGGAACACAGGAGTCGGACTGTTGGGATCCGATTGGATGAAGAGCCATGATGTTGTCGTGGATCTTTGCTTTCTCTGCGTGTGGACAAGAACAGAATAGGCCAAATACATTTTGGGGAATGAAACAGCTGAATTGATCCTTCGGAGAGCCAGTGCAGAAACCTTGAGTAGATCTACCTCAATTCGTCCACAGCAATTACATGATTCTGTCATTCAGTCATTTGTTGAAGCAGAGAGGGTTCTGAAGAAAATTCATAGATGTGTTCAAAATTATGATTGATTTTGACAGAGTAAATTTCAGCAACAAAAGAGGGTCTGAGGGATAGCGAACCACTGGAAAATGAGGAAATGTCATTGTTATTGGTGCCACGAGCCGTGTGGGGAGGATATTCGTATATGCAGCGCGTTTTTGGGGTGCTGAATACAATAGCAATTCGGCTGTTGTCCTTTTCATTCAAGTCTGAATATTAGGAGTCAATAGAGAAGTGCATCAATAGGATAAAGAAAATGCAATTTGAAGTATAAGGGGAAGGAACGGAGCAATTGGATTAAATGAGGAATTATTTCAATGAGCACCACGCATCTTAAACTTATTGCATTTCACCTGTGCTTGAGTGCCTCCAATGGCGTATACCGTTCTGCCGTAGACTGTTAATAGTTCCTGATACTTAATCACCCAAAATGCGCCTCATTTGTTCACTTGCAAATATTGAAGCCGCTCATGTGCTTCAGTCCATTTTCCAACTACAGACCCGCAAGGGCTGAACTTGGATTTTTTAGCACTAAAACAATCAGACTTTCAACTTCAGCACATCAGGACAAACGGCAAACCATAATTAGTTATTCACGTTCATTGTGCAACAAAAGCAAGCAAGTGTGAACCAACGTTTACAAATCACAGGTTGGCCCACTCTGTGGATTTTAAAAAAAACATTTCTGGGTACCACGCCATGGAGAGTGACCCTTATCGCCAGACATGCATGACAGTCGCTACATGAAAGAATGAAGTTGAATGTGATAGATCATCTTAAAGAACAGAAAGTTAAGAAGGTAATTGATATAACTGTTGAAAATCGCGAATAATTTTGACAGTGAAAACTGTAGCGGTAGAAGGACACGTGGATTGTGAGTGTGTGTGGGTGGCGGAGTGGCGTGACCAGGGGGCACTGATTTTTCGCCATTGCTAACGGAACCTGGGGCTGCAAGATGGACAACTGTATTTATAATCAACAGATTGATGGGCTCTTTAATACACTGCCTGCAACGCTGAATATATTCCAGACTGAATATTAGCTGTCAAAAGAGCTGGTAAACAGAATAAGGGCAATACAAATTCACGAATGAGGTGAAAGAATGGATCACGGGTTTAATGGATTACGCCTTCAAAATGCAGAATATGATTATATTTATCGCAATTCAATATTGCCTGAGGGCCTGCGAATCTTTTTTTTTTGTTTGTTTCTGCATTCGTGAGTTCTTAGCTCATCCGAATGAATCCTGCTCATTATAGGTCACATTCTGGCCATTGCAGACTTTGCTAAGGCTGAAACAACATAGGGTACTGGTGACCTAGAACTGAGATTCTGCCTCGAACATGGTGCATTCAGTCCGCTCTAGATCCTGATTTGTATGTAAATTATTATTTGCATCGGGCTCCGCCCAATTTGCAAAATCTGGTTTAACGTGCGCCGCTGTCGTTTCTAAATCATTTTGTTTGAGGAAACTATCCTGGGTACAACATAAATACATTATCTTGAGGGAAACGCTTTGGAGCTTTCTTAATTCCAGGTGACAAATGCGCTGTCATGTATTGGGAAGGGCCGTTGCTCTCAGGTGATAGTGAAACCTGTTCTCCAAATAAAGTTGCTGATGGTAGTTTTATTTTTTGAAAAGCAGCAATCTGTCCAGCCTGTTGATTACATATATTTACGATGTTCTCCATATGCAATTTGAAATGATTTGGGAAGAAACAAAAAAATTCTGATCATGTACTTCACAGCTGAGAGCTTGGATAAAACCCTCTTTCCTCGCCGGGAAGATGAAACTCGTTCTCTTGTGAGCGACCAGGACATAATAATCACGATCCCAAGGAGAAGATGGATGTCTCCGGCCTCCCAGTGTCTGAGTGAGAGTTCAATTGACATTAAGGTTTCAATTAGGTTTCTTCATTTTCCCAGTTTTCCTGCACAAATCAGGCAAATACTTTGCAACGACATGTCGGGGAAGCATCGTCGTTGAAGGTCAACACTCAATGCTGTCAATTTCTCCTGCGCCCGGAATCATAGATGCTAAGGCACTAAAATGTTTTTCTCATTTGTTCACATATAAGCATTGAAGCAGGCGATCCTATTCAGCTCCTGCAGACCCGCCAACAGGCAGCGTTTCTATTTTCATACGACAATAATCAACAGATGAGGCTAAACATAAAACAAAAGTTAGTTATTCATGTTCACTCTGCAACCAAAGCAAACATGTCCGAGTCAACACCTAAAAATCACCGGTTTCACTCTCATTGTGGGTTATTCTATCCCTCTTGGGCGTCACAACTTAGGGAAAAAGGCGTATTGCGGAGGCCCCAGGCACGCCTGACTGTGGCGACATGCAAAGATGAGCTCGAATACTCCTGCTCACCTTTCAACACAGACAGTTGAAAAGGAAGATGTTCCAATAACAAATAAGTGGATTGCTAACGGAACCAGGGGCCGAATGGGGAAACGATGGTTTTATGCAGTGTTTTGCTGCTCCCTTGAATACGAGGCTTGTAAAGTTGGTTTTATTCCAGACCGAATGTTAACTTTCAGAAAAGTGCCAAAATAGTAAAGGGAAATACAGATTTAGGAATGAAAGGACAGAATCAAGCATTCGGATTAAATGAGTAGTTCTTTCAAATAGCAATATATATTTTATTCTTTTGCATTTGATTTGTATTCACCACGTTACCAGAAGGATATGGAGGCGTTGGAGAGGTTGCAGAGGATGTTTACCAGGATGCTGTTTGGTCTGGAGGTTATTAGCTATGAGGAGAGGTTGGAGAAACTCGGATTGTTCTCACATAAGTGACGGAGATTGAGGGGCGAATTGATAGAAGTTTACAAAATTATGATTGGCATCGACAGAGTAGATAGTCAGAAAATTTTCCCAGGGTAGAAGAGTCAATTACTAGGGGCCATAGATTTAAGGTGAGATGTTTTTTACGCAGAGGGTACTGAGTGTCTGGAAATCGCTGCCAGAGGAGGTGGTGGAAGCAAGTACGATAGTGGAGTTTAAGAGGCAGCTTGATAAATACATGAATAGGATCGGGATAGAGGGATATGGACCCCGGAAGTGCAAAATGTTTTAGTTGAAGTGCAACATGATCGGAGCAGGCTTGGAGGGCCGATTGTTCTGTTCCTGTGCTGTACTTTTCTTTCTTCTTTGTTCTTTGTTCTATTTAGGGCCTCCAATTCGGGTTCTTATCTGTGGTTGCCTATTCATCGCTCGTCGGAGTTTATCGAGTTCATTTCACGTCCCATTCTGGCAATTGCTGACATATGTATCGCTGGAACAACATAGGGATACAGGTGACCTCGAACTGAAATTCTGCCTCTAAAATGTTGCTGTCAGTCAGTGCTGGAACTCAATGTTTATCAAATGATTAATTAATTCTTTCAGGACACAAATCACAAAGTCAGGTAGAACGTCTGCAGTTGCCATTCCTAATGCTTGTTGTCTGAGCGAAATGTCCTGGGAACACCTTGAAAGCATTAACTTGAGGGAAACTCTGAAAAGATGTTTAAATTAAAAAGCCTGATGGTGGAAAGGGCCTCTGCTGTCAGGTGATTGTGGGGCGCTGGCCCCTCCATGAAGTTTGCTGATGGTTGTTGTTGAAAAGCGGCCTCCTTTCCGATATGCTGAGTGCATGTGCTTTCTGATTTTCCTCATTAGGAATTGGCAATCCATTTCCGAATTAAATAAAAGTGACCGCTCATTTCGGAACGCTTGGACGGCATCCTGTATCCCCGTCGGGGAACTGAACCCTACACTCTTGTGCAATACGCGAGATTACTAATGAACTCAAGACCGAGGAGCTGCCTGCCATTTTCCCAGGGCACGATGGAGGTTTCAATCCACTGTCAGCACTCAATTAATTTTCGTGATTCCGTTTCCCTGCATAAATGAGATGTTTCCGCTACAGCTAAATACATGCGGAGCTTCATCGGTGCTGGTTTCAATTTCATTCTCCACCCTGAATCATAGTTTCTTTGTCACCCATAACGTACTCCACTTGTTCACATGCAAACATTGAATCCATCCATCTTCTCAAGCCCAGTGCCACCTGCAGGCAAGGTATGCGTTTCGTTTTCAGGTCAGTAATAACCAGGATTTGAGCTTCAACACATCAGATTAAATTGGAACCAAAAATCAGTTTTTCCTGTTCATTCTGCAACAGAAGTAAAACGCGTCCGAAACAACACTTAAAAATCACAGGTTGACCCATCCGGTGGAATTTCCATTCGTTCTGGTCACAGTAATTCGAGCGGTAGCTTCAGAGATAGAAAACCGTGGCTCCGAGCTGAAATGAAATTGAATGTTGTTGCTCATCGTTAAGAGCAGGAGGTTAAGAACAGGAATTACAGAGGTATTCAAAATCACCAATCACTTCGACTGCGAAAAAAATAGTGGCAGAAGTGAGGGGCACCACTGGGCAATGATTCAAGGGATTGATAACGGGAGCAGGGGCTGCATGGGAAAATAATGTTTTCACGCAATATTTTTTTGGGTTATTGAGTGCCTCAGCACTAACCCAGCATTAACTTTCAAAAGAGATTACTGTAAACAGCATCAGGGAAATGTAAATTCAGGAAGGAGGGGAAAGGACGAAGGCCAGGAATTAATTGTGTAGCACATTGAAAAAGCTATTTTGTAACTTTTGCTCTTAATCGAACTCTGAGCACCTCCACTTGTGTTTTGTTTTCTGCGTTCTGCCTTTTAATAGCTCAAAGGCATTGATTCTGTTTATTTACATTACATTATTCCCATTGCAGCCTCACTTCAGTCTTTAACACCACTGGATGAATTTGACCTCGATAGATGACTCTTGCAAGTTGTAATGAGTCAGTGCGAGATTCTCATGTGTTGTCAGAATATTAATTATGTCGCTACCGTCACTCATTATAAAATCTGGGACGACTCTGGTATGACAGGAGGCTGCTTTAGTGACTGGAAGCCAGTATCCAGTGGCGTACGAGCGGGATCTGTTCTGGGTCACCTATTATTCATCATTTAGGTAAACAACGTGGATGAATCTGTGGGTGTAGGATTAGGAAGATTGCGGATGACACAAAGATTGACAGTGGTTAACAGTGAGGTAGCATGTCCTAAGCTACTGGAAGTTATAGGCGGGGTGGACCAATGGGCAGATTGTTCACTGATGGAATTTAACTCCGAAAAGTCTGAGGTGATACATTTTGGAAGGAGTGATTTGATAAGGTGGTATTCGATGTGTGGCATGCCACTACGAAGTTCAGAGCAACAAGGGGACCAGGGCGTATCTATCCATAGATCTCTGAAGGCAGAAGAGCTTGTTAGTGGGGTGGTGAAAAAGGCACTTGGGACACTTGCTTTTATCAAACGAGGCATATATTAGAAAAAGAGAGAGGCCATATTAGATTTCCATAAAACCTTGGTGAGGACACAGCTGGAATTTGTGTGCAGTTCTGTTCGCCACATTATAGGATGGATGAGATTGAACTTGAGGAGTTGAGAGGACATTCACCAGGATGTTGCCTCAGATTAAACATTTGAGGTATAAAGCGAGGCTGGATAGACTTGGGTTTTGTTATTTGGAGCAGAGAATACTGAGGGGCGACCTGATCAAGGTGTACAAGATCATGCGGGGCATGGGCTGGTTGGATAGGGAGAAGCTGTTCCGCTTAGTTGAAGGGTTAGTCACGAGGGGACAAAAGTTCAAGTTGAAGGGCAGGAGGTTAAGGGGGGATCTGAGGGAAAACTTTTCACCCAGAGAGGAGTGACGGTGTGGAATGCGCTGCCTGGGAGTGTGGTGAAGGCGGGTTGCCTGACATCCTTTAAAAATAATCTGGTTCAGCACTTGGCACGCGATAACATACAAGGCTATGGGCCATGTGCTAGTAAATGGGATTAGGGAGGTAGGTCAGGTATTTGTTACGTGCCGGTGCACGTGCAGACTCGATGGGCAGAATGGCCTCTTCTGCACTTCTGCGTGATCCTGTGACTCGGGCATTTGGCGTTGCCGAAGCATGTTGGATGTATAAACTGTCCAGGATAAACCTCGAATGTCTTATCTTGTGGAAAATGCTGAGAGGTTTCCTGAAATCAAGATGTCAAGTGTACTGCCTGATGATTATAAGGGCTGTTGCAGTCATGGGATTGTGATCTGCTGCTCTCTAAACAAACATTGCTGATGGTTACTGTTGAAATATTCACTCTCCACCATGCCGATTGCTTGTCATTTATGATGATCTCCATGTGGAAATGGAAAGAGAGTTGCAAACCGATTAAGATGCCTGCCCTGCTCTGGGCCGAGCGTTTGGCCAAAAGAGTATCTCTCCATCGGGGACTTAAGCCTGGGTCACCCTCTTGCTTAAAGACTATAGTAACGGGATGCACATTCCGAGGGCTTCCCAGCTTCCAATAGACATTTAGGTCCATCCTTACGCTTCAATAAAAGTTAATCAGATTCGCAGTTTTCTGCTAAAAATGAGAGGGGCGATTTGCAATTAAACACACAGGAAGTATCATCGTCGAATGTTATCGCTGAATCTTTTCATTTTTTTGCCTGTGTCCTGAAAAATATATCATTACATTCCCACAATTTGTACTTTTAATTGACTGGTTTCCATTGAAGACGCCCATTTGTGCAGCAGCCCCATACAATCTAACGACGCGCGAAGGGCTGAATTTCGATTTAAAGCATCAACAATATTCAAGTGGTCAGATTCGACACAACAGATTAAACAGAAAGCTGTGCTTTATTTTTATTCTTCACCTTTCACAAGCATGCTCTAACCAGCATTTATAATTCACGGGTTCTGGAAATATTTGGGCTTTTTCTTCACCCACATTGTTGTGGGCGCATCGAACCCCTTCTTGAAATGGTCATCGAATCAACAGCCTTCAAGTCATTGATGCTTATTTCTTACTTTTTTCTCCTGTGGGAAGTGGGCGTCACTGGTAAGGCCAACACTTGTTGCTCATCCCTAATAGCACTGGTTGGCTTGCTACAACATTTCATTGGGCAGTTCAGAGACAACCAGGTTGCCTTGTCTCTGGCGTAACATGTAAACCAGACCAGATAAGAACGACAGGCTTCGTTCCGCAAACGATATTCGTGAACCTGCTGTTTGTGCGTTATTTTTTCCAACAATTAATCTGACACAACATTTGGTAAAGGACGAGTTGTTTAAAACCAGATGGAAACTTGAAACAACTTTCATAACATTTATTTGATGAGATGTTTCTCTGAATTTTGGACCAAAACCACCAAGCCTGAAGAGACTATATTATGTAAATGAATTTAGATATTTATTGATTTAACTACAAAGTTGAGCACATACACGTTTTCACCAATTACTACGATAATAACTTTGAAAAAAGTCCCCTTGTTAATCGCACCCAGGTTAATCGTCAATAAGGCAACAACATCCGATAGAATTTAAACAGAACCAGGCAAATCAAATCTCACCTTACGAATTCAAAATGAGGTTCCGTTGCAGACAAATTTGCAGGGTTACAGCCTGGTTAGGCCTTAAATGCCTCTGACTGACAAACACAAACTCGTTTCTGTTTAAACCCAGCCCCACTTTGAATTTACTTTTTTGCACTGTATTACCAGGGTTTTGTTTTTAAGTTTACTTCTCCTATCAATAAACGTTTTATTCCACCAATTTTATCAGTTGTATTACCCGCATGGCACGGGTGCGGTGCGTGGTGCTGGGGCACGCAGCCTGGTGCAATGACTAGTGAAGGACGTCATGTCAGGAGCAGAACCAAACAGAGACCACAGACATGTGGTCTCATTCTGGTGAAGTTACAACACAGGATTACTTACATGTAAAACAGAGTCGGCAACATTCAATAGGCACAGACAAAGCGATCCCACAATCAACGGATCAGATATAACCGGTGCAGCCATTCGCTCCCAGTCACTGATAGAGCAGCAGGCAACTCAATATTGCTTATTACAGCATCTCAGTCCAGCAGTTAAAGCTGAGGAATTTGCAACATTCTTCAGACAGAAATGCTTTTCCTGGGATGTGGCAAGCTCGGGAGTTCAAGTCTTCAGCAGTATTGCCGGAATATTGTCAGTGCCCACAGCCTTTGCTGTATCCAGTCCCTTCAGCAGCATCCTGATTTCACCTCTGCTGAATCAAATTGGCTGAAGGTTGGTATCTGTGATGATTTGGACGCCGAATGAGGACGAAATGCTTCCTCCACTCGGGAAGTTTCGCTGAAGATTGCAGAACACATCACACACTGGAAACATTTAGGTGGAGGCACATAATGTAAACTCCATTTGAACCTTTCCAAATATACAGGAGGCGCCGTTGTGAGCAGCGAACACAGTGGCTGAATTTTGAGAAACTACAACAAATCACCGTTTCATCTGGAGTGGGTGTTCTGGATCCTGCTAAGTTGAATGGAGGGACCTAAAGACGCAGATGCTGCAGCTTCTAACCTTGCACATGGAAATAAAATGGGGAAGATGTGGGTGAGACTAAGAAGGGTAAACATGCCAAACTGGTAAATTTTGATTTAGTAGCATTTGGTAAACATGTAGTGCAGCTTTAACTTGGATAGTGATGGGCACTTGAAGCATTGTATTCACTGCAGTTAGTTAAAAGTATACAAATGCAATGTTGCCCTATAATGGAAATAAATGAGAACACTGTTTCTACCAGTTGCACAAGGTACCACTGCAATAACTGTACTAGTCTCTATCATTGTTGCATTAGTTAAAAGGTGTCATTAGATTAACTTAGATGAGTTGATTCCCAAATATGGGACATTTGCAGGATGCATAACCATTCACTTATTTAAAACCTCCGAAAACCTTGTGAACATTGTTGAGTTTTGAGAATTTGCTGAGTGATGATATTTCGAAATATGTTAACAACTCAAGTAATTGAACCTACTCTATACTTTAATACACCTTTAAAGCTCCCAGGATTGGTCAATGGTATATAGATGGGCAGTGCGAAGGGAGGAGCGGAGAATATATGAATGCTGGTGAATTTAGCAGTATGAGGGATAAACATTGTTGGATAATGCGTTGTATGGAGAGTCTGGCAAGATGGAAGGGGAAATTCATCATGATTCAAGCAGGAGGCATGAGGAGTGAAAAGGGTAAGACAGGAATTGAGATGAAAACTGTTGAGGAATGCTGTTAACCACTGTAGAAGGGAATATACACTGAGGAAGAATGAACACAAATTTAGAGGAACCGTTGCTGAAGGCAGCGTCATCCAAAGAAATGGAACAGAGGTGGAGATTTTGGGAAACATTGGAAGAGATATTCCCAGGAAGTAGGGAGGGAAGGAGCAAATTAAACGAGCTGCGGGTGTAAATGAAGTAATAGATATTGGTTCAAATTGAATTTGAATGGAGGGTTGAAGTGACTAGGAAGCGAAGCGAATATTCAGGGACAGTCCAAGCAAAGAGGAAGAGGAAGTTGAATTAAAAAGAATGTTGATGACATTTTAGTTCCAAGCAGAATAAGGAAAGAGCGCTGAAACATGCATTAAAATATCAGAATGCACCGACGCTGTCATAAAAGGCCCCAACAATAAATGCAGGATTTGAATAACGAATGGTCCACCAATCCTACATTGGCGGCAAAGGAAGCACACAGGCACGATTTGGCAGTGGAACAATTTCAATGTGTAATATACCAGAGTTTACACTTGATGTCCAGACAGCTATATTAACAACACGATACCTGCACAAATGTCAGGCTGAGGAAGCTGCGAGGGGTTTCACCCAATGCCAGAGCTGGTGAGGATGTCGGGTTTTCGACGAAAGTCAATAGTCAATGGAACTGAAGGAGCCAATTCCAATAAGGGTACTCGCAATGTCGTAGCAGGGGATGGTTGAGTGATTGTGGCCCAAAAACTACCTCATTGTATCTGCAAGGCAATATCCCACTGACAGTGCGTTCAATAATGAAACTGGGCTATTTTGGAAATGAGAACGACAGGCTGACAATGGCAGAAAAAATGAATGGATTTCCGGCGCAGAGCTCCAATACAAAATGTAACCTCATCGCTCGCTCTGTGGGACAGTCATGTCAGATTAAGCAATGCATGATGCCTCAGAAACTTAGGAAGCGAGAGCGGTCGTTGAGGGAGAGGGGGCGGGCGGGTGAAATGTTGGGGCTGGGGGCTGGCCTTGTTGGGGGTGTCGTGGGGGTGATGGGGAATAAACAGTTAATTAATGGAGATTAAATTCAGTCCATAAAATTCAACACATTGAAGGCAAACGTGTGATAATGTAATCGACGTAAGGGCAAAACCCTTGGTTTGAATGGACAAAATCCAGAAAAATAAAAATAATTATATAAAACGATAGGGAAAGCCAGATGAGGCACTATTATCTTATCATTAATAATCATAAGAGCCTCATCAAAGGTTTAAAATCCAGCTAATGCTTTTACTGAGTTTAAGACGGAAGATAAAATTTGTCAAAAGAACAATATATCAGTCAGTGGTAGGATAAACTATTGAAGTAAAAACAAAATGGAAAAAATATATCCATAAACACAAAACATGATGAGGAGCAGTCGGCACAAAATCATCTTTCAGGATTGTAATTGACCAACTTCATTGATTTTCATGAAATAACATCAGAAATTGTAGATTAGGTTAGTGGGATAGGTAGCAGGTGCATTCATTGCCTCAAATGGTTTCGGCAAATTGTAACGGAGCAGGACACATGACTAATTTCATAGCGAATGGAGTTATGAACAAGCAGCACAAAGGACATCCAGCTGGCTGCAATAAATAAACATGTAAATAAATAATCACAGAAAAAGGTCTAAAGGGATTTTTGAGATTGTTGGAAAATAGGAGGTGGTGTTCCATGAGGACCAAGAGTGTCATAACCCTCCCTCAACATTTACTTAAACAATATCGAATTGGAGGAGGAAAGTTATTTTCAAAAAATGCACACATATCCAAATTGAGAGAAAACAAAGGCTGAATACGACAACACACTTGAACAGGTTAATTATGATTACTAAAATTGCACAATTGACATTAAAATCGTAAATTAAGTTCACTTCAGGTAAGTGTTATGTACTATTTCTTTTTTTTTTGGTCTGAACAATGCGATTCCCAAATGCTGCTTGGAAAAGAAGTGACTGTATAGGGTCCAGGGTTTTAGGGGTTCAGGGGTACCAACTCTCAAATCATTTAACGCATTAACGGAAGTTAACAAAGCCAGTATAAATCGAAGCGAAGGACAGAAGTTCATTTCTACAGGTATGGAAGTGAAAACATACACACACGCTCACACACACACTCACACTCACACTCAGAAGATTAGAATACTAGAAGTGTGCTTTCGGGTTGTTTCAGTGCCAGGCAGTAGGTTGTATCTATTTCTATTTAGGAGTTGAATAGAAAAAATGGAAATATTGAGACATCTCACCTTACAGACTCATTGCCAAATATTTCCAACTAACTGTAAAATTGTTCCTGTTTTCAGTCCATTACATTGATATAAAACCGATGTAGCTCCATGGAATAGGTACATCAGACAATAATTAACATCATGATTTCAAAATACAGCCTAATTATTTCATTCAAGACAGTGAACCGCACTCTATGATACCACACACACATAGTCCGAGTAATACATGGTCACCGGGTTCAGGTATACCCACCTGGTTCGTGACTCACACTCAGCACAATTCTAAACTGTCGGATACTCCTCGTAATAAATGATGGCTGGAATAACGCATTCCACCCCACTTAGAAGTCCACTCTCCGTACCATTCTACACTGACAAGAGCACCCAGTAATACATGGTGACGGGGTCAGATGTTCCACTCTGTTTGGTGACCACACTCAGTGTGCTTTCAGCCTCACTCCCAATGGCTCCTTCCTTGTGAGGAGTTTCCTTTCCTTGCGGTCTGATTCAACATTAGACGGCATTCCACTAAATACCATAACATGATCATTCAGAGAGACTGAGTTATTCATCAGATCTATTATCGGTTCAAAAAAATAGATAACACCCGAAACATTCAGACATTTGCCTTAAGTAAATGATTTCAGCCATCGGTTGTCGGTATAATGGTGACCAAGGGGTAAGCATATAATATTGACATTCACTTTGTGAAACCAGAGGGAAGCTCACACACGGATTTACAAAACTGCAATGGTTACAGTCGCTTATCTGGGTCAGCATCTACAGCAAGATTGACATGGAATATTTTAGCGACCGTTTAATATGTTTCCCTCATTATCAATGTGAATTGCTGCGTCTTTTTGTGCTGACGACTGTCTCTCTGCTTCTAGCTTTGAGGTGATATTTTCACAAAGACATTAATTCACACCCTGTGGGACCTCCTCGGGGATATTGAGGTGGCAACATTGTTCAACATTTCTTTTTAAAGTAGAACAAACAGTTCACGACACCGATTTCTGTGTTGGAATATGTTGCATTTTTGTTTCTGAACGGGAGTTGCAAATTTCCAAAGCCAGGACATTTCTAATCAAATTAATCAACTACTAAGATGAGTATCGGCATTCTCCAACAATGTTGTTGTCCACTCAAACACCATCAGTCTTATCTCTAGATTTCATTCTCTTTCATTGATATCTTTTACGCGGATGCAAGCATTCAGTATGTTTCAGCATTTGGGGTGTTCTACTGCAATCTGGGATGTCGGTACTATCTTTAATGTGGACATCAGTTAAGTGATTAAAATGGGATATTGCTGACTATGCAGTGCAAAACTCAACATTTGAAATAACTAGGTCTAATTAAATACTACTGAAATCTTATCCATCTGATTTTGTGAAGCACCTCAAACAACAAAACACCTCAAAAGATACAGCGCCTAAAACAGATTACAACAATTTCAAACGATGATGCCGCAGGAACTAATAAAGCTTCAAAAGCTAATGCATTCACTTCCACCGATCCTGACCCTCCAATTTAGATAGGCCCACCAACGGATACGGAATCCCAGCTGATAGAAAGTATACAAATAATGCAGGGCCGCCAATTCGAGGTTTGCATGGGGTAATTCCATTGGAAGGGTGAAGTTTCCTCGGTAGTTTGGGGGCTGGGGCCACGGGAGGGGTGAGTGGTGGGGCGGGGCGGGGGGGGGGGTGGGTGGGGGGTGGGGGGGGGATGGGGGTGCGGGGGTGTGTGATTGGGCATATAAACAGAGCTTTCAAGTATTTTAATCAGAACGTCAGGATCACAGGAGTCGAACTGTTGGGATCCGATTTGATGAAGATCTATGATGTTGTCGTGGATTTTTGCTTTCTCTGCGTGTGAAGCAGAACAGAATAGGCCAAATACATTTTGGGGAATGAAGCAGCTGAATTGATCCTTCGGAGAGCCAGTGCAGAAACCTTGAGTAGAACTATCCCAATTCGGCCACAACAATTACATGATTCTGCCATTCAGTCATTTGTTTAAGCAGAGAGGGTTCAGAAGAAAATTCATAGATGTGTTCAAAATTATGATTGATTTTGACAGAGTAAATTTCAGCAGCAAAACAGGGTCTGCGGGATAGAGAACCACTGGAAAATGAGGAAATTTCATTGTTAACGGTGCCATGGGCCGGGTGGGGAGGATATTCGTATATGTACCGCGTTTTTGGGGTGCTGAATACAATAGCAAATACGGCTGTTGTCCTTTTCCTTCAAGTCTGAATATAGGAGTCAATAGAGAAGTGCATCAATAGGATAAAGAAAATGCAATTTGTAGTATAAGGGGAAGGAACGGAGCAATTGGAATAAATGAGGAATTATTTCAACGAGCACCACACATCTTAAACTTACTGAATTTCATCTGTGCTTGAGTGCCTGCAATGCTTATACCGTTCTGCCGTAGACTGTTAATAGTTCCTGAAACTTAATCAACCAAAATTTGACTCATTTGTTCACTTGCAAATATTGAAGCCGTCCATCTGCTTCAGTCAATTTGTGATGGTTTGAAATGCAGCCCACACCAAAGCCGGAGGAGCCGTCGATTCGCTTTCATTATAATCAATGCATCCATCTGCTAATGATTGTCTGCAGAAGACATTTGAGGGCCAAGAGTTAAATGTTAAGCATGGAATCCCCTCCCAGCGATGTACTCTAGATATCCCATTATTTTATTCAAAAAAATGTATTTCATTCAGTTCAAGCATCACTCTGGATGGAGTATGTGAGTGGGTGAGCAGGAGGAGTGTATGGCGTGGGGAATCGTTACTGAGGGTGCATGGGGTCGGATTGTCTTGAACGCATTATTCTGAAATATTTCGGCTGACAAAACAAAAGCCTTCTCCAGACACTTTCTACTGCGCATCAGTTCACCACCAACACCAACCTTCCAGGTCCTGTGGTTGCGTTTATAATTTCCAGGCAGAATGGTGCAAATTTATGTGCAACGACACAGAATGTAGGTCAAGTCACTGACGGAAATGTCATTGCCACAGGAATCCACGGAAAGATTTGGGCAGCGTATGAGTCCCCTCTGGAAGATTAAATGACAAAGACATACATCAGCCATGTGTCCTGTTGGAACATAGAATGGGTCCCGAAACACAAAACAGTGGAGAACATCTGAAATTTCCCCACTACTTTGGCGGTTCATGCGAATTGAGGTTCCTCGAACAATTTTGATCTGAATTAGTAACAATTTGATTCTCAACATCGCTCTGTGGGTCAATCGTTTACCACCGTGACTATCCACTTTGGGATCTACCCGTTGCTCGTTTAAATAAAGCCCCTTCAAATAAATTGACCGCACACATCATTCCAATGTTCGACGTTACACTTTGAAACGGTTCCTTTCACAAGGAGAGCGACTGACGTAGCCTGTTTGTTCAATGACTGAAACTAATTGATTTCTTTAGGGGACATGAATGCGCTCATGGGGATTTATCTGCTGCCTACATAACAGCTTCTCTGAATGTCACATTTCATGTTTTCCAACAGGCTCGGTGTATCTGTTTCAACAGGAGTTAGCGCTTCTCACCGAGGATATAATTTGCTAAACTTCATCAGATACGGGCCATTTACAAACCCATTCTCGAAGCTCTCATTTTCCGATGTACGTTTATTAACATGCTCTCGGACTAACAATATAAATTTCTGTCCTTCTTTCCATTCATGGATGAGGGCAACGCTGGTAAGGCCAGCATTTATTTCCCATCTCTAATTCCCCTTGTAAAGTGGGTGGTGAGCTGCTGCGGTCTTTGTGGTGTAGATACATCCACGCAATTGTTAGCGGGTGGGGTTCCATTATTTTGACACAGAGACAGTGAAGGAACGGCGATATTTTTTCCGAACCAGGGCGAAGAGTGGCTGGGAGAGGAACGTTCAGCTATTGGCGTTCCCATGTTCATGTTGCATTTGTCTTTCTAGATCTTACCGGCCGTGGGGTTGATTAGTTAACTAAAGGGCTTCATGTTAGCCAAAGATAACGGCATTTCGCTGTTCCCTGCTACGAATGTAGTCGTGCGAGTTTTACCCTGGTTCTCCAGATTAATTAACGTGGCATCTCGTTCCGAATCTCCTGTGAATTTAACGTGTTTCTCTTGTTTTCCTGTAATGAATTTAAAGAAGAGGATTTCTACGTTTCAGCTCACACGTTCATTCCATCTTGTGCATCCATCTCAGCAGAAAAGTCGTCTCCTCATAAAGATGGGAGAACTGATACTTCACGAGATAGAAGCCATTTACTACCCTATTCTCGCGGCTATTGGTGTTCCTGGTAAGAGTCCAAATAGAATCATTACCCGTATAAATGGATGTTGACGTTCTTCTCAAACGCTGGTTCCTATAACATGGAATCGTTTCTTTACTGTTGGGGAGTTATCAAAGCAGGAATGTATTTTTAACCATAACGTGAACAGATTTCTTCTTGTTCTGTATCTTTCACTCCGTGGTATCCACTGCTGACACCTTATTCTTGCTTTACGGAATGTCATGTAACAGGGTGGTCTCTGCAATAATTATCATAATCAAGTGCCAACCGAGTTTTAACTTGTAGAAAACACAATCTGTGTAAATCTGTGCAGAGGCAAATTCACATTCTGCAAAATTCTGCTTCATATCCTTGAAGCCTTTGCTAATGGTTTTCATCCATTTTCCAATCTTTAATGGAACGGAATCATTGTCAAATCACAGACTTATTACCACAGTGCTGCTTTTACAAATCTGTATGCAGAGAGGATATCCGGAAGTCTGGGTGAAACAGATTATTGTGCGTGCTGAATAAATTCCGATGTCTTAGTCACTTGTCTATTGGAATACATGCATTTCTAAAGTTTCAGTTATCGACCACCGTAATGTATTTACATGAAGTGTAGTCATTGAAATAACGCAAACGGTGACTGGAAATTTTTGGTCGGGAAGTTGCCACAAGCAGCAAGTTGACAATGACAAGATGATCCTTTAGGTGGGCTTTAGCAGAGGTTTAAATCGTGGTCAGGACGCAAGGGACTCCGACAATGTTGTTCGGCGAAGTAGTGGCATGGATTATTTGACGTTTACCCTGTGAATCGATTTGACAGCTGTTCTGAAAGTTATTACATCCGATAGTGCAGACCTACTTCAATACATCAATGGAGCATTAGCCGAGAATTTTGTTCTCAGGTACAGACGTCGGACGTAAGTAGTCAAACATCTATCTCAGCACGCAGATTACTAACTGAGACATAAGTGGTGAGATTTAGGAATACCTATGCTTCCCGTGTAGTTATCTGGTTCTCATTATTCTGCTCATTTCAATTTCTAACCCTGTACTTCCTGCTGTTGTGAAGCCTGCTTCCAAATGTAACTGGTTTACATTGAGAATTGGAGTGGATTAATATTAAGCATCGTCGGACTCCTCTTTGGCTTTGGGAAAATCATATTTTCACTTTACATGGTGGCGCTGGCAGAGGGACATAGGAACATAGATAATACGAGTAGAAGTTGAACATTTGGCCGCACGAGGGTGCTCCACTACTCAAGTCTATCATGGCTGAAATTATGCCTCCACGAAATTCTATGCACTATCTCATATCTTTGGATGCATTTAATATTGAGAAATCGGTTCATTGGCACTTCCAACAAACTCAATGACTGCCCATCTGCCGAGGGTGCAGTACATATTTTGAAACATTTACCCCTCCCTGAGTGATGGAATTCTTTCTCATCTCAGTTCTAAACGCAGACCTCTTATTCTGATATTGATTTTCCTGGTGTGAGAAACAACCGCCTGGGGAAATATCCATGAAAGGTCTACACCACCGAAACTTATAAGAACGGTGAATGCTTCAGTGAGATCACTTCTCATTTTCCAATGTTCCAGAAAGCAGAGAATGAGTCTCATCAATGTCTCCGCATAGGATAATCCCAATGAAATACCAGTAATCCAACAAGTAATCTGTTGAACATTACTTGTCGCAGAGCTAAAACAACCCCTAATAAAATCTACACCAAAGGAGCAAAGTAGAATGTTTAACCGGCACCACAAACATCACCATAAACACTCCACATGAAAAGTGCAGAGTTGGGGATACGCTGGGCTTGGGGTTACAAATAATGAATGTGCACAAATCAGCTCCAGCTGATAGCCCACAGTGCCTCGTGAATGCGCACTTTTGAGTTCTTGATCAACGTGAAACCTACCCCATTTAGCGCAATGGTTGTCTCACACATTACGATGGAGGGAAGCCCCAATGTGAAGGCGGAATTCGTCAGTACGAGGACCGTGCCCTGGTCAATCCTATCAATCATTGAATGGACAGATGCACATGTTGTGGGTAGGTTGGTGGAGCGAATTCAATTAGGTTTTAGTTCCTGTTGTTTCCCTGACCACCTACCAAAGACCCAGTCTAACATTTATCTTTATGACTCTGCCAGTTCGGCCATTAGTGGATCTACCGACCCTCTGTTGCTCACAGACATCGAGGTCCCCTGCATAAAGCACTTTTTTTTTTCTTGTCACTCCCCAAAACGTCGGCCATTAATGATCATTGATTCATCCGCTGAGGGGAACGGGAGGTGGTCATCAGGAGGGGATATTCATTGCCCATGTATTACGTGATGTCATGAGATTTCATTTAAGTACCACGTGCTCTGAAGGCTATGAAAAATGGTGCACATGAAAGTGTTGCAATATGGTATTTAGGAAAGCAGTAATGCAATTGAGCGATACCAAGAAATCGGATGGATAATTCAATTTTCCAGAAGATTATTTCACTCAGATGTTTGCTGATGATTCATATGAACTTTAAAAGCAGTAAGAGGAATTATTCAGATAAGGATAAACAGCTTGAATCATTAAGTTTACGG
Source organism: Cetorhinus maximus (assembly GCF_964194155.1). NCBI lineage: Eukaryota > Metazoa > Chordata > Chondrichthyes > Lamniformes > Cetorhinidae > Cetorhinus > Cetorhinus maximus. The sequence goes on along the minus strand of NW_027596172.1, from coordinate 59,761 downwards.
AATGATTGCAAATCAAGCAGTCTGATTTGTCCTGGATTAAGTCAATATGCTTCAATTCTATTGGAGCATAAATCATCTAGACAGGTGTAGCGCATCCCATCATCCTCCTGATTTGTGTATTTTAGATGGAGGAATGGTTTTGGAGAGTCAGGGTGTGCGTTGCTCACCACAGCATTCTCAGATTCTGACCTGCCCTTCTAGTCACAGTTCCTTGTCAATGGTTTGGCCAAGGATGTTGAAAATGGGGGCTTAAGGGATGGTAATGGTATTAAATGTCAATGGTATTTTGTTGGATATTCCTTTTGGTGCAGGTGGACATTGCCTGTTAATTGTGTGGGGCGAATATAACTTGTCATTTTGCAGCACAAGTCTGGCTATTGTCCAGGTCTTGATGCACATGGTGACGGATTTCATCAGCATCTGTTGAGTCGTGAATGGTGCTGAACTTTGAACAATGATCCGCGGACACAAGCCCCTCCCACTACCCCACCCCCTAGCCAGCACACCAAACCTACTTCTGTGTTTTAATTGGAGAGACGTTCATTGATGCAGCAGCTTTAGATGGTTGGGCTCAGGACACTGCCCTCAGGCTCTCGTCCAGTTTATCTCATGGGGCTGAGATTATTCACCTGCAAAACAAAAAAAAGTAAATTAAAAAAATATACTTTTTGCTTGGTATGACTCCAAGCAGTGGGGTATTGCCCATTATTCTTACTGACTACAATTCTCATAGCCCTCCTTGATACAATGTGTGACAAATGTTGTCTTGATATAAAACACAGCAGCTCGCTCCTCACCTCATGAGTGCAGCACTTTGACCACGATTAGACCAAGGCGAACCGAGGGCTGCAGCTCGCACGATGCAAAAAGTGAGCGTCAGTGAGCAGTTTGCTGCCGTGTACTTGGCGATTGAAAGCATTGTCCATGATAATTTATAATATGTGTAGGCAGATGGGGCTTTAATTAGATTGGTTGGACTTCCTTCTCATGTTTTTTTGTGGATAGGCATACCTGTGAAAATGCTCACATTTTCGCTTAGATACCATTACTTTAGATGCACCTTACCCGCTTCGATAGGAAGGCGTATTCAGCAGCACTGATCTCCCGTATTATTGGCATTATCTAAAAGTACCCATTGCCTCTGCATCATCCAGTTCCTTCAGCCATTCCTTAAATTCAAGTGCTGAGAATCACATTGTATGAAGACTGGCATCTGTGATGCTTGTCATCTGCAGGAGGAGGCCTGGGTGGTTCATCCACCCGTCACTTCAGGGTGAGTGTGGCTGCAAATTCTTCAGCCATGTATATGCACTGGTGCGCTGCGCTCCAAAATCATTGTCGATGCGGATGTTGGTGGAAGCCGCCCACGAGTGAGGTGCAGAACTTTCCACCACCATTCAAGGCGACTGTGGCTGGACTTCAGAGCTGAGCTATCGTTATTTGGTAGGGGGATCAAAGAGCCCTGTCTTTCTCATGCTGAATACGCTGTTTTGCTGGCAAGTAGCCCTGGAATGCAATTCACCAGGTTAAGCTGCGTTATTAGGTCTGATCGCTGCTGCTGTGGACATATTTGACCTCGAAAGCCTGAAAGGACAAGAGCAGAAGAGGCATGGGAACACTCTTAATTACACAATCCTTTCCAAGTCACACACCAAGCTGACCTGGAGATAGATCACCGTTCCCTGACTGTCACTGGATCAAAAACCTGGAAATCCATCGCTCGTAGCATTGTGTCTGCACCCGCTTCACATGGACAGCAACACTAGAAAACCCTTATTTTCAGGAAGAATTAGTGAAAACGAAAATAAAAGTGCTAATCTTGTCAATATATCCAAAGAAAAGAAAATGTTGCATGATGACGAATCTATGAATATTGATGTTGTTTTTGTATTGAAATGACGTTCCTGGCAGTTTCTTTTGTTCCAACTCAACAAAGATTAACAACAAAATGCGTGTTTAAATGTAAATTATTTCGGAGAAAACTGGCCCCTAACTGAGATCGTATATTTTGATTCACTTCTGAATATCTAAATATTTAACCAAAACGATTGGCTGGAATTTTCGTCCTCAAATCTCAGCCGCCACCCCTCCCCCACCAACCCTCACCCCCAAAACCCCCCTTCACCTCCCAAAACCCCCACTCCGCACCACCCACCCCCCTCAAAAATGCCGAATCCGCAAGAAGATCAATGACGTGCATCGGGTATAATGACGTCACGTACATCAATCTCCCACTTGCAGGTGGAGAACGGGCGGGCACACCTTTTACAAGTTAATAAAGAGCAAGTTATTGAGTTTGTGAACGGCACAATCGTATGTTTTCGTGATTCGTGCTTTGCACTTGCCGTGGCCCAGACGAGAGAAAAATAAAATGTTTCTAGGAAGCTACCATCAAATGACAATCGCGCGGAAGAGAGGTTCTGCCTCCGGGACCATGATTAAATGTAGCAACAGATTGTGCTGGGGATGGTGGCAGCGCCTTCATGTTTGTTTTTCACTTTTTTGTTTCTTGCCTGAGCATTAAACAAAAAGCTTTTTTGGAAAAACAGTTTCTGAGAAGAGGTAGTCTTGAGCTTGCAGCCATACCGACTTTCTGTTCACAGCATTACACTCTGCCGCACGATGTTCAGGGTTTCACTGCCGATTGGACGCGGATCCCATTTTGCATCACTCAATGGCTCCTCCCCGTGGGAATTTAATGAATTGTGGAACGGGAGGTGGTTTAAGGGAAGATGAGTAGGAGAAGGGATAATTTTACATTTCTCCAATCTCACGCTGCCGAAAAACGTAAAATCCAGGCAGCTGTCTACTTATTGTAATGATTTTTTATGATCTTAAATAACGATTAGCGTTTTGAACCTGCACCGGAGGATTTCTGTCACTTCTCTAGTGTAACTGCTGCTATCGAGCCTGCAGCAATGTGTCATAACCACAAACACTATTCAGTGCATCGCACTCGGTGCGTTCGCCACAACATTCACAAATTCGCCGAACTGAATGTACCCTTCAAGATCTGCTTTGCATCCAAAAGATGCCATAGAAAATTGTTATTTTGTACTTACATTGCGAATAGAACTTTGCTGTTAAAGTGATATGGATTTGGGACCGTGGAGGAAACTCCATCGGTCTGTAGTTCTTCAGAGTCGGGTGTTTGCAGTAACGACACCAAGAGGCACATAAAACAAAGTGCACTGCACCTGCTCCATGTTCCTTTTCCCAAAGAGCAAATCAATAACAGGTCAGAAGCAGATTGCAGTTGCAGAGAGCAATGGGTCCTTCTGTAGCATATTTTCATGTTCATTTCTCTAATTTATTTAGCAGGGAATAATGTTGATAATATATTTGTTGACTGTATACTTAATATGCTAACTAAATAGTGGATAATGGTTTGGATAGGTCACTATTTAATTAGGGAGATAATTGGGTGGTTCATTATTGCGGCATTTCAACGCTTAATTCGGAGGAAAATTCTGGCAATATACTGATAATTTATTGGATAATATTTTTGATAGTTAATTTGTTGAAACATTGGCTGTTCATCATATAATTGTTTGAATAACTGTATGTCTTAAACTGTTTCCTTATTTAAAGTACTGGCCAGTACAGTTTCAAGTGCTGATAATTTGGCTAACAGTCTTTGTATGATTTAGAATAGCGCACGGAGAATTATGCCTCTCAGTTTAAATGCATGTCATTGTAGGAATATAAATATTGGGTTTGCTCAAATAATAATAGGTATCGGGTAAATGAAGGTCAATTTTCATTTTTGACATTTATTTTAAGCTGCCATTCTGTCAACATAGCTTTGATTAATAATGCTTCCACTTTTTCCAGTGAATCCTACCTGGTCAACAGAAACTCAAACTTTAATTTTTATCCATTGCCTGGCGTGTTCAAGGCTGTTTTTGATTATCTTTGAGAGCTCCATTAATCAATCGATGTTTGATGCTTGCATTCGAGTTAGAGAATGGTGAATCGGAGACTGCCAACTGGGCTGTGTATGTAACGCGAATAGTTATTTTTTAAGTTTGTGTGGTCAAAGCTTGACAACTTGCATTCTGATCCAAAAATGTAAAAAGCTGTTTATCTTTATCCGACTAAAACGCCTTACTTCTTTCAAAGTTCATTTGAATCATTAACCAACAACTTACTGAAATAATATGATCCAAAATGTTAATTCACCACCACGTTTATAGACGTTCAATGCATTGTTGCTTCCCTGAGTTCAAGTTTGCGAAAAATCTACGTTCAGTCTGCACCATGTTGCATGGCTTTGAAACCAGTTGCTGCTTGAAATAACACTCTATCTGCTCATGCTATTATTTTGAGAATGTGCATCATCCATTCACTAATCTGTGCCTCCCAAATCTGACCGCAGATTTCAGTAGTAAAGTTATTCTGCACCCTTGCCAGAGCCATGACATCCTATCCTGTAGCATCGCCAGCAGAACTACAAACAAAATTTCGGCAGCGAGCCGATTACCTACTTTCAATAATAATTCAATCGAGGGTTATTTAACTTGCTTTGTAATGCCGAAAATAATCTAATAAACGTGCGCATCAAGTTAGTACATATCTGGCATCTACAAATTAGTTCAGTGAGATTCACTCAGAAAATATATTCTTCAAAATTCAAGTGGATGTTTACTACGTACACATCTGAAATCATAATGCAACCGTGATTATCTGAGGCTCACGTCAATTTCGCTTGACTTATATAGATCATTTAATTTCATCAGTAATCAGCATAAATGTCTGAAGTTAATCTTCTGTATAATAATGCAGCATTGAATAACTTCGCTAATTCTCTAAAAAGGTTCCTGCATTTTGAAAAAAAAGAAATATGCATTTTTATAAATAATGCTAAGATTCATGAGTTTTAAGAGCCTGGCCAATCTGAAATGAAATAAGATGAGGATGATGTTAATTTAAACTTCGGTGTGTTAGAAGTTAGGTCTTTATCATCTGGTAAACAAGAATTCGGAATTGCACTTTTCTGAACATATATTAATCTACAGTATCAAATCGATGTGCCCATCATGGTCAATTTTTATCGCAATCTTCTGCATTTGGTGCTCAGCAAAAATCAAATTTCAGCTTCAAATTTCAAATCACTTCGCACGGATGCTGTGCTTGAGTCGCAAGTGACTCCCTTCTGCCCTTTCAGCAACAAAGTGATTTGTTCTGCAGCCGATCAGTTAATGGGAACCCTGTCCTGTCTACTCGGAATCAAAATGCTAGTTATGACCTCACTAGAATCAGATAATCGAATTGTACATTCACTATGCTTTTCAAGAAAGGTGCCCCAAGTCCAATAAATATTGCTCACTTAATCTGATAGCAATGTCACCCTTCCGAGTCAGCCCTTAAACTGCCCTCTTGATCAGCACTGACTGCACCCATTCTGCACAGAAATGTTCAATCAGCGATGCATTCACCTGAAATAATCCTGCACAATGCCCAGCCAGCATATGAATCTCACATTACTCAGTCTGACTTAAAACACGTGACTGATCAGCTCTCATCCCTGAATAAAACTTCTCCATGGGAACCTGCATAAGAATGCAACGTTGTACTGATTGTCATTGTACCGCCATTGTGATAACTCCTCTGTAAACTTGCATTCGGCCTCATCTATGCTGGTCTTTTATGTAGCTCAGTGTCCATTTTCTGTTCCTGTGTTTTTACCATTCCATCTTTACCCTCACAAGCTTTCAGAGTACGTTCGTGCCCCTGGGCAATATTTTACCTTCAACTGTTAGTCCTGTAGCACAGTAATCATTCCCAGTACTTATCGCATCTATAGACCACACAGCACGCATTTCACCACTACCTCTTCCAGATTATAACTCTTTTTGGCCCAGATTATATTTTGCGCATTCATTTACAAATTCAGAATTTACCAACACACATGAATTGACACTTTACACCTCCCATTTACCTTTTAATATTCAGCATGCCCAGCCGTTTGTGAGCATTCAAATTGTCCAGGTCACATTTGCCCTCAGCAATCTCAATCGTTCTGGAACAATAGCTGTCCAGTCTACGGTGAAGATGTTCCTTTCAAAAGGCGAATTATCAACTGATGTTTTTCTTCCCTATCCACTTTGAGTAGGTCCAGTTTACATTTGGAACATATTCTCCTCGGAAAGCAGACTGTGCATATTTGGGTCAAATGCACGATCCTTTGCTGAAACAGGAAGAAAATTAATCATGTTCATCTGTGTCACCAACCTCCTGCTCTCTCTATCCCTCTCTTACAGCTAATGTTGCTGCTATTGTGATTCTTTCCCGAGGAAAGTGTGGCCTCTCCAAATGTGTCACGCACTATATGATCGCCATGGCTGCGGCGGATCTCCTGGTTGTTTGTGCTGAAGTCATGCTGAACAATACGCTGAATATGTATTTCCCTGTTTCATTCTTGACAATGAGCACGGTGTGCCATCTAACTGTGACACTGGCTTATGTAGTTACATCAGCCTCTATCTGGTTAACAGTGATGTTCACATTCGATCGTTTTGTGGTCATATGTTGTAAGAAGCTCCGAAAAAAATATTGCACAGAGATAACAGCGGTAGCTGTCATATCAGTGATGAGTGTGTTGAGTTGTTTGATAAACATTCCCTGGTACTTTGCATTAGAACCTGCGTTTATAATGGACAATGTAAATCGTGGTTGTGTCCTAAAACAGACATTTTTGGTTTCTGCTGAATGGGCCGCATTTGATTTGTTTAGCATTACCATGACCCCATGTGCTCCATTCATTCTAATTTTGTTGCTAAATGTTTTGACGGCTAGACGTATTTTTGCGGCCAGTAAAGTTCGCAGGGGTCTCCGCGGTTGCAGCAATGGAGAACATCTCAAGGATTCTGAAATAGAAAGCCGAAGAAAGTCCATTATTTTACTCTTCAGTATAACCGGCAGCTTTATATTGCTCTGGACAACTCCCGTTATATATTTTATCTCTCTGCGTGTAAAAATCATATTGAATTCTGGCACAATTGAGCTTGAGTCAGTTGGACGCATGCTTGGGGTCCTCAGTTGCTGCACAAATACATTCATTTATGTGCTGACACAGGCTAGGTTTAGGGAGGAGCTGAAGAGCGGAATGCAGTACCTCGTGAAACTGTGCGTAAAATTTGGCAAATTACAGCGGAAAACCCATTGACATTTACAAGAGAACATAAACTTTGTGCCCTGAAAGAACTCATGTTAGCAAAATGCTTGTAACAACGTTTAAGCACTCTGGATAAAATAATATCCTACTAAAAAAGCTCTTTTGTAATATAATGTCAAATTGAACTCCTTTTCACAGTATACTGTAAACAAATGTGAATAGTAAGTCGTAATAATAATAATAAATAATAATAATAAAAGTAATGAACAGACCCTGTTAGCCGTGCAGAGTTTGAAAGGGTGAATTGTGATGCCAGGTTCTGACAGCCTGGTGTTCATTGGAACAGTTGTTCTGATCAATAATAGAACACCCCAAACATCACCAGCTGGATAACGATAACTCGACAAATGTAACATAGACAAACGTCACAAATTTCCTACAACGTCTCTTCTGGGCCAAATAGTACATAGGGGGAATTTTCAGTACAAGTTTCATGAAGCCTGGGACCCTCCAATTATCGGACAGTTGCACAATGAGCTGCTTCTCAGAGTTCCACATACCTCACATGATAAAAACAAGGAAGGCCTGGTCATCACGTGTTTTGTGAAAGGACGGGCATTGGAGCAATTGATCACTCATTCCCACGATCCTTAGGGCTGAGAGACGACTCAAGACATTGGATTCAGAACTTTTAAATCCGATGTCCCTACGATTCATTTGAAAGCACGAATAGCACATACTTGTTTTTTCACACTTAATGGGCTACCGCCTCCCCACATGCTCAGTGACAAATCTCTCTGTTTCATGTTATCTGGTCCTTTCACATACACAGCCACGAAATGGCTGTCATCATAATTCTCGAATGTGTTAAAATGTTTAACTTGATATCCACTCTTCAATATAGCGAGTGACGCTTCAACCAGGTATCAGCACGAATTCCCAGCCAAGAAACTTGTGATCACACATGACCCTACCATCAACTTCCTTCTTCGTATACCTACGCATATTGAATGTGATAAAAATGTAATGCAATTCCTCTCGTCGCATATTCCTATAATTTACTTAACTTAAATACCGTTCGTAGAATGCAACCATAGACGGGCTGCAGCACAGAAGCAGACCATTTGGCCCGTCCTTTCCTTAATGGCGCTTTGAAGGAATTTGCAGCCGGCAGCCACTCCTCCGGCTTCTCGCTGTGATCTGGGTCATTCGCTTTTCTCAGATATTAATCCAAAATCGTCTTGACGATTCCTATTTAACCACCCTAATCACCCGGTAAAATGATTGGCCAGAACAACTGCCAATTAAAGTGGCATTAAACAGAAAACAACAACCTCTGTCCTTGAATAAATTAACATTAAAAACACGACAGGTTCGGTCATGGAATGAGGGGCATAGCTGGCAAGAAAAACAAATATTGCCAATCTTTAATTCCTCTTACAACAAATCATACGTGATCCGTCTTTTCGAGCATCTACAGCGTTTCTGATATCTTGGCATTGGCTGCTTAGGGCCTTATTACTAAATTACTAAATGCCCACACCGCCGGCTCAGCTACAACTCTTTCCTGAATGTTTGTTCCGGCTTTTGAGCGCCTGCACTTTCTAACTATCCACCCCGACTGCTCAGCTCCCAGTCATTTTAGTTACTGAGGGAACCTGAGTTCCTTAGGGTAGCGTCCGAGGCTCAACCATGTTTAGCTCCCTCATCAATGCCCTTCTCTCCATCTTAAGGTCGGAAATGGGGATGTTCGCTGATGATTGTGCAATTTTCAACACATTTCGTGACTCCTGAGGTAATGAGGTTGTCTATGGCCAAATGCACCATGTTCAGGCTCTTGCTAACAATTGGTAAAGGCCATTCACACCATACAAGTACCAGGCAATGACTATCTCCAAAAGAGAAAATCAAACCATCGCCCGTTAACATTCAATGGCATTACCATCGCCGAAAGTCGCACTATCAGCATTGTAACGGTTATCATTGACCAGAAACAGAACTGGGCTGGTCATATAAACACAATGTCTACAACTGCAGTTCAGAGGCAAGGAATCCTGCGGCGAGTAGCACACCTCCTGACTTCCCCAATTCCTTTCCACCATCTACATGGCACAAGATAGGATTGTAATGGTGCACTCTCCACTTGCTTCGGTGCGTTCAGCTCCAATAGCATTCAAGAAGCATGATAGCATCTGGGACAAATCAGCCGTTGTTTGACACCACATCAATAAACGTTGACTCCCTCCACCACCGACGAACAATAGCAGCAGTGTGTACTATCTGCAAGGTGTACTGCACGAATTCTCGAAGTCACCTTAGACATTACAGTCCAAACCCACGACCCCAACCATCTAGAAGGATAATGGGCAGCAGGTGCATGGGAACACAAAGATTTGGAAGTTCCCCTCCTAGCTATTCACCAGCCTGATTTGAAATGATATCCCTGTTGCTTCCTTGTCGTTGGGTTAAATTCCAGGAACTCTCTCCCTAACAGCACAATGGCTGTGGGGTTACCAGAGGGACTGCTGCGATTCAAGAAAGCAGCTCACCACCACCTTCTCAAAGGTACCTACGTCTAGTCAATAAATGCTGTGTAAACGATTGACGCCAACACCCCCTAAATGAATAATGATAAATTATCATTGTCTCTGTGTCCGCACAGCTACTGCGCTTCCCATTTCTCCAGTTTGACAGCTCTGATCAACTATAGCCAAATCACTGTCCTAGCTAATACTTCCTGCTTCTTACAGAACAATGTTCTCGCTATTTAGCTCCTGCACTTTTATAAATCTCTGCTCTGGGGGAAGAGAACATTTACTTTTCAATCTGTGTTTTGATTATCCAGCTCCCTCTATTTTTAACTCTGTTATGGGGGAGAAGTCCCTTTCTAATCTCTGCTTTGGCTATCTACGTCTAGCTCTTGTTAAATCTTTCTTCTGGCAGCTCAGCTCCCGCTCTTTTTGCCTTTCTACCCTGGCGCCTCAACTGACCCTCTTTTCAAAAAATATCACCTGTTCGTGCTCATCTCCCTGCTCTCTCCAAATCTCTGCTCTCACCGTTCAGCTGCAGCACTAAAGGAGTAATTAAACCTGCCCTGACTGCCAAGAGTCTAGCCGGGAATTGGAGACTGTTGAGTTTAATTAAAATGATCACTGGTTTGTAACTTCACGCCTTAAAATAAGAACATGCTTGAACAAACTGGTTGCATTTTGATATCACAACAGAGAAGATTACTGAATAGAATACATGGCGATTTGGATTTTCAGATATTAATTGACAGCTTATCGCAGATAAGGCTGCTTAAGAACATTTAGGATCATTAAAGAGGACAGAGGCGCGGTTTGTGGGAGGGGGAGGGGTCGCTTTCCAATTGCATCAATTTCGGTAATACGCACAAAACAGAAACTGTCTGCATTCGTTTTGTTTCAGTCTGGTTGATGGTAGCCAATTGTTTTCCCCACGGATCCGGGTTTGTTATATTTTTGCTCGATATACTCCAGTTGGATCTTGGAATACAGCACAACGCCTCAAAATGTGTTCGTGATGCACACATGGTGGGGTGGGAGTTAAACAAGTGAGGCTGATATGAATCATCTGCAACTTGAGATGGAGAGACGAGCAAAATAGGCAAGGGATTAGCAGATGCAATTTAATGTATTGCAATGTAAAATAACACAATTTGGCAGAAGGGGTAGTAAGGGGAAATAGAGATGGAATGTCACTGTCCTAAAGAATGTGATAGAATGGAGGGACCAAGGTGCATGTGCTTCGATGTTAGAGTTTGGCAGACAGAGCCGCGCCTCGGGTATGGAAAATTGTGGCGAATGGGCCTGGCACCGCGCTTTGGGGGCGGGATATGGAGTGCGCGGTGGTGACCTGTGATTGCGGGCAAACTTTCCGTTCTGGGTAAATTTGAATGTGTCTGTTTAAGTGACACAAATGAGCGGCGCTATTCGTATTAAGGATTTAATGGCTCGCTCGAGCAGAGACAGAGAAAATGGGGGAAATATTGCTAGGAAGCGGAGAAAATGCAGAAAAAAACGGGAAATGATAAGACCCTGAAATGTTCTCCGGAAAACTAGAAGGCTTTGAAAAGTTTTTCGACAAGTCTGTAAGATATTGAATTAATGCACTCCAGGGAATACACCACCAACTCTGAGGAAGAGGGCAAAATCTACAAAGGTTGATGAAATAGCGAATTCTTCCGACGCGCTTCCCACTGAAGAAGTAATATATGGCCCAGCAAATTCGCGGATTTATTCAACAAGAAGACGATGGACATTCCATTAAGGAGGGGGCCTGTGAAAATAATGGGCAATGCCTTTGTCTTTCCAAACGATGATGAGAACGAAACTTTTCAGGAGACTTAAACTCATTGGAAATGCCAAACGGGGAAAGGGTTGAAACAAATTGCCTGGTGTCCACGAAAAATCGCTTCTGAAGCTTTTTGATTTTGCTGCAAATTGTACGGCTCAGAAACCGCACGCAAATTATGCAAGGAATGCGGCAGTGCCAGGAATCATCTCAATGACAGATTGCAATGTCATCGAATTATCTAAGGAGCTTATTCAAAACGCAACAAAATGGATTGAAACAAAGCGAAGGTTCCCAGAAATGAAGGCACTGGATGAGTAAGCACAGAGATAAATAAACAAGGTGAAGAATAAATGACAAGCAAAGTTGACAGGCATTATAGCTGTCTTTCAGCTCTAGTTGATCATAACTCAGAATTTCGTTGAACACATGCAAGTCTTGATGAACACACTAATGAATCCTTTCTGGGATTAAATGCAATTAGAGCTAAATTCGACCCGACGATGCAAGGATATACGCCATGCATCAAAAACTAATACACTCTTCACCATTTTCTTGGACCTCATATTCAAAATGAGCTACTTTCGATGATGGCGGCGCAGGTGAAGAAAATAAATGTTATTATAAAGGTGAATGCTGCAATACACCTTGTGCTTATTCTTGTCAGTCCCCCTGGTCTGAGTGATGAAGATTCCTGGTGCTTCGTTAGGTTGATCTGACTTCTGAAGATGTGAATCGATTTGATTCGTTTCCTGCTGATTTAATACAAAATTTGGCAAGGCCTGTCTGATTCTCTCAATGATGCGCCAGATGCGCTTGGCCTTCACATCACCGACTGTAAGAGGCAGGGACACCACGAACGGGTAAACATTAAGGATCAGAAACGAGGCGTACAAGCCTGCCCCTTCATCACAACCTTCGAGGCTTGTTAAGTCCATGAGGCTGCCACCAGTTATCTCTGGTATTGGAAGATATGGAAAAGTGTAGTTATAAAACCATGACATTGTATTGGAGTTGTGCAGCGAAATAAAAGAATATTACAATTTTAAAAATAGATGACATATATTGAGAGCGGATGATTCCTGTCTAACGTTAAAGTCGTTGTCAGACTGTTGGTGGAATGTCTAGTGTAGAGTGGGAATGCAATCTGTTACCAAACAGTTGATATCAAGAAGGCATTGATTATAGTTGCTGAAGACAACCCAAACGTTAAAATTGAGGCTTAGTCCACGATCAACTACGAAGTCGAAGCTTTCGAATTTCGCTTTGCAATGGTTGAGTGTCACCACAGCATATTCGCCACAAGCATTGCGACGCAGAATATTCAATCCTTCGAAATGCAGCTTCGTGCGGCTTTAGCATTTCGGAGGGATAGGCGAAAATGAAAAGCAGGCCGCGTAGCGCTCTTAATAAGGGAAGATATTATTGGTAGGAGCGGATCTTTCATCAAACGATGTTGGGCCAATTTCTGAGGAGCTGGGAAACGGCAAGGGGATCAGATAGTTGTGGGAGTTGTTTTTCGGCCAGCAAACAACGGTGCTAAATCGGGGCACGGTATACATCAGGAAATTCGAGCTGAATGTAACATGGTTAAAGGAGGAAAATGGGAAACTTCAGTTTACAAAAAGACCGTGGTTAACCAAATCAGCACTAATAGCCTGGAAGAGAAACTCACTGAATGTATACGAGATTGGTTTCAGAACCAGTACGTTGAGGAGCCAACTAGGGATCGAGCTAGACAGGACTTAGTGCTATGTCAAGCGAAATTCTCAATGCCTTTCCATGCTCTCAAGTAGTCTTTGGGAAATAGTCAGGATAAAGTGATAAAACTTCGCAATATGTATGAGAGCGATATGCTGAATTCTAAAAATCGGTTCTTAAAACTGGAGAAAGAACATTATGAATCTAAGAGAGGGAAGTTGGCTATGATGGATTGCAAAATTATAGGAAAAGATTTGTCAGTGGACAGGCAATGGCGAATATTTAAGGACATAATGCACTGTCTACATCAGCCATGCATTCATCGAAAGCTCAAGCACACACAGGGAAATAAAACTCAATCGTTGTTCCCTAATGAAGTTAAATATTGCATTACATGAAATGAAATGATTTATCGTGGAGCAGGAAAAAAAGGGGTAATTCTGAGGGTTGGGGAAAATTTAGAAAACAGCAAATGAGGACCAAGGAACTGATTTAGAAATGGGAAGAGAATGGAATGCAATCCAGCGAGGAACATAAAGAGCAAATCTGGGCACTTTACATCTGAGTACGGGAATATTTAACGTGGAGAATAGGAAAACAGCACAGAAACGGAACAGTAACTTTTCGCCTGTCGTCACCGAAAAACATACAGAATATTTCCAAGATAAACTAGGCAACCAAAGGACTTGTGAAACGGGGGAGCGAAAAGAAATACATAGTTTTAGTGGAAAAGCTAGTACTTTAAATGTGAACTGGATTGAAGGTTAAATAATTCACTGGAGTAGAATTGCTTCTTCTCAAGAGTGCTGAAGGAGGAGGCTAAAGAAACAATGGATGCATTGGTTGTTTTCTTTCAAAATTCTTTAGCTTCTGGAAAGCCTCCAGCGGATTGCAAAGCATCAGATGTTGCATCACTATTTAAGAATGGAACAAGAGGGACGAGGGAAAACTGCAGAAATGTTAGTTTGACATAAGTGGTATGGGAAATGTCATAATCTATTAGTACGGATGCGGTAACTGGGTACTTAGTGTAGAATGGTTAAATTGCCCAGAGTTAACAAGGGTATATGAAAGGGAAATCATGTCAGAAAGACAATTAAACAACTCACTGCATAAAGAGGCTCCACAAATCTCCACATTTCCAATGCTGCGAGGGCCCAGCACATCAGTGGAAAATGTAAAGTTGAAGCATTCGCAAAAATCTTCCCCTAGAGGTACCGAGTGTATGAGCCATCTTGGCCTCCTCCATAGGTTCCCAAAATCAGAGATGATAGTCTTCAGCCAAGTGTCTTCATTCTCCGTGATAACAGGAAGCCGCTGAACCTCTGGATACTGCAAGACGTTGGGCACCGGGAATATCCCACCAATTGTACTGAGTGCTTGTGAACCCGATAGTGCCTGTGCCATACCCATGCTGCTCCAGTACAGATTCAACACTGCCATCTACCCAAATATGTGATAAATCGCCCAGGTATGTGATATAAAAACACGCAGCACAAACCCAACCCGTTTATTAACAGTCACATCAGCCTACATTTGATGATCAGGAAAGTAATGGAAGGGTGTATCAAGCGGCATCTGATCAGCAGTACTCTGCTCACTAAGGCTCAGTTTGTATTCCACAAGGTTCACTCTGTTCCCAATAGCATCACAGCCATGGTCCAAACATGGAGACAAGAGCAGAACTCCAGATGTGACGTGACAGTGACCACACTTAATATCAAGACAGCATGTAATCCGATGTGGCATCAAGGCGCCCTCAAATAACTGGAGTCAATGCGAATCAATGGGGGAAAACGCTCCGTCGATTGGAGTCATATCTGGCACAAATGAATATGGTTGTGGTAGTTGCAGGTCATTCATCTCAGTTCAAGGATGTCACTGCAGGAGATGCTCAGGATAGTGCCTAGTCCTCAGCACCTTCAGCCGCTTCATCTATCACCTTTCTTCCACCATAAGCTCAGAAGTGGGGATGTTCGATGACGATTGCTCAATGGGCAGAACATTTGCAACTCCTCAAATACTGAGCCGTCCATGCCCAACTCTAGGAATATCTGGACATTATCCAGGCTTGGGGAGAGAAGAGACAAGTAACGTTCCCGCCACATATGTACGAAGAAATGATTATCTCCAAAAATAATCTTACCATCGTCCCTTTTCATTCAATGATATTATGATTTCCGAAACCCCCGCTTTCTTCATCCTAGGAACAACCGTTGATCAGTAACTGAACTGGCCTCACCATACAAAAACTGTGGCAACAAGAGCTGGCCAGAGGCTAGGAAATCTGTGGTGAGTAACTCACGACCTGTCTCCCCAATGCTTTGCCACCATCGACAATGCCCAATTCAGGAGTTCCCGGATGAATGCTGCTCCAACAGCCCTCAGGAACCTCAAAACCATCGAAGAGAATGCTTGATTGGCAGCCCTTCAATAAGCGTGCGCTCCCTCCAGCACCGACAAATAGTGGCGGCAGTGCGCACCAGTTACAATATTTTCCTCAGGGGCACACCACTCTACCTTAGACAGTACATCCTAAATCCAGGAAAGCTGCCATTGAAAAGGAAAAGAACAGCAGGCACACGGGAACACCAGCACTTGCAGGTTTTCCTCCCCGCCACTCGCCATCCTGGCTTCGGACTATCACCGTTAATTCATTGTCGCTTGGTCAGACCCTGCATCTACCTAGCCTGCCTAGCCAGCGATGCCAACATTCTGTAAAAGAATAATAAAGATATAGACATGTTAATGAGGTTAGTATTTATTCTCCATTTTAGTCACTATGTGGCATTCTGTTAGTAAACAATGAAGTCTATGTCATGGAATTTTTTCAATGTAGAGTTAGAAAGATTTTTGGTAGAGCAGGGAATTATGGGTTATGGACCATGTAGGAGGTAGGAGTACAGAGAGCTTGCAGGTCAGTTTTGATTTTAATGAGCGGTGGAGCAGGATAGAAGTGCCTATTGACCTACTCCAGCCGCTAAGCACTATATTCAAATCTTACTTTCTCCCTAATAGTAAACAAAATATGTACTTATTTACTCCGGTGCTCCAAACCTTTTGCAAATAATTTCAACGTGTCATCTGCTCTCTTAATTGATTTCTTTATACGCAAGCCCTCGTGTTTCACACTTTTTAAATATTATACTCTGCTTTCATAATATTAGGGCGGAAGTCAAGGACTTCGCACTACGACACATGACTCTTCATCTTTCATCATATTGACAACTCAATTCATCATTCTATATCTCTCTACAACCTTTCTGTTCTCCCTCTCAGTTTACCTTTCTCCATAGGTCTGTATCATCAGCAAAGGTAGATACATAATTCTTTGTCTCTACTCTCGAGTCATTAAGATTGATTTAAAAGCCATTCAGCAACTTTCAGCCTTTTACACTGGAACAAGAAAAGGCCATTCTGAGCATCTGGTATTTTTGAATTGAAATGGAGTAGGTATTCAATGCCTCGAGCCAGTTACGCAGAAATAGAAGAAGGTTATTCAGTCCTTGTGTTTGTCACAGACGAGCAGGCGGAAGGCATTGAGCCTCTGTCGATCCTATTACACAGGGATCGGAGGGAACACAATTCATTCTATTTTAGACACTGCAAGACAGGAGAAGGGGGATGTCATTTAGCACCCACAGCCGGTTGCCGTGGAACTCTGAGGAACGACTGTATTGGAGCAATAAGCACGTCGTTGGAATGCTCAACACAGCCCCTAATGGAGTACACAAGTTTCAAAAACGATGCTTCTCTTGCAGAATTGCATATGTTGCGGGATATCGCTGTTAATGATTTATTTAAAAGCAAAAAACTGCGGATGCTGGAAATCCAAAACAAAAATAAAAACTAAAAATACCTGTAAAGACTCAGCAGGTCTGGCAGCATCTGCGGAGTGGAACACAGTTAACGTTACGAGTCCGTATGACTCTTCAACAGAACTAAGTAAAAATAGAAGAGACGTGAAATATAAGCTGGTTTTTGCGGGGGGTGGGACAAGTCGAGCTGGATAGAGGGTCTGCAGTGGCTGATAGTTAAGGAGGCATTTCATAATACTCAGAATAATTATATCTCTGCAGTAAAGGAAGATTCTTCAGGGAGGACCCACCATCCGCAGGTAACTAAAAAAGTTAGGGAAAACATCGAGCTGATGGAAAACGGAATAGACCGTGGAAAGTTTGCTGCCAGGTCAGATGATTGGCCAGATTAAAAGCGATATCAAGGAATGACTAAATGGTTAACAGGAATAAGAAATTAGAGTATTAGGGGAAACCAGCTTGAAATGTAAAACGGATAGAAACACTTTCAACAGAATTTTTGGAAACGAAAAGAGTAAGTAAAGAGAGTGATATTCCTATTCTGAGTTTAAAAAAGGGAGTCAATATTAGCTAATAAGGAAATGGCGAATGAAATGAAGCCATATTTTGCTTCTGTATTCAGTAAACCAGGAACACAAATGTTCCACTAATAGCTGTAACGCAAGAGAGGAAAGGGAGAGGGAAACTTGATGAAATTGCAATCACTAGGAAAGAGGTCGTGAACAAACTGATGGAGCTGCAGGCAGGCACGTCTCAGGGTCCTGAGGAACATCATCCTCGGAGCTTAGAAGTGGTGACTAATGAGGTAGTAGATGCGTTGGTGTTAAAATTATAATATTCCCTAGTTTCTGGAAACGTTCCATTCCACTGGGAGCACGAAAAAAACCTCAATATTCAAGAAGGAAGGGACATGGAAAACAGGAAACTATGGGCCAGTTATCTTGACATCTGCCATGCGGACGGAGTTAGAAACGATCAGGCAGGAGGTTATAGCTGGGCAATTAGATTAGATCCATGGTATTTTGAAAGGGAAATTTTGTTTAACCATTTAATTGGAGTTTCTTGAATGATTAACGTGCGTTGTGGATAAAGGGGTGCTTTTGCATGTGCTGTATTTCGGATTCTCGGAAGACATTTAATAAGATGCCGAATCAAAGTTTATTTTAGATGGAAAATGCTCGTGGCCTATGGGTTAACTTATTAGCATGGATAAAAGATTGGTTAGCTGGCAGATAACACAGACGATAACAGAGAGTGTAATGTGGGATAATGGGAAGTTTTCACTTCGGCAGGGACAATGAAAATAAAACTGGGTGATACTTAACCTGAGAAAGGCTGCAGGATTCCGAACTGCACAGGGATCAAGCTGGTCAAGTGCATGAGTCGGAAAAAGTGGCCATGCAGGTAGAGCATGTAATTCAGAAGGGTAAGGAAATGCTATTCTTTTTTTGTGAGGGTAATTGAACATAAAAGTAAGGATGTTATGCTTCATTTAAACAGATAATTGGTGAAATCTGGAATATGGTGTATGCTTTGAATTTCCATTTTTATGGAATGATCTGAATGATTGGAGGTGCTTCAGAGAAGGGTCACTTGGTTGTCACCGGGAATGAATTGGATGTTTTGTGAGGAAAGGTTGGGAAGATCGGACTTGCCTGCACAGCATTTTACAGGAGGGAGGGGTGAAATAATTGAAGTGTATGGGAACCTGAAAGCTTTTGACAAGGCGGTTGGAAATCATCTTTCATGTTTTGGGTGAGCCCTGAATTAGGAGGCATTTATTTATTTAATTTTTAAAAATGGTTGGTCCTTTTAGGACACAGTTTATGAGTTTGTGTTTGTTTTTTGTTTGTTTCTCCTCGAGGTTTATCTTACTTTGGAACTCTCTGCCTTAGAAGGCGGTGGAGGATCGATCAGTGAATCCTGTTAAGGTGGAGGTCAATATATTATTGCAAGGAAAATGAATCTAAGCTTATGGGGTTGGTTGGAAATTTTGCACTCGATACAAACAGATTACCCATGAACTATGTGAATGGTGGAGGAGGCTCGATGGGCCAAATAGCCTACTCTGCTCATATCTTCTGTGTTCGTATGTTCGTAATCGTGACGGCATGGACGAATTTGATCACAACAATATAAACTTTCATTTTTAGTTGTTGCCAGAGCGAAAGCGTTCATTGAGCACAAGGTGGGTGGATGAATGAGGTTTCTTGAGAGTTCGGATATAGGCAGCAGTGTTTGAGATGAGTTTTGATCATACAGATTTGTAACTAGGTGCTGCCAGGAAAATAATTAGAAAAGTTGAGCCTGGATTTCCCAAAAGGACAGGTGAGGCCTTGAGCAGCAGATCATCTGGAGTATATGTTCTGATATAATGTTGGGGATCGAGTGAAAAGCACTGGGTGAGTGTGATGATATGGAGGCCCATGTCAATCAGGGTCAAGTAGATCGCAGATGTTCCGACCTGTCTGGTTCAGCATCAGATAATGGCCAGACACTGGTTCAGGAACCGTTATTGCTGAGAAATGTGGAAAATATCTGGCATCTTCCCAATCTTGAGCATCACGGACCGTTATGCAATGAATCATGGATTTCATGCATAGCGTCTGGGTATAATGGTTAAACAGGAAGTGCGCCAAAGCAATGATGAGAGAGTGAGCTAACGAGATCATCAGTAAGTTAAGAATGGGTTGTGGAGTTAAAAACTGAACGCAGAGATTCAGAAAAAAAAATAAAAAACAGGGCAGATTAAATGGCTACAAGAGTGACAGCGTCAAAGATCGTTCATAAAATTGCTTACTGAGTAGAGTTTCTTACTGGGGCACAAACAATAGCCATGATACCTAAGATTTATGTTAAACCACTAGTCCGAAATGGATCCGTTTGGATTAGGTGTCGACTAATCACCTGCGGAAATAAGGTTCAAAATGTAAGATAATCCAGAGGGTGAGATGAACATTCAACTCTAGTGTTCCCAGATCGACTGCATTGTGGTAACATTCGAAACAATTGATCTCGGATTCAGATCCTTTTTTGCAAATCGATTATTCTCAGATTCAAATGCATTGTTGCATTATTTCATTCTGTTGTTCTCAGATTCAAATCCATTGTTGTAACATCCTAATCTATTGTTCTCAGATTCAGATCTGTACAGGCAAATTGGGTAAATGTTGCTAGAAAATGGAAATCCAACGGCAAAGTGTAGTCTCATTGACTCCCGTGGAATACAGCGGCAGGCCTGTTTTCCTCAGTATAGTGGTGAGTATCCCCACCTTCCACACGGGAGACCGGGGTAAAATTCACCGACGGGGTGAAAAGTCTTTGTTTGAATTGTGCACTGCGGAAGACGCGCTCACGCTTTTGATTAGCAAATCTATTTTCATTCCCGCATGATGATCGACCTAAAGAGCACCTCCTCATCAATTAGGACAGAAGGCAGATTTGCAAATATACATCATGGGTAAAATTCTGGAAGGATAATGATATCAAAATCCCCTGTGGGCAACGGCCCTTCAATCCATCATGCTGCGGGCTTCCATCTTGTAGACGTCGCAAAGTTTACCCAAAATAACACAGCCCAATGTTTACCCAGGCCGCTTTAAATTAAAAAAAAACATGCTTTAGAATAGACAACGGCACAAGTCGTACCAGACTTTACGATAACCGACGAGGTCAACGTAATTCACATCCCGACCACGATTGAGCATCCAGGGCGAACTGACGACAACAGGTTCCAGGCAGGATCACAGCTCCACGTCGCCTGTACCCGAAGCTGTTGAAGCCTGAAGTAAGGTTGAGATGGTCAGAGTGCCAACTGAAATGTACGCAATGCGTTTCGGTGAGGTTCAAATTGGCAAACTCAGTAAAGAAGGAACATTTGAAGGCAGGTAAATTTCCATTACCCACTCCACCCTTCTTTCACGTTATTCCTGTTTTTTTACATTACTTATGGTATGTGAACACTTCCCTTCAGCAAATAAAAATTCAAGCCAAAGGAAATAACAACCTTGCATGCAATCGCCTCAAAAGGCCAAGCTCATCATGAGTATAAACAAAGTTTCGCCAAGAATCCCCTGTTTCTCTCAACAAAGCATCAAATCTTTGCCACCTGTTAACTCGCCCTACTTCAACTAAAGTTCTGACTGCCAACTGAGCCTGGATTTTGAAAGCCGCTCAATAAACTCTTCAGAACACGCTGTGCTTGTAGGTGAGGTAAACTGTTCGATTTAAGCTTTGCCAGCAGCCCGTGTCATGCATGGCCTGTTCCTCCCAACTAAGAGGTTCTGTCCCAGGTGTCACGCCCAGATTTCGAAAATGTCCGCTGCAGAGAAACTCGGTCAATGTTCATGGAAACCCAAATTGTTGAAAAAACTCAGCGGGCCTGAAAGCATCTATGGGAATAAAGATAGTGTTTACTTTACGAGTCTGTGCGGCACTTCTTAAAAACGATCATTTGTAAACATTGTTCGGACGTGTTTGCATAAGTTGCCGTACGCAGGCTATCCTCGCCGCATTTCTGCACTCCTCTTTAGGCAGTTAACATCCAGTCTGAAATGAAAACTGCCTTGTGGAAATCCTATCCAATAGTATCGTAAACGAGTGCATCAAAAACAGGTTTTCCCCATGTAGCCTCTGCTCCCCTGACGTCATCACCCTCTGCTGGTCCTCACTTCTGCAACTACAGGTTTCAAGAATTTCCTGATTTTTAAAGCTTCGATCGAGCGCCTTGTTTTGTTTCTGCGCTGAACGCTGACCATGAGAATTCAAGCTTATTGTTATCCATTTTGCATGGCGACACTTCCGTACATGGATCCTGCCGCTGCACTAATCCTTTATGTCTGAAGAGGGACCAAGAAGGACTTAAAATCCAGAGAGCCACGGCCTGTGATTTGGAAACGTTGCATCTGACAAGTTTGCTTATATTGCTGAGTGTAAATGAATAAAGAAACGTCTTTCTTTACCGGTTACATTTGATGTTTTGTATCCGACACTATGACATGGTTTGTGTGGATTATGGAAATAGAGCAGGGAATTTGGCTGCAGGAGATAGGCGTCTGAAGCACTTGGCCAACTTGAATTCCTTGCGATTTTTTTGCGAGAATTTGCGAGTGACAAAATGAGGGAAACAGTCGAGGAAGAAGCATCTTTGCTTCTGTACAACCGGCAAAACTTTGGCCATGTAGCGATTGTCAAGAAAGAAGATGCCTCCCGTTTAAACCAATGGAAGGTAAATGTCTGCATTGTGCTGTCAAACTGTGTAACCATTGCTTCAAAATGAAAATCACACGGCAAACTCACTGTCTCCCTTGGAAAGCAGGAGCAGGCCTCTCCTCGTTAGTATAGTGATGAGTATCCTCGCCTGTCACGCGGGAGACGGGGGCTCGGTTCCCTGACGGGGAGACAAATCCTTGTTTGATTAGTGTGAGGTGGAACGCGTGCTCAAACTTTTGATTCGCAAACAGGTTTTCATTTCCACAAGGTGATCGACTGAAAGGGCATCTACACAGCAAATCGGACAGAAGGCAGAATGGCAAAAATGCACCATGAGCAAATTTTCTGGACAGTTCTGGTTCTCAATATCACCTGTGATCAATGGCTATTTCCACCATCATTCTGTCTTCTTCCACCATGTCAGCGTCGAAACGGTATCCCAAAATATCGCATCTCCATGTGTATCCAGGGCACTTTCCGAAAAATTCAAACGTAAGAGATGACGATGGCACAAGATTCAAAATATTTTGCGATAATCGCTGAGGCCGACGTACTTCACATCCCGTCCACGATTGAGCATCCAGGGCTAAATGGCGACGACAGCTTCCAGGCAGGTTCACAGCTCCACGTCGCCTGTACGCGATGCTGCTAAAGCCTGAAGTAGGCTTGTGATGGCCAGAGTGTCAACTGAAATGTACGAAATGCGTTTCGGTGAGCTCCACACTGGCAAACTCAGTAAACAAATAACATTTGAAGCCCCGTAAATTTCCATTGCTTGCAATAAATAGGAGAAATAATCTGTTAATTCAAGGGGTACTCATTCAATCGTATTCCACCCTTCTTTATCGTCATTCCTGAATTTGTACGTTACTTATGGTACGTGAGCACTTCCCTTCAGCACGTGAAAAATCAAGTTCAAAAATAGAGCAACATTGCATGCAATCGCCTCAAAAGGCCAAGGTAATCATGCCTAAAATCAAAGGTTCGCAAAAATACTCTGGTTATGTCAGCAACACATCAAATCTTTGCCGCCTGATAACTCGCTCTACTTCAACTGAAGTTCTGACTGCCAAATGAGCCTGGATTTTGAACGCCGCTCTATCACCTCTTCAGAACACGCTGTGCTTAAAGGTGAGATACACTATTCGATTGCAGCATTGGCAGCAGCCCGAGTCATGCATGGCTTGTTCCTGCCAACTAACTGGTTCTGTCGCAAGTGTGTCACGTAGATTTCAAAAATGCCCGCTGGGCTAGAAAAACGGTCAATTTTCAGAGAAACCGAAATTGTTGACAAACTCAGCGGGCCTGAAACCATCCGTGGGAAGAAACAAAGTGTTTACTTTACGAGTCCGTGGGCATTTCTTAAAAAGAATCATTTGTAAACTGTGTTCGGACGTGTTTGCATAAGTTGCCGTACGCAGACTATCCTCACCGCATTTCTGCACTCCTCTTTATGCAGTAAACATCCAGTCTGAAATGATAACAGCCTTGTGGATATCCTATCCAGATGTCTCGTAAACGACTGCATCACAACACGCTTTGCCCATGTAGCCTCTGTTCCCCCGACGACATCACCCTCTGCTGGTCCTCACTTCTGCAACGGCAGGTTTCAATAAATTCCTCATTTTTCACCCTTCGATCGATCGCCTTGTTTCATTTCTGTGCTGAAAGCTGACCATGAGAATTCAAGCTTTTTATTATCCACTTTGCATGGCGACGCTTTCGTACATGGATCCCGCCGCTGCACGAATCCTTTATATCTGAAGAAGGACCAAGAAGGACTTAAAATCCAAAGAACCACAGCCCGTGATTTGGAATCGTTGCAACTGACAAGTTTGCTTATGTTGCTGAGTGGAAATGAATAAAGAAACGTATTCCTATACCGGTTACATGTGATGTTTTGTATCCGACACGATGACATGGTTTGTGTGGATTATGGAAATAGAGCAGGGAGTGTGGCTGCAG
Organism: Cetorhinus maximus; assembly: GCF_964194155.1. Classification (NCBI taxonomy): domain Eukaryota; kingdom Metazoa; phylum Chordata; class Chondrichthyes; order Lamniformes; family Cetorhinidae; genus Cetorhinus; species Cetorhinus maximus. Next base: position 35,635 of record NW_027596172.1, on the reverse strand, counting down.
GAGATAGGCGTCTGAAGCACTTGGCCAACTTGAGTTCCTTGCGATTTTTTTGCGAGAATTTGCGAATGACAAAATGAGGCAAGTAGCCGAGGAAGAAGCATATTTTCTTCTGTACAACGGGCAAAACTGTGACCATGTAGCGATTGTCCAGAAAGAAGATGCCTCCAGTTTAAACCAATGGTAGGTAAATATCTGCATTGTGCAGTCAAACTGTGTAACCATTGCTTCAAAATGGATATGCCAGGGCAAATTGGAAACTCACTGGCTCCCTTGGAAAGCAGGAGCAGGCCTCTCCTCGTTAGTTTAGTGATGAGTATCCCCGCCTGTCACGCCGGAGACCGGGGTTTAATTCCCCGACGGGGAGACAAATCCTTGTTTGATTAGTACTGGGTGGAACGCGCGCTTAAAATTTTGATTCGCAAACAGGTTTTCATTTCCACAAGGTGATCGACTGAAAGGGCATCTACACAGCAAATCGGACAGAAGGCAGAATGGCAAAAATACACCATGAGCAGATTTTCTTGACAGTTCTGGTTGTCTCTATCACCTGTGATCAACGGCCAATTCCGCCATCATTCTGTCTTCTTCGACCTTGTGAGCGTCGAAACGTTTTCCCAAAATAACTCATCTCCATCTGTATCCAGGGCACTTTACTTAAAAAAAAAACAAACGTTAGAGACGACGATGGCACAAGCTTCAAAAGATTTTGCGATAATCGCTGATACCGACGAACTTCACATCCCGCCCACGATTGAGCTTCCAGGGCTAACTGACGACGACACCTTCCAGGCAGGTTCACAGCTCCACGTCGCCTGTACCCGATGCTGCTAAAGCCTGAAGTAGGCTTGTGATGGCCAGAGTCTCAACCGAAATGTACGCAATGCGTTTCGGTGAGCTCCAAACTGGCAAACTCAATAAAGAAATAACATTTGAAGGCACAAAAATTTCCATTACTTGCAATAATATGAAAAATAACATCTTACTTCAAGAGGTACAAATTTAATCGCATTCCACCCTTCTTTATCGTCATTCCTGAATTTGTACGTTACATATGGTCAGTGAGCTCTTCCCTTCAGCACGTGAAACATCAAGTTCAAAAATAGAGCAACATTGCATGCAGTCGCCTCAAAAGGCCAAGGTAATCATGCGTAAAATCAATGGTTCGCAAAAATACTCTGGTTATGTCAGCAACACATCAAACCTTTGCAGCCAGATAACTCACTCTTCTTCAACTAAATTTCTGACTGCCAAATGAGCCTGGATTTTGAACGCCGCTCTTTCACCTCTTCAGAACACGCTGCACTTAATGGTGAGATATACTATTGGATTTCAGCTTTGCCAGCAGCCCTTGTCATGCATGGCTTGTTCCTCACAACTAAGAGGTTCTGTCTCAAGTGTGACGCGCAGATGTCAAAAATGCCCGCTGGGCTAGAAAACCGGTCAATTTTCACACAAACCCAAATTGTTGGAAAAACTCAGCGGGCCTGAAACCATCCGTGGGAAGAAAGACAGTGTTTTCTTTACTAGTCCGTGGGCACTTCTTAAACACGATCATTTGTAAACATTGTTCGGACGTGTTTGCATAAGTTGCCGTACGCAGGCTGTACTCACCGCATTTCTGCACTGCTCTTTAGGCAGTTAACATCCAGTCTGAAATGAAAACAGCCTTGTGGATATCCTATCCAATAGTCTCGTAAACGACTGCATCAAAACACGCTTTCCCCATGTAGCCTCTGCTTTCCTGACCTCATCACACTCTGCTGGTCTTCACTTCTGCAACTACAGGTTTCAAGAAATTCTTGATTTTTAACCCTTCGATCGAGCTTCTTGTTTTATTTCTGTGCTGTAAGCTGACCATGAGAATTCAAGCTTTATGTTATTCATTTTGCATGGCGCCGCTTTCGTACATGGATCCTGCCGCTGCAACAATCCTTTATCTCTGCAGAGGGACCAAGAAGGACTTAAAATCCAGAGAGCCACAGCCCTTGATTTGGAAACGTTGCATCTGACAAGTTTGCTTGTGTTGCTGAGTGTAAATGAATAAAGAAACGTCTTCCTATACCGGTTACATGTGATGTTTTGTATCCGACTCTATGACATGGTTTGTGTGGATTATGGAAATAGAGCAGGGAGTTTGGCTGCAGGAGATAGGCGTCTGAAGCACTTGGCCAACTTGAGTTCCTTGCGATTTTTTTGCGAGTGACAAAATGAGGGAAATAGCCGAGGAAGAAGCATCTTTGCTTCTGTACAACGGGCAAAGCTGAGGCCATGTAACGATTTTCAAGACAGAAGATGCCTCCCGCTTAAGCCAATGGAAGGTAAATATCTGCATTGTGCAGTCAAACTGTGTAACCATTTCTTCAAAATGACAATCACACGGTAAATTGGAAACTCACTGGCTCCCTTGGAAAGCAGGAGCAGGCCTCTCCTACTTAGTATAGTGATGAGTATCCCTGCCTGTCACGCGGGAGACCGGGGTTTAATTCCCCGACGGGGAGACAAATACTTGTTTGATTAGTATGAGGTGGAACGCGTGCTCAAACTTTTGATTCGCAAACAGGTTTTCATTTCCACAAGGTGATCGACTGAAAGGGCATCTACACAGCAAATCGGACAGAAACAGAATGGCAAAAATGCACCATGAGCAAATTTTCTGGACAGTTCTGGTTATCAATATCACCTGTGATCAACGGCCCTTTTCGCCATCATTCTGTCTTCTTCCACCTTGTGAGCGTCGAAATGTTTTCCCAAAATAACTCATCCCCATGTGTATCCAGGGCACTTTACTAAAAAAACAAACGTTAGAGACGAAGACGGCAGAACCTTCAAAAGATAATCGGCAATCGCTGAGGCCGAGGAACTTCACATCCCGCCCACGGTTGAGCATCCAGGGCTAAATGACGACGACGGTCGCGGAAATTGGAGCGAACACTCAGGCCCAGGAGGTTTGTCTCGGAAGCCTTTATTTAATCGTGATATCACGGAGAGCCCAGTTGCATACAAGGGAGCTAGCTGACACTCTGAGGAAGCATCAGAGTACACACATAGTTATTGTAAAAGTCGTACATATCAAAGAGCATGAAGGTGATAAACCTGCCTAACCTTCAATAATGAATTTCATTGAGAATCATTATATTTGACATGCAACACACAATTATTCTATTCTAGTTTATGACTACACAGGATATTAGGAGGAGTCCATCTTGTGATAAAAAGTGAGACAGAGAATAGATAACCATGCTTGACATATTCCTTAGTGCTGGGGGATGCACATTCGAGAGAACAGATAACCATTGCTTGATCCTGTCTTTGTGTTGAGGGCAGACATCCTAGCCTTGCCTCAAGGATTCTAGGAAATTTGTTTATGATACTCCTTTTCTCCTTTCCTGCTCAATTAGCTGGCAGCTGCAGGTGTGCCTGCTAGAACAAAAGAGGGAACTGTGCTGTAGTATTCCACTATGATTTTAACCGTTTAACCCTTAGTTTTCTTGTAGATGTATTTAATTCTTCCACCATCCCTCCTTGTTAATCTTTTAGATTAATACGAATGATGAATATTATCTTCATCATCATAAGGGGGCTCATAACCATAAGGAAAAGGCCGATCCCTGGCAGGGTAAACTTTTTCTCCCCACCATTGGGTTTCGCTGGGGCCAGTGCGTATCAATTGAGGAACGATTGGTGCTCTTCCTAATCCAGGGGTGCCTCTATTCATAGCTCCATTGACACATTGGACACAACAAATCCTCAAAGTAGCACATGCACAACACCCTATTACACCTATTAAAACTAACCCAATTAAAACATACAGCAGCCAACTTCCCCAACCGGAGAACCACCCCATTACTGTAGCCCACCAGGAATCCTTGTTATAAAAATTGCTCAATCTTTCCCCAGCTTTCTTTATTTCTTGCACTTTATCCATAACATGCTGTCCCAGGTTAGTAATATTCTTGGAAACATCAGGCACATAAGTGCAGCATTCTGAACCTATCATGGCACAAGTGCAACCCTTTTCAGCTAGAAGGAAATCAAGGGCCATTCTATTTTGCAGAGCTGTCAGGCGTAGAGCTATCATTTCAGTAGTGATGGCTGAAACCTGTTCCTGTGTCTCAATTAAAGTGTCAGTTGTTGAATTAGCAAACTTTTCAAGTGCAGCTGCTAGGTTAATAACCTCTCGGGAGTTACGATCTGTCCCGTAAGAGGGGAAGACAATCATCCATAATCGATCGGCTTCCGAGATGTCACAGCGATGCAGACGCAGATGCGGGTTAATATCTACTCTACTTATATAACGGAGGTATGGATTCAAATATGCTAGGTAGCAGCAACCACTCCAGGTGGGAGTGGTAGCGCCTTTGCCCAAATTATCGGCATCTTGATTAAAAAAGGAAGATAATTGCGGCATCCCAGGCAACCAGGGATATGCTTTTTCTCCACAAACCCAGCAAGTACCGTTTAGAGGATTTTGAGGGTCATAACTACCAGGGCTGGTAAATATGGTGGTTTGACAACTACTGTTTCCCAGGTTCTAGGTACCGGTTGCAAGGATCGAACACCAACAGGTTGCATTCATCGGTTCCGCAGGGGGCCTGATTTTTATCCCATGATTTCTGTAGTTCCACCCCTTAGCAGGTGGAGAGCGACGGAACCATCACCTAAATATATTGTGTTCTGCATCATCTGACTGGATATGGAAGATTGTGAGATCCTTTATTTCTTCCTCAGTCAGGGGTTTTGCTTGATAGGTGCTTGACTCACGTCCATGGTAGGGAATCTGGGCACATATCCAACAGGCGTCCTGTCCTACTTGTCCAGTATAGGTGCGGCATAAAGACAAAAATGTGTTGGGGTTGGAATCCTGTGAGTACACTCCATAACAAGCACCAAAAGGATAACATATAGCAAAAAGCAGTATCTGATTCATAATGCAAATTAATACACTATTAGCAATGGTTATAGGAATGCTGGACAGTGTTTCTTGCAACGAGTGGCGTGGATCCAATCTTCCTTCCCTTTTAACATCAGGGCCGTTCGAGTTGTCAGCAGTACCAGATAGGGTCCTTTCCTCCTAGGAGAAAGAATATCTTTGTTTATTTTTTTTTACATACACTTGATCACCCGGCTGAAAGGTGTGTATAGGTGTATCTCCCACGGTTGCCTGAGCCTGCCTGACCCTCTCATGTAGTTCAGCTGCTGTTTTACAAATTGCCTGGGCGTAAGCCAGGGACTGTTCATCATTCCAAATTAAGGCTAATTTCTCAGCACATACAGGAGGTTGGGCTGCGGTCGTCATGGGGCGTCCCATGAGGGCTTCATGGGGTGTTATTCCAGTAAATCTATTCTTTCGGTTTCGCATAGCGAAGACCACTACTGGGAGCGCTTCGGGCCACTAAAGATTAGTATCCTGACAAACCTAAGATAAGGTGTTCTTTAGTTCCCCATTTACCCTTTCAACTTTTCCTGAGGACTGTGGCTGGTAAGGAATATGCTACTTCCACTGAAAACCCATGATCTGCACTAAATCCTTCACTGTTTTCCCAGTGAAGTGAGTCCCTCGATCACTGTTCAATCCCATAGGTAATCCGTGCCTAGGTATCAGTTCTTTCCACAATATTCTCACTACTGTTTCCGCATCATCCCTTCGTGTAGGGTAGGCTTCAACCCATCGGGTCAACATATCTACTATTACCAATAAGTACTTATACCCTGAGGCCGGGGGCATATGTACAAAATCAATTTGCAAGTTTTCAAAAGGCATTTTAGGCATTGCTGCCGCTGTCCCTTTATTATTCTGCTGTCAAATCAGGCAAGATAGTGTGATTTTTTTGTATCGTTGGAGTGATACCAGGTGCAGACCATTGTTGGTTTATTGCATGATGCATCCCCTCTTTACCCATGTGTGCCTGTGCTTGCACTAGGCGACACAGGTACAAACACAGACTTTGAGCACAAAACAGTCGACCATCCGAATGGAACTAAAAAACGTTTTTATAACAGCATTGTGTTTTTTTCCCATGCCCGTGTTTCCTGCTTAGTACAGTTTTGTTGGGTTGCCTGCAACTCGGCAGAATCCAGAGCAGGAAGGGGGGCGCGATTTGGAAGACGGAGCGCTTGCAAAAGAGGGGTCTGCGCAGCTGCGACTTCTTTAGCTGCTTGGTCAGCGCGAGCATTCCCTACAGAGACATCATCAGACAGTTTTGTGTGTGCTTCACATTTAATGACCGCTAGACGTTTAGGCAATTGACTCTCATCTAGGAGGTTTTTGCACGCGCTGGGAATGCTTAATAGACCGACCTGCTGACGTAATAAAACCCCGATTTTTCCATATTTGACCGAAATCATGGACGACGCCAAACGCATATCGGGAATCGGTGTAACTATTGGCTGCTCGATCTCTAGCCAGGATACAAGCTCTGGTTAGGGCAAACAGTTCTGCTGCCTGTGCTGAAGTGCCAGGGGGTAATGCGTAAGCTTCCACGATGTGGTGTTGGCTCACAACAGCGTAACAGGCGCGGAGCAAGTAGTCTCTAGGACGATGAGAGGAGCCGTCGGTGTAAAAAGTAACGTCTGGGTCCTGAAGAGGATCCATCTGCAAATCCATTCTAGGAGAAGTGGATTGCTCGACCATGGCAACACAGTCATGCTCCACCTCTTCAGGGGACTCGGGAACAAAAGTGGCGGGGTTCATGGCCGGCGATCGGCGATAGGTGTAGTTGGGGTGCGATAATAAAATAATTTCATACCCCGTTCGTCGTGAGGCAGTAAAATGTTGTGTAGCAGCAAAATTTAGTAGCAGCATAACGGAATGGGGCACCCGTACCTCACAAGGGTGATCAAGGACTAACGGCAACGACTTTTCAACCATTGTGGCCGCGGTGGCAACAGCACAGATACACGCAGGCATCCCCATCACCACAGCGGGAAGAGCCATAGAATAATAAGCGGTCGGTCGCCTTCCTCCATTATGGACTTGAGTAAGAACTCCGGTGGCGAATCCCTTCTTTTCACAAGCGTGTAGCTGAAAGGGACGCTCATAGTTTGGTAACCCCAGAGCCGGGGCTGTGGTTACAGCTGCTTTGAGAGCTTTAAACGCTGCCTCCTGTATTGAGGTCCACCGGCCAATCGCAGGCGCTTCCTTCATCGTAGCTGCACGGAGCACAGGATCATGTAGACGGTAATTGGGAATCCACTGTCTGCAGTAGCCCACTATACCTAGGAAGGAAAGAATCTCTTTCTTTGTTTTAGGGGCAGGTATCCGCAGGATGGCTTGTACTCGTTCGGGTCCGGTCTGCCGAGTCCCTGTTTCTTAAGTGAATCCCAGGTACTGTACTAGTGGCTGGCAGAACTGCAGTTTACTTCTAGATACTCTACGGCCTCTCGTTGCTAGGAATCGAAGTAAAGTTACTGAGTCTTTCACACAGTCAGTCAGTGTGGGTGAGGCCACTAAAATATCAACGGCATTCTGTATAAGTGTGGAGTTCCCATTTAAATAACATTCGTCCAAGTCCCGTTTTGCTGCAGCAGCGTATACAGCAGGTCTTTCACCCTCGTCCAGGTATATTGTTGCCCTTTATAAGTAAAAGCGAACAAATATTGACTGTCGGGATAGAGGGGGATAGAATAGAAAGCGGAGCATAGGTATATCACGGTATAAGCCACGGCGGTAGTCTTGATAGAGGACAGGATTACATTTACATCGGGTACTACCGGTGCTATGGGGACCACAATGCTATTTACGGCTCGCAAGTCCTGTACAAAACGCCATTCGTTTGGACGTCCAATTTTAGGTATCGGTAATATGGGTGTGTTACAGGGGCTAATGGTGGGTTTAAGAACCCCTTGTTGGAGCAGAGCATTTACGATGGAAGCTATGGCTGCCTCAGCGTCAGGGGTTAACCGGTACTGCCGAACGCAGGGCAGGACAGCATTTGACGCAGCTTAACACAATGGTCTGGGGCGGAGAGCACTCGTCCGACATGATTTTTATGCAACGCCCACAGACCACCCTCAACTACATCAAATGCATAGGGACCGACAAAGTCAGATTGCTCGGGGGGCTGCTGTCGTTGAAATTTGGCTGGGGGGTCAATTACTTTACAGGAGACCCCGGAAATCCCTGGGAGATAGATCCTACCCTCAACAGATCCGAACCATCCCACTGATCCATTGCACACAGAGGTAGGGGTCTGTTGAAGTCTTTTTATCATGGGACCTATATGGTGTGACCAAAAGGGGGGCCGAATAACTCGGGTCAGATGGGGCACAGACTCAGAGTCTGCTTGAAACAGAGGCTGCTGCTCCATTGTCAATGTACCGGTCCGCCCAAGCCCACCTCGCCCAAGTAAAGGTAAGGATCAGGGCAGATGGGAGTAACGGTTCCTATGAGAGTGCTGACCGTTTGATGATATGCGGGGTTATCTTTCACTGTATGCCCTGCGGTACAATGGAGACGAGAGTACTTCAGCACTACCTGTAACCAGCTTTTTAGGGTTTTAACAGGCGGCGCGCTAGCTAATCTATCAAGTTCCTGCCACAATCGGCCCATCCCTGCCATGTAAGGATTATCTTCAAGTTGCCAGCAGTATAGAATTGGTTCAGACTTAGTCTCAGGGGCGTCGTCAGGGGCAAGGCGAAGGGACGTTAACTGGTGAGTTTGGGGTGTGGGCACTTCCAAGTACATGCCTTGTGGCGTGCAGTAAATAGTGGCCCCTAATTTACAGAGTTTGGCGTCCCAGCAAGGGTAAAGGAGTGGTTTTAGAAACTATCATAATCTCTTCCACATGGTTGTGTTCCAGTGACAAGGCAACCGGCTTAGATAAAGATTCCGACAGGGGAACGCCTGCCACTCCTACGGTTACTACGTTATTCCAACTAAGGGGTAATCCCAGGGAGGGAGGTCCAGAGGAAAGGGTAGCGCCAGTGTCCACAAAGGCTCGTAAATGTGTGTCTCCTATTCTAAGGGTTGCCATAGGTTGCGCTTCCGTGTCTTGGGAAAGTGATATAACTGCTCCCTGTACCATAGCCTCCCCTGGGCCCCCCTATTCTTGGGGAAAAGGGTTATTGTAAGTAAAGGGGGGAATCGCCACATTCAGCTGGCCATGGGACCGAACAGGTTTCCTAGGGGGACCCGATTGACATTCTCTAGCCCAGTGTCCCCTCTTTCCGCACTTGCGACAAGTGTCAAGGGATTTATCTCTTCTCTGGCTTCTTACTTTCCCTTACGTTTATTCTGATTCTGACGAAAAAGTTGCGTTCTCTGCTGTTTGGAGCCCTCTCCGTTGTTAACAAATAATCCCTCTCGGTCCATATTAACCAAAGCAGTGGTTATTTCAGTCCATTTCAAAGTTTACCAATTTAAGTTTCACATTTTGAATGACTGGCCATGTTGGGGCAGCATGCAATTCAGCAGTGTTTGTATGGCTAAGGGTCCGTTGCCTTCCAGGGGAACGCCCGCGTGTTCCTCCCAATTATTACAGAATCGGGCCAAAAAATCAGGGGTACTTTCCTCTTTCCTTTGCAGGCTCCGAGTTGCTTCCCCCATGTCCCCGTGTCTTTACGCTGCTGCCATAATAATAGTTATGCCCTTGTCTTGCAGCCAATGTTTTAAACTTTCATTCCCAGCCTCTGCTTGCTCATCGTCTTTCCGCCAGGCCTCGTTCTCCCCAGGCGGCACCGGAATGGTATTTTTTAAAGAGGCCCAGGAGCTACGATGAGCAAATAAGGCTCGCAAATCGCCCGGAAGGGGCTGGTAAATTTCAACCATCTGCTCCAGCCAATTTAAAAACGCAGCTGGGCATTTTATAGGATTGGGCACTTCAACTATCATAGTTCGAGCTTCCGCTGGAGTCCAGGGTTTGAGTAGAGCCGTGTCACCAATCTTTATTTTCGGGTTCTGAAGTACATGAGAGATAGTCTCAGCCGCTACCTTCCTAGAAGGATTTCTTGTGAACCTCAATGGAGGTTCGTCATTGCTCTGACTACCGACACCAGATTCCCTTGTGTGGGGGCTGAGATCAGGTTCGGTACTGTCTGGGACATCATTTGATGGTCCCGCTTCTGCTCCCTCCCCCAAACCGGCAGCGGCAGCCGCGGAAGCCCCATTGGATTGTCTCCAAGCCGCGGCTATTTCTATGAGTTCGTCCGTTAAAAGGTCGGGAAGGGTTGGCCAGTGACCGTTGCCAGATGCCGCGAGTCTTGGAAACAAGGTATCAGGTCCCATTGGGTCGGTGCCGAGGGGATATGGTGGAGGGGCAAATGCTGCAGCTGGAATCGCATCTATCAGCTTTTCACTACCTTCAGTCTGATTTTCCTTTTTATTCCTTACTTTGTGGGGTTGGTGGCATTTCTCCACCTCCATCCATTTACTAAAACAACCCATCATATAGTCCAAATCCCAGTTGGGATCTCCAGCTTAATTAGCTACCCCATCCCACCAGGCCTGGATAAGGGGCATTTTAAAACTTCCCCCATACGGCCATTCTCCCCGCGTCCACCCGTACAGGTCGCTGCTAAAAGGCACCGCAGACCGATCATCGCCCGTTTCTCGTATTATAACGTTGGCTGGCGACCCCGGAGGGACCAGCGCATCTCCTACCTACTGACGAGCTTTGGTTACCATTATCCTTCGTTTTTCCGTTTTCTTACCCATCTTTAAGGGTCCCGCTTTCAGTTCCGGTTTCGGTTTGTTCTTAGTACTTTCAGAGGTAGGGGGAGTGCAGAGCCCGCTCTGCTGCTGAGACCTCCCATTTATCTGAACAGGAAGCACAATTAGCAGCGCGGCGCGTTTCCTACCCTATGGGCTCACCGGTGTTTTATGAATTCCTTAACAAGTCCTCCGATTCTTTGGGTCACTTAAGTCTCTTTGGTCGGTAGCTACCCTTTTACTCACCGTCCCCTTCTCAGCTGGGACGCTGATTCACTGCAATCCCCTTTTCAGCTAGGATGCAGTTCGCACTCTCCCTAACTTAGGAGAGGTATTCCTCTCTTTTTGCCGCGAGGGTTCTTTTTTTTTAGAGATCCGACGGTCCAGGATTTCAATCAACTCTTCAACTTAAGAGGCTACTGGACTTCAGTCGGATCCCATCCTCATCGATAATTTGTCGCTGAAATCGGAGTGAACACTGAGTTCCAGGAGGTTTGTCTCGGAAGCCTTTATTAATCGTGATATCACGGAGAGCCCAGTAGCATACAATGGAGCTAGCTGACCATCTGAGGAAGCATTAGAGTACACACATAGTTATAGTAAAAGTCCTACATATCAAAGAGCTTGAAGGTGATAAAACTGCCTAACTTTCAATAATCAATTACTTTGAGAATCGTTATCTTTGGCATGCAACACATAATTAGTCTATTCTAGTTTATGTCTGCACAGGATATTTGGGGGAGTCCATCTGGTGACAAAATGTGAGAAAGAGAATAGATAACCATGCTTGACCTTATCTTTAGTGCTAGGGGGTGGACACTCTAGAGAACAGATGACCATTGCTTGATCCTGTCTCTTTGTGTTGGGGGCAGACATCCTAGCCTTGTCTCAAGGATTCTAGGAGGCTCTTTTATGATAGTCATTTTCTCCTTTCCTGCTCAATTAGCTGGCAGCTGCAGGTGTGCCTGCTAAAACAAAAGAGCGAACTGTGCTGTAGTATTCCACTGTGGTTTTAACCGTTTAACCCTTAGTTGCCCTATAGATGTATTTTATTCTTCTACAGTAAGTCACTCTTTCCTTCACTCATAACACGCACTCACAAATCCATCACTAATGCACAGGGCCCTCATTCACTGTCAGTGCAAGGGACCACAACATTGACTCTTCCACACACGCTGTTATTGTCCTTATCCCACCCACTGGGCCACTCACCACCCACAAATGTAAGACGCACTTGTCATCTGGCCCGGCAGGAATCGTGATACAGCCTCACATCTCTGTCCATGATGGAGAAACTGGATCACAACAGGGGGGCTAGTTCGCAGACAGGAACGGCTTGCTAGACATCAACATTCTGACAGAATTGGAAAACAGAGTCATCCATCTGCCCAGATATAAGTGGGACCACTCATGTGCTAACGATGAGGTCATTAATGATCTACCAAGTGAGGATCCAACGGTGCAGCATTCATCAGCCAACACTTCCGTGTGTGATGCGTCCTCTATCATATGCCGCTATCATACACTGATTATTTCCCCTTGATTTCACAGGTACACCTGACAAACAGCCGACAGATTGCATGATCCAGTGCCCCCAAACAAGCTCCGATGAAAAGTCTGAAGAGGAATCTGGAGGCAACCTGCCTAAAGTGCCGTCAGAGCGCTCACCCACACCCTCGACCAGCGGAGAGAACACGCCTCCGTGGGACGTGGCTTTAGAGGAGCCACGGGATCATAATCTGGAGATCACCTGCCCACTCCACAGCAAGTGGACGCACGGATTTCCCAGCTCCCCGCACACGAAGGTATTCTGTGTGCCAGAAAGTTGCTGAATATGACTCAGATGTTGAGCACCTGGACCTGGTCATCTCTCAGACGCTGCAGCACTAAAACCAAGCCAGCCAACATCAGAAAGTGATGTCGGCTGCACTCCTCAAATCATAATGCATGATGGAGGAGACCGTCCATCTTCAGGCTGAGATGGGAGCGCCTCCATTGCAGCATACCGAGCCCAACACTGTCATTATGGCGTTTGCCATGGTGACCTTGGTCCAGGTCATCCACTCATGCACTGCTGCATGGGATTAACTCCTTTGCTACTGCCATAGTTGGCCTGCAACAGAACGTACCTAAGATGGATCCTCGGATGCATGATCTCAATCCAGCTGCCGCTTCCACTCACCGAGTCACCCAGGGGCTTCTCGGGCACATATAGGGAGGAAGGTCAGCATGTGCACACTCCGGGGCCATACAACCAATTGAGACAGCGAATAACTGGCCCATGTGGCTTCCCGCTTCCTGTAGCCTACACAGATTCAGCTTCACAGGCCGAGGAGGATGCCACTGCCCCACAGCAGGGCGATGGAAACAGACTGGCGACCAGCAAATTTCGGCCTCTGAGAGGACCCACGCCACAGTCATCACAGGCAGGGCGTCACAGTCAGCAGGCAGCCTTTAACTCCGGTATCCTGCTCCTGATCTTGACTGACCACTCGCTCCTTCCTCCATCTTAAACGGTCTCTAGGCCATCAGGCGTACTGGTAGGTAACCAGGATCCATGATCCTGACATTGTCGTCCTGCACCACGAAAGAGTGCCACACGTGGTAATGATTTTTGGCCCTGTAGTAAAAACCCTTAATGCTTCCCGGAAAGTGCTGGTCACCCGTCGGACTGCCAGAGGAGATTGCTTACCATGGGTGCCGTGTCAACTTGCGGCAAGGGGAACACTGGTACAAACAATGATACTGAAAATGCAAGGAGCTGAGAGCAACTCCAGCAGTGACTACTACATGACCAGTCTTGGCGAAGAGATTATACAACGTGTGCAGTCCAACGGCCGTGCAGTGCAATGAAGTGGTGGCGGATTCGAAGCAAGTGCCGGTTTGTGTGGGGGTCGGCGGGGGGTGGTGGGGGTCGGGGGGCGGGGGGCGGGTGCGGGTAAGACATGGAGCGGTTGATGGCACTTTGGAGCCTCTTGGATGTTTGAAAGCGTGGGTAGGATAGGAACCTGAACCAAATCATATCACAGTCGCTGCACCTGATCTGCCTCAGTTGCAGAGACATGGTAACATTTTGCATGTCCCTTTCATGGTTGGCCATTTCCCTCACTTATCCTGCCCTCCACCTCTATTCACCATAAGTCAGATGCAGCAAATTCGACCCCCGCCCCCGCCAGCGCAGCATGTTACAGCACCACCGCGCCACGTCAGCAGTCGCCCCCTTTGGCTGGCAGCACATGCCCCAGACAACAACCACCACCCCTCAACAGTCACCTTCCTGGCTGGCCAGCACTTGCCCACAGACACATCCACCCCTCAGCCTTCGCCTGAAGAACCAGGCATCAATTTACCCAGACGTTGGCGCCATTGAGGACTGTAAAGAACAGGCGAGTAGTGGAGAACACTGCTGCTCAATCACCGCAGCTCACCCAAAGTGAAGTTGCGCAGTGCACGTCACCTGGGTGCTATTGTGAAACACATCGTTGTGCTATACTGATGAGATGGACAGGCGATACTGTGGGTTCGATACGCCTGGTGGGATGGCCTTTAAATTACATGCTAATCATTGCAATTAGCTTCCCGTGGACCGATGTTGGAAATCGCAGCCCGCTAATGGTGGGCAGGGCAGAAGATCACGACCTGCCTTCATGCCGTCGTGAAGTGGTACCCACCATATTTTCCATGCCCGCCAGATATCACGCCCGCCGCCAGTGGGCTCGGAAGACTACGTCCATAATTTATGATTAATAAATCACTTAGAGAGAGGAGAGGCTGCAGTGGGAGCATTGCATCAAATCACTAGCTAAGGAATTGATTTTATTTTGGGGTTTGACACGGCTGGTTCAAATACATTAGCCTCACCGAGAGTGTTATAACAACCATTGGAACTGAAAGTCGCTGAGGCGCGATTTGAGGAACAAGATGGGATGTTTCTCGACTGCTTCATGGCGAGATCTCAGGCCAAAAAAACGAAGCCATATAAGGAACTGAAGCAAAAGAATGAATGTAAAGAGAATGGGGATGACATTTCAGTCCATCTACTTTAGTAGAAATGCAACAGGCTGATCGTAAGTTGAGAGAATTTGATAAAACAGCCTATTCAGAGACTTAATCAGAATCAATACCTGAGCGTTATTATTTAAAAAGTGAAGTGCTAATGAGGAAAGGGAGTCCACATCAAATACGTGCCGAGCGGCAATGGGCACTAGTTCCTCAGGTGGACGTTCCATCACAAGTGGCTTACGGTGTTCCAATGGCAGTTCATGTGTGCTTTAGGAAAACACAGGTCAATATGCTGAAACATGTTTTATTGCGCATGGTTTCATAAAGATGTTGTTAATTTCTGTCAGATATGACATACATGCCAAGTCGTGGAGAAACCACAATCAGCAATTAAAGCACACCCTTTATTCGTTCCAATACCAGCTTGTACAGAACCGTTTAGCACTTCCTTACCAGATTGCTTTGGACCCCCAGCTGAAACAGAAGTGGGAAACAGTGTATTTCAAAAATTATGGTAGCTCTAACAAAATTTCCAGTGGCAGTGCATTTCTGGAAGACTATGCTGAAAATTGGAGTGGAGAAGCCAGTTATCTTCTTTACACTATATAGGTTGTCTCAGGAAAAACAATCAGATCAAGGCTCAAATTTTATGTCACAGATATTCAAATAAAAAATGAAAAGTTGTTGAAAGGAACAGAAAATATTTTCAGCCTTCAGCGTATTATCCATAATCATAAGGAACTTTAGCAAGATGAACTCAAACTTTAAAGCCCACGATTAAAGTATATTGTCAATGATGTTCCATTTTTGGAATAAAGTCCTTCCATTTGTTTTACTAAGGGTTGGCCAGAAGGAGTCCACAGCATTCAGTGTTTTTTACCTGATATTTGAGGAAGAGGGGGGAGATCCAGTGAAATTAATTAAAGGAAAAGTTATCAACCAAAGTTCGGAGACTTCATTTTTCACCAACGTGTCAAATAGCTGGGAAAGACTAACCACGGGCTGTGGGTCAGCCAAAAAAAATGTTTAAAAGTAGAAATGCTCCACAAACAATGGAAGCAAGAGCAGATATCAATTCCAAAGCTCCAAGTTCTCTTGCTGGAGGAAATGTGAGTATGGAGACCTTTCGCTAGTAAAAAGAGAAAAGCAAGGTTGACGGGCCTTTACCAAATCACAAAGAAACTCAATTCTGTGAATAATATAGTGAGCACTCCAAGCAGGGGGAAAATCAACTGAGAGTGTCGCGTTAATATGTTAAAGACATATAATGGCAGCAAAGGTAACCAGGGGAGGAAAGCATTTGCTTTAGTGAAAGGACAAAGGGGAGAACTTAAATTCTCAAACTATTTCAAGAATGAACCAGAAATCGGAAATTCTAAACTCGACCCTCCAGTAGTTATATTGAACAGTTCAGAGGTGGTTAAAAGTTAGATAAGTGCATAAGAAATAACAACAGGGGTAGAAGACTCGGTCCCTCGAACCTGCTCCGCCATTCAATAAGATAATGATTGATCTCCCAGTGTTTCGATTTCCAGTTACCCATGTAAACCGGATAACCTTTGATTATCCTGCCATATTACGCTAATTTCCAGAAAATAATTTCGAGATGTCTTATGAAAGTTATTACAAACTCATGAAACACAATGTACAGATCAACCAAGGAAAACCCCTTTGGACTTTTATGTTGCAATGTTGGGGATATCACCAAAAAACCAACATGGACTCAGGCTCAATCCAGGGACCTTAATCCAAGCGAGGGAAGCAATTAAGTTTATTATTCGAGGATGACATTATTAAACTGAGTCACAGCACATGGACATCACCTATTCTAAAAGCACCTAAACCAGCTGGGTCACAATGATTGTGTATAGTACATGGCAATGTTAATGCAGTGACATATGCGGATCCATATCTTACTCCACGACTGGAAAACTGTATTGAAAAGATTGGGCAAGCAAATTTCCTGATAAAAAATGATTTATTGTAGGGGCTTTGACAAGTCGCATTGACTTGGCCAAAGAAACACCAGATTTTGTAACCACGAATGGGCTTTTTCAACGTAATGTCATGGCTTTCGGAATGAAGAATGTGAGGAGGATAATCTTAATATAGTGCTGGCTGCACAACATGTGGAAGTCTACTCATCCAACAATTCTGCAGGAATTATTATTTTATAACGACCAGAATCCATTATCCTTCCTAGAAGCTGATACTATTTTGGTGGAGTTTAAGGGCCCTCAATTACCACTTAAAACTCAGCCATGGCGCTGGAAGTTACAATGTAACAGCAGATGCTTTATCAAGAGCAAACATGGAGGACGAAGAACGCCTTGATTAAAATGGACTTATATAGAATATGATTCTTATGGAAAAGACTTGCATATTTGATGTAAGTACATTGTTACAGCTATAGTAAAAGCTGTAAGATAACATAGATTTATTGATGAGAGGAGATGCTGACAGGAAAGGAAAATGCCTCTTAAAGTTACCTTTTCAATTCTGATCCTTGTGCGGGGTAGGTGATGGGAACTAGATTTAATTTTAGGCAAGATACAATTGTATTTGAAATGTGGAGCCTGGGTATCTTTTCATTTTGGGATTTTGTGACATTCAGCGGGCCAGCCTGGGGCACTGTTTGAATGTATACATTTTAATGAATGCTTTACGAATCTTGAAAGAAGAGATTGGTTACCAAAGTGTTTGGTGATTTAGGGAAGTCTAACCAAAAACAAGAAGTAGGAAATAACACAGTGTTGTTGAGCCGCAACTGGTGATCAGTGGGAGATGCAGAGTTACATAAAGACAAGGAGCCTATCAACTTGAAGAATCAGTTGGTATCAGAGTGCCAACGTGTCAAGGCCCGACGAAAAGGCCTCAGTCTCCCTTCATCTGGGCATGATGCCAGATTGTTAAGGAACTCGTGGATAATCCTCTAACACTAAAGGATAGATGAATTTAGTATGAGCGTTCTGGAAATCTCAAGGGAGATACCAATTGTGCAATTCTTTCTAGTGAATATTCAGAAGACCACTGAAAAATCAACTTCTTTATAATTGAACTAGCGTTATCCTTGGTCCATATATAATGGTGGCTGTTCGCTGTGATCCTGTCATAATAAGGGCATTAGTAGGCTGAACGGGGCAGCGTGAGTTTCTTCCACTTATTTCGTGGTCTCTGCATTGAAAACTTACCAAATATTACCTGCAGTAATATAATCATGATGATTTTTTTTTTTTGCGAGTCTTGCAAAGTCAAATCAGAACCTGTTTCAGTAAGGAACCCCACGCTTTAAAAGTAAATGATTTCTTAAAATAGGCCATCAATCTAGGTCAATCTGTTTCGTAACTCTGCTTTTATAAACAACGTGGAACACTGACAATCCTCCTGTCCTCGGATATCACCCCAAGGTGCATTTATATATCACGGTCAGTCGAGCATCTATTCGCAGCCATCCTTCCCTTCGCGACCCCCATACATCCCGTGCAGGCCATGAAAATGTTTTATTATGTTGTGATAAAACATTGTTGGCAAGCAAGGCGTTAACTGAACCGTTTTGTTCAGTCCCTGCAATTAACGTCAATCTCCTTGAATCCTAATTGTGTCACAGGAGGGTTTCACTCTGCTATTTATACGGGGCTCATTTCAAAGTACTTTCCCATATTGTCAGGGGGACAGTCGCATACAGCACTCGCAAGGATCAATGACTCCTGACAGGGGGAGAGAAAATATCAGAATCTGAGAATAATAGATTGGAACGTGACAACAATGAAACAGAATCTAAGAACAATATGTTCGAATTTTACAAAAATGGACAGGGGTTTATCCTCGGGGCTTTACTATCTTTCTCAAGATCGGATATCATTCGCTGATAGGATCGTGGGTGATATTTCGGTAATCCAAGTGGGTTACTATCCCATCCTGGCTCTTTTTGGTGTCACCGGTAAGAACCTATATGCAACAATGTGTTCTTCAAACCGCATCTGACTGCATTACTGTTAATGCCTTTTACATTTCAGGAAGATGGAAGTCATTTGCCACTTTTCCGTTTTAATGATCGTTCCCTATCCAGTCGCTCCACTCGCCTACCGCACCACTATGTAAGCCTCAACCAATGTGTATTCGACCTCCATGCTCCATTTGGCCCTGATCTTATTTCTGAGCCCATATCCTTTCCATCCTTAAGCCTGTCTTCATTCTGCTCTTTAACTTCGCCCACCATTCGCGCTGCATCAGCACAACACCCGAATGGTCCCTCAGCCGTGCATTTGTCAAAGCCAGATTCGGCTATCAAAATGTTAATCTGGCCAGACAATTGCAGTTACAAACCTTCTTAAAATATACTGCATATGGAACTCTTATTTCTGTAAACTAACACATGCCAAGTCTCATTCCACCATCATACCTGCGCTCAAGGGCCAACATTGCTTCCAGGTCATTCAGCTCGTCAATTTCAATATTCACGATCCTGCGATTTGATCACTCTTTAGTGTCACTTCTCCAATTAACCCCAAATGCAGAAACTTACACATGGTGACCCTTCTGTCGTGCAGGGCTTTTCAACATGTTTGAGACATGCCTTTGTAACAGTGTCTGTACCTGTCCACCGAAAGCCTGTGTTAATCAGTCTCAGCTAAATATTTGTTAAACAACACGAGGCGCCCTCTCCAGATTCATTGAAACGGGCCAGACATCTAACTGTCAGCTGAAGGGCTTTTCACTCACTTCAGTTATTGCGAAGTCCATTGAGGAGCTGCAGATGTTTTTCAGGGTGTTGTGCTGTGAGGGGCTGCATACATTGAGAGAGGAAAGAGGATTTATAGGCCCAACCTTGGAAGAGGTTTTGGGGCTGTAGTTACAGTGCATCTGGACCGGTGCCATGACCAGCGAAAGGAGCGGAGTGAAGAGGGAGGGGAACGCCAGTTAACATTTTTTTTTTTGGGGGGGGGGGGGGGGGGGGGGGGCACTGCCCTAAGAACCCCTGGATGTTCTGGAACACTTTACAAACCTATACCTAAAACAGGTGCAGAGACGGATATAACTCTGACAGAACAATGAGGTGTTACAGACCAGTGTCACCTCCTTTAGCAGGTCTGGGGCCGCACACCAGGGTGAGGGAGGTGCTGTCTTTGGACACTAAGTTTACAGGGTCATTGAAACCTCGATCGATTCAGAAGATTCCAGGCAGGAGCAGGTGATATATTCATTATCTCCCAGTCTTTTGTCTAACTATGTATTCACAAGCTGACAGAGTACATTTATGCTGGGTGACACGTTTGTAGTGTTGCTCCCTCAATGGTGAGAAGAAGAATGATCGCTCCCATGGTTTGCCAGGGCAGAGGGATTCTCGATGGCGTACGTGATTCTGCCGTTTCCCCATTAGAACGAGAGAGTTAAAGGCTCTGAACGAATTCTCACTGCATTGATGTGCAGTCGCTGTATGTCTATGCACAGTACATCATGTTGGTGATTATCCAATGACCCGACTAGAGCCACAATAACTTCATTATGAAGCACTCGGACGGTTCCAGCATCTTCGTAGCTCCATAGAGAACCACACAGTGGCTTTTTTGAGTTTAAGGCTGCCCCGTCGGTGCATGGTTCAAAAAAAAAAGACCTTCGCCATTCCCTACCTCCAACCAAGCAGGTGAACAAAGCATTTCAATTCCAAGAGCAATGGAGTCGCATAAAGCATTATTGATAAACATGCCAGAGTGGGAAAGAAACGCTTCTGATTCCTGAGCCGTTCGGAGTGTTCCCTCCAGTACACGCTGAAGCACTGGGTCATGTTCATAGTGTTCTGTTGCATCCTTCATATCATCACCATCATAAGGACACAGGCATTGTCACCAGGAATCTGGAGGACAATGCAGGAGAAGGAATAGGTTGTGGTAAGAAATATCCTGGATGCTTTTGCCCTTGACAGCTTGTCTACATGTGCCCGCTAAGAATCCAGTTTGCACACAGCTTCCTTTTCTGAAGTTGTTCACAACGTAAATTTTCCTGTTTGGACAATGGAAATCCAACACCAAATCAAAGGACTGGGAGACTGTTGCTGATAAAAGGAACACTTCAAAATAAGACTCGTTAAGAGACATTTGTCAAGATTTCAGGCATTAAAAGAGGCTGATAGGCTTTACATGTTAGTACAATTCTTCAATACAGAGGCTCCACCACACTGTAAACTAAAAGCCAGATATTTACAAACTCCATTTGTCTTCAATCACCGAGGAATGAACACTTCAGTCCTGCAACGTTTTCAACCAACACATTAAGCATTTTAAGGAATGACCTTTTCCTGTTCTACACTCGTAATAATTTAAGTATGTGCTACATTTCTACAAATCATCATGTTTTGTGTGAGGGTTTATGAGTGTTTGTGGGGTATGTGATCGTTATGATTTGCATTTCGTATTTTGTAAGAAAAGGACGTTTATCCTTTCATTTGAATTGATAATTGGCAAGAAAGCTCGCTTCGGATTTCTTATAATAACATCAGTGGACGGAGGAAACAGTCCCTCGCATAATTGCATAGCGTTCCTGTCAGAAGATATGTTGAGATCCAGAATAAATTACCCCATTTCTTTTCTTTGCCCTTAACGCAAACATCGCCTCTGGCTCCTCTCACTCAGACGCGTCTCCCCTCTCACTCATGAGTTCCACCATCACCAATGGGTACCTCCAGTAATTTTCACGCTCACCCGCCACTCCATGAGCCTCTATCACCGCTAAGTGTACCTATTGTCCCCCGATTCCTCCTTCGCTCCTTTGTCTCCCAAAATTTCCCGCTCACCCGCAACTCTCATCTCCACCCTATTCACACCTCCATTTTTTAACCATTCAATGTATCCTGCCTTTCACTGTATCACAGACATTTTTTTATATCTTCTTTCAGGACCAATCATTTCAATACACCGGAGGATGCTGTAAGACATCTCCATCACATATCAATCATACTGGCAACTTTGGTACCAGAGTGATATATCGTTTTGACATGTATTACCTTGCTTTGCAGTGAACCTAGTCACGATTGTGATCCTCGTCACGATTGTGATCCTCAGGCGCAGGAGGTGTGGCCTCTCCAATTGTGTTACCCGTTACCTGGTGGCCATGGCAGTGGCTGATCTACTGGTCATTATCCTGGACCTGATACTGAGGCATATTCCAATTGTGTTTGATAGGTATTTTTTTTTCCTGAAATCAGTCAACGTGTGTAATATCCACGCCGTCCTGCTTTATGCAGCCACTGACTGTTCTGTGTGGTACACTGTCACTTTTACCTTCGATCGATTTGTGGCCATGTGTTGCCCGAAGCTGAAAACTAAATATTGCAGCGAGAAAACGGCAGCTGCGATTCTGGGAACCGTGATGGCTCTGAGCTGTTCAAAGAACATTTTATGGTATTTTTTGCTCACAGGTCAGTACAGGCTGGTAAATTTCCCCTGGTTCTGTGGTAACACAGAAGAGGTTTTGGTCTCTCCTGTCTGGGTAACAATCGAGTTCACCCATCACATTCTAACACCTTGTGTCCCATTTGTGCTCATCCTGCTCATCAATATTTTGACCGTCGACTACATTTTATTGCCCAGCAGGGCCCGCAGAAGACTCCGGGCTCACAGGAGTGGGGAAACCCCAAGGACCCAGAGGTGCACAATCGAAAGAAAGCGATCATGTTACTGTTTTAGATTTCAGCCAATTTCATCATTTTATGGGGAATGTTAATGTTTTTTTACATATGGACCCGGATGTATGAATTAGGCTTTAATTCTCTGTATCTACATTTTTTTGTTCTGGAATTGGGCTTCATGCTGCAGCTGCTGAGTTGCTGCACAAACACTTGGATTTATGCTGTGACACAGACCAAGTTCAGGGAGCAGTTGTGGAAACTTTTGAAATATCCCTTCACTTAAATTCTTTAATTAGTTCAATGATTAGAGGAGCTGAATCACTGACATTCCCAGAACATAATTTCACATTTCCAGCAGGGGACATGGGTCTGTCGCTAGGCGGAATGAATCAAAGGGAACTTCCTGACTTTTCACACTTAACTGAAAGTTTTCAGCGGATGGTGGTGGGAGTTGGGTTGTTGTAGGTGTGAGTGGGTTCATTATCTGGGTGGATTAAATTACTGGAAGTTTCCTGAATTCTGTCATTGAATTTCATAACTCCAGCTGGCATGGGGTTGTGGAGGTGCGATGGGGCTGTGTAATGCGTTCAAGGGGTCCTTATGAAGGGAAACGAATCACTCAGCGCTTCCAATATTTTCTCATTTCATTGCTCATTTTCAATGGAGGAGAATTGCTCTCACTGGGGGAACAAAGACACCTAGATTTTCCAGAATTGCAGAATTTTCTCATACTTACAGCGGGGGAGGGGTAGGGGGTGGGGGTGGAGGCCGTGAATGTTCACACACTGAATAACTTCTCCCTTCCCATTTGCCGAGTGCAAAGCCCATCGTCCCCTCCCCGCACACAGGTAGGGCTGAAAACACAGCTCAAGCCATTTGCACACTTCCATTGCCCACAACGCATGTTCTTTAGTCTTCTGTATCGCACTGATTGAACAGAAAACTAAGCCACTGAAACCAATTTCCAAAAACGCTGGTGCAACTTTCCACTGCTTCCCAGTAATTGGACAGGAATCCTACTTCCAACACCGGATTGGAAGCCGAAGTGGAATGCCCAGAGGGAAATGTGGTGCGGTATTGTCAGAGGAGCTACGCTCGCAGCTTGGAATTATGGTAACCCACAACGGAAGTAAGATCACAAAGTGAAAGTGAGGTAGCAGAGGACACCAGTACATGGGCAGCAGACCAGCTCTCACTGGATGCTCGTGTTTCTAAAGGGAGTGGGAGTCAATTGAGATTCAGCCAGGGGGCGGAGTTGCAGGGGAGTTGGGGTGTGTGAGGGGCAAGGTGGCACAACTGCACCACAATCTCCTAAAATAGAGCCAGATTGACATAGTGAGAGATAGAGAGTATCCGGCGGGCTGTTTAACAGGCAGAGGAAGATAAGGAGGAGTTGAGAAAGAGATACAAAGTGTGAGAGAGGGGGAAAGATTGATAGCCTGAGATAGAGAGAGGTGTTGGCACAGTGAGAGATGAACATACTGGGATGGAGAGAGACAGAACGACGGAGAGAGAGAGAAAGAGATACAGAGAGATATAAAGGCTGGAAGAGAATGACAGTGAGAAAGGGAGAGACGGACAATAAGAGAGGGAGAGAGGGAGATATTGAGTGACAGGGGAGGGCGGGGCGAATTGGAGACAGGAGATGGATAGGATGGGAAAAGGACAGAGAGTGTGGGAGTGGCAGACAGACAAGGATGTTGAGAAAGAAACAAAGCCAAAAAGAGAGATAACAGGAAGGCAAGAGCAAGAGAGAGAGGGAGAGGCCGGGAAACATATAAACAGAAATGATCCTTCAGCGCTGACCCTGCAACAGTGCAGCACTCTCGCGGTTTTGAAATTTGACAGTGCAGAATTATTTCGTACTGACCCACCGACAGTGCAGTGCTCCCTCAGTTCGGCCCGCCTTTTTCTCTCACCCTCTCTCTTCCTCTCGCCTTCCTGTCACCTCTCTTTTTGTTTATTTTTTCTCAATACCTCTGCCTGTCACTCTCTCTCTCTCTGTGCCCTTTTGACACCCTGTCTCTCTCTTCAAAATTCCAACACTCTCTCAGTACTGATCCTTCAACAACGCAGCACTCGACCTGTGTCGACCATCCGGCAATTCAGCTCTGCTCCCGCATTGATGCTTCTGACGGTGTCCGGCTCCCTCAATACTGACTCCCAGGCAGCGCCGCAATTCCTCCGTAGTGAAAAAAGACATCACAGTACGATACAGTACTGGCAATCCAACAGCGCAGAAATCCATTCGTGCTGCATTGGAATGCAAATGAGTTACAGTATTCCACATAACTGTATTTTGTCAAAAGATTCATCACACAGTTAAGGTAATATGCCAAGAAACGTGCAATGTCAGAAGGATAAACTGTCTGGAAGTGCTTTAGGAGAAGTCACATGATTCACTGTAGTGAAAATTAAACAAAATACTGACCCTGTGCTGCTATTGTGAGGTTAAACATATTATACTGCTCGATCAGAGAGCTAGCTGGTAAATTTGGAAAGCTACATTGGAGCTGAGGTTTTGCTGTCAGGCGAGTTGGATTCGATTCCTTCATTCAGTCAGTTTAGGACCCTTTTTCACACCGCAATAGTCAGGAGAACAACGACACTCAATCAGACTATTAATCACTGTTACGCAATACAAAAAAACTAGGTTATTCTAGGAAAGGTGATCAACTACGAGAAGTTTGCTGTCCCCATGGCTAACTCAGAAAGGCAAGCGTCTTATACCTGGAAAGAAACGGCGTACAATGAAGCCAAGATGAGTATTAGGCCAGATTACTGAGATAATTTTGGCACATGCAAAACAGTTCCCAAAGACAATTCAGTTGGAGACGTTAGGACATGACTGGCAAGAAATTTGGAAACATACATACAGTCTTCAAACACTCATGAAGCAAAAGAACATCTAAATGTTAGTCACATAGTGGATGAGATTTGGGAATTAAGTAGGGGGTGGGGGTATGGAAATGGCAGCTGAATGTATTTTAAACGGCGCGAAATCCCAATCATTTATCACCAATCTGCTCAATGTATTTTAACCAACACTTATCAACACTCTGCTGAATGTATTTTAACAGGCAATAAATCCCACTCATATATTACTACATTGCTGAATTTAATTTAACCAGCACTAACTTCCCTTAATTTATGAATAACCTGCTGAATGTATTTTAAACAGCGCTAAATCCCATTCAATTATCACCACGCTGTAGAATGTATTTTAGCCAGCGCAAAATCCACTCACATGTTACCACTCTGCTGCATGTATTTTAACCAGCTGTGAATTCCATTCACTTATCAACAATCTGCTGAATGTATATTAACCAACAATAAATCAAATTCCTGGTCGGGGAATCTTATAAAATTCGTAAAGGATAAAATTAGAGAATTAGTTTACTAAACATAACCTGAATATCTGTAAACGTGCCGAATTTATGCTGATGAATTAAAGTCGCTGCACAAACACGTTAATTTATGCGGTGAGTCAGTCCAAGATCAGACAGCAGTTAATGACTTTGGTGAAGTATCTGTTACGCACAGCATTCAGAGACTCAGCCAATCGGGGAGCTCCGCCCGCTGTCTGACAGGCAGCACAACCAATCCGGAGCTTCACCCAGTGACTCAATCAATCACTACCCCAAACCCCCATCTCCACAGCCATTCAATTAATTCACACACCCCGTTATTGAAAGCCACCTCATCCAATCGGAAAGCTTCACCAGGTGACCCACGATTCACTCAGCCTATTAGGTATTTCGTTGATATTCGACTGACATAATCAGAGAAATCCGCCCGGTGACAGACACCTACCTCAGCCAATGAGGGAGCATCATTTGATGGATAAAGGACGCACCAGCCAATCTGGGAATTCATTTGGTAACTCGGGGCCGCCTTCCCCAATCAGGCAGCTGTTTCCAGTGCTTCACGGTCGCTACAGTTGATCAGCAAGTTTGAAATACAGGCAGACATAGATAAGGCACTCTTGGCTGCATGGATGACCTTATCTGCAGATTTTGACACCCGTTTAACGCGCTTGAGAAGCGGGTTTTGGAGCTAAACCGTCGGCTGGATGCACAGTGGTCCTTTTCTGAGGCGGAGATTTATACAGATAGCATATTTTTTTTTTTTAACACGCAGTGCAAGCGAAGTGCAGGCAGAGAAGGATTGGGTAACCACAGTCAGAAGAACGGATACAAGCAGGTATTCAGAAAAGGCATAGAGTACGTCTCATTTATAAACAGTTTCTTATTCTGTGTTGGAAAATGGTGAAAGTGTTTATTCCTATGGGGAATGCAGCCAGACCCCAGCTGCACAATCTGGGGGGGGGTGGAGAAAGCGAGGAACAACAATAATGTAGGAGGCCAAAAGTGTAGGTCAGAGTCAGGCGTATCAGCGGCCATAGGTGTGACTCCAGGACTGTGTGTTGCTTCCCTGGAGCCAGGGTCAAGACAGGGTCATTGACCTGCTGCATGGAATTCTGAATTGGGAGGGCGAGAAGCCAAATGTCGTGGTTCACATTCGTCCTAACGGCATTTGTACAAAGAGTGATGCGGACCTGCAACAAGAATCTGGGGAGCAAGGTAGCAGCTTGAAAGGCAGGTCGTCGAAGATTGTAATTTCTGGCTTAATTCCGATGCCACGTGCTATTGTGAAGAGGAATAGGCGGATAGAGGAAATGCATGTGTGACTGAAGATTTGGTGCAGGAGGACTGCTGTAGGTTCCTGGGTCACTGAGTCTGTTTCTCGTAGAGGTGGAATGTGGGGAAGTCCGGGAAGTTTTATCTGAACCGGAAATGAAGCACAATTATTTTTTGGTGGGGCAGGTACTCGGGGTGGTGAGGGGGTGGGGGCGAGGTGGGGAAGCTGGCTAGTGGAGGTTTACTGTTGCTCTTAGTGCGTGTTTAAACTAATTTGGGAATCGCATAGGATATGCAGTGGAGGTAAAGTAGGATGTGGTTTACAGGCAAGTATAGAAGATAAACCAATTCAGCCGGGAAGACAGAGAGTATATCATCAAGTTAAGGCACAAGGGAGCTTGGCAAGGATGGATGGGACTTATTTTAATAGAAGGAGTCCTGTGAGTCGGGCAGATGAAGTGAGGGTGTTGATTAACACCGGGGAATATGTTACTTTTCCTCCCACAGAGATCTGGTGAAGGAAAGGGCAGGGCTGGCAGCTCAATATTCTGGGTATGGAATCCACAGTTGAGACGAGGCCGGCGTTGGGGGAAGGGAGGCCGGAATAGAGGAGTTGGTAACACAACATGGATCAATGAGTCAATTGCTGCAAAGAGGAAGGATGATACCTTAGAAGGTTCCTCAGATGAGGCCATATTGTTCGCCCTTCGATTCAAAAAGGGGCCAATAACCTTGCCACCCCCAAACAGCCAGAGATATAGAAAGGCAGATATGTAGGCAAATCTCAGGGAAGTGTAAAAATAACAGTTTAAAAATAGTCGGAGGTTTCCAGTTCCCCCTATTAACCAGGATATGCAAAGTGTGGAAGGCTTAGCGGAGGCAGAATTTTCAAAATGTACCCAGGGGAGTTTTTTAGCGCGAAAGTATGAATCCCAGAAGAAAGGGAGCACTGCTGGGCCTATCATTTGGGAACAAAGCTGGGCTAATGTTGGAAGTTTTAACAGGGGAGAATTTCGCTGATTATGTCCATAATTCAGTAAGATTTAAGGTAGATATTCATAAGGATAAAATGTAGCAGATATAAAGCTCCTGAATTTGGGTCAGGCGGTTTTTAATATTTTAATACATGACCCTGGCCAAGTTGAGTGGGAGCATCCACTTGTCCAAAAACCAGCATCAGAGCAGAGGGAGTCTTGCAGAAATGAAATAGTCGGAGTGCGGGGACAAAATATTCCAGAGAGCCCTGGATTTAGAGGAATGTACTGGATTGGATAAGGATAAACAGGAAGCTTCCCGTGGATGCCGAGGGCACAAAATAGCGAAAGTCCTAAAGGAATATGGAAAGTGTGTGTGGTTAGTTAAATAAAAAAAAAATAGGAGAACGAAGCTGGGGCATTGGAAAACATTGGCAGGTAATTCAAATTAATGCTTAAAGGCGTTTTATAAGTATGTTATGGTCCAGAGGATAACCAGGGAAAGAGCAGCGCGCATTAGGGACAAAATTGGTCATTTGGGTGCGGACTTGGGAGACGTGGATTGGAATTTAAATGTGCACGTTGCATCTGTATTTAGTGTAGAGAAGGGTGATATAGGTATAGGAATCAGGGACGGGGACTGTGATGCACTTGAACAAATTACGAGTGTGAGGGAGGAGATATTAGATGTTTTAGCTGGCTTTGAAGTAGATAAACCCCCAGAGGCAGATGAGATGTTTTCCAGGCTGCTGTGGAAGGCAAGGAAGGAGATTGTAGGGGCCCTGGCATTAATTTCAATATCCAGCCTCGCCACAGGAGAGTTCCTGATGACTGAATGCCAGCGAATGTGGTATCATTATTCAAAATAATTGTCGATAAACCAGGGAGCTCTAAGCTAGTGGATCTAAAATCAGTGGTAGGGAAACTTTCGGAAAAAAATTCAGTGGGACAACAGGCTAAACCTCCGCTTGGAGAAGCACTGATTATTCAGGGATAATCTGCATTATTAATCTGGATTGCCATTGACATTTTTCGCAGTTAGTCTAAATATTCTGGTTCAGTGAATCCATACAAGGTCTCTTGTAGAATGTTGATCCAGTTTGTACACTTCATTTCCAAGAATGAGGTCCCGGCAGTGCATCATTTCTCTTGGAACTGGAAACACACTGCAGTAGAAATGTTTCCTCAGCACAATTTAGGAACTGCTACTATCACTGTCTACATTCGAGAAATTGAAATCCCTCATTTTAAGTATTCTACAATCTTTGCAACTCACTTTAATTTCCTTGCCAAATTCTTCCCCCAATTCACTCCCAATGATTGGTGACCTATAGACCACACCAAGAAATGTAATCACACCGATTTTGTTCCTTAGCTCTAGACAAATAGATTGTGCCCTTGCCCCATTGGGTTTTCCTCTCTCTCCTGCAATGCAACACTCTCTTTAAACAGTTCCACCAACCATCCTCCATTTCTTGCTAAACTACTTTTCCTGAATATTTTGAATGCAGGAATATTCCAGACACAGTACAGACCTTCATTCAACCAGGCCCTTGTCATGTCCACAAAATCATACTTCCACATGGAAACCTGCTTTTGTAATTCACCAACCTTAGTTACCACAGCCAGAACATTCACGCTAAAATGCCATAGCCCAGAATTAGACTTTATTACTTTCTGCTTAATGTGGTCATACCTATTAATTTTCTATTCCATACACAGGTGCCATGTATCCCTCACAATTTTCTGTATTCATCGTTTTTAATCTATGACATTGTTTCGTGGTTCCAACTTCACAATTCACGTTAGTTCAAACGCACCCCAGTAGCACAGCTAGAACACCCACAAGAAGCTCTATACAGTTGCAAATATACCGGCCTGTTCTGAACCCTTCTCCTCCAGAGCCAGCCTCAATGACATAAGAATCTAAAGTCCTTTCTCAGTTTGCATCTTCCTCGAAATACATTCAGTTTTTTTGATCCTTCTATTTCGATACTCCCTTGGATGTGACACTTGGATTAATCTAGAGATTAAAATATTTTAGGCCCTGCTTGCGAATTTCCAATCTGGATCCCTAAATTCAGACTGCAGGGCCACAGCGCTCCTCCTACCGACACCATTGGAACAGTTGTATTTTCTGCTGTTGAAAGCTTCCCCTTCAGAATGCATTTGTAGCCGATCACGGACATCGATCTTCGCGCCCGGGAGGGAACACAACAGCCTGGACTGAAAGGGCCACAGCAATGATTAACTACTCCCTAACGTTCGGAACAACTAACACTAATGCTCTTCTGTGCTTCATTTTTAACCCCATTTATAAATAAGACAACAAATGATGCCATTGCCCTCCCTCCTGTTGCGCTCCCCAGTGAAACCAGATTGTCATTATTATTCAGATCTGAATTCTCATTGTGGAATATGTGGCATGCAGACTGCCTGCCACCTACCTTTCCTTATCTGAATGGTTGTTGGACATCTATTCCCAACGTAAACGCAAAGACATAAGCTGCAAGGTGACCACATCTATCAGTGAAAAGCCCACAAATCTGACAAAAACCTGGATTAAGATCATTGATGCCAGCTGCCGATGAAATTCCTAAACCTAGAGCTTAATATGCTGCCTTCGATGGCACTGCATGCAGAAATTATTATCCAGGACACAGGGGACATTTTGGAGTTCCCACAATGCTCATAACGTACACTCCATAGGTTGGAGAAGTCTGCAATTCTTCCGTGTCTTCGTTAAGCTCACTGACGCAAATAAACCTACCCAACACGAATAAAACTTACTAATACTAATAGATCGTTCCGCTATGAATAAAGCTTACTGATACTGCTAAATACAGATGATACTTAACACACCTTACTTGATAATAAAATATTAGCCTCAGAGGTTATTCACTAGTTACTCATTGTTAATGCATAATAGTTTCACCGCTTTGAGGCTGCAAGTTGTTTTGGGTTAAGTCCCTAAACTTCAATACTCATCGGCCTGGCAAATTACTCATGCCCTTCGGTTTCACACCTTGCGATTTTCCTCTGAACATTCGCTCCACGTAATTGCCAGTAAATGACCATCTCCAAGTGGAGAGAACGGCATTATCTCCACTTGGAATACCACGACGTTACTGTCTCTGAATCCCCAACTATCAACATCCTGAAGGTTACATTGACCGGAATTGAACTGAACTAGCCAGATAAATACTATGGAATTCAGGCCAGTAAGGAGGTTGGAATTCTGCAGAGAGTAACTCAGCCCCTCACACCACAAAGCTGTCCACAATTTACAAAGCACAAGTCAGGATTGTCTTGGAATAACCTCCAATTGCCTGCATGACTGCAGCTCCAACAGCACTCAAGAAGCTGTACGCCGTCCAGGAGAAATAATCCCTCTTGATTGGTACCACATCCACTACCTTTAGAATTCGCTCCCTCATACACAGAAGCACAATGTCAGCAGTTTATTCATCAACGATCTGCACGTCATCAACTCACAAAATGTCCTACTACTTCCTCGGCCTCGAATACGCATCAGCACAAGAACAGCAGGTACATGAGAACAGCACCGCCAGAAAGTTCACACCCAAGTCACTCACCATCCATACCTGGAAATACATCGTCGCCTCTGCACTGTCCCTGGGTTGAAGTCATGAAATCCCAACAATACTGAGAGTACACTTGCACCACATGGACTTCGGCCGTTCAAGAAAGCAGCCCCTGTTGGGTAATAAAAATGTTGGTCTAGCTAGCGATTTGCATGTACATGATAGAAAAATTAAACATAATGCCCCAGCCAACACTCTCAGAGAAGCACCAACAATGTATTTTATACAGAACAATTGTTTCTCTCCAGTAGCCACATGCAGGAAAGTTTCATCACGGGGTTACATACACAGAAAACGACCCTGTAAAATTTTTCTGATGAACAATCACAGGAGAAGTAAAGCATTGGGAGAGTCACAGAGCAAAACTCCCCCTGCACTGCCCCCATCAATCATTCCCTGGACGGTAACGCCACAGGCTAAATGCAACCCAAATCTTTCTCTATACTGTCCCAAATACTCACCACCAGGACAGTTGTTGCACTGGGTTTGATGCGGAGTAAAGCTCCCTGTACAATGTCCCCATCAAACAATTCCAGGAGAGGGCAGGGTCCCTGACAAAAGTCTTGCTGTAGCTGCATCTCAGCGCTAGTAGTATAGCATTTTAATGCAGTGATATTTGGCAGTGGAAGAGATGGTGTGTTACTAGAGAATAGTAGCTCCTAGTAATGCCGGTATGATGAATGCTGTCACATTACTTTGGGTTGGAGTCCGGACAGAGTTATTATTAAGGCAGCCCACATGCATGGCAGTATCTCGGGTATGAAAGTAGTTATTAGCAATAAACAGTTCATGTACAAGCATACAAGCCTCTACGGCTCCTCCGGGAGTCGCCTGCTAAGAATTTACAACATCGTGGCAGCTAAATGAATGATGCCAGAATCCCAAATAGCTGGAAAACGTCCAGGTATTGCCGTGGTGTGACCGGAAGTATCTTATCAACATTGCTGGGGGAGTTAGAGATAGTTTTACAAAACGAAAACAGAAGACACAGCAGAAGTTTACTAAGTTATGAAGCTTCCTTTGAGACGTAGTGGGCGAAGGACTGCAATTGGGCATGTGGAAGTCCGTTGCCAGGCTGCTCAAAAGTGCAGAATAGATGAACATGTGCTGTTCAGAAAAATTTCACAAACAAACAGAAGAAATGATAAAGGATGACAGATCTATCCATTTTAGGGGAAATCCACTTTGATGAGGAGAAACACCTGAGTGAGGCAGAATCCCTAGACCTGGCCAAATCACTAAAGGCTGAGCAAGATACAAAATAAAGCTGTAGGTATGATTTAAAGTAGGCGGCAGACTCATGGCTTAGCACATCAAGCGGGCACCTGCAGGAAAGCTGTAACAGCAGCTGGCAGCGTTCAACCAGGTGGCGCAGTTTTATTTATACAATTAATGCACTTAATTTAAACGACAGGCAGAGTAGAGGGAAACCTGAAGCATTTTTTTTTAAATGGTCCTTTCATTAGAACCCTGTGTTCTTGCTTTAAAAAAAATGAACGTTGGTTTAACAGGCCTAACCTTTTGACAAAAATGCAAAGGACACAGAGCAATACCGCCAAATACTAAAAAGTGTGGAAATTCACAGCAGGGTAACTAACAGCTGCAAAGCCATCCTGAAGTGGACAAAAAATTGATGTGGCACGGACAGCCTTAAATGCGCAACGGCATTTAAAATAATGAAATCAGGAAATGAAAACGAAATGGCCTTGGATAGGAAATTCCAACAGAGCCCCATTTTTGCTTCTGCAAGGGCTGAAATGATATTGTTCTTTATGTAAATTATTGGATGGATCAGGTCTAAGCACAATATCTGGAGACGTCCAGGCCAGCACTACCTTTACACTCATTTGCTGAACTTTCACGCCCCGTAATCCCAATGTAGTTCATTGATAAGTTCTCAACCATCATCAAATGAAACATTAAATGCCGCTCACGAATCTTTGAAACATCAAGTTGAGGACTCTGTAGAGCCTTACAAGATGCTTTGAACACCCTTAGTAAATTAACAAACGGCAAAATGACGTCCTTGAACACGATATATGAGGCACCAGAAAGGTCAAAACTTCCTGGAACTCCCAGGCATCTGTCTTCATGGGGAGCCTGAGGCATGATTCCTAATTTATTTCCCGTCCAAAGACACATTATTGCTTCCAGGATTGTACAAAGCAGCTGGTAGTGAGCCACAGGGGAATCACTAAAAATAGCGATGTTGCACGTGGAGGAAAAAGAAGCATCAAAAAAATAAGAAATTCTTGTCTCAAAGCTGATCTGGATGATGGGAAGCGTCAGATTCAGGCTGGGCATGTAGATTTAAAAAAGCACCACACAACGCAGTCTTCAATGAGCCAGACTATTCGAGGCCTGAACAAACAGAAATTTGAGGTGAAGCAAAGGGAGCAGGGGTGTATAAGCACCCTCAGTTCCACACTTGTCAAATCAAACGGAGAGTTAGAAAATCTCATCCATATATACAGCCAGGCAAAACAGTAGGGTGTAAACAGACTCAAAGAAGCTGTGAAATTGAAAGGCTCTCTGCAGGATGAACCTATATTCGTTAAAAAATCATCAAAAAACAAGATGTTGAAAATTATTTGAGGGAAAGAAAGCTGCATTGGAAATATCAGCAGCATCCAAGGAACGTACAGAATCTCAGGGTGAGTTGGCGTTAGTTGGCCAAGAAAATAAATAGTCGGAACACAGTTAATTATCCGGCGTGTTCAAAAACCAAAATTGAGGGCATTAGTCTTCAGCAGCATGAATGCAATAAAATCTCTCCTAAACAGCAGAAGGGAAGAAGAGCAGAGGAAAATCGAGGAGACCCTGCTAAATACAAGGAAAGTGAAGATGAAGCAATACAAGCTTCACATCACGAAGCGGGTGATAGTGCACCAATTCTGGGGAGGCAGAATGTTGTTTGTGTTTTTGGTTTGGATGTGACTCTGCATCTGACATGTTTCTTTTTGTGAGTACTTCGGATTTAACAGACTCTGAATATGAATAGCTGATAGAGCGCCAGTTCATTCAACTCATTGAGCAGTGCCACGTGTTTTTGCTGGACCAATACTGACATTGACATTCTGTGATCTTTGGGTACCAGACGCTACTGCACCAGCCTCAGTAAAAGTGTCCTCGGTGCAACGGATGAGAGAATTTCTCATAGTTGCAAGCATCACAGTAACAGAACAATGACTATTCTGATATAGGGAGAATGCAAAGCAACTAGGCTGTAATTGTTCGCCAAAGCTCGGATACTCTTTGAATTGCATTATCATGATAGCTCCTGTTAACTTCCTTTGTCCCCATCCGCACTGGGAGAATTATTTAACATAAAAGCAAATTTCTGCAGATGCTGAGTAAGACAAAAACAGAAAATGTTGGAAAAACTCAGCAGGTCTAGTAACATCCGTAGAGATAGAAATAAAGTTAGCTTTTCGAGTCGGTATGACTCTTCTTCAGAGGATTATGTAAAGAATGTATTATCATCTATCACAGATAATATATATTTATGTTACAATGATATTTAAATTGGTGTCTGCATAGCGAATCTGATGTTTCACGTTTTCAACTTGCACTAATCAGGATGGTTCACCAGACAAACGAACGGCGAAGTGAACAACAATTTATACCACATGAGAAGAGAGTGAAGATGGGTTGCGTGATTGGACTCTGATTGGTAGAGTTCACAGTTGGTACAGTTAGCTTTCCTGTGCTGCATTCTCCATGCCAATGCCTCTAGAATCAGAGATTCCACTTCCCAACCAATCAGCACTCTCTTTTCAGGTCTGAGGAAATATTGGATAGCAGAGGGTTGGTATCCTTGGAACAACAGCGATTGGAATAGGGGGGACTACAGGACTGTGAGGGGCCTGGATAGAGTAGGTCGGAAGGCCGAATTACTATTGCAGAGGGACCAATGGCAAGGGGGAAAAGTGGGATTACGCTGGGCGGCTCGTGCTTCGAGTGGCACAGACACGATGGGCAGAGTGGCCTCTTGATATGCTGTAAGTTCTCTACTACACTGCAAGTACTTCAGATGCAGCCTATTAGGCGCATCATACAGCTTTGTATCATGCGCTTATTTTCTAACATAGCCTCGGCAATGCTAAAATTGATGCAAACAGAAAAACAGCCAACAATCTCCCTCC